>NW_026606723.1:2455000-3080000 GCF_029890125.1 Rhinichthys klamathensis goyatoka | reverse complement strand
AAACCTGATGCATGCTTTCATAATACATTTTCAGTCCACATAACCCATTGTTTCAAACACAAGATTATTGTAATATGTAATGAGAACATTTGGTTTTAATCGCAGAAACACAACAGTATGATCTTCACTCTTGTTGCTGAAATAATTACAGTAAGCAGGCTACAGTTGCCACATTAGAAAATACACTTGCATTACCAAACTTATGTAATTGAACCCATAATGTTTGTAATAGTATCTATAGTGTGTTATTCAAAAAGGTGTGATGAAGTATGACACAGCCATGAGGTTCTGTGCTAACAGAGTTTGCTGGCAATACAGTAAATGATTTCACTGTGGCCATATCTATACTGTAGTTGACCATTACAGATGAAGGTTGAGTTACAGTAATGTGGCAGTCTCTACCATGTTTTAGTATCACATCATGGCATACATACTGTAATTTAAAATGCTGTATTTGATGCCATCTGTCAACCCTGATACTGAAGCATCTCTTGATCAATCTGATGTTTTACAGTCATTGACTGTTTCCTCTCCCTTATACTCTATTCTGCTTTATGTTCACAAATGGCAACTTCTCTCTCTCTCTCTCTCTCTCTCTTCTCTCTCATCTCTTCTCTCTCTCTCTCTCTCTCTCTCAGTCTCTCTCTCTCTCTCTCTCTCTCTCTCTCTCTCTCTCTCATCTCTCTCTTCTCTCTCTCTCTCACTACACACACACTCTCACTTTGAACATACGTGGTGGTTATTAATCTATAAATCACTTATGTAAAAAAAAAATAATTCATCACACATTTGGTTATCCATATTGGAAATTGCAAACAAGTTCTATATAGAATCAATATCTATAGAAATCTATAGGTGTACAGAATGATGAATTGATTAACCATTAAGATCAGTTGGATTAAATACAGTTTTTTCTCAATTGCTAAAACACTAAAACCCATTGGCTGAACAAAGTTCTCAGTTGCCTGAACTCATTTAGCTAATTGTGCAGTCTGTTGTCAATACCTTAAACTATTTCACATGGCAAAACACAATTTGCAGATCTTACTTAGACTTTTCAGCAAGTAAACGCTTAACACATTTCTCATTCTCAAAACATATTCTGCACTGTAATGCACACGTCATCCATACTGGTAAACACAAGTGGCAATGATTCAAATACAAATAGAGAACACATGTCATTGATTGAAACACAACCACTCAAAATTGATTTAACCTGTTTCAAATGATGCCCAAAAGACAAGAAGAAGCACAAATGATCACGTTTTACTCCTTTGATTTTTGTCCCTTTTAGTATTGTACAATGTAGTAGAGTGCATTGTAGGCTGTATACTGTACAATAAACAAATTATATGGCCCCGAACATCATTACTGTAACAGTAACCATTTTGTTACAAGTACTGAATCCTCAATAGATTTTACTGGTTGCAGGTTCATATCAACAAAGAACAAGAATAACAGTATCAAACAATAGAACTGACAAAGGAGAAGTTTTGTGAGATGCAGGGCACTGTACTGTAAAAAATAGGGGTACAAAGGAGGAGGAAGAACAAATAAAATTGCAAAGAGCAAAGCAGAGTAGTAATTTCTGATCAATTTTTGCGCTTCTATGATGTTTTCATTCATCAAAAGACAATGACGGACAAATATGAAATTTGTTTTAGGATTAAAAATGGACTTCCTCCCTGAACTTTTGATGGGTACAGTAATGTGTCACGGGTAAGTCTACAAACAGAATAGCCGTCCGTAGATATCTTTCGAGAACTGTATGTTTTGAACAATTTGTTTTTCTATTTTTTTGGTGTATTGTTTACTGACTGCTTGATAGTGTATATCATTTTGATCACTTTGTCTATGATTTGAGAGCAGTGTTTGATTTTGAACACAAGTAAAACTGTTTTTGAGGCGAAAGTTTCATTTTGCAAGAAGAGTCAGAGGTTTTGTAAATAGTGCTTGAAGATGAGGTTTTGTGTTTAATGTTTTCAGAAAAAGGAGCAATGATTCAGAAATTGTGTTTAAGCAATTGAGAAAAACTGTAATAGACCATTGTATTAAACTGAACAAGAAGAGATGCAAAACAAAAGTTTGATAGTAAGAGCTTTATGAAAGGCAGTTACTGTGAATGAAAACCTTTAGATGAAATACTTATTTTGTGTTGTGAAAAGGATACCTTGTGATTTTCGTGTATTGTACTGACACAATTGAAAACATGATGAAATGTTTGAAAAAAGTGCACTTTTTGATGATCTGTTGTTGTGATATTAGCAGTAGCACTAAGAGTTTTGAAAATGTACACCTTACTTGTGAAAATAGTAAAGCGAATAAAAAAAAACTGTAACTTCATAATGCACCATGGATCAAAGGATTTATGAATAATCTCTGAAGCAGCAATAGATCATATACTGTAGTTTACACGGTCATACAGAAAAAACTACTGGGAAATACATTTCCACATTTCCACACTGGGAATTCGTTTTCTTTTTGCACCAGAAAGAGTGCGCTGTTTTACCAAACTATTGAGTAGCACATCCCGTACTGTAGTAGATAGGTCCAGAGATCCAGAGCTGTTTACTGACCAAACAACCAGAGAGGTCAGTGGATTAGAGGTGAAGCCCTCAGTCATGGCTCTTCAGCAGAGCTGCTGGTTCGGACTAGCTCGTTAATCAGGTTACCTCCAAATCCTATCTGAGGCGACTGTTGGGTGTAACAAGTGGATTTGTGTCCGACACATACGTAACTGTGTGCTTAAGGGGGAGTAAGAGTGGGCAGTTTTAGCAACAACCAAAATATTATAAATGAAAGCCATTTGTGGACTAGCGAAACCATTTATTTGCCCTTTTGATCTGAAACCAAACTATCATCATGACTAGCTAATATCGGCAAAAGCAGTATCGGTCTCTCAAATTAATTAAAGGGGCACTCATGCTTTTGTTCATGTTCCATTGACTGTTAGCAGTCGCCTACTTATATTGACAAGCTGAATTTATTCACCAAGTGAAGAGAAGACGAAAAACAGGGGAATTATGTGATAATGTGAGAAATTTTTTGCCGGTCATGTGATCTCGGCTGCATATGGCAGCTCCCATGAGGTGATCGACCGTTCCATGTCAAATAGAAAAAGAAAAAGGGGTGGTTTTGGGGGTCATTAGCCTGCTGAGAGCCTTCATCTCATGGGAGTGTACATGATTTTGTAAAGCATTGTTTATTTTTTATGTGTACAAATCCCTGAGTGCTTCTTCAAATTATCCTTTTTTGTTTTCCATTTATATTCAACAATGAAACACAACAACAAAAAATAAATAATAATAATTATATAGTTATATATATAAAATCTATAATAAATGTCAAATCTATTTTAGAAAACGATGAATTCATTTTAAAATGAAGACAACATACTGATTTTAAGAAGTGAGTTTTATTAATCACAAACATACTGTTCAAGAATTCACACAGGATTTGTACCGGTCCCAAACCAATGGGATATTACATGAATTCAGTGAATGAAATATGTTTCATTTAAAATTCCAGCTGTCTCCAAAACAACCACAAACTCCACAAAAAAAAAAAAAAAAAAAAAAAAAAAAAAAACATCTGAACTCAGCCTCCAAAAAAATCTTTCTCAAGAGTTACAAAAAAAAGAAAAAGAAAAAAGAAAAAAAAAGAAAGATCTGAGAGCAGAATAATACTGGAATTGTAGAAAATGCTCTTTTGGCAGTCAGTATTTGGTACAGCTCGCCCTGCTTTTTTTCCCAAACCCACAAAATAGGCTACCTTATTTTCTGTTCCCCTCACAGTACTCCATATGTAGGGATATAGGACTGAATTGGGCTGTGACTCGAAATGTACCTCGCTTTCTAACTTTCTATAAAAAATCAATTATATATCGTATGTGTCTAGTGAAACTATAAAACTCTGATTCCATCTGCTGAAATAACACTATAGTGCTCTGTCCTCCTGAAACATTATTTCAATCTACATTTAGGCACTATTACATAATAGAATAGCTACGTCAAAAAGAAAGAAAAAAAGAATTCCCCAAAATCAATTCACAACAACAGGTCTATTTACAAAAAAATGATCAGATATGTGTGACCAAAACAGTGGGTGAGCGCAGAACATTATCATTCCTCTCAAACACCTGATCTTTTCTAAATATTGACCTGATTTAAGAGTGATGAATTAGAAGTGAATTAGAAAAATTGTTCTGCATATTCCAATTAACTGCTACAGCATTTAGTGATTGAAAACTGCATTATTGTCACTGTCTACACATGAAGGCACTTAAGAGGAATGATTTATGATTCTTTTCAGAAGTTAGCTGAAGATTTCTGAGCATGTGGCAGGATAAAAAAAAAAGGTTTTACTCATAAAATATTAACAAAAGCATTCAGTTTCAGCGGATTGTACTCTTTAACATAATTTAGATCAAAATTATGTGTGAATAGACCAAATATATCCATAATCATTGCTACGGAAGAAAAGTTAAGTTTACATGGTTCCAGGCTTTTTGTTTTAATAATGCATTTAATAAGGCAGATCCCCTCTCTACCATGACCAATTTAAGTTTTTTTTTCATGGAAAGAGTGTCATATTTGCCTCATTCAACGTTTAGTTAAACCAAAAACTGCTTATGCAGTGTAGCTCACAGTGGATCTATATACAACCAGTTAGTCAACATACAAACCCTGTTATGTTAAAAAGTAACATTGAGAGCATTTCTCACTCAAATAAGAAAAAGAAAAATCACAGAGAGAGAGAGAGAGAAGAAGAAAGAATAATAAAAAAATAATAAAACCTAGACAGTATATTCACTATATACAAAATAAACAGCTAGCATAGAAGGACACTTAAAATCAAGAATACGCAGCACTGGTCTTTCAAAATATTCTCCAGCTTTTTTGCTGGTGTTTTTCCAAAGATACTCACTGTCTAAGACTATCTACAAACATGAACATGGAACGTCCTTTCACTATTAACATGAAACCCCAGCAGTATAGTAAGTACATAAGACCTTTGATTGAAGCCGGTGTCGCTGGATATGCCGTTGAAAGGATTTGAAACAAAACGAAACATCCACAACGTCAAGTGGTCTGGTACATTATTTGCATGTCCAATTGTTAAAACCAAGGATGTGAAGTGGGTGGAAATGGTGTCTCTCACCCCCAAATTAGTCAAAAAAAAAAAAAACCTAGCTTCTATGTTAGTATTTTACAAATATTTAAAAAAGTAAAACAATTTATTCTATAGGCATTTCAAAATATATTCCATCAAAAATAGTCTGACAAATTTAGCTAGTACAAAACAAATGTTTTTTTTAAAAATGACACAAGATTTCAAGGAAACCGTTTTCTTGCTGTATATCGGGTTCTGCCAAAATTTTACAACAGGCAACATTTTAGTCAGCTGTAAAAAGGGGCTGTAAAAGTTGAATTAAAGAAACAATACATATCTAGTGTCTTTAAACAGTGATCAGACATGATTATTTGTCACCTTTGGCAATTACAAATTGTGTCGTTGCAGACGTGCCAAAAAGCAAGGCACGTGCCATGGCAGCTCCGACATCTGTGTCCACATTTGGGGATTTGTGTCTGCGAGGTATAATAGTGCCAATAACTTTAAATGTAATTCTTCCATCATCCGTCTTCCTCCACTCAGATGACAAATGAGGATTTGTGTCGGAAATCCCCCTGAAAGAGAGAAGATTGAGTAAAGGAGGTTTAACTGATTCCTTGAATTTTCTCAGAATTTCTTAAGCTCTTGGAAGCCTTAATAAATAAATAAAAATCTCTTTATTTCCACCTACCTCATCTTCTGTTCTGACATAGTCCACTCCATCTCCTTTTGCTGGAGCTTTGTAACTAAGAAAAAAAAAACATTAAGCAGTCAGTCACCACTATATCATATCAGTATTTATTAAAACTACATTTATTTCATATATCTGAACAAGCTAAATGTGATGTTAAGGATAAGCTGGGAACATTCAGGAGCTTCTTTGGTGACGAAATGGGTAAAAGCTATGAAACGGTGAGTCAAAACTGCTCTGGGACCGAGTGTGACTCAGACGGAAGTCGCTGTCAAAGTCACGCGCTTACTTGTTTCCCGTCTGCTTCTGGCTGGTGAAGTAGCCTCGTTTATAGGCACAGAAGATGCCCACTGTTATACACAGAAGGACGGTCACCACAACCACTACGCCCAGGATAATTCCAGCAATGTTGATATCATCTAGAAAAAAAGGGCAAAGTGTGAGATCATGGATTTGAGGGGTGTCCTGTCACATGTGAATAGGCAATATAAATACGTACAAACTTCCATCAACTGCGGTCCACATTCAGAGAACCCAGCCTCATTCCTGGCTCTGCAGTAGTACTCTCCCGCATCCTCCTTCCTGACCGCACTGAATTTCTGAAGAACATAAATTACAGTCATTAAGTTGACAAATCATTTCGCATAATGACCTACAGTGTTGAAACTTAAAAAAAGTTTAGGTCAGTAAGATATATTTTTTTAACGAAATGTCTTTTATTCTGCAAAAACACATTGAATTGATCAAAAGTGAACTTTCTATTAATCAAAGAATCCTGGGAAAAAAAATTAAGCAGCACAACTGTTTTCAACATTGGTAATAAGAAGAAATGTTTCCTGAGCACCAAATCATGATTTCTGAAGGATCATGTTACACCGAAGACTGGAGTAATGATGCTGAAAATCCAGCTTTTCCATCACAGGAATTACGTTGAAATTATATTCAAATAGAAAATAGTTACAGTATTGTAAATTGTAATAACATTTCACAATATTACTGTTTTACAGTATTTTTGATCAAATTAATGCAGGCTTGGTGAGCATGAGAGACTTCAGTAACACTTTACAATAAGGTTCATTAGTTAACTACATTAGTTAGCATGAACTAATAATGAACGGCACTTATACAGCATTTATTAATCTTTGTTAATGATAATTTCAACATTTACTAATACTTTATTAAAATCTTGTTAACATTAGTTAATGCACTGTGAACTAACATGAACAAACAATGAACAGCTGTGTTTTTTTATTAACTAACGTTAACAAAGATTAACAAATTTACAGTAACAAATGTATTGCTCATGGTTAGATCATGTCAGTTAATACATTAACTATTGATATCAAATGAAAACTTATTGTAAAGTGTTACCGAGACTTTTTTAAAACATTAATAAATCTTACCAACCCTAAACTTTTGAGCAGTATATAGGGTGTGTTTCTAAGCAGCAGTATTAACCTGTCAACAAAACACTGAAGGGTTAATAAAGTTTGTTTTTTTATTGTGCATTATAGCAATAATTACACGTTTTTATTTAAAACGTGCTGTTGAAAAAAACTGCATCGCAGGATATTAACAATGAACTAACAATGTTATTTAAGGAAGAAAATATACTAAATGGTTAAAATATTTGGTTTCATTTTCAACTCTTGCATCAATTAAAATGTCATTTTTGTCACCTAAAATTAGGTACCAAAAACTGATTAAACTGAATAAATATAGGGAATAATATAATATATATATAATAATATACAAGGACCCAGTCGGGCCTTCAGACGTTGCCTCCTTAGGGGGAAGAGGCTGTGCTGCAGCGCAGGTCAAACTTTAAAAAAGTGGTGTGAAGGTTGTCGAGGGCACCGAGTACAAATGGCGGAGAATGGCACTCTGGAATGTGAAAATGAGGGCAGCAGATTCCCCTCATGGCTGAGCCCATCGCACATCAACTGGCTCCCCAAAAATATCCCTACGCCTACCCCATTGCCTCTTTTTCCGAACTCACCAGAGTGCCCATCTCTCCGTTCAGGGTGTAAGTGGAGTTTAAGAACTTTGGGCTGGTCTTGGGGTCTTCTGGGATTTCCTCTTTGTTACGGAACCACTGGTACTGGGACTTCGGGTGGCCCTCATCCTCCACACAATGCAGTTCTGCTGGTTTGCCCACCGGGACGGACTTGGGTACGGAACATCTGGGCACGACGGGCTTCACTGCATGGCACACAAGAGAATCATCTTAACGTAACTGCACAGACAATAGCATCCTCACACACATGCACCATAGTGACTGACTGCAAGCATCCTGGCTAACTGAACATGCTGCTCTTTCCCCTTTTAGATCCCTGATTAAACTCAGATGCAGTTTCAGAGGTTTCCTCATATAGCCCCGGACACGCCCTGTAGGGTTTGCGCAAGCATCCTCAAATGTGCGCCAAGGGTGGGTGCGTTGGCTCGCCACTCCATCTCATGTTACATCGTAGCAGTTGGGAAGTACTAACAATGTCTACAACAGATTGAAAATTCCTCTAAAAAAATACCCATTTCAGCACAGGGCACACCGGCACAGTACTGTGGGGTTGTCAGGCAATAATCAATAGATTGAGTGGAACCGCTCACCTCTTACAACGAGTGATATCAAAATCTCATCGAAGGATTTTTGGTCACTGGGGGCGGTGACTTCACAGCGGTAATCAGCAGTGTCAGATCTTGTTGCGTTGAGAATGACTAAGGTTGCAGGTTCTCGAATTTTCGCTCTCTTTTCCAGGTCACCTGGAGAAAATGAAAACGAGAGAAGGTACACAGTTGGTTGAAATGGGTGGACTGAAAGCTGTTCCCCTACATGCAATGTGATGTAAATTATACTCCAAGCCCAAACGCTTACTAAATACTGATGTAATGTGAGGAAATGCGTTTCAAGTCATTGACATTGGTTGACGTATTAGGTTTCATGAGTTTCAATTTGATAACATTTACAGTAACATTTGGTACATTAGCTAACTTGAACTAACAATGAACAATACCTTTACAGCATTTGTTAATCTAGCTTAATGTTAATTTATAATAATAATAATAATAGAACATAAATAATATACACTCACCGGCCACTTTATTAGGTACACCTGTCCAACTGCTCGTTAACACTTAATTTCTAAGCAGCCAATCACATGGCGGCAACTCAGTGCATTTAGGCATGTAGACATGGTCAAGACAATCTCCTGCAGTTCAAACCGAGCATCAGTATGGGGAAGAAATTTGATTTGAGTGACTTTGAACGTGGCATGATTGTTGGTGCCAGAAGGGCTGGTCTGAGTATTTCAGAAACTGCTAATCTACTGGGATTTTCACGCACAACCATCTCTAGGGTTTACAGAGAATGGTCCGAAAAAGAAAAAACATCCAGTGAGCGGCAGTTCTGTGGGCGGAAATGCCTTGTTGATGCCAGAGGTCAGAGGAGAATGGCCAGACTGGTTCGAGCTGATAGAAGGGCAACAGTGACTGAAATAACCACTCGTTACAACCGAGGTATGCAGCAAAGCATTTGTGAAGCCACAACACGCACAACCTTGAGGCGGATGGGCTACAACAGCAGAAGACTCCACCGGGTACCACTCATCTCCACTACAAATAGGAAAAAGAGGCTACAATTTGCAAGAGCTCACCAAAATTGAACAGTTGAAGACTGGAAAAATGTTGCCTGGTCTGATGAGTCTCGATTTCTGTTGAGACATTCAGATGTTAGAGTCAGAATTTGGCGTAAACAGAATGAGAACATGGAACCATCATGCCTTGTTACCACTGTGCAGGCTGGTGGTGGTGGTGTAATGGTGTGGGGGATGTTTTCCTGGCACACTTTAGGCCCCTTAGTGCCAATTGGGCATCGTTTAAATGCCACGGCCTACCTGAGCATTGTTTCTGACCATGTCCATCCCTTTATGGCCACCATGTACCCATCCTCTGATGGCCACTTCCACCATGTCACAAAGCTCTAATCATTTCAAATTGGTTTCTTGAACATGACAATGAGTTCACTGTACTAAAATGGCCTCCACAGTCACCAGATCTCAACCCAATAGAGCATCTTTGGGATGTGGTGGAACGGGAGATTCGCATCATGGATGTGCAGCCGACAAATCTGCGGCAACTGTGTGATGCCATCATGTCAATATGGACCAAACTCCCTGAGGAATGCTTCCAGCACCTTGTTGAATCTATGCCACGAAGAATTGAGGCAGTTCTGAAGGCAAAAGGGGGTCCAACCCGTTACTAGCATGGGGTACCTAATAAAGTGGCCGGTGAGTGTATAATAATAGAACCACTCTATTATTCATTGTTAATTGGTGTTTGTTTAGAATATTTTACCAGATGTTAATTTATATCATTTTAAGTGTTAAAATGTATTAAGTTATGTAGAAATTAACCTATATTAATAAATGCTGTATTGTTCATGGTTTGTTCAAGTAAGCTGTTATTGTTAACTGTTGACAAATTAAATTTTATTATAAAAGGATTTTCCAAATTGTTACCATCTTTTTTACAACATTAATCTGGGTGAATGTTTATGTATAAATATAATTGTTTATTGTTCATTCATATTTATTTCTAGTACTTTAATTAGTACAAAATTTGGGGGGCATTAATTATTATTTTTTTGGACAGAAAGTAATGCATTTATTCTGCAAGCACAGATTAAATTGATCATTGACATTAAAGACATTTATCATCTTAAATAAGATTTCTAAAATATTAAGCAGCACAACTGTTTTCAACATTGATAATAATAAATGTTTCTTAAGCAGCAAATCAGCATTTTAGAATGATTTCTGAAGGATCATGTGACACTGAAGACTGGAGTAATGATGCTAAAAATGTATATTTCCCAATCACAGGAATAAATTACATTTTAAAATAAATTAAAATAGAAAACAATTATTTCACAATATTGCTGTTTTCCTGTTTTAATTTGATCAAATAAATGCATCAGAGACTTCCTCAAAAAGGAAAAAAAAAATCTTACCGGCCCCAAATTTTTGACCGGTAGTATATTTAGAATTAACAAATGATATGTTTACTATTGCATTAGCCAACCTTACAGTAAAATAGTATGCATCAATGTGTTGTATGGCACAGTGTTCAGAAGAGTGTTGTATAGTTTACCTGCTATTTCCTTTTCAAAATATACATAACTGGGCTCTCCATTCTTAATCTTCTTCCATTCTATTCTAGGATTAGAAGTGGTGATCGACTCTATCATGCAGGACAGCTCGATTGCTGCATGGGGAGACAAAACGAGAGAGCTTGTGAGCAGTTCAAATGCCGAGTTTAATGTTAGAATCCGCAGCTAAAGACTGCAGGAGAGTAAATTACTCAGCCTTACATTCAAACTCATTGACCCATGGTTTTTCATTCGTCGTCTTGAGGATGACTGCCAAGGTGCTGATGTAGCCTGCAACGAGAAGATGAAGACAAACATCAGTTTTATGTTGAATTAACAACTTGAACATCGCCCACTGACATTTCAGGGGTGTCGTTGCGACCTAAACTACATGCGATATTGGTACCGCTCAACTCTTTTAAAGATTCATGAAACTCAATTAACAGTCGTCCCCCTCCACCCTGACAAAACACATTCTTCGCATCCCTGTGAGCTGTGAACGGATATGTTACCAGCCATTTTTAGTTTCACTCTCACAACAAACATCACTGATGTAAAAGCGTCCCAACACAGATAATTGTGGAGGCTGACTGGCAGTCTCCGTTCTGTGTTATGAATAACAGCTGACTGCTTTAAAGTGAAGGCCAAAGGGGCTCACTAAGTTCACGTAGTCACTAATAAACATGTTAAATCAAAAAGGTCAACTTTGAAGTCCGTACTATTTTTAGAAGTGTGTGTCTCTTCGTTTTTGTCCAACATCAAGAAAATGTATTTAAATGAATCTAGCAATGCTGTTCAGTCGGTAGGTTCACAGAGGAAGAAAAACATTTGCTCTATTTGCATAGAACCAACACGACCTATAAACCTCAACACTTTCTCTACCACTTTAAAAGGTTACAGGTTAACTCCCTATGAAAAGCTGGTCGGTTAAAAGCATTGGGTTCACCATGGATAAGCGATTGAACACCATCCATAAACAACCACTGCATGTCTGTGGTAATTTTGTGTCATAATCTTCCATTCAAATATTTTTCCTGATAGAGCATATATTCAGGGCACTGAAATTTTAATGGCCATCAATTGCTAGGCATTTTTGTAAACTCTTTGTCATGTTAGCAACCAGGGAGTAAATAGAATTATGTCATTTTGAACAAATCTAAAATCTCTGTAACGATTCTCGGTTTATGTAGAATCGGACTCAGTGAGGGAGTCAGTTGTCAACTGAGTAATGGCTTAGGATGATTTACGAGTGAGCAAGTTGAATCTTTTTGACTAAATCATTCAAAAGAATCAGTTCATAAGAGTCATTTGATCACAAATCAGGACCTTGTGCAGAAAACGCTCCCTAGTAGGATCCAGTGTTATTTTAGTATTACTTACTATAAAAGTATTATTCATATTTTAAATTGTTTTATTTTTATATTTTGTTTTCATTTTAACTTTTAATTGTAGTATGTACTTTTGTCTTTTTTTATTTATTTTCTTTTTAAATGTTTCTATTTAGCTCCAATTTATTTTATATCAGATTCAGTTTTATATTTATTTCTATTTTATTATATTTCATTTAGTTATTTTATATTTTAATGAATATTTTATATTTCATTACAGGACATTTTTATTACTTTCAGTTAACAATAACAACACTGCAGGATCTGGTGAAACAGCACAAAGCTTCCCTGATTAGATTTCGGAATAATGTTCACACATTTTTAGTCGCATTTGTGACCATTCTCACAGCAAGGGCCCTTCCATACACCAAAGAGCTGAAGTACTGCTATTTATCTGTGCATACATCAGTATGAGGTGGATGTCAACAAACTTTAAAATATTACAAAAATGTCTTTTACAATTTAATTTCATAGTCAGATCAATTAGGCATGATTAAATTAGTGTAAATAATACTTAATGCAGAACTTTTAGGAAGAGGTCCTGGTCAATGCAATGACATGGGAAAGGTTGCAGGATGTGCCCAAAAAAACCCCCACACAGCTCACACACAAACACATCCACAGGTTTACATCCTCTTTTACAATCATATTCAGCCAGATGGAGGACACAAAGGCCATTGTCCACTCTGTGACTAGACGTCCAGGAAGCGGTGATGGCGTCTCTCGTCTCCTTTTCCCTGCCACATCCTGTCCTCTCATGTCATCAAATAGGAGGCTGGTGCTCAGCAGCACTACCAAAAGCGTAGCTTGTGTCAGTAATGTTTGCCTCCGTACACCTCACCCGATGATGTAGGGTCTGTCCTGTCGGGTGAAGTGTCTGTGGTTTGATGCCATTTGAGGGATAATTGAGCCCTCAAACAAGGCAGGTGCTATGACCTACATATCCTGACCTCTCTCTTCCTGTTAGGAGAGCACAGCTGGATGAGATGTGACAATCCTAGCCGAGCTTTAATCTCCCACTTCTTCCTTTAGAGGCATAACTGTTGGTTCTCTTCAGTAATCTTAGTGTAATGCCTGGGTAAAATCCTGGGCATTACAGAACTGAATAATATAATAGAGAAACAAAGAGAGAGAGAGAGAGAGCTTTACTGACTTTGTATTTCCATATCTACATAAAGCATTTGTGTGATGTGATACTCAATCAACAGAATTTGTGGCGTAATGTTGGTTTCCACAATTTTTGTAAAGGGGCAGATTTACAGTGAGGCACAAAGGAAGTGAATGGGGCACCAAGTAAACACCAAAATAGTCATTGTTTCAATAGGATAGCCACAAGACATAAACAATATTATGCACGTTAACATTATTTTAACTATTCTTTTCTGTTTTAAGTTATATTCATATTCAACGTTGTCACCATGACCATGTAACTCCTTAAACCCTAAAAAGACTGCAAAATGATGATTTGAAACCGCTTTACAGCACAAGTTTTAAACAGAAAAAATGAAGATACACTAGGTTTAGTGTAAGGTTTAGATACACTAGGAAAGAGTTTTTTAATAGTTCGGAAAGAAGTCTCTTATGCTCACCAACACTGCATTTATTTGATTAAAAATACAGTAAAAACAGTTAAATATTATTACAATTTAAAACAACTATTTTCTATTTAAATATATTTTAAAATGTATGCAATTTATTCCTGTGATGGTAAAGCAGAATTATTCCAGTCTTCAGTGTCACATGATTTTTTTGTAACATTATAAATGTCTTTACTGTCACCTTTGCTCAATTTAATGCATTCTTGCTGAATAAAAGTATTACTTTACTTCAAGAAAAAATATCTTACTGACCCCAAACTTTTGATTGAAAGTGTAAGTACTTTTATAAAATAATAAGCTTCACATTACTGCTCTTAAATCAGCCCCATTCACTTCTAAGTGTCTCACCTTAAACTCGATATTTGCCTTAAAACGAGGAACAAGTCCCAACTTACTGTTTGAGGCAATCAGCATTACGCTGTCTACTGAGCTTAACTTGTATTTAAAACTGCACGAATGGACCACCTTGGAATTGAACTCAGAAAAGTGCACGACGGTGAGGTCGCCCTATTCGAGGAGGCCATTTTCTAATCCTGTCTTCCACACCTAACTCAGCATGACGGCTTATATGGAGAAGCATTACACCACAGAGAAATGAGTTATACAGCCAGAATCATGGGGCTGTTTGGACAGCCTCCACAGTGCAACGTTTAAAAGCCCACCACACCCTGCATCGTGATCTGCGACCAGTGTGCAGAAGAGCCCAAACACATTCTGCTCCGACGCAGCCTGTCAGAGAGCATTCAATGCATTCGGTTCACTCAGCAATGCATGAAGTGGATAATATTCCTTGTTATTTTTAAACTGCAGCATTGATTCATTTCGCTAGGGGGGAGGAGGCTGGGAGGTTGTTCACTGGCTGAGAAAGATGCCCACAGAGCCATTCATTACACATCCCGGGTCTACTTCACTGGGATTGGATTGGATGTGTCCCATAGCTCCCTATAAGCTGATCGTATCCAACTGGAATAGATTCTGAAGCTCAGAGTGATTTCCCATCATAGACAGTCACACTCGGGCTCTGCCCCCGCAGCTTTAAAACGATCTGCATGTTTGTAGCCCTGAACAATTCATGATGTGCAAGAGGTCAGAAATCCTCCTCGCATGGAGAACTGTACAGCAATATTCCCAGTGTGACTTCGCTGAGGAGTGTATTTCGTACACTACACCCTTCGAGCCTGTACGAACACTTGTGTAGACTCACAAGGGCAAAAGTGTTGAATTTCTCACCCATTGAGAAATAACAAAGGAGACCACGTGTTTTAAATTCACATTTTGTCTCATGGGCATTTTGGCATCTGTTTTTGTTTGATGCCGATGGGAGGAATACAAGCTCTCTTGTGAAATCTAGTGGGCTATCTACCGCCTACATAGACAGCTGCCTTCTAAGGGAGCATCCTAACCTCATAGTGAGTGATGTGGAGCACTTTAATTAGGCAATAACTCGATTTTTAAAACAGTTATTATTATTATAATTAGCAATTATATTCATCATTAACATTTCTCTCGCTTCGTCTGCGATTTTTTATTTTGTTTTTCACTGAGCCTGTTGCAGTGCATTATGGGGTGGCATCTTTTTATAAAAGGAAACGAATGATGCTCAAATCAAGGTATCAAAGAAGGATATTTAAGTTAGTAATTAAGCAAATATGAATTCATTTATCACAAAAATATGCCACAACTGCCACATCAGGGGATCTGAAATAATAATAATAATAATATCCAATTACTAAAATCACTAAAATGACACATTTTGGACATATTTTTTTTTTTACATTTTTTATTTAATTTTTATTATTTTTTAATGCAAAATAAAATTTAGCATATTTTGCATTTAGCTCACAGTTTTTCCTCAATATACAGCTAATAAACACAGTTATGGATAAATAAATTGATCTCAAATAAATAAATAAAATACAAAATAAACGTTTTTTATAAACAAAGATGCAAGTCACTAGCAAAGAAACACCAGCCACTTTTCCATCCAACCAAAAATATTAATGCACATACTAATGGATGTATTCCAATATACTCTAATGTGGATACAAAAAAAATCCCATGGGAAAATGCATTTCTGTTGAGTTTCAGGCTTCTTGTGAAACCAGTCGCCTCAGTACTTGGCATGGCTGTGTTAAACCCCCCTCTACAAATAATCTCCGCGTAGGACATCCCACCTGCTACAGGGAAAGTAGCTTATAGCTGACCTCTCAGAACTCATGAAAACAACGGAATCAACAAAAGTGTAGAGGTTTAAGCTTTGAGTCAGTAATGGTGGTGTTTTTACAGCTGTGGACGGCCCTTACTCTCTTGACGCTGCCCAAATGGATGATCTCAACGGTCTACAGTTTTATCTCCTTTAAACATATTTACACATTTAGGTCTGCCATAGGTTTATTTGCATGAGTGTTACAAGTCAGATAGGTTCAACAAAGACTCTTTTGCATAAGCACAGAAGATTACGAAGAGAAAATGCTTGTTTTTAGAGGTCTAAAGACAAATATTCATTCGCTTACAGTCTAAAAAGTCCCAAGTGGCTGGAGAAATGAAAAAAATGACCTTTTGTTCTGCCCTCAGACTCATCTGTTTCATCCACTCTCAATTGAAGACGTCTAATAATGAAAGCTGAGAGGAAGGTACCTCAGGGAGCTAGACACAGTCATTATATTGGCTGTTTATTTATTTTGTTCATTTACATGTAACCCTCATGTTGGATATATCTGTATGCTCTGATTCTTAGTCAGTTGAGGAAAATTATTCTGTTATGTAACATATTCCCAAAGTCCCATTACTCTAAATGTTGTGAACTGCTAGATGAGTAGATTTCTATCATGGAAGAAATTCGTTTTTTTTTCTTGTTCCACCAAGACTAAAAATAGTAGCATTCAGCAAAGATAAGGCAATCTCCACAACGAAAATACCTCTGATATTCCTTCAGCTGCTGAGCAAATGTCACTAGGCGTCACTTCAAAGTGCCAGTGTAGAACAAGCAGGCATTCCTCCTGAAGTGCACCTCTAACTAAAACACAACACTGACTTTGCTATGGTCGACAATAGGAGGAATGTTCATTGTCTTTGTGAAGACGTGCTTTTTAAAATCTACAGCTATAGGACGCATTCCTGTGTTCAAAAACAAGCAGACAAGCAAAGGGATGAAACAGAATGCTGGGAATTGAGACCGATTTTGAAAAGTTTGACTATTTATAACTTGACAGAGCGTCTCAAAAACGCACCACCTTGAGACGCTCAGAAAACGGCCAGTGTTAGACCGCATGTAACAGCTAAAGACGTCTGTATACATATATCCTATATGTGATATATCCCCAAAATAAGCAAAATATATATATATTATATATATATATACACTTATATGTTATACTTTATTATACTATATTAGACTTGTATATAATAATAATAATAATCAAATTACACAAATATATATATCAAAATTATCCAAATTAAAGAATTGAAATATCTTTTTAGAAATTGATCATTTTCATTTTAGAAATTAAAGATGGAGAGTATCCTGTAGCATTTTATTTATTATCCAGGTAAACTATAGACTAGGTTGCACAGGATCACACATGCAACCGGGTTCATTTCCATTATTCCAAATTCGCTGCTCTGTGCCAGTTCACATTTAGCCAGAGGCTCTGCTCTTTGCATTTGTAATTTTTGCATTCACATGTGAATGCTATAGGCTCTCTTAGAGGTATTTGAGGGCTAGACTCCAGCCGAGCTCTGCTCCGATCGAGCCAGGTCAAAGACTAAGCTTGAGTTGAGCCAGTGAGAGAGGGGCAGCGGTGTCACAGAATGCCTGAGTACATGTCACTTTGCGTCAGCATTAGTTACTGCAGGAGGCCCCTTTTCCTTTTGTCCTCCAGCCGACTGGAGTTCACGGGACCGGTGGGCTCAGCGAGTATGCGTATCTCCCATTCCACATCTCTGTCCTGTATCCCTTTACGCCCCTTCTGCATAGAGACAGGTTTCAAATGAGGTGAGATTTTCACAGTCAGCTGTGATTTATAGAGATGGAATATGAAAATAGCTGATTATGGCTTTATTTGATTGCATTTGGAAATACTATATTTTGGCACCAAAAAGCAGTACAGGGAAATTCATTTTACAGATATATCATATTAGGAGTACTTTTCACCCCACATTCCAGTCACATGAAATAACTGGGCTTGATTAGATCGCCTTCTCTTTTTTTCCCAATAAAAAGACCTCTTGTTTAGTGTCACACATCACATGGTTGAAGTCCACATGAACACCAATCGAAACCTTTGTTTTGTGACACAGTTTCAGGCAGTGGGAGTGAATGAATACTAAATTAATCGGGACAGGGCCTGATGGCTGCGGCAGAACAAAAACATTCCAGATAGCAACAGTACAAAGGCGGATTACTTTTTAGTACCCCAATTTTAGGAAATTAATAAAATCTAAATTAAGTCAATCTAAATTTTAACACTCAAGTTCTGTTAACTGAATTGAATGTTTTATCTAATATAAAAGTGTTGTACATGTAAAAATATGTATAAAATAAAATATTTAAATGTAAAAAATATATAAAATATTTTAAAATAATATATAAAAAGATATTTAAAATAAAGGTGTCATTTATTAATAAATATTAATAGTAAAAAAAAATTATGAAAAAAACAAGATGCTGGGACAGGCTCCAGTATCCTTGCAACCCCACATTGGACAAGCGGTTTGGAGAGGGGATGGATGAAAATGGAAAAATAGATTTATTTGAGGCTTTATGAAGGCTTATTTATTTATTTTATTTTGTTTATAAAAAGTTTGCCTATGAAAAGCCTCGAAATATTACCCTGATATTTAGAACATGAGGGTTGGAACTTGGAACCGCATAGAATATGAGGGTTCAAATATAGGCTCAATTGACCAACATCACTCAACCTCTCCCAATGCAGGCTAGTGATTCTTCAGAGGGCAGTTGTGCGTAGCAAGACCATGAGTTATTTTCCACAGGGGTGAGAACAGGTTACTGTTGGAGAAGCCTTTGCTATTTATAGCAGCTGTCAACAGCAGGCAGAGACCGTGCGACATACTAATTGGTTGCATTTGCAGGTAAATCAGAGCTGTGCATCTCTTCCTGTCCCATTTGTGGGCAGCTGGGAGCACTGACCACCCCCCGAGAAGATCTACTGGAGGCTTATTTTGAGATGCCATTTCAACAACTGCTTCCACTGAAACTGATAATCAGAGATCTGCAATGCATTTGCATAAATGCACATAATATGCTTTGGCTATGCTTATCTCCTCTGTCAGCGATAAAAGGCCCTAATTTAGCTCACCAAATTGTTTTCGGCTGATTGGAGGATCACGTATTCGCCGTGAGGCGGCTCCAACCCAAAATCTGTAAATCGTGTCGCACTCAGTTCCAGAATTAGCCGCTCACTGCTTTCAGCACAGATGGCGTCATCGCCGCTCACTGCAAATGCCTCGCATACTAATACTAGCACAAGCACACTGACCTCTTCCATAATCCTAATTAATTTCTGCCAGAGCCTTCTTCAAGAGCAGTGGCAGTACAAGCGTGCGCTTTGAAACATAAAGAGAAACCTTCTCTTCTCATGACATTAAACAATACGAGATGGTGACGTTTCTGGATTTCTGATGACGTCTTTACGGTGATGGATTAGAGCATGAAATACACACAAGCGTCATTGCAGCGGTGCTCCAGTCCTCGTGGACATTAACTCGTATATTCTCTCTGCTGCTCGAGCCTTTTAAAAGGTCCCAGTGCTGGAAACAGCATCTATTGTTGAGAGCGTGAATTGTGTAGCAAAGCAATGAGGTACTGACAGCTGAATAATACCACCCCACTGTCGCTGGAGACTTGTTGATTTAGCAGGGATATGCCCATAATCCTTTTCACTTCCTGTTCAAAAGAAATGCCCCAGGATGCAACAGGGCAGGTGAAAACAGCACCCTGGGGGGTGACTCTTTTTGAGAGGGAATATTGTTGCGTTTTACAACTTCTCTGTAGAATCACACATTAATAAACATTTGGTGGGAAAAAAAAGTTGTTTTTCTGTACATTTAAAAAGGATTTCTTTTGGAAATGTGACATGCTTATGTAATTTTAACACTATAATCTAAAAAAAGTGATATCATACTAAACATAAGCTATATCTAATGCAATCTAATATAAATGTATAAAACAAAATAAAAGCAACACAATGGAGTTGTCAGTCTATTGGAGAGAACCAAGCTCTCACTGAACAGTGATTAAACCATCAGCAGGAAGCCTATAAACTGCATAATAGATCCGGTCGCAGCATTCATTCCTCTCTTCAAGATACAATCAGTGCTAAAACAGCAAGCCAAGCAAAAACCCCTGAACTCTCATTGTCTATTGTACAGCGTTGGCCCCCCATAGCATCTCTCATTAATTGTCTTTTGTTTGCACTCTTGTACAAAAGCCATGTTGTGTAGCGCTAGCCGCATTTCTGAACAGTTGGATCTGAAGTTGTTGCTACTTTTTGGAGTAGGCTTAGTTACAAATCTTTACCTCTGCCACATGCATTTGTTATAAAATAGGTTGCATTTAAAAATTAAATCAATAAGTTTATTGGCTGAAGCATAAGTTAGTTTGTATTAGTAACTGGGGATTGATTTCTTGTCATCATATACTGTATTTACAATATAGGGAATTCTAGAAAATGACAAGCAAAATGAGAATCATTTATTAGCTATCTTAATGTATAAAATGCATTATATTTATTATCTTTTTTAAATATCTGAGTGCATATCATTCATTTATGTGTTGCACATTTTTTTATTAATTTAGTTTTCTCTTTAAATCAAATTTGAATACAATCTAAAAATAAAAAAATAGTTATATGGTGTTATATAAGTTCAATCTGCAAAAAGGTATGTTCCTACATGGCCAGTTCTCTCTTTTCATTTGCAAATGTACACTACAAAAAATACAGGCCGCATTCACTTCTGGCTCTATAGCAATGCCATAAAACATGCCTTCCCTCTCCAGCACCTTGGCTTTGCCCAAGTACCAATGATGTACTAGCACAGAGAGTTTTAAATCAGGACCACAAACCCAATCAATCCATGAACACAGTTCTGCAAATACTATATATAGCTGGTTATGCAAGCCTTTCGTTTGGGAAATGGCCAAACACATAAACCTTGAGGTTTTCAGCAACACTAAAAAGCAGCAAAATCTAAATCTGCAGAAATGAATTAACATAACTGCATACTAAACTACGTAACAGCAGACACGAGTACTCAGGTCATCTTGTAACAGTCTTCCGGGCTTTTGTATCTCAAAATGGCCTCTAATGTAAACGAGAGAGGGTCTACTCTCAGGATGATTGATACTGTGTTTAACAGACTCGCCTGTTTGAGAAAGGCTTTTGGACCTGTAATTCACTGCTACTTTGATGTCAAATTAATGTGTATCCTCATGCCAGATCCACAGAGGTAATGCAGGCCAGCCAGGCACGAGGGTCACTGAGAATGTGTGACGGTCTGAGACAGCAGACAACAGGTGAGTCCGTGTTTGGACAGACACCGCAGGTGAGAGGTTAACCTGGAAAAGCTACTTTAAGGCACGGATCAACTTTCTACTACTGTTGCAACTTTCCCCGTTTGCTGATTATAAGGGATAGTTCAGCCAAAAATTTTGTTTCAAACCTGTATGGCAATATATATATATAAATAATAAGAAAACTTTCTTATTATTATCAATGTTGAAAACAGTGCTACTTATGACAATAATATTTTGTGGACATTGTGATATATTTTCAAAAAGAACAGCATTTATTTAAAATAGAAACATTTTGTAACATTATAAATGTCTTTACTGTAACTTGATTAATACCGGTAATGCATCCATAATAAATTTAAAAAAATATATATATATATTACTGATTCCAATTATCCTTTTGAATGGTAGTGTATAATTAGAAAATATATATATATAAAAAACTAAATAATAAAAAGATTTTTAAATAAACTTAAATTTCCATCTGTTTCTCACATAAAACACAAAGGATTCATAAGACAAGACTTATATGTAACGTGTCATATGAACTACTTTTACGACATGTTTGTTTTTGTAGCCTTTTGATGCTTTAAATCTCAAGTCTCCATTCATTGAACTCCAAGAAAAAATTAGCAGAAGATTCTTCAAAATATCTTCTTTTGTTTCACATATATAATATATTATATATATAATATAAACAAACACATAAAATATTCATATAAATTCCATTATAAAACAGTGAGAATTTCCAAGCCTGTACTGAGATTCTGAGAATCTTTATGTATAAACATCTTCAATTTCATTTGCTAGACTGATCATTCCTCAGACACTCAGCAGAGCGTCAACACCACTGCAAATTAAAACAGTGAGAATTTTGCATAAATCTACAAAATATACTTATGCTTCACCTAAAAAAAAGGCTGAGGAATTTAAAGAGAGCGAGTTAGGCTGAAACAACAAATGTTCACAAAGGCATGCCTCAGACTCGAATAGTTCGCATACGCCGTCTAAGTGGCCAGAGAGGGAATGTTGCAGTAAAACAGGTGGGGTGAGAGTGGGGGGTTCATAGCTCGGGACGCACACCATCTGAGCACCACGCAAGGAGTGACCTCCCCAAAGGAACCACTTCATCACCTGCTCAGGAAGATCCCCTTCTTGTTTAGGAAACGCTTTTCTCCTGCTCACTCGGCGAAAATGTGGAGCATTCGATGCCCATCCGCTGCCCGGTCATCTAAAACAAATGTGGACATTCCAGTGGACCGTGGGAGGATGCAAAAGGCTGACATCTTGATGCAAGTACAGGAAAGCACATGATATCATGTGGCTGTAGCAGCGTCGCAAGGGTGTGTACATATATTCCGTCAGATTCTGTTGCTCTTTTCCCCATTTGCAGATTTGCCAGAAGCGTTAACACTTACAAAAACAAACGCAGCATATTTCAAATCATAAAATGTGCTTGGTTAGCCACAGAGGCAACATTAAAACTTGGACAGAGCTCTCACAATCCTTCATGATTTACCAACAGTGACATTTCAACTGCTTTGGCGCTTCTTCAAGGCCCAGGAGGCTGCACTGATTAAGGTTGGAGATTACAGACACATCTGATGCTAGCATGCTCGGTTTTAAAAAAATAATAAAGGAAAGAACCGTGCTTACAAGTGGAGCTTGCCAGAAGTATTCAAATAAAGTGAAATCTCCATCCTTTTATGAAGCAACCTGAGACTTTATCGAGGGCTGGGCATTGATACACATTTCCTGATTCGATTCCGATTAATTTGGGTATATTTCAGTTACAATGTCCATTTAAAAGGTAATGGTAATGTGAGGTAATGGTAACTTGATGTTGATTCAGTGAATGATTCTAGGTTTGTGAGTTTCTTTAATGATTCATTCAAATGACCAGCTCAAAAGAGTTATGTGTTTGTGAATCGAACTACACTGGTTGTGCTGCATGTTTTTGATTCACTGAACCAGTTCATAAGTATCATTAGTTTGTGAATCGGACTACACCAGCCATGCTGGTGTTATTGCGTGGAGGCAGGGCCGTCGCTAGTGGGGTGAAAGGTGGTGACAATTATAGGGGCCCCCGCTGCCCAGGGGGCCCCACAAAATCCAGCAGTTATACTATTTAGGCCCCTGTTGTATGAATAATTCTAATATTTATATTAGTTGTATGCCTGAGATTTAAATGAAAACCACAAAAACGTGCAATTTGGGTAAATATTTTTCCAAATATCTGCTTCTCTTACCTCCATAAAAATGGTTTAGTCCGACCTAAAGTATTTATTAATTATTCAGTCAGAGTCAGTGACAAACATCAGATGGACCCAATACAATTGTAAGTCCCACCCCAGCTCGTGAACAGAACCAATCAGAGTTGAGGCGGCAGCCTGAAGTTAACGATGAACTTGGTGGAAGAGCAGGAGACTAACTGACTGAAAAATGTCAGGGAAAAGAAAACATAAATCAGGCTACCAGAAATGCCAGGAAAAGACGGAGAGGGAGGCAAGGAGAGTGGTTGTATCCCAGTCGATCAAGACGTTCTTAAAGACCGGTTATATATTGTTATTTCGCTGGGAATTAGAAAACTTCCGTCTACAGTCTGCCGTGTACAGTCATTTTTTATTATCGGTGCGCGCCACAATCGACCGAATGATTACGTGGTCTAAATTCCTGTCTTTTTACACTATTGTAACTAGAGTTTTAAAAAAATTACACGAGTCACGACGCATTGCATTATGCATCTGACCTGCCGGCTGATGATATTTAAAACATCGAGAAAACATGAATACAACACACTGCACTTGGATGAATAAATGTATTCGCTTTATTTAATAATATTACCAGTTCCATATTATCTTTATTAAAAAATAAGGCAATAAATGGTTTTATTTTTTTAATTAGACTGCATTCTTGTCAATTTCTAAATGTTTACTTTTTGATTTATGAATTATAACAGACTGATTGGGGGGAAAAAATATTACTTTTTAAAAATTGGTTTTATTATTATTTAACAATTTCTTCCTTTTTGTTAGTTTTTATTAGTTGTAATTTTTATATAAACATTTATCTTTTAAAATAAAGGTTTTACAACAACATCACCATCTTCTGTTATATGTAGCCCTCTATGTTCATCTATTGTACAGTATATGATATTGGTGGAGGGTGGTGGGGGCCCACATCAATATTTTTTCAGGGGGCCCCGAATCCTCTAGCTACGGCCCTGCGTGGAGCCGCCCACAAGCACAACAGAAGACGTTTCAATTACCATGTCGTTTTTATCTCATCACATTTGATTTGGAGTGCAGATTCAGCAAAAATAAAAAGTGGAGCAGGAAACACTGGCATAGAGTAAAAGATTGATTTAAAGACTCGAATTGAGGATTCAACTGTTCTTATCAAGATCTCAATTATCATCATCTAACATCATAATTCAAGCTAATCCACAAATCTGGAGCAGAGAAAACTACACAAACACAAACTCCACCTTCGCTGTTAGGATTTATATACACGCTGCATACATTTTGCATCGGTTGATCCAGATGTGCGTGCCTACCCATTTTTAATGTCCTGACTGACTGGATGATGCTTATCTGCTTTAAGCCTGCCCAGAGAGAATACAATGTAAACTCACTAATGAGGGTAGTTTTACGAGGGGAATAGTATTTCCTCAACTGCTGAAAATATCTCCCACTTTGTCAACTCTATTGCAGTCATTTTGGAATCTCCAATTTGGATAGCAGATGATGTAATTAACCCCACCCATGATAAGTGTAACATATGCGATGTCTACTTATGATAGACAACTGCACTGCATTTTCCTGAGATGTGGCCAGCTCAAACATCCAGCATTGAGAGGAAACTGATCTGAGAGCTTTAATGCTTTACCCTACATTTTCTACCTCAGATTTGGAGATTCCATCACACTGTCCAAATTTTCAACCCCAACCATAGGATGTTGCCCACAGACATATGATGTGATCTTGAGTGGTGCTGATAAGAAATAAAGCTGCATGGTTGCCCACTTCTGCATGAATGACTCTGTAGCAGAGACTTTATTTCATTGTGCGTCTGCGGCAGTTTCATCCGTTCAAAAATGTGAAAATTCCATGAATGTGCACAGAACCATAAGATCAGTGGAGAACGGAAAGAAAAAAAGCTTTCCCTCAACTTTGGGGAAAACTTTTACTTCTGAGGAGGAGTGCAATGGCTATATACGTAGGCCCCGTACTTTCAAGGGACCACGCTAAAAGGCATTATTTGAGTGTCTTCTTGGGCCTTATTTTTGCCATAAATTATTTGTCTCTTTTCTTTCTCTACTGTTTTATGTTTTTAATATTTCAAGAACCTGCACACCAGTGTTCTCTTTGTTCTTCAATACACAGAACAACAAAGGGAAGCTGTAATTTAAGGTACCACACAACACGTCCTCAGACAATAGTGGCTTCCACCCTCTGTGAGAGCAGTGCTGTCAATTTAAACACAATAAACCTGACTAATCCACAGTTAGTGCACTGCATCATAGAAAAATATTTTTACTACATTATTTAAACATTATTTAAAATAAGAACTCCTTTAAAAAAAATGTGCTCAAAACATTGTGGTAAACGAGTAGAAAATGCAAACCAAATGAAAGAAGAAAACAAGTGTCCCTTGAGTTCAAAGGCAAATGGTTGAAACTAACATCAGTATAATTGTAAATTAGAAATATTCTGTCCTCTAAAGAGACAATTTATGCAAATACCAATCCAATTCAATACTTTTAGAAGACAGAAATTTTCATAGGGCATTTGGAAAAAATTGCTACAGCAAATCATTACTTGTTATGAGAACATCCCCCAGGCCATGAACACTCTCAAGAGCTTTGACAATGAACAGAACAAGTACAACAGAGAATGTTAATGTAGTGCAATAATGCTAGCAAATACACATCACACTTTTTATATCGAATACTAAATGAATGTATAAACAAAATTATAATCCAGACAGAGCCAAAAGGACCTTGCCTGACCACTGCTATTTTGATACTGGAACATGAAACTATATTCAATATTTTGACAGCCTATAAAGGTAGATATGGAAAACATCCAATTTCCTTACCATCTGTAATCTCAAATAAAATGTTTACATTAGAGCTGCACGATTAATCGCTAAAAGATCGCAATCTCGATCCAAACACCCATGTGATTCCATTCCTAAATGACAATTTGACTATGTCATTTAAACCTTTGAAGTACGATCACAGTGAACATAACATTAGGATAAGTACTAGGATAATAGTTTATATTTCAGATATAAACACTGATGTCTATGGAAGCGATTAAAATAGAGCAAATCACCTTTTTGACGCTTCAAATAAAGTTTGTATCATTACATTGTTAAAAGAGTAGGTGGCGACAAGTGACGGTTAAAAAGGTATTTCTCATTGAATCATTCATTCAAAAACGCTGATTCATCCAGTAACGAAAGTCATATAAATAAAGTCATTGAATCACTCAAAAAAATAATAATTCAAATTAATTAAATATATTTTCAGAACCTCCAGTAAATGTTATTTTGTTTAGTTGTCTATTCAGAATCATGGGAGAATAGTGCAGCTCCGTTTTACATCAAATCAAAGTTATAGAAACAAAGCTTCAACTTTACATTCCCTCTGCATTTGTCTTTGCACTCTGCTTTGCTGTGATGTTCCCGGAAAACATCAATAACAGCAGCATCTTTTCCACTTGGGTTAGTTACAGTCGGATCTTTTAATTACATCCAGCGCTCTGGCATTGTTTTCGTATCTCTGCACGTTATTAGGACGACTTAAGTCTCAGCAAATCTTCTTAAAGGCTACTGACTGATTAGTTTCCTTCAGGAAGCGTCTCATGCGGCCTATCTTAGCGACTCCTTTTAAGGTCATCTTAGTAAATGCTGATATGCAGCCGTGATGTAAACACATAGCCTGTGTTGTCTGCTATTGGGCAAATCTCTGAGATAATGTGTTCGCCTTGGGACACCCCTAACAAACTGCTGTATAACCGTCACATATCTCAGCTTTTTGCCATGATACTTAGGCTATAGAACCGTAGACGAAAAATGGAATTGCAAAGTAGGTTCCATTAAACATCACTCAACACGAAATAAATAGATGAATGATGAAAGATGAAAGTCAATGGGGTCCAAAACAACAGTCAATTGGACAACATTGACATTCGCTGTATGGAAAAGAAAAACTTTTTTGTGTTTTACAGAAGAAAGAAAATCATACAGGTTAGGAATGAATGTGAGTGAATGATGACAATATTTGAGTGATCTATACCTTTAATTTACTTTATTAATTGGAAACCACTATAGCCTATACTAAAATTCCCAAGCCTTTCGCTTTGGCCTACAAATTGACGCCATGACTGAACTGCATTATTGTCAGCAAAATGTTTATATATGAAACAACTAGTCAAAACAAACCTATTTGCCTATTAAATATACTGTACATAGGCTTATATACACACCTCAGGGCCACCGGGCAGAACGATCTTGACCAGTGTCTGGCTTAATGACAAAAATCCCAGGCACTTACTTGTTCAGGGCACGCTCACAAACCCACAGCAGCTGTAGCTACTCAGCGCATACTATTACAAAGTTCACTTAAAGGGTCGGTTCACCCAAAAATGAAAATCATCCCATAATTTACTCACCCTCGAGCCATAGGCGTTTATGACTTTCTTCTTTCAGCCAAACACAATCAGAGTTATATTAAAAAATATCATTGCTCTTCCCAGCTTTATAATGGGAGTGAATTGTACCCTAGATTTGAAGCCCCAAAAAGCACATCCATCCATCATAAAAGTAATCGATACGGCTCCAGGGGGTTAATAAAGGCCTTCTGAAGTGAAGCGATGCATTTTTGTAAGAAAACTATCCATATAACTTTATAAACTATAATCACTGACTTATGGGATAATTTTCATTTTTGGGTGAATTAAACCTTTATGTTCTGAGGCCACTGGAGGAATCAAACTTTTCAAATCACAGGCAAGCCATTAAACTCATATTTAAGAGTATTCCAGGTAATTCCCTCTGATTTTTCCCAACTGCTCTGTTTAATGTCTTGGGGAGCTACATCGATGGAAATCTGACTCAGATGAAGACTTTTAAGTTCTGTATTATTAATCTAAAAATAAAGCAGCTCAGATTAACTCATGTTTTGTGAATCAGATGGAATCTTGAAATAGATCTAATACATCTATGGTTATAATAAGAGAGTCAAACTCAGCTTTAAGGGTTGCCTGGTTTTCAAATTCTTCCCTGCTAACTTAGCAAGTAAGTGAGAGAAGCGTTATGAGGTGGCCTTAACGCCGGCCCGCCAGATGGTCTGGCTGCAATCTGTCAGTGCAATCTGACCAGTCGGCTAAACGCACACAACAAATCTGGTGCTAATGGTGGATTTTAACCCAGAGAGGAGTCACACTCCAAATAAGATTCTCATTAAGGTTGCTCCGTTTCTGCTTATCCGTTAACTTATCAACTGCTAATCATTCTTTGATAGGCAACAGCACATACGATAAAGCTCAGAGGCAGTGGGGCACTATTTTAAGCGAGGTATTTTGCAGCTATTGCTCTTTAAAATATATAGGCTTAAAGGCGCTACAAATGGAAATAGTTTGAAAATTATATGAAATAGGCTAGGGTAATACATTTTCTCTTTTCTGGTGAACAGCCGTGCGGACCCAATGAAAAAGTGGGCCGTCGAGCAGGTGATAAATTGTCTCTATGATTGACTGTATGGGGGCCTGACTTGAGTCGTAAAAATGACAAAGTGTAATTCGATGGAGAGATAATAAATCCAAATGGATGAGCTGTTTGTTGATGGAGCTTCGTATCGTGTATCTGAGTTTCTTGTACAGCCACACATCATCTCCCTCGTTCACAACACAAACCTAAAAAAAAAACCTGTGTGAAAAATCTTCTCAGTATTTGGAAATGTGAAAGTCTGTCATGCTCATCATCTTATCCCTTCAAAACCTCTGCTGGAACAGTCAAGAAATACATTTGCGGGTCTTTTTTTATCACCACGCCGGAGTCACCTGCTCTTCATAGCAGTCGCTTTAGAACTTGATATCTGCTGCGAGAGATTCAAATCATCATCACCAAGGTGAATCATGGGAGTTAGCTGTCAACATTTGTACTTGTGATAGGGAATTTCAAACACTAGGTTGCAAATGGCAGATGTTTCAACTCAATGAAGATGACATTTCTACCCTAGATGAAGGTGTTATATCCCATTTGTTTTCTGTCCTTACACCTCATTAGAGGACTTTTAAAACTATAAGATGCAGGGCAATTAAATGAAAAAGAGACATGTGTAGAGACATGTTAAAAGTTAAACTTCTTTTAACTTGAGCGCTGCACTTTTAGAATATTGTGTCATGCGACAGGCATATCGAAAAACGTGAGCACAACGGTCAAAGACGTCTGTCTAGTGCATGTTTATACGGAAAAACATGGAAAAATCAGAGCAGAGGAATGCAAAAATGTCTGTATGCCTCATAGTCTGTATATGTAACTAATATGTAAAATCGACAGAAAATGTTGTGATTAGAATTTTAATTAATACCATGTTAGTTCTGTTCAAACTATCACTGTTGTATGCATTTCTGAGCTTATTATCAGGGCACACTGGCATGGCTTGCTTCCATAGAGAGAGCAGCATTTGATTCCAGCGGCTGTCAGATGATCAGTTGCATTTCTATTTTTAGCAATAATAATTACCTTTGTGATTAAATTAAAAATCAAGGTTCAATTTTAATTTCGCTCCAAACAATTATATTTGAAAATGAAAACTGAACTGGAAAGAAAAACTCATTATATCAGTGTCTGATATCGGCTAATAAGTAATTATTGCATGAAGCTGACAGTATTCAACTGATTCACTCCAGAGCTATTCACTTTCTCAAACAAGCAGCTGGCAAAGACAAAGTTGAGGAAGACATTTGCACAGGCATAATCCTTTCTTTTGAAAGCATGTGAGAATATGGAAATCATCTAAACAGTCTTCATTGTTCAAAAATGATCACCCAAACTTGGAACAAACACGGAAGAATCTTGAGTAAGGAAGTGGTTAAAAAACACTAATTATGTATTATTATGAGAACGCTACATGAAGATTGTTAAAAAAAAAAAAAGTGGATAATTCACTCAAAAATTACTTTCTTCTTTCTATGGAAAAGAAAAATTGGGAATTGTTTCAGTGTGTGTTTTTTTTTTTTTGTCCACGCAATGAAAGTCAAAGGGTTCAGTGATGTTTTGAACCCCATTGTCTTTCAATGTATAGACAAAAACAGCTGAAACATTCTTCAAAATATCTTATTTTGCTCCATAGAAGAAAGTCAGTCATACAGGTTTGGAACGACATGAAATAAAAATAAAAATGGGGTCTGTCCTAATCCTGCTCCTTTGCATAGGCTCCAGGATATCCAGCCCTGCAGTCAGGAACTATTTTGATCAATGGCCATCTTACACATGGAAGTCTTATTGACATTTAGAGAATGCGCATGCTTGCCATTCCTGAACTGGGAATCTGTTAGTTCTAGGCTTTCCCTTCCACATTTGTCACTGCTCACCAAAAAATACAAAGTAATACAACCAGGATAAGCACGGGAAAAAACACCTTTCATGTTTCTTTCAGAGACTTCAGAGGGATTTCCATTTTCATGGAAAACTCTCAGATTTCCTACTAAAACTTTTACTTAAATGGCTGTTTTTAATGTTGAAAATGCTAAATGTTTCTTACTAGACTGACACTTTTATACGATCTTCAGCTCTGCGTCCCCGTTATTACGCATATGAAGTGAATGAATTCTCGAGGCTTCTGTTTGTGTGTGAGCATTCCACATTTGTTCTCAATGCCGAGTATATGTGGTGGGCTGAGTGGGACATATTTCAGCTCCGTGTCGGGGGGGGGGGGGGGGGTGTCCCTCCATTCACTTGCACCCACAGCCGCTCAGCTGTTTCTTCACGTTACTCCGGGATACTCCGGCTGGTCGGTCGGACATGTGCCGTTCTCCTGTTGCTCAAAGACTCAGCATGTTTCATCCCACAGCCCGCCTGTCATGGTACCCATGCGGATTACACTGGGACCCCCCGTATGGAATTTTTCCCATCACTATACAGTGACAATAAACAGCTTTTAGGAATACTAGATTACAACATACTTTTCTTATGTGGTACCTTCCAGCTAAAACGAACCTAAGCACGTGCGGAAGGGCAACGTGTCTTTGTCTGCAACAGCCCTAAGTAAAGCACACAGAGAACGGCTATCTTTTCTGAGCTTATTTCTCTCGGTCGCTTACTGAACACATCAAAAATGTCAGCCTTCAACTGATGGACATGCCCAGAAGCTCCAGCATGCTTTTCATGAACCCCCAGAAAGCCATTTGCTGGGAAGCAGCGGGTGGAAGAGAAAGCACACTCAGCCTTCAAGGGACAAGCTATCACTTTCACTCTTTTTCACTTTAAGCTGTATTTAATCACATCTGAAGTAGGCCTATTCATCTCAACAACAGACAATTTTCAGCATTTTCATAGGCAACATAATGGTGAACATTATCTCAGAATATTGTTCCACGACACCACATTTCTTCCAAAGTCCAAAGCATTCGGTGTGGACTAAAATGGAAGGCTGCCACTCGTCCAAGTATTCATCTAAAATATGGGGTGTGATCTCAACCTTTGTACTATTCCTGAATCTATTTTATCATATCCAGTAAAGCATAACTTGGCACCAAAAGTGCTGGCAAAAGACACCGGAGAGTTTCCACTCTACAAATGCACTCTTAACATAAGGTATAACAAACCACGGAGAAACTGCTTTTGGAGTAGGCCGACATATTCATTTTACATTCAGCTGTAACTTTACTTTTAATAGAAATTTCATTACACTGATTAATAAATTCTAGGAAACTCGTACATTTTTTCTTAAAATCACACTTCACATCATTATGCTGCAATGTATTTACACAATATGGAAAAAAATATTTTTACAAGTAATAAATGTAACATGGCCAGCTTTTTAATTTATAGTCAGTAAAAGTGACTACTGAATATGCAGAATCTATTTGCAAACAGATTTCCTTTTTTTTAAACAAACTAAACAAAATTAATAAATTAATTTTAATAAATGAGGGGATAAAAAGTCATAAGTTAACAGAAATTGAAAAAGAGAGAAATGTAGAGGACGTACATCACAACACAGATTAAGCAGCAGTATTTAGTGCTGTAGTCTGTAATTAAGCCAATCAGCACACTTGAATAATCACAGGAGATGAGCAGTTTCAGCCTACATGAGTCCCTACAACTACAATTACAGTTAACCTTTAAAAGGGTCATCAAATGTTCATTTTATCATTCAAACCAAAGCAACTGAGATAAAAAGGTGAAAAAACACGGTAACACTACAATAAGATTTCATAAACTAATAATGAACTGCACTTCTACAGTATTTATTCATTTTTGTTCATGTTAGTTTCAACATTTACTAATTATTAAAATCCAAAGTTGTATTTGTTAACATTAGTTAATGCAATGTGAGTGTGAAGTAACATGAACAAAGAATGAACAACTGTATTTTTTAACTAACATTAACAAAGATTAACAAATAGGCTACAAATATACAGTATAATGGTTAGATCATGTTAGTTAATACATTAACTAATATTAACAAATGAACCCTTATTGTAAAGTGTTACCAAAAACACATATAGCCTGAATAGCTAATTTAAAGAGTTTAGGCCTATATCTCAAACCGACTTAACAAATATAAATGATCTATAACAGCGAAGCTAATGATTATTTCCAGTCAACGGTAAGAAACGAAATCTTCATCTTCTGACTGAATAATTTAATTAAGCTAGTGGTCTAGACTAAAAGTATTTAATTGAATTACAACCGACCGTTCAAACGATCCAGGACAAAATCATGTAACCTTTTTTAATTAATTCCCTGAGCTCAAAACATAAGACTTAAGTATATTGTGAATATTGAAGGTTATATGCTGTAAATGTTGATATCACCCACAGCCTGTGCTAATGCCTGGCGCGCGCTGCCTGATCCCCTCTCTCGTGAACACTTGAGTCGGAAAACCGTTATCTCGCAATAAACATGCCCAGTTTCCATAGAAATAGTTTCCAATCGTTAAAACACACTCAAACCAAACACACACGCGACCGTTTTGAGAAAGCAAAATGAAAATCAACAACAACACTAACCACTCAGTCCAAATGTGTTTGCTTATTTCGTTTCAAAAACTTTTAAAGCGTGAACAAAGAACTGAGGCGAGTGATTCAGCGGAGCAAACACGCACGATAACAAGTTTTATGGCATAATAAAGTCTGAGTTAAAAACAACAACAACAAAACAAGTCTAATATTCCCGTAAGCAACCAATGTAACCTGTAGAATAAGGGAATAACAGAGGCGAACGGGTTTATGTATGGTTAGTTGAACAAACACGGATCACGGATGCGAGTGAGTCTCCAGCCCGCGATGAGAAACATTTCAGCGCGAGACAACTAAAACCTGAAGCTCGTGTTAAGAAACACGGCACATCCACCCCAAAATGTTACTTTTATCTCAGTTTAGATTCAACGTCCACGTCTAACATCTCATCTAAAAGAGCTAACGGGTTAGCTCAATAGTTTAGTTGGCTTAAAGAGACAAGCACTTTAGTGAAACAGGACGCTCATTGAAACACATTTCAAGAACTTCGATAAATGATTCACCACAGTTTGTATCACTTCTGCTTCTTCTACAAAGAAAGTATAAATGTGCGGTGATGTGTACTCACATTGCATGGAAAGGAGAAGCAGAACGCAAGCCAGTGGTGTTAACGCCATCTTGGAGTCGATGAAATGTTCAGTTCGGCTGTACATGCGCAAAGTAAAGGGCTTTAGGAGAGGATGGAGCTCAGAGCTCAGCTCGCGCTCACCGACCGAAGTGAGAGAGAGGCACGTCGAGCTATTGTGAGGAGTTTCCATGACTACAAACAGCATCATCGTCATGAATATTCAGGTTTTTTTATTTATGGATTTTTTTGCATGCCACGCCAGTGAAGTTGCTTAAGTTCTACTAATACAAAAAACTGCATTATATTGGAACATAATAACAAATTATCTAAGGATGGATCATGGACGTTTTTACAAACTTTGAAATTGTATATCACAATTTTATACATTTCGGAAATATTTCCATATTTCCATTGAACAAGCAAAGTAAAAAAAAAAAAATCATTATGTTTCAATTATCATTTGTTGTGCTTTAAAGTACACTTATTTTGTTGTGCTGACTGACAGACTAAAAAGCACATGTAAAGTAGGCCTACTTGATTGTTTTGACTGTAGTGTGTTTATATTAGGGTATTTAAAGTAAATATTGTAAATGTAGCTACTAAATTGCAACTTTGTAATTACAAATGTGTAATTATAATCTACTTAAATATATGACATACAATGTTCAAAAGAAACGGTTCAAAAGAAACTACATAAAAGTGTTTTTTAAATGACCATATTAGCCAGCCTATCTATTTATCTAGAATAGATAGATAGATAGATAGATAGATAGATAGATAGATAGATAGATAGATAGATAGATAGATAGATAGATAGATAGATAGATAGATAGATAGATAGATAGATAGATAAATAGATAGATAGATAGATAGATAGATAGATAGATAGATAGATAGATAGATAGATAGATAGATAGATAGATAGATAGATAGATAGATAGGGTTTTCAGGATTTTGAATTTCAGGATTTCAATCTGCAGAAATGCCGCAGCATTAGAGATAATAATTGATGTTATCACACTCTGTTTATGTGAATTTGTCTGATGGCAAGGTTAGAATGTGTGTGGGACCGTTTCAGCACAAAGACCATTCCAGTGTCTGACAACGGGAGATAAGCGCAAATCCAGAAGGCTTAGGGCACATTATGTTTTTCCAATTCCAGACATTATCGACAACAAGGACGTTCAAAGCAAGAGTCTCTCGCTTCGCCAACCACTTGCAGCACTTGAGCACAGACTATAAGAGAAGTCCATAATCAGTGCATCAAGTAAGTGTATTTATATCTTGATGTTCTAAATTTTATTTGAAGGGTTCACCAGTCAAGGCCATTCACATTCAATCTCACTCTTGTTCGACAAGAAATATAAATAAATAATACAAATTAATAAATAAAAATACAGGGGGAAATGACATTTACATGACAACCGCAGGCTGAAAAAGGACATGGACTAAGCATCATATAGCCTATATTGTATTAAATATATATTGTTTCCACACATTCTCTACTTACTATTCCTTGTTGCAAGCTCCAGAAACTGGATGTCAAAAAAAAGAAACAAAAAAGATATTTATTTATTTAGCAAAGCCTTATCTCTCAAAAATTATAGGCCTAATTAAATTATATCAGTATAGTTTGAAGGCAAAGCACAGTGATTTTCAGCTATAATATTTTAATTCAAAATTAATTCAAACTATCTTAACCATTAGACAACAGCCATGTAAAATATATTTGTGTATAGTCTTACTATGATAATACTAAAATTAGCAATAAATGCATGGGGGGAATAGAAATATAAAAATTTTCCATTTGGGTCAGTTTCACCTTTTGCACCTTAGGCTTTTAATGTGATTTGTTTTCGCACCACAAACAGAGAAAATGAACAGTGAAAGCTGTCTGTTGAGAGAAGAGAGCCAGATGGTGCTGTGTAAGGTGGACAGTGTGGTGAGCTCAGGGGAAATGAATGGATTCAGGCAGACATCCCGGCATCTTTCACATTCACATTCACACTCACACTCACGGCAACCCCTGGCCGCTGAACACAGGAGAGCAGGAGCAGTTATAGTGTGTGAAGATGTACATGATATTCCGAGAGGCAACCGCGCTTAGATCTGTCAAAGGAATTTTATAATTTTGCATGGACATTTCTGAAGAACTTCATGTGAATACAACATCGGACACTGCTTGAATTGCTTATGGGCATTACACATGGTTTACTGGAAAACCACAGGCACCTGACAGACTCATTATCATGTCTGATAAAACAGGCTAACTGTAGACTAAAGTATAAATTAAATACATCAACATACATTCTACATTAGAATAAACAATTAAAACAATGCTTTGTAAAACATGCATGAGCAAGAACACACTGCACGCTTATGCCTTCATTTCTGTTGAACAAGTTCTTTACATAATAACACCAGATATTGTAAATACCAAGGTATTTGCAAACATGCCTATTACTCATTTTCCTCTTATACCAGTAATGCAGCATTCCTTCGACTTCCTGAGTTAACACACTTCCCGTCATGCACTTAAGTTAAACAATATTCCCTACTTCCGATCAGAGCTATTGCTCATGTACCATAACAACATATTTCCTCCTCCTAAGGAAGGATGTGTTCATAAACATCACAAAATATTGTGTTATCCGTCATTTACATTCAAAGGTTGCCATACAGTTGTTGTTGTTGTAGCAAATTAGCTCAATGAAATATTAATAATCAATCATAACTTGTTATAATTGATTATGAATATTTGGATCAGTAAATCGGGTTAACTTCATGTAGCATTAACATTACAACCAATTACTCATTGCCAATTACCAATTACCAATTGGTTCATCCCGTGAACACTCAATATTGGTTATTAATTGATTAATATAGAAATGTACATTTCCGGGGTATGGGAAATGTCTTTCTTATTAAGTACTAAGAGCAAGTAGTCAAGATCTATGATTAATGACTCCAGATATGAGCTTGAGACACGGACAACTTTACGTCAAGTCAAGTCAAGTCATCTTCATTTATATAGCGCTTTTAACAATGAATTGTTTCAAAGCAGCTTTACAGAGATAAACATATAATTTAAGGTAACAGATTGTTTTGGCGTTATAGCGGTTCTTGAATAATGTTACTTCCAGCTAAAGTTAACTTTGATTAAGTGTGACATGAAAAAGATTCACGTGTGACATGAAAAAGATTTTATTAACTAGAACTACTCTAACACAAACATACATACAGTTTACCAAGGGAAAGAGGGCTAAGAGCAAGAGGACAAGAGGGCTAATCTTGTGATCAGTGATTTTTAAAGCGGGAAGATGTCACACCCTCTGAAGGTGCGTGAGCCAATACGAAGACGTCCCTTTGGAGGGAGTTTTTTACGACCCTTTGTTTTCTAGCAGGGCATTTGAATGTTAAATTTCATTGGGTGTTTATGAAAAGAATCTTCAAGATTCTTATAATACCAATGCGTCATAAAGTTAGCAAAATGTAATGTAAATTAACAAATGGGGGACGAAGATTGGAGTTTATAGAGACTAAACATGCCACACATATGATTTTGGTGAACCATAATGCAAGTCATGTTTCAGACCAAAATAGTTTAGAAGAGAGAATGAAGACATAGGCCAAACCACATAAAAGGAAAATCATGAGATGGAAAATTAGATACATGTTAATACATTTATCACATGGTTATATATAAAGAATATATATTAAAAGGGTTCATTTCTCCTTCTCAGCAAGAATTAAGAGAGTGTCACAGCCCTCTGCACATTCCTTTTTTGGGGTCGTAAACTCTTATCAGTCTTAAAGACCCACTCCGATGAAAATAATGTTTTTCTAGGTGTTAACATGTTCTTGTGGCATTTTTCTGATGTGAGAGGACATATCTTGAGAAAAATCAGCTCAAAGTTGTATTTCTGAGTATTTCTACATTCAAATGGCTGTGAATCAGTAGCAGACGCTAAAATGCCGGCTAAAATCGACTGGAGTTGTGACGTAGTAACTCCACTGGGCGTCTCCACACGCGACGTCTTGGAGTGAAATAATGATCGGTGATCGGTGATAACTTTGATTAACTTCGGATAATAATAATTAACGTGTATATAATACTGTTGCCCCACCGGTATTGGGGGTGTAAGCTAGCGGGAGAGACAGAGCTCTCAGCAACGGGCAGGGGGAGGGGCGTCTCCGTGCCAACGGCTCCGCCCACAACGCAGAGGCGAATTGCTAATGAGGTACTGCCGCTCTGCTGAAGCGAAGTCCCAGAAAACAGCACAGGTTTTGTGATTTTGGCTAAAAATGGCATAATCATAATTTAAAGACCACTGGGAATGTTTAAAAATAGCTCAAAATATGATCGGAGTGGGACTTTAAGGTGTCCTGTAACACAATGGGTTCTGCCCGTGTTGGCTTCATTTGTGGGGGAAGTTTCATAGAACTTTGTTGGGAGAGTGAGTTTGTTGGATTATTCATTAAATATAATGAATAATTTGTGTGTGTCTGATTGGTCCAGATGCTACATTGTTGATGCTAATGACTATTACTGTTGTATTATTATCAATAAACAACAACAACAACAACAAATAAATAATTTCTTGAGACAAAGGCTTGGGACTAAAAAGGCAATTTCATGATGACACCTCATATTTAGGTTGTTAGCATATATTTATGAAAATATCTTGTGACAAAGTAAAAAAGATGATTTTGTAATAAAAATTGTATAGGGTCACTAATCACCCGAGGTGTGTAACAGTGTAAATAGATGTTTTCTGCACAACAATAATTGAATCTTTGATGACTGAAAAAGAGCAATTCACCTTTATTCCACAAGGTGTGAATGTCTGATAAACAATGATGAAGTTTCACTGATCATTGTTACCACAGGCAGAAAACAAAAGAATAGGAAGTAGCCTATACTAGCCTAAGTACTGAACTCAATTAAATATTAGTGTCACGGTCACTTGATGGTGGATCTGGTGAAGAAGCTGTCAGCGATCAAAATATGTCATGTGGATGAAGGAACGAACCCATGCGCAGACAGCAAATAACTCAAAAGGGGTTTAATGATGACAAAACAGAAAACAAAACCCACGATGGGGCAAAACAGGACTGGAGGTAGACTAAGACACGATGACAAACGAAGACTCTGACTTGACAGGAAACAAACTCACAATTCTCAATAAACAGGTTTCAGACAAAATACTCACAGAGAATAACTCACAATGTTTGACAATGTACCGACACAGGACAGCAAACACAAGGGGATTAAATAGGGAGACACTAATGACAAAGACAGGTGAAGCTGACTAGACAAGGACAGGTGAAACTGACTAGACAATAATGACAAGACAAGGATAACAAGGGGGCGGGGTAACATAACGAGACAACACAAGCACATGGCTCAAAACACAAGACCATGTGCTTGCACACAAAACATGATTCTGTCATGATCCTGCCTCAAGACTAGAAAATCAAGGACACGAGGGCAGAATCATGACAAAATATTGATTTATATGTTGAAAATGATAGTTTTGAGAATATGTTTGATATCGCGAATATGAGACAGATGCTGAATGTACTGGGAAATGAGCTCTGACGAGGACAGTGATGATGGTATAAAACATTTGGTTAAACTGAACTCTTCCAAGTTCTAAAGGGTAACAAAATATGCTTTAGGCCTATATGCTTTATTTTATTTTATTCTTCTGTCATTATTACTCTATCAGGAGAGTTAACACTAGGCTATCTAATACGACGGTAGAGATCGATCCATCCGTGTTAGATATCCGGGTTCGCTAAAAAACTCGAATGTAATAATGACTGGCGAAACATTCATGCATTTAAGGGTTAAGATCTGATTGCAAGCAGTTGTAATTTGTTACATTCAATTACACAGAGAAAACATCTGCAGTTTATTTGAGGAATGGTGAAAAACAGTTCAGTTCAGGATTTTTTGTTGTTGTTTCACACGTTTGATGAGTCACACTGTAAGATGACACATTAAGTCAAGCTGCCAAAAAAGGACTTCAGCCAAAAGTGATGAAAACTGATCCAGTCCTCATGCAGCTTAAATGGCCCATGTTAAAGGCTTTTGAAAATGTGGATTTCAACTCAAGTGGGCTGCATCTTGCAATACTGACAACCAACCCCCCTTTGTTGCGGAGGAAATCTATTTTAGAGGATCAACAATCTCACAATATCAACCCACATACACTGATATATGTAGTGCACGTCAGATCCTTTCACTAATTTGGGTGGAAATTGTGTGACCTGAACCAAATTAAAATACATTATCAGGTTTCTAAACCAGTTGTTAACCATTTTTTACTTCAAAGCCCTTTTGCCAAGACAATATTCAAAGGCTCTCCTGTCTAAGCTTCTTTTGTAATATAAATAAATAAACAAACTCAAAAAATGATGTCAGTTTAATGTTGTACATCTTTATTTTTAATGTTTTATTAAGCGGTTTAATTAAGATAATGTTAAAGGTGCACTGTGTAATTTTTAGCGGCATCTTGTGGTGAGGTTACAAATTGCAACCAACAAGTTACGGTGGCCGACAGGAAAATATATCGTCGTCTTAGACAGCAGAGAGTAGCCAGTTAGGCAATGAGGTTTCTTTATAAAGATAAATTAAAAAATTATGTTTGCTTGACTATTCAGTAAACGATATGTTATTGCGAAAATTATTGTTACTTGTTCATCATTGTGTCAGTGTTTTATTCGCTGACTTTAGCTTCTTTGCACGAAGAACAACATAGTGACGAAACTGGCTATTTCAATGTAAGGCGACCCGCGGTGTATGTAGATAGAAATGGCTCGTTCTAAGGTAATAAAAACATAATGGTTCATTATGTAAGTTCTTTATACACCACTGAAAACATAGTTACAGTATGTATATGATATTGCATTTCTGTCAACAGATCCTCCTAAATATGACACAGTGCACCTTTAATATAACTACATATAAATGATTTGAAGACTTATTGGTGCCCTTCTGGAAGTTTGCTGAGGCGTCCAAGAGTCAATATGTGAATGATTGGGAGTGAGAACGTGTTGGTTTTACTTGTATTTTGAATCATGCATTGCATTGTTTTAAGGTTTGAAGGAATTTTTATTTAATTTAGACAAACTTAAATTTAACTGAAACTGGGTTCCATTCCCAGCATGCTTTGCCATGACACCCGAAAGGGAGAGTAAATGCTAAAATTAAGTGTTATATGATGTGCATGATTCATGTTAAGTGGGGGATTTAGTAGTGTTTAATGTTTAGCTAATTTAGCAGAGTTTCTGTTATGTGTGTTTTTTTTGTGGGGGTTAACATCATAGTGACGAGTGGAGCATAAGCTCGGCTAAGCATAAGCATAAGCATAAGCTAAATTGCTGTACTCATACAGAAATTGCTATGCTATGCTATTGATATAGCTTTGTGTTAGCAATTAGCAAGTTAGAATTTACTGAATTAGCTAGTTAAATCTACCCAAGTTTAACTACAACTAAAAATATTTAAGTTGAGATTATGACAATTTTAAGTGAAATGTTTGACTTATCTTACTCAAATATTTCAAGTTAAGAGCAATTAAAATGTACAAAATCAGCTAGTTCTGCTTACTTAAACTTTGAATTTCTTAACTTTAAAATTTTGATGTAACTGATTGGCTAAATTTTTTTGGCTCAAATTCAGGTTAACAGTGCAGTGTGCGGTTTTGTTCCATATACAGGATGCGAACACTAATGGACATCATTTTTATAATTGTTCAGTATGGCTCTTGTAAGCTGTCCTATGGGAACTGCTTGAAACAGGAAGTATGCTTATTAAGTTAGCAACTCCCTGCCCTACAGATTTTTAGCTTCAAATTCTATAGACCTGAACCCTTTTCACCAATGAGTTCAGTTTTAGCAGACAACAATGAGATGTACTTTCATCAGAGAAGACAAGAAAACTGATCAATGTCTACGTTCAAATGGACATTGATCACTTCCTTCTTGTGGTGAAGCTAAATAAGAGTCATTGTGGATGCTGCACGCTGATTCAGATTCAGATTTACAGTACAGTCATTCAAATTCCAACTGTTTCTATTATGAACCAATGACACAACTTGCAGTTGATAGGATTGTGACATTTGTGGGGTGTGGTTGTTATTCTCCTCCACATATTTTGAAAGACAGCTGCATGATAAAGCACATCGTAACTCTTCGCTCGCTTAAACATTTCATGTTGCATAAGAGAGCTTCGCACAGCTTCAGTGTTTACATTAAATGCTGTTGCTATACCCCTTCATTGTCAGTGGCTGATACTCCCTTTCATCGCAGAGAGATTGTCGGACGCCTTTAAAGTCTACAACACGCAGCATCTGTGTGAGGCTGAGCGAGGCACGCCACGCAGGAAGCACGGGACAGCTGCATTTCAACTCCAATTAGGTAATGGAAGCTGACAGTGTTGGTGCCCACAGCCTCGGTTCAAGGGGAGAGAGAGAAGGGCTGAAGCTCTTATACCCTACACCCCTTGAATCCCTTTGGGCCAGGAGGCTGGAGATAGGATGCAGGCGGACCCTGCCAGCAACAAAAAACAATTGCTGGAAGTAACCGACGGTTTGAAGATGTCACGATGAAATCATAGCGTAGACTCAGTGCAGCACAGCGTAAGGGAATTAATTGCTTAATTCACTTGGGTGAAGTGTGCACTGCTGGTTTGCACCTAAATTAAGAGGGATTAAGATTCGCTGAATCCATTTGATGTAAAGCTCTCAATCGGAGTCGAGCTTCTTACAAGGACATTAGAGGAGCTTTCTAGAAGGTATTAAGTCCTAAACCTCTTACACCTTTCTTTTCAAACTGTAATATGATGTTGGATTGTGCCGGTAAATGTCCATGAAATGTAACAAAAGGAAAAATCTCTACTTTTGTCTAGGAAAAGGGAGGCTGTCGGCACTGTAGACACCAACAACTTTCATTCCTTTCACATACATTTTTGATTACAAGGGTAGATTATTGATTAATAAAGATGTAGTTTTGCACAATCTCTTGCACAATAATATGTTTTGACCTCAAAACACTTTAGTGCATGATTTGTAAACTAATACATTTTGACATAACCATTTTGTTACATAACCAGCTCTATATGCGTGGCTTTTTTTAATGTATTAAACTTGCTCTGTATAGCTCACTTGGTTCAACATTGCACTTGAGATGCAGTCCTGATAAAAGAGCTGAAAGATTTGAGCGAAAAAGGTATGATTGTTTTATAAAATGTGTTTTTATGTCATGTTTGCTTTTGTTAACACTATTGGTTAAAGTCCCCATGTAGTCAATATCCCTTAAAACTCCTCTTTGATCACCAAAATGACATATTTAAATGTTTTTTTTCCTCTTTATTTAATTTATTAGCTTCTAGGACAGGTCATGTTGTGACTCCATTCTAGTGTCACGAAACATGCAAGAAGCACGTTTAATATGTTTTTCGCAGAAATTTCGACATTTTTTTCCAATTAGCCTGCATGCGTTTGCGATAACCTATAGTTGATTTAAACGATTCAGCGCTTACAATGCTAATTAAATAAATTCACACACTGCCAAAACATCAGGTTTTACTTTAAAAGAGCCCGAGATTGCGCAACGTGGAGCTTTTCACAGCTCCATGTTTACTCTTTCAAGGTATTAGTCACAAATAGATTAAGTCGGTTGAACACCGATGCCTCACATTCCTGGCACGTGATATAGGTGTGCCCATACACAGATGGGTCTGCTAGCACTGGTCTTATCCACCTGTTAGCTTCGTCCTGCCAAGATTCAGGCACTGTCACTGTCTGGCCCTCCACAGTTACAGCTGTCACGAGCCTCCAGCGTGTCAGGCGTGCATGTGGTCAGAGGAGCTAAAGAGGGCAGAGCCTGAGAGAAACAGAGAGACGGCGTATCCCACTGGTGGAAAGCAGCCTGGCTGTAGTCACTGCTCTAATAGGACAGAAGGAAACATCTGCAAAGGAGTAGACCAACGAGATGAGCAAGAGCAGGGATGTGAATCATAAAGAATTCCCTTTAATGATGTTTTATTAACAAAGTTTGGGAGGAGCACATTCAGTTAATCAGTGCAAGGAGGCACGGCAGTTTTCCTACATTCCTCCTCCTGAACCCCAACTCCCCACTCTCAACTAACTTCCCCAACTCTGGGTTTGGGAAAAATTCCAAGCTTTTTAATTAATTAAGCCATTTAATTAGATGTAAGTGTCTTGAAATGATTGAATAGTTCACCCAAAATAAAAAGATTACTTACCCTCATGTTGTTCCAAAATGAATTTCTTCTGTGGAACACACAAAAAAATATATGTTGAATAAGGGTGGTGTTCAAGCAAATTCAAACTTTCATTGTATGGGTAAAAGGAAAATAATAAATAATAATTAAACGACATTTTAAAATATTTTGAATATAATATTTAGGTTTTGAATGATGTGAAGGTGAGAAAATTCGATTTTTTTGTGAACTTCTTTTAAAGCACACTTGTCACGGTGTGGTGTGGGTTTAAGAAGACTCAAAGACAAAAGGCTCCAATACAAACTTTTACTAATAACAAAACAAACAGGTACACGCAGGCAGAGGGTACACACAAAGGTAACATTCACAAGAACCGACCAGGACTGACTGAACAGAGGGAAACTAAATACAGATACAAATGAACACTAACGAGGTGAGGACAGGTGACACAGATGATGATGACGAAGAACAGGTGGGTGATTGAGGGAGTGAGTTCAGGTGTGGATACAAGGAGGATTCTGGGAAGTGAAGACGAAGACAGGATGGTGCAAGACGATGACTGTGACAACACTAGTGTGATAAATTGTACAGAATATTTTCAAATTTGATTAAATATTGACAAAATTAACCACAAATAATGTTTTTTTTTCTGTCAAAAAATGAGATGCATAAGCTCAGATTAATGAGGCCTATGATCAATCAGATCCAAAAAGAAATACAAAATCTGTGCTAATTGAAAGAAAACAAGCTGAGAAAAAGATTAAATCCCATATTTAGTTATAATATAGTGTAATGAGAGACTTAGCAGTTGAAAGGCCGGTCATTTTTGACAGGGAACACTAGGTAAAGGGTTTTGAACACAGCACAAGGGTTAAATCTATGTGTTTGATTCACTAAAAAGAAGGATTTCAAAATTGGAGTCATTCGTCCAATAATTGGACTACTATGGTTACACTAAATTTTTTTTTAATTTACTAAAAACAACCGATTCATTAGCTTGAGAATTTGACTACAGGTTGTGCTGTATATTTGATTCACAAAAAAGAGACGACTCATTAGAGGAATTCGACCGGAAATAGTCTAAAAAAAATTTGGTCCGGATCAGCACGCATTGTTCAACTGATAGAGTTAACAGTGCCATGGGAGGATGCGGTAGATGAGGCATATGAGAGGAAGTAACTGCGGTATGCTCATCTGGCCACTGAAGCAGAACAGCGAGGATGGAGAGTCCAGGTTTATCCAGTGGGGTTGTCGAGGTTTTGTGGCACACTCTACAACCCAGTTCCTCAGAGACATCGGATTCAGCGGCCAAGAGTTGCGTCGCACAGTAAAGAACTTATCTGAAGCAGCAGAAAGGAGCAGCAACTGGCTGTGGTTGAGACGGAAAGATTCTAGCTGGCTGTGTACAGGCCGCCATGCTACGGTTTCGTAGAATTCTTGAAAACTTGAAGAGTCTGTTGGTTTATTTGGATAGGTTGTATAGTAGTTACAGTCATTACGTTCCTGTGTATATTTGCGTGAATGACAGTTGGGTGGTTGGGCAGATATTGTGTTTTTGCGGTAGGTGGTAACTATGCCATACGGAACCGTTGCCACTGAAACTGCATTAACGCACCAGTGGGGCTCGACAGCCTTAGTCAAACGGGTTGGCGCGTATGGTTGGGTTGCGGAGAGATTGTGAGATTGTGGTTAGGTCTCAGCAGCAGGAGGGATGTAGAGGTCAGTAAGCGTAAGCTGGACTGAGTTGAGTGGGGGACGGAGGGGGGTGACTCTGGGACGCCAGAGTTACTGTCGAGCCCTCTTGAGGTGTCGTGGGCTAGTCGACGAAACACTGAGGACGGAAGGTGCCCACTTGAAGACCCTAGAGATGTCCCCTACTCGGCTCAATCCAGACGGTTGTCGTGCAGGTCCACTAGGGAGACCACACTGTAGTTGCAGCCGTCGTGTGTGCTGACGCGCCAAGTACACTGCAGCCGTTAGCGCCGGACAGAAGGGGAGTCACACTACCATATGGAATGGGAAAGAAGCGTAAATGGATGGAGAAGCATAGTTTACTGTAAAGCTACGTCTTAGTGTTGCTTATCTTGGCGAAAGCCGAGTACAAATCAGCATGAAGTTTTAACATCATCTCTCGTGTAATGGAAATCATAAAGTACCGACTCATTAGATTCATTTGCTACACTGGTTACACCGAATATTTGAAATCACTAAAAAAATTCATTAGAGTGATTTGTTTGAGAATTGGACTATTCATTGCTTGCATTTTGATTCACCTAAAAGAACAATTTATAAGAGTGATTCATTCAAGAATCAGACTAGGTTGCACTGAATGTTTCTGATTCACTAAAAATAACCGACACTTTGGGAATACTACTACAATGATTTCTCGGCATGTTTTTGATTCACTAAAAAGGCCCACTTTATCAGCATCATTCGTTTGGGAATCAGAAGATGTCCGTTTTGCGATGTTGGTTCATTTTCAGTGTTGCCGTGCCGTTGAATAAGCAGTGTGGTAAATGCTGCCTGGGTATTGGTACAGTACTATACTCCCTTGGCAAAAGAACGGAAAAACGGAAGCGGTTCTAAACAAGACCCGGATCTCCGTTCCCAACTCTAAAGAAGAGACAGAAAAAGAGAGCATGGGTAGAGACATGGGGCTCTGGATGTCTGCCATGCGAGCAGATGCTGCACACAGGAACACCTGGGTCTTCAGTCTAACCTCCCCGTCCACAGATGAGCCAAAGAATCACACTTCTGAAAACCCCCTGAACCAATGATAATTTTCCTATATCGTATTTATAGCCCTTTTTGTTCATTGGCAGCTTCCAAGGTAATTTCCATTGTGGGGAGGAAATTTATACCTGTGTTGCATGGCAACTGTGTTAAGCAAGAATGCAACTTAATGGGAGGCATTTCTTGTAGACCTTTGATTACAGCTGGAGGGCTGAGTTGAAACACCATGATAGCACAAGTAGGCCTACATCTCGGAGATGTCTATTTGATGTCTGCATTTACATCTGCAAGATGTATTTTTTAGAGTGTTTGCTCATCTGCAATACCTCTCTAGCTATGTCTCTTCCTGTAGGATGTCATATAGACATTTAGAATATGTCTTTCAGATGTTTATGTATGTAAAACTTCCTTTTTGTAAGACGTTTATCGGATGTTTTTACACAACAGATGCTTTCCAGATTAACAGATCTTTAGCAGACATCTTACAGACGTACCAGAGAGTTTAACTACAGTTAGAAATTTGCTACAGGGTTAAAATCTCTATCCAACATTCGCACCATCCACCTGAGGTGACAGTAGAAGTAAGTTTCTGTATACAAATATGAAGGATTTACAGGACAAAACATGAAAAATATTATTAATAATAAAAAAAAATGAGGTAGAAAAAAACACTTTAGTCTTCTGGTTTACAATTTGATTTGAAATCATGGTTATCGGACAAGACAATAATCTTATTCAGCAAATTGTCTTGTGTGATCTGATTTACTTCGAATTTTTGATTAATTGCCTAATAAACAAGCAAATGAAAGAAAAAGAAAGAAAGAAAGTCTAGGAATATCATGCCTAAGAAGACAGGGAAGGTTAACATCGCTTTCCCTATATTTACTTCTGCTGGAACCACAAAGATGAAACAAAACAGGACAATGTATGAAATATAGTTTAGGGATACATTGCATATTTCAAAAAATCCTTCATTCGTAGCCAAAAAACAGACAGCAAAAAAGCCAGCTCCAGTCTCCCTTATATTTTGACCACAATTTGCGCTTAACATTGTTATCATACTTTTATTCTCTATGATTCTGATTAGTCAGTCACTCATAATGTTTCACATAGGCTACTGCATGACTCAAATTCACCACTGAGTGGCCCTCATTTATCAAAAGTGCGTACACCAAATTTCCAGCGTACACCTGGCGTACACCCAAAACCACGGTGACTTTGAGATTTATCAATATGGACGTTGGCGTACGGCACGCTCAAATCCTACGCCAGCTCAGGAGGTGGTGTACATGTACGCACGTTTTGAGTTAGTGCGGAAATGCGCAGAAAAACAATTCCTAACACCACAAAATGCACTGACAAACTAAAAGATATTATATATTATGACCCACTGTAAAACAAAAAAACAACAACATAGTAATTATAAACTTCAGTGTTTATTTTTGTGCAACATGGACTTCAATGTTTAATTTGTGTGACTTTACCAAAGCATTTGATTTGTAAGCATATGTATTCCTTCAGTTGCGAGCCTGTGCGCTTTACCCTGACGTTTCAGGGTTAGGCCCGGCAGGTACGGGACTGGGTTCGGTAACGAAAGGCTTTCATGACCAAAAAATAATTCAGACTGACAAAATAATAAAAAATACATTCTTCTTCTTTTAAATAATAATAATAATAATAATACAAATAATAATAATGACATTCTTCTTCTAAATAACAATAAGCGTCATTAATAATACAAATCATACTAATAATAATAAGAATATTACAAATTGTCATGCAATTATTAATGTGAATGAATGGTACTCCACATCACATCATCATCATCACTATTGTACACCCCAATACATGTAACGTGATTCGAAATTGAATGCTAATTCAAAAGACGTGCTGTAAAATATTGCATTGTGATAGGTCATTTCGGGCTCCACGTCAGAGAAGTTTCTCTTCTTTGCCGTCTTCCGTGTGTCCATGGCGTAAAATGAGGGCGTGTGGGAAGCGGAGACTTGAATATATAGGGGCGTGTTATTCTAATGACGATCGTTTTCAGCCGCGGGATTTATCAAGGGCAGGTATTGCGTACACCTGGATTTCAAAGGTACGCACAGCTTCATAAATCAGGCGGTGAGAGGAGTGTAAGCATAATCTTACGCCAACATATACGCCCGTTTCTACGCAAGAATGATAAATGAGGGCCAGTGTGTGTGTATATGCACAAGGTGAGTTTGCTGTAAAAGAGCCTCTCAGTAGTAGAAGGATTTTAGTGTTTCCCAAAGTTTGTTCAAATTCCAGGTTGGTTGTCCAGGTTGCCTGGCCTTTTAAGATGCTGCCAGCTCTCAAACCCCCAATGCCCTTGGCAAAGTGAAATTCTCAGAGCAGAAGCAATAATACAGTGTGCAGATGATGAATTCATAACACCTGTTTCACTGGTGTCTTTCAAAACAACCCCCGCCACGTTTGAGGCTAGCAGGCTAACTTACTCAAGGTGTTCTTTTGAAAGAGAAACTGGTCACATCTGGAGCTGGTTAGCTTCTTAACGTCATACGCAAATTAACTTCATACGGTGTAATATGAATCCTTTGAAAATACACGTACATTTATTAGCAGATATTGCACTAGTGATTCATACAGGGAGCAAACATACTGTGTTATAAATATTATGTAACTTAATCTCATTAGCAAATGCATTCGTATGTATAATGTTCAAAAATGCAGTCAGTAAGATTTTTTTTTAATTGGTACTTTTAATGCGCAAGGACACATTAAATTGACCAAAATTATACTTGCATCCTGAAAAAGGTGAATCAGAATGATTTATGAAAGATCATGTGACACTGAAGACGAGTAATAATGCGGAAAATGTAGCTTTGCCATGAAAAAAATTACATTTTAAAATCTATTCAAATAGAAAAAGGTTATTCAATCATTTCACAACATTTTATTTTTCAAAGATTACTTCAATATATTCAGTGCCATGACATTTATTTATTGCATTTGAATTGAACTAATTTGACATGACTCAAACCAAAAATATCTATAGCTACAAAAGTGAAACGCAACTACAAAAAAAAAAAAAAACGAAATAATTATGTAAATATAATATAACATTTACATTTTAGATGCTGTCAGTCCATCCAAATAGGAAGTTCCAGCATATACTATCCAAACATACAAAAATGTAAACGTTACATGCAAATTTTACTAATGAGATCAGGCTGTGATATCAGATATCACAGTTTTATCTCATGACCCATGAATATACAAATATGTAATATACATTACATATAATTTATTGTACCATGAGCCTCAGATCTACAAATCATCAGAGGTGCATCAAAAAGTGTCAAGAAGTGACATCAGAGGAACAGTCAATGTTTCATGAAGGAGTCTTCTGCATAATTCACTACTTTCATCTTTTATGGAAATATGTCATCATATGCTCAAAGATTTAAAAGAAGTTGTCAGTGAGGTTTGTGAGAAGCATCGGTCACACCGAGCGTCATCGTGTGACCTTCTGATAAAAGGAGCCCTTTATTTATTTGGACTGGTCTCTAATGAGATTGTGAGAGGTTGTCACATTTGTCAGATTTAAGCGCAGATGTTTCATCAGGGCTCATGCTAAAAGCTTTCACGCAAACAAGCTTGTGTATATATTATTGAAAATCCTTTCTGTGACTTGCACGCTTCTTTGTGGGTTATGTCATCAATTTGTTTTAGAAAACAAGTCGCATATTTCCCTGAGTAAGCAACGTGAAAATGTGAAAAATGAAAATAACCTCACTAAAAATAACCACAGAAAGACCCTTGTGGTAGATTACACAAAGGGCAAGGCAAGTTATTTTACTGCACATTTCATGCATAATGGTAAAGGGAAGTGCTCAACAAGAGAAAAAGAGAAATAAATATATCAAGAAATAAAGATTAAACTCATTTAAGGACATAAAATGAATAAAGAAATAAATAAAAGGGAAAAGTAAATAAATATATAATTAATAATATTTTGTTTTATATAATATACAGAATTAAATATAATGTAATATATATATATATATATATATATAAAAATAATATACAAATAATTTGTTTAAATAAAAATAAATAAAAGCATAAAAGAACTATAAAACTGAACAAAATGTTTAATATTTAAAATGAAAAGATTGCGGTAAAATTGGACAAAAGGATGAAAAAAGGATAAAAAGGGATAATAAAAAAAACCCCACATAAATTGAAATAAAATATGCAGTGAAATCAGTAAAGTGCAGCTGAATTGTTTACCCCAGCCCAGGAGCAAATACTGACACCAGAGGGATTTCAACTTCTATGGCTCCACACTGTATGAAAACAGACATTGCATAGCTTCCATAGCAAGGACAATTGTTTAGCAGCGCGTCATAAAGGCTCCAGACTGTCAGTTGCTGTCATTTTGTGATCTGCCAAATGCTTTCTAATGTTGTAAATGAAACACTAGAGAAAGAATGTCATCAGAATGTACAGTTGACATCAAAGTGTGTTAACATCAGCCAGAGTCTAGCGGAGCTGTGATGACAGATGAGTGGGCCACTCTGCTATGGGATGTTCCCTCTGCCAAGTCACAAAAGCCTCTTGGCACTGGCACGACTAAAGATGCCCTAAAAGATGAAGAGATAGTCCTCTCAATGACTGTTTGTTGTCAGAGAAGCAAACTTTGTAAAGTAGGTTATATGGTGGCAAGTCATAAGAGATCCTTTGCAATTATTGATCTGTCTATCATTCTGTCAATCTGTCTGTCTAATAACGGTTCTCGGTAAAAAAATCAAACCGTACCGTGCACCACAGTTCATCTAAAATCTGACGACACATAAGCATCTATAATATGGTTTGTTAAAAATAACAACGAATAAAACAGACAGACAGAGTTTAGGCTAATGAATGTTTCTGTTGATGGATAGGCATTCTGGCTTCCCCTAAACTTTGTTCAATGCGAGTGCTGTATGGTCTAATATGACAAAGTCATTTATGCCGTTATCATCCGAGTGTTGATAGCTCACAAGCGCAGGTGAGACCTGAACAGCACATGTTGCTATCTGTGTTTAAACTAAACTCATTTAAGCCTTGCCAATTTAAACATTCAAATAAGACGCTAAAGAGAACTTATGTGAGAAGATTTGTGTGCGCACTCATCCGAAGCGCGCACACGGAAAGCCGCGTCTCATACAGCGCACATATTGAGCTCTCTTTCAAGTCTTGTGCTTAAATGAACAAATTCACACAAAACATGCCCGCCTTGGCGAGAATAACAGCAAACATAGAAGGTTATGTCTTAAGTGAATGTAAACAGTAGAGAAAGACAGCGCATGTGTACAGTATCAGTATATTGGATCAGCGGCGGATCAGTGACAGCAGCCTAATATTCCTGCTGTCTGTGTTTTTAAAGTTAATCAAACAACAAAAGACAAGGAAATCACTCACTGCTCTTGACTAAATAGCTTTTGTAACTTTAATAATGACTAATCTTTATGTCATTTATTCAGTGAAGAGTATATGCAATGGTGTTTTACATTTGATTACTTTATTCAATTTCTGTACCTGAAAACTGTACTGTTACTACATGATAAAACCTCAAAAGCACTGTTTATTTTAGTTGTATCTTTGCTCTAATGTATTTATTTGTGCCGTTGCTTGTAGCTAGATTATTTGTTCTTGGTATTTTCTTTATTTTTTTGACAGTAGTCCTTTTTTCCCTGAACATATCACCGAACTGTATACCGAAACCGTGACCCTAAAACCACGATACAAACCGAACCGTGAGTAATTTGAACCATTACACAACCCAACTATATATCCATCCATCCATCCATCCATCCATCTTTCTACAGCCTAATATTACGCATGAATTTAATGAATGAAGCCATTTTGAATATTGAACAGAATGGCAAATGCGCTATACTGTGACTGACATCCCAGGCCATTTTCATGCTAAATGTTTAAGCGGCAGGTCTGCCTGAGGCAGCAGAGCACCGTGAGGAGGCCTTAAATGCCTTGTCAGATTCAAGGAATCTCATCGTGAACCTCTTAGTAGAAACACCTGCCCACAGCAAAGTCACTTCAAGTCTCTCCTCAAAAAAAAAAAAAGGCCTGTTCTAAGACCGCCAACAGGCGCACTGAGGAAAAACAGCTCTGACAGCATAGGAATACAAGGTAAAGCACACTGAGATGCACTTTGACCTTTGTCCCAGTCTTTGGAGCTCTGCAGCAGAGCTCAATTAATTTCTTGTAATGTAACCTGTTTTTGGTTCTGTAAATGTGTGCCGTAAGAAAATAATGACAACACAAGTAATGTTGCAATAGCCTGTAAATTTTAGGCTTAAGTAAGAATAGTTTTCATTCCCTTTTTACCATATTCTCGTGATGACTTCAAAATCAACTGCTGCAGAAGAACCATTAATTGTATTTTTTATTGTCTATCATACTTTTATACACCCTAATTAGTATTTTCCAAAATCCCCAATGCTGTCAATCAACAGAAAACAGTAGCCTACAATATTAGTTGGCAGAAAAAAACATTACAGCTGTTTGAAAATCTACTCTATTAACTTTTATAAGAAATTGATGAAGAATATTGAAACGTGACTGAAATACTTATTTCTAGATGTTAAGCCCTAGAAAGATAACATGAAGACAGAAAACTATGGTTCATGACTGACATCTAGCGGTTGAAATGAGACCTAGAGTTATTTCTCAAAATAAAAGCGTTTTTGTCTTCTGAATTTATGCTTTGAGCTAGGCTATACCCAAATGAAAATATTATTAAAAATAATTACTACCTTTTAATAAGCATTTAATAATTTAATTTAATAACTAACCATTATTAATTACATTACATAATACAACAACACATGTGATTTTTTTTTTTCATTGCTGCATCCTGTCAGTAGCTAATAAATGACTATAGGTGGCACCATTTCACCAAGAATTTAGCTGGACTAACAAGCGATCAATTATAAATTTCAATCAAACTTAAATTAGGGAATTAAGTTAATGGTTTTGATGAAGTGCATGCATGTGCTCTCAAAATATGTATCACATTTTTTTTTTTAAAGTAAAATTATACCAACTTATAAATTAGTATTCATTCATACTTGACTACAAAATGTCTACAGAGACCTTGTTGAAAGTATCCTCACCAGTGGTATCACAGTGTGGTATGGTAACACCACCCTGGCTGAGAGGAAATCACTGCAACGGGTCATTAAAACTGCAGAGAGGGTTATCGGCTCTCCATGTATATTATATACACCCAGCGCTGTAGATGGAAAGCACAGAGCATCCTTAAGGACAAACACCACCCAGCTTATGCTTTGTTTAAATGGGTGGACACAGGCTATAACCTGAGACACCGCAGGCCTGTGAGCATTAGTACCCACAAGGCCCGTCTGTTTAACAGCTTCTTTCCAGCCACTGTTAGGCTAGTGGCACAGGACATTAAGGAGGGCAAAAAGTACCATATTCCATGTTTTTAAACATTGTTAATGATTAGTGCAAGAGTATTTCATTCTATTCAGAGTATTTCTTTTGTACGTGCAATATTATTATTATTATTTATTATAATGTGTATCTATTTAAGTTATTTATATACAGTTTTTGTATTTTTAAAATGTTTTGTTGCTCTCTGCTCTACCTTAAGATGTATGTACTGTATGTGTGTGTATGTATGTGTATAAATATGTATACATATATATATATATATATATGTGTGTGTGTGTGTGTATGTATGTAGGCCTATATGTGTATGTATGTGTGTATGTATGTATATATATATATATATTCTTTTTAAATCTAAAACCTGACTCTGAGAAACGCACAAGAATTCCAATGTACCTGTACTGAAACGTACATGTGCAAATGGAAATAAAACTTTGAACTTGAACTTGACATCTAGGAGCCACTAAAGCCTCCTATTTCTGTCCAGAGTGACTAAGATTTATAAAGATGTAAAAAGTTTTCAAAAGGACCATTAAGTAGATGATTGCCTGTTAGCCTACCACATGAGACTCAGAAGACTGAGGGAGACATTGCAGGTGCCCAAATTGAGATTTCTTCATAGGCTTCTGTTGAGGCTTCTATATGAGACATTAAAAATAGTCAGTGATAATGAAGTTAGTGTAAAATCACATTGAATTTAAATTACCTTCTGTCTGGATATTTAATAGCAGGGTACAAATCTTCTGTGATGCCAGTCGGTGCATTTTCATCTGCTATTATGAGAGGTGTGATACAATATAGTTAAATAAGATGATAAATAAAGTTTTTCCTTTATTAAAGATAGGGTTTATTCACACTCAGATCTCAGTAGTAGGCTATTATGATTATGTTTCAGAATGCCCACCTCTGTACTAAAATTGTATATAGGTCATTGTATAATTTAGGGTAAATTTCATGTCCATTGATGATCATATTTTGTATAATTTTCTTCAGAAATATAATATTTTATCCATTAAAGCTGCAGTCCGTAGCTTTTTTTGGGTTAAAAATTATCCAAAATACATTTTTGAGAAAATACATAACCAGCCAGTGTTCAAAACTATCTGGTTGCCTTAACTCGATTCAAAACGGTAAGCTTGTAATAATGTTTTTAATTCCAGTGGTACTGGTGGATTCGAGCATGTCTTTGCGTCATTACGTCACATCTGTACACATAAAGAAGGAGTCTCGGCTAGTATAAGCTATATTGCGTGTGAGGATGCTGGAGGTGGAGATTTATAGCCTTTTCTCACAGCACTTGATGTAATTAAACTTATTAATTTGATGGCGGATCCAGAAAGGTTCAAACGACAATCACCAGTGACAACTGGAGACTCACCCGCTGTAAAATGCAAAAGACTTCGTTTGGACTTTGGAGTGGAAAAAAAGAGACTGCAACCGACCCATGGGAAAACAAGGATACATATCGGAAGGACATCACATGTATAGTCACGCAATGCTGACGTTGTTAACATTAACAATTTGAGAACAAAGTATAATTTGCACAGTTTTACGTGATATGATAAGCGATTGTTAGATTTAATCAGCGCGATTTACTGCAATGTCAGAACCGGAACAAAAGTGGATGTTAGCCTACTTACTTGTTCAGATGACATTTTCCGGTGAAAATTATTATTTTGGTCCTACTTCCAAAAAGAATAATCTGTGATTCTGAATGACAGTATCCACACCGGCACAGTGACTGACAGCCTCACAGTCTCCTCAAACATTGTGTTCATCCGCACTGTGCCGTGTCGAGGGTGTCGAAGTACAACTCACGTAAAGTTGATAATTCCGTGAATAACTGCAATTGCATATTTCGAACAGAGATGGTGACAAAGAGGAAAAACTGCGGACTGCAGCTTTAAGAGAATGCATATAATAATCTCACACCAATATTTTATGCACCGTGTTTTTCAGTTTGCTTGAAATTCATTTTTTGAAGTGAGTGGGTCTAAAAAAGTTAAAAAATAACGAAAAAAAGTTACAATCAAGATGATCTACATTCAGATTATTTATATTATCTAAATACCTGGGTTTAAATTAAATTTTCGTTCAAATAAGAAAATATTTCATTTTATTAATGTCCGCAAAAATTCTGTCAACTATGTTAATGTAATATGTTTAGTCCAAAGAAGATAGGCAAAAGGGTTTAAAATAGAAGCGTGATTTATTAAACAAAGTAAACTCAGGTAATCCAATACGAAGAAACACAAATGAACAGCATGCATAGATATACAAACTATAACGGACAATGAACTGAAGGAAATGAGGAACTTAAATACACAATAATAAAGCTCAGAGACTAACAGGTGTGAACATTAAATGAGTATCCATGACAACTGGGAACACAGGAAACCGGTAACAAGGGCTACGTTCAGACTGTCAGTCCAAATCCGATTTTTTGTGTATCCGATTGGAATCTGATCTAAAATTATTGACGTTCACACTGTGTATCGCAACTGTTCAGAATCAATTTGTGTGTCCATGCCAATCTTTCGTTTTCCGGAATATCTGCATTGGTTTCTATGGGAATGACGTTGTGATGGTATGTATGTCAAAAACAACAACCGCAACATGGAGGGTTGGGAACCATGCGATAGGGAACCATGCGAAAACCGATCAGAGCGGTCAGACTGAAACGGATTTTCAGAACTGCGATTTGAATAGGATTTCAAACCACATAGGAATGAAGCTTTTTGTAAAAATCGCATTTCAAGTGATTTTTTGCCGTTCACACTAGCTAAATATGATCGGATCTCAATCGGATATGCAAAAAAATCGGATTCGGACTGACAGTGTGAACGTAGCCTGAGAGAAACAAACTAAGGCGTCTGTTTACATAGTGCATTTTCGTTTTATACTGTCGTTTTATACTGGCGTTTCCACTGTGTTTCAGAAACGATCTCTGTCCACACTACACGACCGAAAACACATGTCACATGACACGTTCATGCACACTGTGCGTGCGTGTACAAGTGTAAACAGTTGCCTCTTGCGCAAGGCAGCTGTAGTAATATAAAATGCAAAACACACAGAGATGTAAATTATATCTCTTGCCAGGGGTCCTATGCAGTGGAGTGGTTGTGTCACAACCAGGAGAGGCCGTAACCAACAAAAGTTGCTAAGCGATCCTTCTCCCCATGGATAAGAATATGAAGGCCTCTCCCCTGAGATGCCCATGTCTTACATGCAGCAGTGAACCCCACGTTACTGGAGAGAGGAAAAGAATGAAGGCTCCTGGATTGTTTTTCACATCATATTCTTCTCCTCATGGGACTCTTCCATCAGTGTACAGTATAGGCTATAGCCATGTGCTTTGTTCTGTTTTTGTCACCTCCAAGATAAGAATTGTGTGAATGCTGTATATCAGTGTTTCATAACTTTTCTTATTTCCACAGGGCCATCAGAAACACTTAAACAACTTATTTACTAATGCAAACTATATATAGAAATGAGCTCCCGTTAACTCACATTTGTCACAGTCTCACTTTGGACTTTAAGTTAGTTGTCATGGTTTCTGATTAGTTCTCATTTAGTTCAGTTGTGTGTTGTTAATTATTCTCACTTTCTTGTAGGTAAAAGGAAAAAAAAATTTTTTGCTCTGTTTTTCTGAATTAACGAGTTAATTATCTCAGAATTATGATACATTTTTCTTGAAAAAAAAAATTTTCACTCTGTTTTTATGAATTAATGAATTACTTTGAGATAATTAAGTCATTAATTCAGAAAAACAGAGCAAAAACTTTTTTCCATGAAAAATTATCTCGTAATTCTGAGATAATTAACTCGTTAATTCAGAAAAACAGAGCAAAAACTTTTTTTTCATGAAAAAATATCTTGTAATTCTGAGATAATTAACTCGTTAATTCAGAAAGACAGAGTAGATTTTTTTCCTCAAGTGAATGCAATACGCTTCCGTAGTACGGTATGTTTCATGTAATTTATTCCTGTGATGGTAAAGCTGAATTTTCAACATCATTACTCCAGTCTCCAGTCACATGATCCTTCAGAAAATATTCTGATATGCTGATTTGATGCTCAGGAAACATTTCTTATTTTCATCAATGTTGAAAACAGTTGCTGCTGCTTAATATTTTTGTGGAAACCAAGACACATTTTTTCAAAGTTCAAACAACACTGATTTGAAACATAAATCTTTTGTAACATTATAAATGTCACTTTTGATCAGTTTAATGTGTCCCTGCTGAATAAAATTAATTTAATTTAAAAAAAATAAGCTAAAAAAGCTATTCTGACCTGACTGATATTCACTGGCTTTCTTGAAACTACCGTATATCCCCTTCACTTTAACATGCAGGGAGACGCACGCAATACACTGTGACGAATGAGCTTGGAACCATGGCAACAGCAGGGAACAAGCGGGTTGCCATTCTTCAGCTGTACGGTCAGAACGACAGTTTGGCTGACCAGCAATGTGCTAACGGTGGGCCGGCATCTTGATTCATTGTTGTGAATCATCTCTGTAGGCCTAATGAGCGTGTTCATTTCAACACCTCCTTAGAACATGAGAAGGAGTCCGGAACAGGGCTTTCTGTGACTCACGCAGGACACGGAGGAGCTGAAAAAGGTAACTTGGCTGAAGGTTTATCAGTCATCCCCATCCCGTCACTATCAGACCGCTATGAGAAGATGTATTTCTGACTCATGGTGAAGTGTACTTAATGTACCAAGGGCAGCACGTATCAGCATAGGGACGCTTAAACAATGACGATACAGTGGGATAAGTTGCACGAGGCATGAGTATCAGGTGTGGGTTGTTTGTGGGCGGCAGCAAAGAGGAACATGTCATTCAAATAGGAACGTGAGGCCTTTTATATTATATTACAAATGTGCTGATGCTTTAAAAGGTTATAGATGATCATCCTACACACTGCACATTCACTCCTGACAATGAAATAATGTTTCAGTTGTGGAAATTAAACTGGGGGGAAAAGCCACTGATTTTCACTTTCTTCAACTTTTCGAAATCGTAAATAAAACATAGACTATTGCTGTACATTTTACAAGAAAACATTTCAGTTCTACTTCAAAACTTCCCTTTTAATTCAATGTGTCACTTGGGTGATTCTATAATTGCAGGTACAATTTTTCAATAAGATATTGGAAAGAATGTCTGTTAGTGAACAGTTTTTTCCCCCTTAACTTGTATCTCTAATACAATGTATTTCCAATTGTAGAATCACTCACTTGCTTTTTCTTTGTAATTGTTTGTGAAATTTACTAGCTAGAGTGAAAATGGTTTGTTAGACAGTGTTATCAAATTTGTTGTCAATTTGGAGTGAAAGCTAATTTTAAAGCAATATTCCCCACATTGGGATCCAAATTAAGACATTTTCTCTGACAAACTGGAATCTAATGTTCAACAGTAACCAGTGACTGGAAGTATTTTTTACTATCCGCTTGTTAAGTCTGACGTAATTCGTTGCTAATAAACTCATGGGGTGCTGTAGATCAAATCATTATCTTTATTTCCATAACAAAATCTCAGTTGGCCAGACAGTGATTCATCTTTTCTGTATTGTTAAAATATTGGTGTCTGAGACTGCATGAGCCTGGATAGTGTAGGCCTACACAGTGAGTTTTAAAAGCTTATCTTAAATGTGCACTATAAATAAATAGTTTTGTTGAAGATAGTATCCTCAATTGAAATTACAGTGGATGCTTGGACCCAGAAACAGTATTCGAAACGTTACAATGTAATAACATATGGATAGGGATTCCATAAATATTCTTCTATAGATATTATGCAGCAGAGAAACGAGCGCACAGCTGTCTTTCAAATTTTGTTTAAACTTCTGTTTTTGCAGGAGCTCTGTATATTTCTATGGCATCGCTGTCAAAGAGTAGCCTAATTGAAGTGTATTTTGGTCCTTGGCTCAAAAAAGTATTGAGAAGTCCTGCATTAAGGCATTAGGTGCTCTTTTTTTCAGTGAGCAGAATTAAACTAGCTTCTCACATCTGCGGTTTGTGTGCATAAAGAAGTCCTCTTATAGACCCCACTGTGAGAGGTCATATCTGTGGGCAGAGAAGTACATGGACAGTACAGTCATTCAGTGAGTCACCAAGACCCCTAATGTCCATCACGTCTTCTAACAGATTACAAACACTCCCCATCTCCACCGCCCACGACAGAAAAGACCACATTCAAGAACACAATGACAGTACATGACAAGGGTGACATTTTAGAGCATAGTTTTGCCAAAACAGGTTTTTATGAGTAAAATAAATGCAATGTTACTGAAATACTACAGTTTTAACAAAAATATCAATATCACGGCACAACGTTGCAGTCTATGGGAGGTCAGAAAGCTTTCTGATTTCATCAAAAATATCTTAATTTGTGTTCTGAAGTTGCATGAAGGTCCTATGGGTTTAGAACGACATGAGGGTGAGTAATTAATGACATAATTTTTATTTTTGGGTGAACTATCCCTTTAACATTATGTTGTGTATGCTATTACATGTCTACTCACTAAGTAAATAAATAGGCTATACGTGGACAGATTTCTTTTAAAAAAAATACAACGTACAAAACAATTGACTGCAACAATATTACAGTAGCCTATTATTAACAATACAGTCCTCTCAGGTAATTTTCACTACAATCGATAAACGGAACACAGGTGGCAATTCTGTTTGTATAGAACGAAAGTGCGAGTCCGCGGTGTGATACATGAAAGTTGCACCGGTTCAGTTCAGATGAGCCATCTGATATCAAGAGCGAATATTAGGAAATCTATGACCATTAGATGGCTAATAGAAAGTATTCTAGAGATTTTTGTAATAAGAGTCCAAAGTTGCATTCCATTTGACTAGCTAAATGCTCTGCAAAGCGGACTTTATAGGGTATTCCACCAGGTGAGATTTAAATTCAAAGGGAACAAACATGTTCAGTTTAAAAGGCACTGCGAATGGCATGTGGAATAAGGGAGCATCGATACATAATAAGGACATTTAGCCATGATCGAGGCATTGTGTATCACCCCATTACTGCAAGAAGTTTGACTAAAATAAAAATTGAGATGAGGCTCCAGCATTTTTCATGAGTTTAAATAGTCCCAGTGTAGTATGGGGTTGTTCGTGAGAATAAAGGGCGCGGGATGTGATAGTTACAGTGCATCATGATATCGGTTAAATAAGATTAAGAAGTTATGTTTTCATATTAAGCAGCACAACAAACATTTATCACTCAGATTAGCACTTGAAAATATGACAATCTATATCAATTAAATTAATAACTTAAAGGGGTAGTTCACCCAAAAATTAGAAAAATTCTCATCATTTACCCTCATGTCGTTCCAAACCTATAAGACTTTTGTTCATCTTCGGAACACAAATGAAGATCTTTTGGTTTCACTTTATTTTGATGGTCCCTTTAACTCATTCTGTTGACTATAAGTAACGTTGCACCTACATGTCTACTAACTCTGATTAGAGTGTTAGTAGAGTATTGGTAGACTGGTAGGGTTAGAGTTAGAATAAGTTGACTTGCAAAGTTACTTTTAGTCAGTAGAAAGTCTGTTGGAGGACCAACACAATAAAGAGTTAGCAGATATTAGGCAGACAGTCTACTAATACTCTAATGAGAGTTAGTTAACATGTAGTTACAAAGTTACTTATAGTCAACAGAATGTTCAAAAGGGACCATCAAAATAAAGTGTTACCCATTTTTTTGATGAAATCTGAGAGCTGTCCCTCCATCGACAGCTACACATCTACACTTCAACGCTTCAAAAAGTTCATAAAGAGATCGTAAAACTAATCCATATAAATTGAGTGGTTTAGTACAAATTTTCTGAAGAGACATGATGGCTTTTATTCACATATAAACATTAACCAACCAACATCAGTTGTGGTAAACGAAAGCTCAAGCATGTACCCTTGATGTGCGAGAACCTATGAGGTTCATTCTCGTGTTACGCAGTATGTTTGAGCTTCTGCAAGAACCAATAAGGTTTGTTCTCACACGTCAAGCAGGTTCGGTTAAATGGGAATAAAAGCCTAAATTAAATCTGTTCATCATATAAAGCGATCGTGTGTCACATGCCTGTCCTGTCTTGTGTTGCACATGGGTGTTGTTATGTTGTGCCATGTGCTGTTGTGATTGTTGATCCCTCCCCCTCGTTACCTGATTAGTGTTTGAGTTGTTCCACCTGTTCCCTCTTGATTTGTTCCCTTTTTAAGTGTCCTCTTGTATGCAGTCTTTGTCGGTTCGTTGTCATACGTCTTCCCAGTTCCTTGTTGATGTTCATATGTTCAGAGTCAGTGTTGGTTTCATGTTCATTTATTATGTTTTCTCCCTCGTGGGTTTTTGATTTGTGTTTGTACTGTTTTTGTTATTAAATCCTCCTTGTTTTGCACTTGAGTTCTCTTCCTTGTTTTTGTACTTGTACCCGTGACAGAACGAACCGACCTCTTTGAGAACTCAGCAGCATGGAGGATTTTTGCTGGAGGTATATGGATGACGACGACTTGGATTGCCCAGATTACATCATTTCCACATTTGGATCAACCCAATTCTCTCCGATCGGCGGTGTCAGAAGGACTCCGCCAAACCTGGGTTCCAGCGGGGGGTTTTCGGACTTCTCTTCCCCAGCCAAGGAGCGGGAGAGGAGAGATTTTCGGGGGACCCGCCAGGTAATTTTTCGTGGGACCCGGGGAGGTTGTAAAGGAGGAGGAGGTGGTCGAGAGGAGGGTCAACATCACTCTCTATCCTGGCCCCCCTTCGATCCTGGACCGGTGGAAGACCGTTCTGGGACGGCTTCTTGCCGTCATGGACGGAGGAGGAGGAGACGCCCGTCTGCCCAGCGAGAGACTGCTCACGTCCCATCTGCCCAGCGAGAGACTGCTCACGTCCCGTCTGCCCAGCGAGAGACTGCTCACGTCCCGTCTGTCCAGTCTGAGACAGAGCCAGATATCCCCTTTGGCGTGGCCGCCAAAGTTGTGACAGACTATCTGGAGCGTCTGACTCGGATCTTGGAGAGGCCGGTCTCTGCTATGCCTGTTCCTGAGCCGGAGGCAGAGCCAGTGCCTGTTCCTGAGCCGCAGGCAGAGCCAGTGCCTGTTCCTGAGCTGGAGCTCATGTCGGTTCCGGACCCGGTGTTTGTGTCTGTGTTTGTGTCTGTCCTTGTGACTGTTTCTGTTTTAGTGTCTGTTCCTGAGCCGGAGCCGGAGGCAGAGCCAGTGCCTGTTCCTGAGCCGGAGCCGGAGGCAGAGCCAGTGCCTGTTCCTGAGCCGGAGCCGGAGCCGGAGGCAGAGCCAGTGCCTGTTCCTGAGCCGGAGCCGGAGGCAGAGCCAGTGCCTGTTCCTGAGCTGGAGCCGGAGGCAGAGCCAGTGCCTGTTCCTGAGCTGGAGCCGGAGGCAGAGCCAGTGCCTGTTCCTGAGCTGGAGCCGGAGGCAGAGCCAGTGCCTGTTCCTGAGCCAGAGCCGGAGGCAGAGCCAGTGTCTGTTCCTGAGCCGGAGCCGGAGGCAGAGCCAGTGCCTGTTCCTGAGCCGGAGCCGGAGCCGGAGGCAGAGCCAGTGCCTGTTCCTGAGCCGGAGCCGGAGGCAGAGCCAGTGCCTGTTCCTGAGCTGGAGCCGGAGGCAGAGCCAGTGCCTGTTCCTGAGCCGGAGCCGGAGGCAGAGCCAGTGCCTGTTCCTGAGCCGGAGGCAGAGCCAGTGCCTGTTCCAGAGCTCATGTCGGTGCCGGACCCAGTGTTTGTGTCTGTCTTTGTGACTGTTTCTGTTCTAGTGTCTGTTCCCGAGCCGGTGTCTGTTCCCGAGCCGGTGTCTGTTCCTGAAAGATCTGCTCCGCCCTGGCCGCCCGAGGGCTCTTCGCCGCCCTGGCCGCCCGATGGACTATGTGTTTCTCCCTCACCGCCCTATGGACTCTCTGTTTCGCCCTGGCCACCCGATGTCCCTGTCCCGCCCTGGTCTGTCCCTCCCGTCCCGCCCTGGTCTGTCCCGCCCTGGTCTATCCCTTCAGTCCCTCCTATCAGTCCCTTCCGATCCGCCTTGATGTTTCCTTCCTGCCCCGCCCTAGCCTGATGGAGCGTCTGGTAGCCGCTCCGTAGGGAGGGGGTTATGTCACATGCCTGTCCTGTCTTGTGTTGCACATGGGTGTTGTTATGTTGTGCCATGTGCTGTTGTGATTGTTGATCCCTCCCCCTCGTTACCTGATTAGTGTTTGAGTTGTTCCACCTGTTCCCTCTTGATTTGTTCCCTTTTTAAGTCTCCTCTTGTATGCAGTCTTTGTCGGTTCGTTGTCATACGTCTTCCCAGTTCCTTGTTGATGTTCATATGTTCAGAGTCAGTGTTGGTTTCATGTTCATTTATTATGTTTTCCCCCTCGTGGGTTTTTGATTTGTGTTTGTACTGTTTTTGTTATTAAATCCTCCTTGTTTTGCACTTGAGTTCTCTTCCTTGTTTTTGTACTTGTACCCGTGACATCGTGTCTCTTCAGGAAATTTGTTCTAACCACTCAATTCATATGGATTCGTTTTACGATCTCTTTGAACTTTTTGAAGCGTCAAAGTGTCAGTTGCGTAGCTGTCTATGGAGAGTATACAGAAAGCTCTCAGATTTCATAAAACATATCCTCAGTTCCGAAGATGAACGAAAGTCGTATGGGTTTGGAATGACATGTGGGCGAGTAATTATTAGAGAATTTTATTTTTGGGTGAACTATCCCTTTAATTTTTATATAAATATGCACATGTATATTAAATAAGAGTATGGTAATTTATATTGTATGCATTTACAGAAGTACATTTTGCCATTATACCTCAAACTTGTTTTAATATACGCAACTCAAGGTTCGTTGTGTGTGATGACGTTTCAGAGTTGTTCTGAATGAACCTATTTTATCAAGTGAAGTAGACTTATCCATTGATATCCCTTGCGCAGGGTCTAGGGAGCGCTAAAGACCATAAAGGGACCCTGTCGATTGGAACACAGCTCATGTTTTAGCTATCGATTTAAATGCCGCATACAAAACATAGTTTTTCCCCATGACTTTGGCCATCTCTGATCTCCAGGCATGTAATCATTTCTTCAACGACTTTCTTTATTCAAGCAAGCACCTCAATGGCCCCATTTGCAGGAATGACAGGGCAATATTTGCTCGCCGCTTACTGAAGCACTTAGGCACTGTGAGGAGATATGAGACAGCCTTGTTAATATTCCACTCAGTGGTCAGACTCTTGTGAGGGATCACAGTAGATGAAGCACAGCGTTGTGTAAAAGTGATGCGCTGTGTCACTAACAGGGTTGCGGGATAATGAAGATGACTGCTCTCCTTGACAGTGTCCTCTCCATTCTTCCCTCCCTCTTGGGAAACACTCCTCGCGTTTTCCTTTCCTCAGCACTAATCCGCGGAGCGTCTGGAACCCCCACGCTCTCCACAGCCTGCAATTACAGTGGATATTACACTGAACCTGCTGAGAACTAAACATGGATCCCATTGATTGCAAAAAACACCATGTTGCCCAATTAGAACAATTGTTTCTTGCTACTCCTGTAAAGTCTTTTTAAGTGTTTCAAACAACATTCAGCTGAGCATGCAAGCTCAATTACCATTAAAAAAAGGACGTTTAGAAAACATTCTAAGCACAGTGCATAGGCAATGAGACATGCATATGGGGGCAATTACAGTGAACTTTTTAACTTCATTATCCCACGCTCCATTTACCTGCAAAATATACATTTGATCTCACTAATAGGATGCCTCTGTTTATAATTATAAAGGGACATTTCCAGCTTAGAAGAATAAACTGGCTAAATTTTCACCATCTCATGAAGGTCAAATAAATAGCTAAACGGTAACACTTTATTTCAATAGTCCAACATTACTTACTATAAGTAACTTGTTCAACTATGTCAACTACCGGTCAAGAGTATTAGTAGACTGTCTGCTTAATACTGTATCTGCTAACACTTTATTTTGATGGTCCCCCAACAGACATTCTACTGACTATAAGACTATAACTTTGCAACTACATGTCAACTAATTCTAACCCAAACCCCAACACTTAACCCTAACCTAACATTCTACTGACAGCATCTACTACAGTCTACTAATGAGAGTCAATTGACATGTAGTTGCAAAGTTACTTTTAGTTAGTAGAATGTCTAAAGTGGACCATCGAAATAATGTGTAACCAAATAAATAAACTAAAAAATATGACATCAGTTTAATATTTTAATCTTTATTTTTTAGTGTTTTAATAGGATTTTAATTATAGTATAGCCTATGCAACTCATCTGAATAATTTTAAATAATTTTAAAGTTTCACTGTGATGAAAATCAAGCTTTTAATGTTGTTTGTATGTCTATGTGGTGTTCTTAATATTCTTTAAGACAAAACCATGTGTAAATTCATAACTCAGCACCATTGCTGAGTATTTTCTTCTTGAAACTGCAAAAATCGTGAAAATCGCTGGTGTTTCTGACGTCACAAACTACCTTGTAACCAATCACGTCAACGTGTGGTCGTCAAAGAGTGGGTCTCTGAGCTGGTGTGAGAGAGTGGAGGCGGGGCTAATTTCATATTCATAGAACCGCTATACTAAATGAAGCAAGGGTGCAGAGTTACATTCAAGCTATTTTAAGGCAAGGAAAAAACGTTTAAAATATGTAATTTTGGTGATCAAAGATGAGTTTTAAGGGATAAAATTGACTGCAAGGGGACTTTAAATAATTTTAATAGTTTACCCAAAAATTTAATTAATTACTTACCCTCATGTTGTTCCAAACCCGTAAGACTTTCGTTCATCTTTGGAACACAAATGAGGATCTTTTTGATTAAATCTAAGATATTTCTGTCCCTCCATTGACTGCTACGCAACTACCACTTTGACGCATGAAGTGAAACTAATCCATTTGAATTTTATGGTTAAGTAAAAAGAAATTCTGAAGAGACATGATCGCTTTAAATGATGAACAGATTGAATCTAGGCTTTTATTCATAAATATGGATCAGTGAGCATACACAGCTCAACCGAACCTGCTTGACGTGCAAGAACAAACCTCATTGGTTCTTGCTGAAGCTCAAACGTGCTGCGTAACATAGACATAATATAGAGCTAGACGCCCTATTGGCCGCTGGGCGCAAGAAATGCGGCCGCCATCTTTAACCGGTCATACTCCTAATTGCGTTGCATAGCAGCAGTTAAGATGTCAGAGCACTGTGCAGCATATTCCTGCTCAAATCGAAGGACCATCGCAAATAGGGCTCGGGGGATTACTTTTCACAAGTAAGATTTAAGATTACCGTACTATTGGTTGTATTTTGTGTATTTGTACCATGTTTCCTGTATCATAGCTACATGTATGATAATGTGATAATGAGCCGATGAGTTGAATCAGGTGTGTTTGATTAGGGAGACAAAGAAAACGTGCAGTGTTGGGGGTCCTCCAGGACAGGTTTGAAAACCTCTGTTCTAGGGCAAGCTTGACGGCCAGAAGTTCTCGGTTGCCGATATCTTAGTTACTTTCAGCGGTGGATAATTTGCGAGAGAAAAATGCACAAGGCATAGGTCTTGAAGATGAGTCTTGGTACTGTGATAAGACTGCTCCTACTCCAGTTGTAGAAGCATCTACCTCAACGATGAATACCTTTTCAGGATTTGGATGACGAAGCAAAGGAGCTGTAGTGAATGCCGTCATGAGAAACTGAAAAGCACGTTCAGCATCAGAGTTCCAGAGGAGGGACCTTGGTTTTCCTTTTAGGAGAGACGTTAGTGGAGCAGTTAACATGCTATATTGGTCGATGAATCTTCGATAAAAGTTTGCAAACCCCAGGAACCGTTGCAACTCCTTTACGGATTGTGGGGTGGGCCAGGAGGTGATAGCTTTAGTCTTACAGTCGTCCATCTCAACTCCTCGTTCGCTTAGATTGTATCCCAGAAATTCAACGGAAGTTTGATGGAATGTACATTTTTCTGCGTTCAGGAACAGAGAAAACTCTCGGAGACGCGGGAGTACAAGATAGACGTGATGTTGATGTTCAAATGGATCCTTTGAAAAGATCAAGATGTCGTCAATATAGATTATCACAAAATGATTCAGATAGTCTCGGAATATTTCGTCCATGAAACTCTGGAAGACTGATGGGGCGTTTACAAGTCCAAATGGCATCACCAGATACTCAGTGCCCTGCGGGAGTGATGAACGCTGTCTTCCACTCATCCCCTTCTCGTATTCTAACAAGATTATATGCACTCCTTAGATCAAGTTTAGTGAATATTTTGGCTTCTCTGAGTTGCTCAAGAGCGGATGCAACCAACGGGAGTGAGTAGCTGAATTTGACCGTGATCCTATTAAGCGCTCTGTAGTCTTTACATGGACGTAACCCTCCATCCTTCTTAGGAACAAAGAAAAAACTAGCAGCAGCAGGTGAAGTGGATGGTCGAATATACCCCTGTTGTAGAGCCTCTTCGACGTACTGTTGCATGGCCGTTTGTTCGGGGATGGACAAAGTGTAAATCCGGCCTTGGGAATGGACTCCCCAGAAATCAAGTCAATGGCACAATCCCAAGGTCGGTGTGGAGGTAACTTGGATGCTGCAATAGGATTGAACACATCGGAGTACGAGGAGTAACATGAGGGGACTGACACTGACAGATTTTCAGTGGGACTCTCGATGGACGTTGAATTCACCGGGATTGATTCTGGTAATTCGGCTATGGACGAGCTTGGTAACTCAGTATCAGTCGAAGAACATTTGCAACCCCATGTCAGGATCTTGCCCGATTTCCAATCAAAGGAAGGTTGGTGTCGTATAAGCCATGGACGACCAACTATGATATCAGTCTGACTGTTTTCTAGCACAAATGGGTTAAATAGTTCATGGTGTGTGTCTTCAACACATAATATGATGGGTGTTATCTGGGATGTTACGTACCCCTTATTGATGGTTTCACCCGTTACTGCATGGATTGAGTATGGCTTGGAGGTGTTGGATTTCTGGAGCTGGAGCTTCTTACAGAGGTTTCTGGAAATGAAGTCCACTGCTGAGCCGGAGTCCACGATGGCTGTAATAGAAATATGGAAATTCGTAGATTTTAGAATCACAGGTATCATTAATGGAACTGATACTGGAAGGGACGCGGGAACCGAACTCACAAGTAGCCGAGGAGGCCGCGTAGGACAGAAACGTAGGAAATGACCCTCAACTCCACAGTACAGGCATAATTTTAATTCCCGGCGTCGTGCACGTTCAGCCTGAGACAATCGATGAGTGTCCACTTGCATCTTCTCCACTGTTGATTCTGGGTATAGTTCAGAGGAATTCGGTAGTGGTGCAAAAGTTGATTGTTGAGCTTCACGATAACAACTCCGAGATCTATGGTGTTCGCGGAGAGCTTGTTGTATAAATTTCTCTAATCCCAGGGTATCATCATAGATTGCTAGCTGGAGGCGAAGTGCAGGGTTAAGACCACGTCGATAGACAGAGAGAAGAGCCTTTTCATTCCAACCGCTTGCAGAGGCTAGAGTACGGAATTCCACTGAATATTCAGAAACAGATCTTTTACCTTGACGTAACTGTAACAATTAATCGCTAACAGCCCATCTTAATGCCGATCCAGATAGCTATTGAATAATGAAAGAAACCTTCGATTTCTCTGTTGGAAATGACCGGATTTGTTGTTCAAGAGCAAGTGAGCATTGCAGCAGAAATCCATTGCAATGGATTCCAGAGAATGGCGCTGGTCAGGGGGCGGGATTGGCGAAGCAAACCAGTGAGGAAGCGGGGTTCGCGGAAGTGCTGGCTGTGGATTGGACAGGATTCGCCACGGCGGCTGTAGGTTGCATAGGATTCGCAGCGGAGGCTGTAGGTTGCGTAGGATTCGCGGCGGCAATTGCAGGTTGCATGGTCCTTCGATTTGAGCAGGAATATGCTGCACAGTGCTCTGACATCTTAACTGCTGCTATGCAACGCAATTAGGAGTATGACCGGTTAAAGATGGCGGCCGCATTTCTTGCGCCCAGCGGCCAATAGGGCGTCTAGCTCTATATTATGTCTATGTTACGCAGCACGTTTGAGCTTCAGCAAGAACCAATGAGGTTTGTTCTTGCACGTCAAGCAGGTTCGGTTGAGCTGTGTATGCTCACTGATCCATATTTATGAATAAAAGCCTAGATTCAATCTGTTCATCATTTAAAGCGATCATGTCTCTTCAGAATTTCTTTTTACTTAACCATAAAATTCAAATGGATTAGTTTCAGAACTCACGTTCTGAGTCTCTGTTTGAGTTTATAGTTTGTTTAAATAAAGCGTGTACACTGCGTTTGGATCCAGCCTCCTATCTGCCTTCACCGCATCACGTTACAGACCATCACAGAACAACTCACCAAGAAAATGGATCCAGCAGTTGTCAGCAACCAGGCTCTCAGAAGTTTCCTTGCCTCGATGTTTCAGGAAGGCCAGCCCATCGAGAGGTACGCAAGGGACTTTATGTCGTGCTGTCGTCTGGGGGCTTTAGACGACCTTGAGCTCATGGAACTGTTTTGGAGCGGGTTGGACGAGGACATTGCCGAGTTGATGCCGGATGACTGTACCAGCTGGACCCTAGAGGGGTTTGTCAACCTGGCCCTCTTCTGGAGCGGTTCATCATTTACTGTGGGCTTGGCTGCAGAGACACCCCGCAAGTTCACAGTACCCACAGAGGCTTCACCGCTGGTCCCGTTCACCCACTACGAGCCAAAGCTTCTTCACGACATGCCGGAGCTTCTTCCCGCCGAGACCGTCATGCCTGAGTCTCGTCCCGCTGAGCCTTCACCGCTGGTCCCGCTCAGCCACGACAAGCCTGCGCTCCACGTGAGCCCTACCGAGGCCGCGCCTTTCGTCGGCCCAGCCGTGCCAGCGCTCCTAGTCAGCCCAGCCGCACCCAAACTTCACGTCACGTCTGCGCAGCCAGAGCCTCTCGTCACATCTGCGCAGCCAGAGCCTCTCGTCACGTCTGCGCAGCCAGAGCCTCTCGTCACGTCTGCGCAGCCAGAGCCTCTCGTCACGTCTGCGCAGCCAGAGCCTCACGTCTCTTCTGCTCTAGCCTGTTTCCCCGTAGCTGCCCCCAAGAAAATTTGGGGGGGGGGGGGCCAAGGGTCCGGTGACGAGACCATGAAGGCTGCGCCGCCATGGTCGTCTGCAGGGGCTTCACCACCCTGGCCGTCGTTCCATCCTGCTCCACCTTGGCCGCCAACTCTTCCTGCACCGCCGTGGCCTTCAGTTCATCCTGCTCCGCCCTGACCTCCACTTCGTCTTGCTCCGCCCTGGCCTCCGCCTCGTCTTGCTCCGCCCTGGCCACCTGTTCAGTCAGGCCCGCCCACGCTCCACGGCCCAGGCCCGCCTTGTCTATGTCCAGGGTCCATTCCCCTGCACGGGCCTGGCCCTCCGTCCCTCCCCCAAGACTGCCTATGCTCCTCCGCCCTCCTGCATTTTTTGTTGCTTTAATGGGTGTCAGGAGCCGCCCTTAAGGGGGGGTGTTATATCACGATGTGGGTTTGTGTCTTGTCATGTTCTATGGTTCCCTGTCTTGTCGATTAGTTATCCCAGGTGTTTCTGATTTCCCACGCCCCCTTGTTTATCTCGTTTGTCCCTGATTATTTAAGCCCTGTGTTTCTGCCCTGTCTTTGTGAGTTGTTGAATGTATGTTCTGTTCCAGGATTAACGTGAGTGTTGGTCGTTCCTGTGTAAAGATTCTTGTTCCACGTTCTGAGTCTCTGTTTGAGTTTATAGTTTATGTTTAAATAAAGCGTGTACACTGCGTTTGGATCCAGCCTCCTATCTGCCTTCACCGCATCACGTTACAGGTGAGCTCCCATTCTGTTTCATTACATTTAAAAAATATATATATAATAATAAAAAGTGCATGATTAGGATTCGAGTTAAGCTGCCAAACAAAATGCTGAGTTCATCACAGCTTTGAGGTAAGTTACTGAAACGGAACCAAATGAGACCCTGGTCTTGTTAAAAAAATCCACTGGCACAGAACTGAAATTTTAATAGATTTATTTAAAAGGATGATTTAATTTATTCCAGCATGGGAATTGAATCTGGGTTGGACTGCATAACGACTACTCCTAATTTTGCCCCAACTAGACACTTACTGGCTTGTTTAGTGCATTTGTGGGACAACCTGGCCACGCCGTGCCCTGCTGAGCCACATGGATGTGACTCAGAGTGTAATAAGCAACGAATGAGGCATTAAGACTGTGGGACAGTGTTCCAAAGGCCCACTTTAAGGTCTGACAGGGGGGTGTTAAAGGTCAAGGCCACATCCAGTGCTGTTATTCTTCTAATTTCACTCCCTGTCAGAATCGTTCTGCTTTCCATTTTTGTGAACTGTTTAAGGCATTTTAGTCAGGCCAATCGACCAACAATATGAATTGCATTATTAACAAAACATATAAATGCCGTACTGTGTACAACTACAAGTGCAAATATAACATTCATTAAGGCGAAATATGCTATAAGTGAAGGGATTAATCACAAATTGTGCTTACCCTTGACTTTATATTCAGCAAAGAACTGTGTCCTTAAACTGCATGCAAATTCGTTAGAGTGTCAGCCAACTTAAAATCAATTATTAAACTCCCAGTAGAGCGCTCACTTCACAAAGCATTTGCATGCAGGTTCATAAGAGCCGTATATATCCTTATATACTGCACAAACCTATTGGTTTTGGCAAACATAGTGTATAAGTATGACATTATGTTAATTTGCATAAAATGACATGCAGAAATAGGCCTGTAATGCATGAAGGCTTTGGAGGTCAGAGATGTAGAAGTGATGCAGGATTTGTTTGTTATGAGCTAAAACCATGAGATCTCTGAACATATGGAAAAGACGTAATGCACGCATTACATGTTAATAGAGGCCTGCTGTGTCTCAGGATAATCTTGTAAGCACTGTTTGTTTTCTGCGTAATTAAACAGAGGAGTGCCTGCTATATTGTCCTCTAATGTGTGCTGCCCTCTCTGTTGCTCTCTCGCTGCACTCTCGTTATGCAAAAGTAAATAAATAATATAAACTTCCCATTTCCAACAATGGGGAAAGGTAGACACCAAAGAGAGGAGAGCCATGATCCAGGAGGAAGTACGGTACCTGGAGGAGGAAGGACGAAAAACAAGAGCTGTGGAGCTATAGCATCCCAGGGAGCCTGGACCCAATGGAACCCCAAGTGAGGAAGGTCACATAGACTGATCTATGGAAGTTGGAGCCTTTCCGTATATCCGTCCTGCTGCGATCAGTATATGACACACTCCCAACTCCAGTAAACTTGCATAAGTGGGGTATGAGAGAGGACCCACAATGCAAGTTTTGTGGGGAGAGAGGTACCATGGCGCATCCTGGTGGGTTGTAAAACAGCACTCACTCAGGGAAGGTACAGGTAGCGTGGCGCCATGATAAGGTGCTTATGATGCTTGCTTATGCTCTGGAGCAGGAGAGGTGTAAGAAGCTGCAAACATGGGAAACTAACACCATTGATCAAGTTTGTGAGAGAGGGAGAAAAAACATCAACCACATCAAGAACAACAAATAACCAGGCCAGTGATAACCAGGCCAATAAGGCCAGATGTGGTTTTGTGGTCTGAGGAGAGGAAGAAGATCATCTTGATTGTACTGACAGTCCCATGGGACGAAGGTTGTGATCAAGCCTTTGAAAGAAAGAGTGCCAAATACCAAGTTTTCTTGCAGCAATGGCAGGAGAAAGGATGTCAGGTATGGCTGTTCCCAGTTGAGGTCGGCTGTAGAGGATTCCCGACCCAGTCAATATGGAGAATGTTCACAGAATTGGATTGACAGGAAAGGAGAGGAAGGCTGCAGAAAGAGGCTCTTGCTGGATATGGAACAGGAGAGAGGAGCTAAGCTGGAAGCCAGGGGGAGAAGATGGGCAGTGATTTGGCCACCACTGCCGACCTGCCAACTGGAGGGTGTTGCGGTTCAGGATTAAAACACCCAATGAACGTTGGATACCGTCTGACGACATCAACTTCTCCTGACCAAGGCTACATTCACCGAAAGTGAATGTAAGAAAAGCATCCTTTAGATGTAATTATTCTCACAATATTTTGCCAAAAATAAGTGGGATAAGATACATACATGTACTGTTGTGTATTAGAATATAAAACAAGACATAAAACATAATAATAAAATAAAATAATGTTTCTGGTCAACACCAATAAGATAATAATTATTTTCATGTTATGGCTAATAAGTAACAAATGGAGGATATTAAAATTATATAATATTTAGTCTAAATAAATTAAATAAGACTAAAACTTAAATCAGTTGTTTTAAATGCCATTGAAGTGAATTTAGGCATCAAATTATTAATGTACAATATGATAAATTGATATTCATTTTGTGATTTGCTAAAGATTATATTTAGCAGTGTTATTAAATATGATTGTGAGTGAAAAAGTGAGATCATGATGGCAAAGTTAATCTAATTGAAAAAAAGGGGAAACGAGCATACAAAATGAAATATCCAATATCGTTTTTTTATTTTATGTGAGAAAAAGAACTTTAATACTGACTGATAACCAAAAGTATAGACATATTTTAAAAATGACCACAGAGCACCACAACTGACCAATTAGAGTCAAGTGTTTCAGAGAGTAATATTAAATACCTTGTTTCATTAATTAACAGTCGCATTGCCTCACATACTGTATATATAAGACTGTGTTTTTTGGACTTCCTACAGCTGTTGTGCCAATTTTATACACTGACAGCTCTTTGAAATATGGTGCCATTTAAAAAAATGTTTTTGACGTTTTGATGTATTTTTAACACATCTGCTTTGTAATCTAAATTAAACACTTGACCTGCATTACACAAACAAGCAGGCTGATTTCTCAAACATTGAAATCCCTCCACCAGAGACCCATCTACAGCAGGAAGTGACTAAGCTGGACTGGAGGCCCGCAATAATATGCCAGCAATTAGGCCTGAGCACTGCTATAAAGCATTAACAGTGGGGTCGAAGCACGCTGAGATCTGATTTATCGGCCCCTCTCCATTGAGAAAATGAGAATGTATATGAGGTAGACGATCCTCCAAGCATCAGGCCATCTAATGAAGGCACTCCCGCTTCACACAGCTACTGCTGACCATGGCTCAAGCTTTATTTTAGTTATCTGGCTTTAGTAGGGCACATGTGAAGCCAGATAGCTGGCACATTAGAAAATGAATGGACTGTCGTTTGTCGGACAAAACCATTGCCGGTAATGTCCGGATGCTGGAATGAACAGATATGCATGCAGTAACCTTGACTCTGTGTGTAAATTATGAGCTGTTTACAGTTATAATCAGCTTTGAGTGATTTGACTCCAGGGCACAAGTGCTACTGTTTTGATAATGTTCTCCTTAATAAAAGAACTGAATGATGATTTTTTAATGCACCTTGGGTCCTTGTGGCATTAATGCGCTGTATTCTGTGTAATCTTGTCTGAAGGCAATGTTTTAATGAAACATTAACTCGATTATAGGCCACCCAGCATCCCGTTAGATGAGAATGACTCAGGTAGAAAACATCAGTGAGGTAGTCACACATGTTTTATTCAAAGAAGCTTAAGAATGTATTCATTTGTTACACCATAAGACATATTGATTATCACCATAATAAAATGGGTAGTAAAACTGAAGGCCACCTGATGACTCACATTTTTCCATGACCATTATTATTATTAAACAAACATTTATCGGCATTTGGATCCTGCTATATACAGTATACACATTCACCATGGAATGAATATACTCACCAGCTACTTTTTATGTACATCTTTCTAGCTTGTTGGACCCCCTTTTGCCTTCAAAACTGCCTGAATTCTTCATGGCATAGATTCAACTTGGTGCTGAAAACATTCCTCGGAGATTTTGGTCCATATTGACATGATAGTATCACGCAGTTGCTGCAGATTTGTCAGCTGCACATCCATGATGCGAATTTCCTTTTTCACCACATGCCAATGTTGCTCTATTGGGTTGAGATCTGGTGACTGTGGAGGCCATTTGAGTACAGTCAACTCTTCGTCATGTTCAAGAAACCAGTTTGAGATGATTTGAGTTTTGTGACATGGCACGTTATACTACTGGAAGTAGCCATCAGAAGATGGGTACACTGTGGTCATAAAGGGATGGACATGGTACTAATTGGTTACTATTGGGGACCCAAAGTGTGCCAAGAAAATATCCCCCACACCATTACACCACCAGCCTGAACCGTTGATACAAGCCAATCCATGCTTTCATATTTTTTTATGGCAAATTTTGAATCTACCATCTGAATGTCCCAGCAGACATCTAGACTCATCAGACCATCGGCAATGTTTTTCCAATCTTCTCTTGTTCAATTTTGGTGAGTCGAATTGTAGCCTCTGCTCCCAGAAGCCTATCTGCTTCAAGGTCTGACGTGTTGTGCATTCAGAGATGCTCTTCTGCAGACCTCGGTTGGACCATTTGTAAACCCTAGAGATGGTTGTGTGAGAAAATCCCAGTAGATCAGCAGTTTCGGAAATATTCAGCCCAGCCCATCTGGCACCAACAACCATTCCATGTTCAAAGTCACTAAAATTCTTCCCCATTCTTATGTTCAGTTTGAAATTCAGCAGATTATCTTGACCATGTCTACATGCCTAAATGTATTGAGTTGCTTCCATGTGTGTGTGTGTGTGTGCTTTTGTTTTTGTGATATATGAGGACACAAATGTGTATAATGACATGCATATTACACTGGTATTACAACTTACACGTGATATATGAGGACATTGCATGAGTCCTCATATTTCAAATAGCTTAAAAAACATAAAAAAAACAACGTTTTTTTTTAATGTAAAAATGCAGCATGTCTCCTGTAATGGGTAGGTTTAGGCATAGACATAATAAATACATAGACGCCCTATTGGCCGCTTTGGAACGTTGCTGCGATACGTCAACGGGTCCGCCATTTTGCTGAGGGCAAGACTGCACTGTAATCAAATGTAAGTAAACGGGGGAGCTGCGTTTTTTCTGGATAAAAACAAACTGTTTTTACATTTATCAACCGATTTCAGTGGTTTGTATGTGGTGTACAAAAAGTTCCATCTCTAGTTATTTAAAATCTCGATAGTTAGACTTGTAAAATATATTTTTTTAATAAAGAATGGTCAAAGCTCGTCATGTATCTGGCTTTTTATTCTTGGATAAGAATGGTGAAGACCCCCATACTGAGATATAATTTAAGTTTTCTTATTGTGGAAAAAGCATTTTCTGTGATTGACCAGATTTTAGCAATAACAAAGATAACTGATGGATCCTTTATAATAATACGTTATGGTACAACTACAGTGCAATGCAAATAGTATATATAACATAAAGTGAGAAGTAATAGTAAATAGTTTAGTCAATAAAAAAAACAAATAGTATACAGCAAATAAAATAGTAATGATTAGTATAATTATATAATATCATAAGTACAATAATACAATCATAAAAATATTGATAATAGCATAGTTTATTAATAATACTATAATAATAGCAAGAAATATCAATTACAGAATATACACAATAAAAAATAAGTTAAATAGTGACTTTTATATTTAACTCTTTTTGTTAAATTTCAGTTTTATTGATCAGTAATAGCCATTATAACAGAAGTAGCTTCAGTCAAACATACAGCAGGATGTTAAAATAGCCTAAATATAAAGTTATGAAACTTCACTTTGCCCTCAGCCAAAACGATTTACCAGGGAACCATTTATAGATTAATGAGACCAAAGATCGCCCGTTAGATATACACAAGACGAATTATATCTCATGTTTAACCACTAGACTACAGACATCCGAGTCAGCGGAAAAACTTCAGAAGCACTGGCCGAGGTACGGCTGTTCCAGGCGGGGTAGACGAGCACTGAGCGCATCTTACAACTCCGAAAACGTCAGATCAAATTTTTAAATAGGCGCTATCTTTATAAACAAACCACATATTTGAGCTTTAAACAACTACATTGTCGACTGAAAAACTATTTAAACTACATTTCGTGACACAATAACAGTAGTATTTTTAAATTTATCCTCTGAACGTTACTATTACTAATTAAATCATGACCAAATACAACCAAAAACAAACGTTCAGTCTTGCTTGTGAAAGGTAATTCCTCGAAAGCTGTTTTCAATTGTGTGGCGATGTGTACAGCCCCAAACAGCGCACAAAACATGCATTTTTCTCAATTCCCGGTATGAGAGGTATGGGAAAGTTGCCATCCCCAACATGGCGGCGCCGTTGACGTACGCTCCAGCGGCCAATAGGGCGTCTATGTATTTATTATGTCTATGGGTTTAGGGATAGGGGCAGTGTAGGGGGATAGAATATACAGTTTGTCCAGTATAAAAGTCATTACGCCTATGGAATGTCCTCATATATCACAAAAACCCAGCTGTGTGTGTGTGTGTGTCTGTATACACACACATAGCCTACTGATCAGCCACAACACTAAATGTAAGTGAATAACACTGCTTATATCTTTACAATGGCACCTGTTAAGGGGTGGGATATTTTAAGTACAAAGTGAACAATCAGTTCTTGAATTTCATGAGTTGGAAGCAGGGAAAATGGGCAAGCGAAAACAGCTGAGTGACTTTGACAAGGGCCAAATAGTGATGGCCAAATGACTGGGTCAGAGCATCTTCAAAAACGGCAAGTCTAGTGGGGTTTTCCCAGTATGCAGTGGTTAGTACTTACCAAAAGTGGTGCAAGGAAGGACAACTGGTGAAGTGGGGTCAGGGTCATGGGCATCCAAGGCACAGTGACAGAACTGGATGAGATGACGGCTGCAAGATGCACTATGGGAAGAAGGCAGGCTGGCAGAGGCAATGTTATGCTCTGGGCAATGTTCTGCTGGGACACCCTGGTCTTGGCATTCATGTGGATGTTACTTTGACACATACCACCAACCTAAAGATTGTTGCAGACCATATTTACCCCTTCATGGCAATAGTGTTCCCTGATGGCAGTGGCTTCTTTCTTCAGGATAATACACCCCGTCACACTGCAAAAATGGTTCAGGAATGGATTGAGGAACATAACAAAGATTTCAAGGTGTTGTCTTGGCCTCCAAATTGGCCAGATAGCATTCCGATTGAGCATCTATGGGATGTGCTGGAACAACAAATACGATCCATGAAGGCCCCACCTCGCAACCTGCAGGACTTAAAGGATTTGCTGCTAATTTCTCTGTGCCAGATTCCACAGGACACCTTCAAAGGTCTTGTGGAGTCCATGCCTGACGCATCAGAGCTGTTTTAGCAGCAGGAGGGGGACCTTTGATATTAGGTATAGTATAATGTTGTGGCTGTTGCCTATATATCGCAGGGAATTGTATGGTATAACATGTATTGTAACTAAATTATTAAATGTATCATGTTTTATATATTAAATTATTAAATGTAATATAATTTTTCACTATGTACAGTATGGTAAGGAAACAAATTCTTTTTTGTTAAAAATAAGTGTTAAAAATGTAAAAAAAAAAAAAAAAAAAATTACAGTGAAGCCTCTTGCCTTATAAAATAATTAGGGCACTTTCCCCCAGATATCCATTAATAGGCAAGAACTACAACCTTGCTATAAATAATCCATAATATTTAATGTATGCAATGGTTTTGAGCATTTTCATGCATTTGACCGTACTCAGACTCTTTCATATACTAAAGTGACTTACATACTGTGTTTGTAATGATCACTTCAGCTAAGATGCACGTCAATTTGACAATTATATATACAAATACATCATTCACAAAGCTAAGTTTACACATACAAGTCATACTGTCTCATATCGTTTATTGGTTTAAAATTCTAATTATGCACTTTATTCATTCCAAGACTTGTATTTGTATGCCAGTCTGGTTGGTCATGAACAAAATATAGCACAATTAGCATATATTCCTCTGGGAAGGGTGTTATGATTAATTTAGTGTCAACAGAGATGACATCAATTGTACGCACTTTACAGTTGCACAGATAATAGTGCATTCACAAGAGTTGTGAAGTCTCAACATAGAAGCAGCTGCTGTGGAGGTGCAGCGTGACTTAAATCAGATGAGTAATAAAGAGCATGATTATGGAAGAGTTCAGATGGTCTTATTAATAAATGTCTTCCTACTCATTTATGGATGCTCATATTATACCTTTTAACGAATCATCTTCACAAGAGAAAACAAGTGAGCGTAAAAATATCCATATATTGCATCACTTTCCCGTGCTAATGATGACAGATGCTATATTAAATAACTTGATGACTTTTGAAGTGTTATGACCAGTTTAACGCTATCATAGGTCAGTGACATTTTGGTAGTATTAGATGAGACACTGATCCTGGATCAGCTGTCAGGTGGCCAATAAAGTAAAAGTGTTCCGTGACAAGCAAAACATGAGAGCAATCTCATTTGCTCAAAATGAAACATTTTGTTGTTGACAACGATGATCTTACTAGATTCATAACACGAATAGTGCTTTTAGAGAAAAGAAACAAATGGTTTCACCTTATCTGAAATGAGAATGGATCAAGAGGAATAAAGCTATTTATCTTCCATTGCTGGATTACATGAATGAAAGGAATTGTTCTATTTTTTTTTTAACTAGCAAAGAGTACAGGAATGCTGAAATGGCAGGAAAAAACATTTTAATACAATATTTTAATATCAAACCGCTCTCTTAATGCAATACACTTGGTTGTCGAGCAATATTAAAGACTTTCAAAAGCTGTCTGGCAAGAGGACAGCTCAGTTCAATTACATAGTTCAGTGGCCCAGAGCGCCCAAAACAAGTTCTACCTCAGTGATGGGGCTGGATTTAGATACAGCTTAAAATCGTGCTTTTGGATTCTTCCGTTTTATAACTTCTCTTATCTTCAGTCCTGAAATGACCAACTTTCTTCAAATGTTTTGAAATTCAACACTTCTAGCGCAGTCTGAGCATCCAGCACGTCTGCAGTGACGTGACGTGTATGTACTGTATCTATCTGAGTTTGAGTGACAGTAAGCCACACTTTTGGTTGAGGCCTGGTGCAGAGTGCAGACCCCTGTCCGGTGAGAGATAGAGCCAGTACGAATGTTCTAGCGTGTCACTCAGAGCTTGACTCCTGATATCTCTGAGAGCTGCGAGCAGGGTTACTGTGGGCCTGACTGGCCATTCTTTGACTGTCCAGAAAGTATTTCCTAAACTCATTCTGTCGGCCCACTCCAGCACAGAGGAGGATTATATTTAGACTGTCTCACACATGTACCTTTGTGTAATCTCTCTAAGGTTCAAACTCAATGAACAGTTATTTAGAGCTCATTTTGCTGACTCACTCTAGAATAGAAAGAGTACTTTATAAAGGGCAATTCACATTTTAATTAACCCAAAGATTAATTTTAAAACATAATGGCTAGTGTTTGAACAAAACATCTACCAGAAGACACATATAAGAAAGATGGTGGAAGTAAAAATAATAACTGTCTTAAAAGTGCTAGGAATAAAACAATATTAATAATAGAAAGTCACTTTTTAGCTCACATACTGACTTTATATGTGACTTTAAATCTCACTATGTGACTTCTCACTCCAAGATTTTATCTCACTATTACAACTTTATAGCTTGCAATTCGACCTTTATACCTCACAGTGTGACTTCATATCTCAAAATTGTGACTTTACATCGCACAATTGTGACTTTATATTTGACACCTATAGTTTATTTCACAGCCTTTTGATCTAAAAAATTTGACTTTAGATTTCACAATGTTACTTTATATCTCAAAATGGCAACTTTGTTTCTAGTAATTGCGACTTTGTTACACTCTTACACTCGACTGATCTTTTAATTGCGAATTTATGTTTCGCAATTTGGGCTTTATATCTCACAATTTGACTTTTTATCTCAAAACTGTAACTTTGTTTTCATGATTGCAACTTTTTATCACACAATTGCTTCTTTATATCTTATACTTAGACTTTATCTTGCAATTACAACTTTATATCTCAATTTGGCCTTTGAATATCTCAAATTAAACTTTAGAGAAACTTCTACCTGACATACACCGCTGAAATACAGTAAATGAGTTTAGCAAAAAAGAGGCAGGCCCTTTTTCAGCCAATTAGCGAACAGCTAATCAGAAACCCCCTAGTTAAAGGAGAACTCCGGCGCAAAATGAACCTTTGGTCTAATTACACATTGTTACCTAGTCAACCGTTATCTGAGATTTGTTTTCATGATTATCGAATGTAAATAGTTTTATCTCTAAAAACAGTTTAGCCTATAAAGCTAGTATAACGCTAGTATATTGGGCATAGTGTAATGACAAATAAAAATCGCTTGATAATACCACTAACAAGGCTCAAAATAGCCCCACACTAACACGGTAGCATAATGAGGGTCTCTACCTTCAAACCGAAGCATTGAGAACTTTGTCAGTGTCCAGACAGTTTAATAAGAAGATATTTTAAACATACAGTCAACTTCGCGTATACAGGCAGGAGCCATCTTTGAAATACAGTCTCTACCAGTCGATCTACGAACGCCGATCCAAGTGCGCTGGTGAACGAGCTATAAGTTGTGATAAGGTGAGCGCGAACAGCGTTCGTAGATCGACTGGTAAAGACTGTATTTCAAAGATGGCTTCTGCCTGTATACGCGAAGTTGACTGTATGTTTAAAATATCTTCTTATTAAACTGTCTGGACACTGACAAAGTTCTCAATGCTTCGGTTTGAAGGTAGAGACCCTCATTATGCTACCGTGTTAGTGTGGGGCTATAACAAGCGATTTTTATTTGTCATTACACTATGCCCAATATACTAGCGTTATACTAGCTTTATAGGCTAAACTGTTTTTAGAGATAAAACTATATACATTCGATAATCATGAAAACAAATCTCAGATAACGGTTGACTAGGTAACAATGTGTAATTAGACCAAAGGTTCATTTTGCGCCGGAGTTCTCCTTTAATTTTGTGCATTTAAGTTTGACGCTCTTTCTTTGTAGGACAGGGTTTTGGTGAGAAGGCGTAGTTTTTTAAAAACACATCTAAAAGTCTTAAACGTTTGTGCACAGAGTACAAAAACTTGGTGATGAAAAGTTTGGTGAATCATCTCTGAACAAGATGTTTCAAAAGGCTGTTCTCTTCCAAATAAACTTTGGTTTCATCATCACGACTCTTGAGTGACACATTCACAGCACAATCTGTCAACAGTATGTCCATCACACATGCCGTGCCTGGCTCCAATAACATTTAACTCTTAGTCAGAAGTGTGGTATCTCAATTCGCACCTCAGACCTGACAGCAAAAACAAAGTTTGAAAATTGATCTTTAACAAAAAAATAAAAATAACATGACCAAAATGTTAATGTCACAGCCTAGCAGCCTGAAAGTTTGCTGAAGTTGCACTTTCTGAATGTTTCACCTGAAGAAGTATTATCCGAGAGTCTCAACACACCTAATAATGACGTTTTTAAGATTAAATACACTAATAAAATAAACTACACACGTACAAAACATCTTGCAGTTACTTAAAAAGCAATTTAAGAAGATTGACAATACTTTCACAAGTCTTAAACTATGCACACAACTGATTTCACTATTTGAAAGTAGGTTCAGAGAGTGAAGAAGCTGTCGCAACATTTTAAATCTCAACATTTGCATTCACTGGGTCATCATCCATTGAGCATTTATCCTTCATATAAGACTCTAGACTCTAAATCATCTCATGAATTAATTGCATGTTTGTAGATGCTGTTGTTGACATGTGTCAACAAGTAAACTAACTCATTCACTTTTCTGTCACTCCAACAAAACAGCAGCGATGCTCAAGGCCTGTTTGAATCTCAGAGCAGACTTTCCACTTTGAATACAGCAATTAAAAATTAATCTAGAAACTGTAAACTGCAGAAACAAGTGTGTTTGTGTTCTTCTGAGGATCAATGGGCTGGGAGACATGATTTCAATATTTTAAAATAAGAACCGAAAGGGGGACAGACAGTCGTGTGTGATGAGATGCCAGCTTTAGGAAACAAACTTTGGGATGAAAGTAATAACACCAGAGAAAACACTTTCAAATAAACAATTTCCATTTTATTATTAACTGCAAACTAAGAAAATGTTATTAAACTAATAAAGGTTTTTTTCATATATTTTAATCATTATTTTTAATTATAATAGTTATGATTAGTTGTTTCGTTCTGGTGGTTGTAGTAACCGCAAAACATAGGAGAATACAAACAAAGACTTCTTTATTAATCCACTAAGATACACACAGGAGATCGCAGGAGAAAACTAACACACAACCACATGAGATAAAGTAACACAGTCTCATCCCAAGAAGTCATATAACTGACGTCTTGGGACGTCTTTTGACCATACGTCGATATCCGCCTTTTTAGGGTACCCTTAAACGTCGGTTTATGACGATCCTGGGACGTCATACAACTGACGCTTTACCTTTAACGTCAGTTAGGTGACGGGGTAGGTTTAGGGGTAGGTTTAGGTCTGGGGTAGAGTTAGGATCCGATAACGTCATCTAACCGACGTTTAAGGGTACCCTAAAAAGGCGGATATTGACGTATGGTCAAAAGACGTCCCAAGACGTCAGTTATATGACGTCTTGGGATGAGACTGCGCTGGATAAAGACGACACTGGACAATGAACTGAGGGCTTAGATACAGACAGGGTAATCAATGGAAAACAGAACAGGTGCGTGAATTAATTAATAACCAAGGAAACTAACGATGATTTGGAACTAAGGCAAAATGCAGGAGACACAAAATCCAAAACAGGCTATACGTGTGACAATAGTATAATTTTAATAATAATAAATATTTGCATTATAATTATTAAAAATATTATTATTATATACATTTATTTATGACTGTCACAGAACGCACGACAACGCCTCCTCCTGGTTTCACTAGATCCCTCTCTCCTGCATATTAGGACTTCATTTCCCTAATCACCTCATCATGCTTTCATCAGTCTCACCTGTGCACCCTCAGCCACCCTTTATCTGGACTGTTCTGTTCTGTGCCCATTTGTGAAGTATTGTTTTACCCAAACCCTGTCTCAGTTTGTATCTCGTGTTTCTCTGTGCTTGGACTTGTTCTCTTGTGTTTGGACTCTGAATTCATTGTGTGAACCTTTGCCGCCTGCCTCTGACCTTTGCGAGTTTGACTTCGATTCTGGATTTCCCTTGACTACTTTTGTGTTTCTGTTGGCTTGTTCTCAGTCTGTCATCACCTTTAATAAATATCTGCAAATGGATTCGACCGTCTCCGCCTCTACGTCACAATGACCAGTCAGTATGTATGATCACAGTGGTTCCATAGCAGCAGTTGAGTCCTAAAACAAACAAACAAACAAACAAATTAATTAATTAAAAATTTCTATAAAGGTTTTCTATAATTAAACATGTAAGTTAACAGTTTTATGCACTTTGAATTAGACAATAATGCAAAATAGTAGACTTTATTTTGATGGTCCCTTTTGAACATTCTGTTGACTATAAGTAACTTTGCAACTACATGTCAACTTATTCTAACCCTAACCCTATCAGTCTACTAATACTCTACTAACACTCTAATGAGAGTTAGTAGCCATGAAGGCGCAACGTTATACTTAGTCAACATAATGTGTTAAAGGGACCATCAAAATAAAGTGACACCGAATTTTTACTAGTGGTCTTTTGAATCCCATTGTATAATGTGGGCATGTTTATCTGCAGTTTCAATCACAGTTTCTAGTGATTTTTTTATATACACTTCCCAGAATCAATGTGCCTGTGGCAGGGCTATCTGAGGATGTTTCTTGCTCTCTGTAATAAATCATATTTGCACCTTTAGCCTGTCAATAAGAATTATAGGCCTGTAATCCAGACCCAGGGCCATATTACTGAGAAAGAATCCATAAAGGCTGGCATTTGTGTCAGCATTATTAGGAATGAGCAGAGTGAAATTTACAGTCATATTGAAGCATCGCCTTTAAGAGGAGATAGTAACTATGGCAATGCTAGAGATTGACACTGAGGACAGTCGTGGGATCTGTGCTTCTAACTGAATCACAATGAAATGACAAAGATTTAGTGGAGAACAGCGTGTACTATCCTGGCACCAAATTATGATGTAATCAAGTGTTTTATATGCAGGAAGAGAGCGTATCTTATTGTCGATGAGACAGGAGTGCTGCAGTATACTGTTATTAAATGCTGAATAACAGCATGGTAAAAATAAACTGACAGTTTCTGCTGCTTACGAGCACTATTACTCTCAATTCTTGTTTACTGTTAATATACTGTTCTCTACAAAATGTCACTGACTTGGTATTTCCCATTTATCTTACATTTAGAAGCTTAACACTATTCAAACATGAGTCGCTCGTGGGTTTATGGCTATCTTGCTCATCAACATTTGTGTAACCAAAACTGAGTGTCCTTTGAAGGCATCAATCATTTTCATACATCATCTGCTGGTAAAGCTCTGCGATTGCATTGACAAAAAGAGAAGGAATGGGAATCTCCCCCAAAATATAAAACAGCAAGATAAAAGAGAAACGTAGTGTTGAGATCACAACACCAGATGAACTAACGTGTGAAAGTTCATCAAATTATTCTTAGCTGTTTATTATCATCTGCCGCTCTGTATTTATACTTCTGAAGGATCCCAATGTTAAAAACGAGTTTATTTTTAAGGTCCCTGATCATTCCAGCCTGATCTTAAGAGCTTTTGCGACACATTACAGCACTGACTGTTTTATGAACCTGTCACAATGTAATGCAATATTTGACAAGGTTGTTATTGAAAGATGGGGTTGTTAAAAATATAATGGACACGACACCAAACCTGCAAGCTGGTGTGTGAGCAATGAAGCACTCAGCTCTGCTACTGGTTTCACATGTAACGGGAATATATATTTACATATGAATCTGAAAGGTGACGCTAAAAGTTTCCCATTTCATTCTAAAAGGGTGGAAATTGGTCCAAAAATTAAAAAAAATGACAGCCTCTGTAAAGTTACAGATAATTATCTTATCTTTATTATGTCTTTATATCTTATTATTCATATTATTACTATATTATCTTATTTAAATATATCTTATTTATTGTCTATTATATACAATAATTTATTAATTATTTATTTTCCTACTTATTTTGTGTTCCTACATTTTGACAATTACTTTACCATCAGTAACAAAGCACCTCATAAAAATAAATACAACAAAAAGACGAAAAGGAACACAAAATAAGTAGGAAAATAAATCATTAATAAATTATTGTATATAATAGACAATAAATAAGATATATTTAAATAAGATAATATAGTAATAATATGAATAATAAGATATAAAGACATAATAAAGATAAGATAATTATCTGTAACTTTACAGAGGCTGTCATTTTTTTTATATTGATTTCATCTCTTGAACATCACTGAGACACGCATTTCTAAACTGACAGTGTATATTCAAAACTGTACGTAAAAAGAGCAATACACAACAATCATACTGTATGTGGCTACATAGATGTCTGCATCAATTGATGATCTCAGGCACCACGTTTTCTAATTTGGCTTTGTCTCCAGATCATTCAAAATATGTCCCCAAATGAAGGAAAATGGTTGTTTATCAGGCTTGCATGATACACAGTGTTTGCCAAGCAATGGATCAAGCCATGGCTTAAACCTGCAATGAGCCCTGCCACTGAGCTTTATCCGATTACAGTCCGCAGAGCTTCTTCTCTCTGTATGTTTGCTGAATGGTGCTCCTTCACAATTACCTCTGATTATATACTCTCATTATATATGACAGCAGGACAATTTAAGGCGATGTAATACTGCTGTCCTATATAGGTACTGTTGCTATAATATTGTACATATTATAAGAACAATGGAATAAAATCTGTTAACTATTCACCGGGGCATATCTGGTGTATTTTATAATTCAATTGCACTGACCTCTTTTTTGGATAGTTCATCATAAAATAATCAATCTCATTGCTTCATAGATCCATCATCCATGGCAATTATTACAGGGCAGTTGATTTCCCTCCCTCTTTTTTCAATTAGCTCATTGTAGGTTTTTATGAATAAAAAATGCTAGCGCAATACTCTATGTGCTCACAGGGGACACGTTTTGCTTTTTGGCCCAGATTCTATGCTTTAAGCTAATCTCACTGACGTACAGTATTTGCAAGTTCGGTCCTAGAGAGAGAATTTAGTTCCAACCCTAATCAAACACACCTGAACAAGCTAATCAATGTCTTTAGGATTACTAAAGCTATAGGCAGGAGAGGTTTTTTTTCAGTGTTGGAGCCAAACTCTGCAGGACAGCGGCTGTCTAGGACCGAACTTGCCTACCCCTGAGTTAAGTAAACGATTCAATGACTCAGGCTGCGTTTCACTTTGCTTTTATAGTGCCCTTCCCTCGCTGACTTCCCTCCTCATTGACTCAGATGTACGTCTTTGCCGTACGTTACATGTAATTGGAACCTCTTGATCACTTGGAATCCACTGTGAAAATTATTTATTTCCTTATGAATTTGATTGATGCATCATTCTACATATTCTGTATGCTTGGGCTGTTAAAATATCAAAATACAATAAACTATTACTTTTGGTCTGATACAGCTTGAGGGGCTGTTTTATACACACAGATACCCTGCAAGATCAGGACGCATTACTCAAAATAACTGCACTCTACTTTTGAGAGCATTACGTCCAGAGGGCAACTGACCAGCCCCTCCTCAACTCACCCTGTCTTCAACCAGCCATTACAGCAATGCTTTAGAAACCAACGAGTGCCACAAGTAGGATTTTCACCTCAATACTCAAGCATCCAGTATGTAAGTACACTATATATAGTTTTACTTACTCATGAATCTGAAATGCATTATGTGAAGCACTTCATCTCCGCACAATCAGCCTGTCTCAAACTGTTACCATGAGAAATGCATCTTATTCCTTAAGGAATTTGGCATACTGCACCATCGGAAGCAGATTGTACTGCGTAGAGACGAGTAGTCTACATAATTGAAGAAAATCCTTATGCAGTTCACTATTAGCCAACACAGCACATTCTGCAGCATATTTAATTTCTATCTATCCATCCATCCATCCATCCATCCATCCATCCATCCATCCATCCATCCATCCATCCATCCATCCATCCATCCATCCATCCATCCATCCATCCATCCATCCATCCATCCATCCATCCATCCATCCATCCATCCATCCATCCATCCATCCATCCATCCCTCCCTCCCTCCCTCCCAGAAATATCAGAAGCTAATTGGTAATATGAATATAGTAAAAAAAAATACGCCCTATCCGGAAGGACTGACATTTAAAAGTAAAGTAAGAGTCATTGTAAGTGTGATTTTGTATCACGTAATTCCATTACACCTTTCATATCTTAAGTTTAACTTTTTAAAAATCCAGCCTGCCATATGCATGACAAATCATAATTAACTTAAAACAGTATTTTGTTGAAAAATTCACAGATGTCTGATTTTTTCAGGCTAATCATTATTGGAAAAGTCGGTTCACATAATGTTGGACATGAATTACACACTTGGGCTATGACATCTTTATATGTGATGTGACAGCACCAAAAAACCGCAGTGACCTTGAATTATGCACATATTTACAGTTTGTGTTCGCTGTAGTAAAATCTAACATGCTGGTAATAACTAGAGGACAGTTGCCACTGACACATAACGACCCGACATATTGATCATTAGGGCTGATTCTGTGCTTTCACCACAGGTACTCACAGTTACTATGGTTATAGTCCAAACACAGTCCAACTAAACTGAGAGAGCTGATGCTTTTGAGTAGGGCTATGAATTACTGGTAGGGGGTGTTGGTCACGAGCAGACTGTAGCTGACAGGAGTCCATATGACCTACTTTACACCCCCCATCCCCAAATCCAAAGTGCCACAGCCAGGCATGTATGCCAGACTTCCCATGGGCACAGGGGTGGAGCAGTGCCAGCTAACAGCTATGCAATCATTTGCTCAACCCTGACCAGAATGAACAGGGATTACTTTACAGGCTGATTACAGGGGGCGGCAGTGGCTCAGTGGTTCATGTGGGTTGTCTACAAACCGGAAGGTTGGTGGTTCAATCCTCGGTTCCACCTGACCAAGTGTCGAGGTGTCCATGAGCAAGACACCTAACCCCAGCTGCTCCCGACGAGCTGGATGGCGCCTTGCATGGCTGCCGTCGCCCGTCGGTGTATGAATGAGTGAGTGAATGGGTGAATGTGAGGCAAATTGTAAAGCGCTTTGGTGGCCATTGGGTCTGTGAAAGCGCTATATAAATGCAGTCCATTTACCATTTACCATTTACTTTGACTAGTTCAAAGGTGCATTTAAAGGTGCCCTTTATTGTACAGATGTTGAAAATGTGTAGAACTTAAACAGCTGACCACTAATCAACTAGCTTTAAACATCCCATACAGTAGATTACAGCAAGAGGTCATTTATAAATGAAAGAGCTTATTGTGGATGCAGTTTTTGGAAACAAGACATTCAAGCCACTGTAAACAAAATGGGTAAACACAGATACAATTACAAATGTGCTAAGGGTGAGTGTGCACACACATCCTCAGCACTTATGTAAGTGTCCAAACATCTGAGAGAGAGAAAGAGAGTTTACATTTACTTTGATACACTGTAAAAAATATTTTAGCAATTTAGTTATTTCAACTTATTTTTTTGTGTAGAGATAACTAGATTGTCCAGACAACAAGAAATTTTAAGTTTTCTTGTCCTCAACTTATCGAAATAAGTTAGTTAAACTTAAAAAAAAAAAAAACATGCAAAAAGATAACACAAAATAATGAGTTAAGTTTTTTTACAGTGTACATTACAATAGAAATAAAATAAAACTTTTAAATCCCACATTTTCAATGTGGTCTTTTTGGACACTCACTTTTTTTCAACATCATGGGATGATCTATTAGGAAGCTGTATGCAGAAAAGTGTACTAGCGATTGAATCTGAGAACTATGAGAAAGCATTAAAGAGGGAAGAGGAGGATCGATAGTCCCCTCCCCATATGTGGTGCATTTTGTCAATAAGGCCCTAACATGGTGCTAACGCATGCAACTCCTGTTCTGCACTACTGTACCATTTTCTGTGATAAGATCTTCCTGATTTGTTGGGTAATGAGATTAATCAGATAAAGAGCATAACTTCATGTCATTTTACCAAACTGGTTTCTTGTTTACTATTGTTTAGACGCGTCTGTTGCTCATTTGCTGTCTGCACATTTACTCTATTTGGAAGTGGACACAAAGACTGTGAAAATAGCATCAGAGATTTAATTTCTGCAATAGCTGCACTAATTTCTTAACTCAATTTACCATGTATAAAAAAACACCTAATGAGAAGATATGTTTGTCTTTCTAATCGAGGAATCAATGACATTGATCAAATGAGTTGCTCTGATCAATTGCAATTACTTTTAAGGGAAACCATGAGGGATGGATAAATAATTGTAACACCAGAGTTGCATTTTAACACAAATCAACATTTTTGGAATGAGGTCCACATACTGCTTATTCCCCATTCATTGGCATTGTTCACAGCGCAAACAAAGCCAAGCCGAAGTCAAAACCCTTTCTGAGGTTGCTTTCTGTTTAATTGCTATATGTCTCGTGACAGTAACTAGGTTTAACTATGCTCAACATTCATAAAACCATAATGATGTCACAAACTGAAATGATATCAAATTGATTTAAATTATCATCAAATAATTATCTGATAAAAAAAGAACATCTGAAGTCATTTTATCACCAGTTTTTGTGTGTTGCCTCTGTATGTATCAGAGAGTGAAAACATCCAGCCACAAGCAGCACTAACATTAGCCAGTATGCTGGCAAGCTGTTTATCTGTTGTCTTTGTATTTCTTATGGAACACAAGAGCCTAGCCATAGATGATTTGCATTCTTGTATTTGTCAATTCGACAGTGGTTAACATTTCATGAAATGCCAGACTGTCCAAATGCGCCCTGAGCACAGAGAACTGACAAACTATAATGCAGAGCATCTGCTGTTCTTTTGATATATGCAAATCTTCTAATGGAGTGGAAAAACACAAAAGTCTTATTTATTGTCCCCTGTGGGTACATATGAAAAGTTTAAAGCATTTCACGACTCAGAGCTACTACAGCCTCATGCCCGGAGGAGCTAATTTATGATGCATGCACATTTAATATGAATTCTTATTATACAGAGTGCTCCTGATTTTCTGGTCAGCATTTTAAACATACCCTTTAAAGAAATAGTTCAGCCAAAAAATTTTAAATCTTGTCATCATTTAATCACTCTCATATTGTTCTAAACCTCTTTTGTGGAACAATATTTTGAAGAATGTTGGGGTTAAAAACAACATCGGACCCCATGCATTGACATATGGACAACACACACGCACACACACACACACACACACACACACACACACACACACACACACACACACACACACACACACACACACACACACACACACACACACACACACACACACACACACACACACACACACACACACACACACACACACACACACACACACACACACACACACACACACACACACACACACACTCAAACTCAAAACCTCTTTTGTGTTCCAGATAAAGTCATGCAGGTTTGGAAAGACATGGTGAGTAAATGATGACAGAATATTTATTTTTTGGTGAACTATGATTTTAAGTTAACCCACTGGAAAGCTGGAAATAAAAAACAAATTTGTATGCTAAATGACTCTAATGAAGCCTCTTCTTTTCATGAATTGTTCAAAATGACAAGTTGTAAGTGTGAATCACTGCCATGCACAATTTACACCATTAGTAGAGAAATAATTGACAATATACCCCAATGAATCAGCATGAAAGCTTGTGAGTCAGAATTGAACTAATTCTGAACATGCTGATTGATATCCAACTCACTTTATCTAAAAAAAACCCATTATGGAACACGTTCACTCATAAATCAAATCAATCAGTAGTGCCGACATAAGTCCAAGATGATGGCAACGCTGCATAAATATGTTATATACAACAGCATGGATCTCAAATCAAAAGTTTGGTGTTGTATATAGACCACCGTAGTACACTAAAGAAAAAATATATATCCCAAAGAAAGGCTATTTCTATAAATAGGCTGATCTGTATCTCTGAAACATATTGTTTGTGCGCATTACAGCACAGACAGGTTTTTAAAGGTTAAGGTGGTTCCTAACCCATTTATCATCAACATCAGTAGAGAGTTTAACCCACACTCTCACATACTTCAGTGTGAAAAATCACAAACCAAGACCATGCCCATTTGCAAAATTGACATAATAAATTAAATATATCCTAATGAATCAGCTTTGAATAAAAAACTTAAATCGAAGGATCAAACGTAAATAAGAATAAAACTGAATCTGAAAATGCTGATAGATACTTTGCCCTACTTTTCCTTGATTCTTCATTTTCATTACTGAACGTTCACTTGTGTAATAAATCAAATCGATTTACAGTTTTTCTCCATTGGTTTGGCTCATTTCTTGAAACAGAAATTACATTCTCAAAACAACATGGACAAACCTCCAAACCACTTGGCAATTGTTCACAACAGAATTGAATTTCTCATTCATTTCATCAAATTGCAAATATCTAAGTACATGTCTCAATGTCTCAGTACATCTTTGCAAATGATTAAGTACAGGTAGCTGACATTTAGCACAATTTCCAAGTGAATAGATCTTGTTGATCTAAACTGATTGTTGATTCTCAGTCTAATGGTTGTTCGCTCCAAAACTTGTCAGCGTCATTTCATTGTATAAGTCATCACATGCACAATAGTCTGTTCAATTGTCAAAATTAGTCAAGAACATAATACCATGAATACCATATATGAATCCCTTGGAACAATTTGATAAATTTATTACAGCAATTGACAGTCAGGTGAAACTAACTTGACTAACAAAGGAGTTTCACACATCTCAGATGACCAATCAAACAGTATGTTTAGTTACCTGACAGGTGCTGTCCATGACTGTGAATGCTCCCAAACATGTTTGTAAAGAGCTTGACCATGCAGGACCAGTACAGTTTCTGAACATGGAGGCACCTGGCCAAGTAAATGAACAAGGGCAACTGCCTGCTCGAGGAAGAGGAGGAGGAAGAAGAAGAGGAGGAGGAAGAGGAGTAAGGGTGCGTGGTGGTGGAATAGGGGGAAGAGGCCGAGGAGCACGAAGACACCGTGGACGATAGAGTACGGTGGTCAGGAGAGGGAGGGTGAGGACAGCGACCAGTGAAGAACTGTTACAGTAGTTGTGAAACTCCAGCTTTATTTACAGCACTATAGGCTGTATATAATTTTCATTGTTTTTTGTTTGTGTGTTTATATTACAGTATATTATGCTGTATACATTTTCTTTTTACTCTGATGTATGGAAGTTACTTTATGTGTGTGAATGATAATGGTTACAATTTCCTTGGCAGTATGAGTGCAATGTGTGATGTCAAACCTTGCAGGCTACTCTTACCCTAAAATCCTATTTATTTATTTTTTCAGTTTTATACACAATTGTATTCTGTTAGCTAGACAAAAAAATTTATAGTAACCATTGTCAATAAAGGACTGGGCTAAGACTGAAAGGTGGACATAAAGGATATTTCAATGGTCTTCTGCATAGTGACAAAACATCTAAACATTTTGACTTGCAGGGCTTACACAATGCCAAAGGGACGAAGCATTTTGGGGGCACTGACTGTTTAAATGAGAAGGAAATTTAGTTTTGACACATGAGTGAACTGTTTTGGGAGAGGTATGAGCTTTTTTCAGGTGAACCATGGTGTTGTGCTGAACTGTAAGACTGTTTTGCCAAATGATCTTAGAGTTTTGAGAATGTAATTTCTGTTTCAAGAAATGAGCCAAACCAATGGAGAAAAACTGTAAGTCTAAGATAACTGCAACAAGCTGCGTAACAAACAAAAAAACGAATTAAGCATGGTTTCCTAAACCACATTATAATGACCTATCTAAAGGTGAGTTGTAGGGCTGAATATCCTTATCTGCCCTTCAGCTATAAAATGGTTATGGAAATCGAGATAGTTTTGAGGCCTGTGTGTTATTTTCAGTTCAGATGATTGCATAGCACTTTGCAGCTGGTGTCAAACCCAACATATATGTGCATTTCTTACCTGAGGGAAAACATATCTTCATCTTTTCACCTCAGGGAAAACGTACTTGGTTACTAACGTAACCTCGGTTCTCTCTAGAGAGGGAACGAGTACTGCGTAATAGCTTACGCTAGGGGAAAAACTCTTTTCCGCGAGATATTGAAGCCAAAAATTATCCTTAATTTTTTATTAATGTAAAACGCTTTGCAGCAGCAAGCAGACATAGGCGAAACAGCTCGCGCGCCTATTGGTTGCTCTGCAGCAAATGCAGCAGCCTATCGAGAGAGACTCTGCGTGACGTAATGACCAATGGGGGCAATTCGCGCCCATATCGTCACGTCCCGCCAGAAGGGGCGTGGTCTCACCCTATAAATATGCTCGTTAGGCTGATACAAGCTGGTTTTTATCACTGAAGCGAACCAGAGCGTATTCCAAGCACGGCAAGATACGCAGTACTCGTTCCCTCTCTAGAGAGAACCGAGGTTACGTTAGTAACCGAGTACGTTCTCTTACGAGAGTATCTCTCGTACTGCGTAATAGCTTACGCTAGGGGAACACAATGCAACACGCCGTGCGTACAGGGATCCAACACCAAAGTCCCGGGGGCCGAAGCCCAGGGCTCATGTAATGCATAATCACCATAAACTCACATAGAGTGGAGGAAGAGAGGCTGGAAGCGTCATTCCCTATAAAAAAGCACCCAGCGGGGCTATTATATGACAATAAAACGCGCAGCCAGGGTGAAAGCTTTCAGCCTGATCTGGGTGGCCATACGTGTGTCAACACTCATGGGGCTGCAGTAAACTCAGCATCTGGGTCGCACAGCGGGGCAGATAGCACTGAATTTTAGACCGCCAAAAGCTTAGCTTGTAAGGCGGGTACCTCCAGGTTATAGTATTTTATAAATGTAGACGGCGAGGCCCAGCCCGCAGCCGTACAGATATCTTGCAGGGAAACCCCGCTCGACCACGCCCACGAAGAGGCCACGCCTCTCGTGGAGTGCGCCCTGACACCCAAGGGGCACTGTAGGCCCTTCGCAGAGTAAGCGAGCGCAATGGCATCCACTATCCATCTGGATAGGCTCTGTTTTGAGGCGGCGAGTCCCTTGGAGCGCCCGCCAAACAAAACAAAAAGCTGCTCCGTCTGTCTGAAAACAGACGAGCGTGACACATAAGCTCTCAATGCCCTGACGGGGCAAAGGAGACTCGCATCCTCCTCCTCACTGAGAACCGGAAGGGCGGACAGGGAAATTACCTGGGCCCTGAACGGTGTATTGAGGGATTTCGGGACATACCCATGCTTTGGTTTGAGAATGACCTTCGAGTCATTAGGCCCAAACTCCATACACGACGCGCTTACTGAAAGCGCCTGTAAGTCCCCTATGCGCTTCACTGAAGCGAGAGCCATGAGAAACACTGTTTTGAACGACAGGTGTTTCATGTCCACCAGCTGGATTGGCTCGAACAGGGCGCCTTTCATGGCCTCCAGGACCGTGGAAAGGTCCCACGTCAGGACTGAAGGGGGCCTGGGAGGGTTCAGCCTCCGAGCTCCCCTAAGGAAACGCACGACTAAGTCGTTTTTCCCCAGCGACTGGCCAGACACCGGTTTTGCAAACGTTGCTATGGCCGCCACATATACTTTGAGCGTGGATGGGGTCCTGCCCTTATCCAGTAGCTCTTGAAGAAAGGAAAGCACTTCCGAAACCCCACATTCCACAGGTGAAAAGCTCTGGGCTTGACACCATGCAGAGAAAACAGACCATTTCGAGGAGTAGAGCCGCCTGGTAGACGGAGCTCTAGCCTGCGCGATCGTGTTTAACACTCCTTCTGGGAGGCTAGCGGGTACCCGTTGATGGCCCATGCGTGCAGGGACCACAACTCCGGGCGAGGGTGCCAAATCGAGCCCTCCGCCTGAGAGAGGAGGTCTCTCCTCAATGGTACAGGCCATGGGGCAGTGCTGGTCAGCTGCATCAGGGCAGGGAACCACGTCTGGTTTGTCCAGAGCGGAGCTACGAGCAGCACTGGGCATCCGTTCTCTCTGATTCGTTCCAACACCTGAGGCAGGAGCAAAACAGGAGGAAAAGCATATAGGGGGCAGCGGGGCCAAACATGAGCCAGCGCGTCCTTGCTTTTCGAGAAAAACTCCGGGCAATGAGCGTTTTCGTGGGACACGAATAGGTCCACCTGTGCTCTGCCGAACGTTTTCCACAGCAGCTGGACCGTCTGCGGGTGCAGCGACCATTCCCCTGCTGGAACATTGTTTCTGGACAGTCTGTCTGGTCCCACATTCAGGTGACCAGGCACGTGCGCCGCTCTCAGTGAGAGCAGGTTGTGCTGAGCCCAGACCAGGAGGCGTTCCGTCAGCCTGTGAAGGTTTCGTGACCTGACGCCGCCCTGGCGATTTATGTATGCCACCACTGACATGTTGTCCGACCGGACCAAGACGTGGTGGCCTGTTACCTGGGGACAAAAACGCCGTAGCGCTTTGTCGACTGCTATCATCTCCAAGCAGTTTATGTGAAGGAGCTTTTCCCGTTCTGACCACAGGCCAGCTAGCGGTCTGCCCTCGAGCAGCGCTCCCCACCCCGAGGTGGAGGCGTCCGTAGACACCACCTTCACACTCGAAGCGGTCCCCAGACTCACACCTGACTGATACCAGTCGGTTATTTTCCAAGGTTCCAGAGCTGAAACACACTGAAGGTCGACCCTGAGGCGAAACAGACCCGCTGTCCATGCCCTGGGTGGAACCCGCGCTTTCAGCCACATCTGCAGTGGGCGCATGCGGAGCAAGCCCAACTGGAGTACAGAGGCTGCTGAGGCCATCAGCCCCAGCATTTTCTGAAACCTTTTGAGCGGAACTATCGCGCCGTGGCGGAAGGATTTCACACCGCGCTGAATATTTAGCACGAGCTCTGGTGACAGGCGTGCTGTCATGGACAGCGAGTCCAACACGGTTCCCAGAAAGGAAATTTTCTGACTGGGAGACAGTGAGCTCTTCGTCCAATTGACTGTGAGGCCCAGCTCCTCGAGGTGCTCGAGTAATGCGGCCCTGTGTTCTATGAGCTCCGATCGTGATCGAGCTAGAATCAGCCAATCGTCCAAGTAGTTCAGGACTCGCATGCCCTGAAGTCTCAGGGGTGCGAGCGCCGCGTCCACGCACTTCGTAAATGTACGCGGTGCTAGGGACAGGCCGAACGGCAGGACTGTGTATTGATATGCCTGGCCCTCGAAGGCGAATCTCAAAAATCGCCTGTGATGGGACGCTATTTGTATTTGGAAATCGGCGTCTTTCAGATCTATCGACATAAACCAGTCCCCGTGGTGCACTTGCGCGAGGATTTTCCTGGTCGTAAGCATTCTGAACTGGCGTTTGACAAGCACTCTGTTCAGCTGTCGTAGATCTAAAATGGGTCTGAGACCCCCATCCTTTTTCGGTACCAGAAAATATCTGCTGTATAGGCCCCCTTCGCTCTGAGCCTGAGATAAAGGTTCTATAGCCCCTTTGCTCAGTAGTTTCGCTATCTCGGCACGAAGTAGATGAGACACTTCGTTTTTCACCGTAGTTTCGTAGTATTCACGCATCTGCATGAATAGCTAGGGGCAGAATGAAATCCGGGCTCTGGTCGCGGCAAAACGGCAGCTCGAGAGCCCGGGCATACTGGGAACACAACACCGTGTTTACAGCGTTCGAGGCGGGGGGCGCGCTGATCACAGCGGGCGGCCTGACCGCGCTCAGCTTTTTTATGGCAGATTGTGCAGAAAAAGCGAGCGGGGGAGATCCCGTAGGAATCGGCGTGTCTGTGACAAAATGTGGGCGCGGGGCTGCGGGCACATTTATTACACTGAAAACACTGTCGTTCATGGCCGACTGAATGTGTGTTGGTTTCGTTTTTACAGAAACCAAGGGACACGCAGCATGTAGTGTGAGCGGGCATGGTGACATGGGCGCGTTTACTACATTGTTTGCACAATCGACCGGAGTCGATTTTATTTGTGCTAGCCCTGCACAGTGGCGGGCTGTGTCTGTGTGTGTGAATGGGCACTGGGTGGGCATTCTTACAACACTTATAACACCATCGGCCGTGGCCGGAACACCAGAAAATGCACTCTTTATTGGATTTATCTGGGTAGCCGTAAAAACGGCTTTTGTGCGCAGGCAAACGGGCTGAGACACCGGCTGGCTCACTGCGAAATACACTGGGACAGTCGCGATGTTTGGAACTGACCGAGCGAGAAGTTTTGGTGGAAATACGGCCGCAGCGGGATCTGAACACCGTCGCATTCCTAGAATGGCTAGGAAGATTTTGAGGCCTCGGGCTTGATCTCAATCCTCGGCCGGGGCCCGCGCTGAGGGGGGCGGCGTCCAGCAGAGCGAGAGCGCGGTCTTTGGTCTCGGGCGTGGCGGCGCTGTGAAGAGGCGGCGGCGGGCGGTGCAGGCTGCGGCTGAGAACTGCGAGCAGACGGCTGTTTTGAGCGGCCTGCAGCGGAGCTCGAGCGCTTCGGAAGGAAGTGCTTCATGGCCTGCGAAGTCTTTTGCACCTCCATGAATCTGTCCGCGAAATCTTTGACGGCAGATCCGAAAAGGCCCGCTTGTGAAATGGGCGCGTCGAGGAACACAGAGCGCTCGGCTTCCGTCATCTCGGACAGCGTCAGCCATAAGTGTCTCTCAGCCACGGTGAGAGAGGCCATGTTCCGTCCTATGGCCTGTGCAGCGGCTTTAGTAGCGCGAAGAGCGAGGTCTGTAGCGCTTCTCAGGTCCGCCACGCAGATCGCTCCGGGTCCTTCCTCGTCCAATTTAAGGAGAAGGTCGGCTTGGTAGATCTGCAGGATAGCCATAGTGTGCAGCGCTGAAACTGCTTGCCCGGCGGCGGTGTAAGCGCGACCGTGCATGGTTGACGTCACTCGGCAGGCTTTAGAAGGTAGCGTCGTGTGAGCGCGCCGTCCAGCGGAGGGCGGGCAGAGATGAGACGCTACAGCTGGTTCCACAGGAGGAACAGAAAGGTATCCTCTGTCCTTCGCGCCATCCACCGAGGAGAAAGCAGCAGAGGCAGAGGTACGCAGCCTGGCGGAGAAGGGGGCGTTCCACGATTTAGTCACTTCCTCGTGAAGTTCCGGGAGGAAGGGCGTGGGCCGCGATTTCGTCGGAGCCTCTTCATTTCCGAGAAAGCGTCCGTCCATTCTGTTGCGCGGCGGCTGCGCGGGCGCCTCCCAATCGAGGCCAATGCTTTCCACGGCCTGAGAGAGCAGACGCATCAGCTCAGTCTCAATGCCGGCTCTCTTACCAGTGGGCTGGCGGGAAACGCTAGCGGAGGGGAGATCCACGGAGCTCGCCCAATCCTCACTATCGGATGCCAGAAGAGAACACGCCTCGGTGGGGTCAAACTCGTGGATGGACGCGGCGGCAGGCGGCGGCCGTTGTCCGTCAGTGAGCGACTCGAGCGAAACCGGCGAAGCTGGCGGGCGAACCGGCGAACTTTGGCGGGCTGGAGAAAGCTCGGGAGCGCGCTGGGCGCGGCGCTTCTTGCGGCGCGGCACCACGGCGGGCTGCGGTGAAGGCTCGGAGAATGATGCCAGGCGAGTCCTCAGAGTCACCATGGGCAAAAGCTCGCAATGAGGGCATCCGCCGTCAGCGAGCGCGAGAGCCGCAAGATCCTCACCCAGGCAGGAAACACAGATGACGTGCCGGTCTCCATCGCTGAGCGGGGCGCGACACGAGCCACAGGAAGGCATCTTTAAAAAGACGCAGCTCTTTTTGTGAGAGAAGTGTGAGTCGCGTCAAGTAAGCGAGCAAACACTCTCAACAGAGTAAATACACACAGAGTATGAAAAGGATATAGAACGCCGGAAAGCGCAGCAGGTACGGCAGTTGAAGGCGGCGAGGCCAGCGACTCCAGAGCTCGTCCCGCTGAAAGGCTTGCTTCGACGCCGCGGCTTCTCACTCCGGATCCAGCGATGCGTGGTGCTTCGCTGAAGAGGTAAAAATCAGCTTGTATCAGCCTAACGAGCATATTTATAGGGTGAGACCACGCCCCTTCTGGCGGGACGTGACGATATGGGCGCGAATTGCCCCCATTGGTCATTACGTCACGCAGAGTCTCTCTCGATAGGCTGCTGCATTTGCTGCAGAGCAACCAATAGGCGCGCGAGCTGTTTCGCCTATGTCTGCTTGCTGCTGCAAAGCGTTTTACATTAATAAAAAATTAAGGATAATTTTTGGCTTCAATATCTCGCGGAAAAGAGTTTTTCCCCTAGCGTAAGCTATTACGCAGTACGAGAGATACTCTCGTAAGAGAACAAACACATCTTACTGTTAAATAATGTAGCTGTACCTAAAAATACCTACTTATTAACTGCATGTTCAAGCAGGTTAATAAATCATATGGGTGAGTGGGTGGAATAAAACTTGACAGTAAATGAGACAAATAAGTGAGAGATTACAAGAATTTAAAACCTTTATTAAACTTTTTTTTTTACATTGCCTCTGAACAGTGCTTGTGTCATTGAATGTGGGTTTATACACAGTGGATAAGTGCAGTACACTGGAGGTTGGAGCCATGGTGGAGACTTGACAGGCAGAACCAGGGAGATGACTGACTGAGACAAGGTTGATGGCGTTGGAGACCCAGGCGGAGCCGAAGAGACCGGGGAACACAGAAGGTCCTGAGACCAGACGGAGCCGTGGGGACGAGCGGCCAAGGTGAAACCAGGGTGCCGGAGGACTGAGGCGGAGCTGGTGCGCCTGAGGACTGAGGTGGAGCCGGAGGGAAGGAGAAGCCTGACGGAGCCAAAGGGGTGAAAGGATGAGTCACAGATGAAGGCCCGTAACTCCATGGCGATGGCAAAGTGACCACAATGTGGAGCCGGAGGGATAGGGAAGCCTGGTAGAACTGTAGGGACGATGGTCCCAGGTGGAGCCGAGGAGCCAAAGTGGGGTCGACAGGTCGATGGGCCGAGGTGGAGTGATGGGCTCGGAGGTACTAGGCGGAGCAAACGGGTTGACAGCTTATGGGCTGAGCTGGTGAACTATCAGCCCGAGGTGGATCCACGAAACACAGAGCAGGTAACGTAGAAGGAGAGGAAAAGCTGATGAGAGGCAGTGAAGACAGGGCTGAAGGACTGGGCAGTGCAGGCTGGGGTTTAACCAACAGCCTTCCTGGCCGATACTGGACAAACCGACAGTCTAAAGTGGCCTCCTTGGCTGAACCGGAATAGGCAGAATTCTTAGGAACGGCTCTCTTGGTCATCTTGGAACAGAGGACGTGGGAGTGGGAGGCAGGGCGGGAACATCACAGACCTCAATTGTACAGTGCAAGGTGACGAAAAGGGCATACAAAGAACTGACGGAAACACAGAGCTCAAATACAAACAAACCAATCAATGAAATGAATGACAGGTGCACATGATAATCAAACCAATGAAAAACCCAAAAATGGTTCTAAACAGTACCAAATTAGGGTTCTTCGGCTTGTAACAAAGCAGAACCCTTTTTGGTGCTAAATAGAACCCTTTTTATAAGGTTCCATAAAGAACCATGCTTTTAAAATGTTATATAGGACCTTAATGGTGTTATAAACAACCTTTTCAACAATATTTGTATTCATTAATATTAGTGTCTTCATATTATTAATATTACTATTATTAATATTATTTTAACAAATTGTGGCCTGGTCTTATATATTGCTGCCTCTATTTGGGTTTTACATAAAAAAACAGCATGTTGTGTCAATTAGGTCCTTTTATTTTTTTATTGACATGGCAGATTGTTGCAAAAATGACAGTGCTCTAACAAAAGTTGTTAGCTGAATACATTAATAAATAACAATTGACATTGAACATGATATAGATGTAATGAAGACCAGTGAAATATCTTCACAATCCTCTATGATGTCTTTACGTCTTTCATTAGTGTGTATTCTCAGTGGCAGTTTCTCTCTGCAGATGATGAGGTTATGAAACGTGACCGCATCTGAAATACACAATTGAGTTTAGAGTTACATTGTGTCTCTTCCATTTGATTATGTAAAAACAATTATGTTCATGAAGGCCAAAATGTATTTAATGTTTTGCGTGACTGGGTATGTTTAGGTATAAAGTCATAATTTAAAAAATCTAACAATATGGATCATAAATTACATATACTGTAGCTCAATTTTAACAATATGCTATATGATAGATGTATCAGCTAAAATACTTTTATAAAATAAAGTGCTTTGAGAGGAAATTCTGTTATTTTTACTGACCCCCATGATGTTCCAAACCCATAAGCTGATATTTTTTTTTTTTCTGTGGAACAAAAAAAGGTGAATATGTGAGTCACCAAACGATAAAATCAAGTCTGAGCACTATTTTTGAATGTGAACTGGACATGGATGTAAATGATGTTTCAATAAATAATGTCCGTTCCTTACATAAAGCTATTGCAAGAGGTTTTATGGACAACTTTTTTAAAGATGTCACTATCAGAGATTGTGCTACAAATAACCATTACCCATCACATTGACAGAATGGGTAAGTAACGGGGCAATTTTATCCATGGTTAAAAGTGATGTGTTGCCAGTTCTTGGGCTTTTCTTTTAATCTTTCGTAATGCGAGTCTGTGGTCTTAGAATCTGTTCACCTGGCTAACTCAACAATATCTCATAACTTCTTCAACTGGACTACACTTAAAAACTCTCTTTTATTTCTACAAATCCTAACTTGTCTCTCTGTTTTTTGTTGTTGTTGTTTTTTTACTTTAAAACTGTCTCTTTATAGCATCGCATCAGATCTGACCCTTTTAGCATGTTCTAAATTAGTGAAATGCAATAGACAAGATAACTTGTCAAAATGAAAACATAAATTTAATCATCCCTCAATATTTAAAGTTGGAAACAATGTGAAATGCATGTTTAACAACTTCTGGACACCATGAGCAACCACACTCTAAAAAAATGCTGGGTTGGGTTACTTTTTTTTATTACATTTTTAACCGAATGTTTAAGTTTGTCCATATTTGACCCAAAATTGTGTTAAAACAACCCAGCATTTTTACTGTATGGAAAAGAGTGTTAAGATTCTTTAAAAGTTTTTTGTTTTGAGTAGGCTAGAAAAAAAGCATGTGGATTTAGAATTACTTAAGGCTGAGTAAATGACAGATTGTTTATTTATATATTTAAATGGAACTTCCATTTAACTTCCATTTAAATTATGGAAGGTTGGTGTGACCATCAAGTAATGAGTCATTTATACTACATCTTTTGGAGCTGGGAGGACTGATTCATGATGTGTATATATATATATATATATATATATATATATATATATATATATATATATATATATATATATATATATATATATATATAAAACTCATAATAACTGTGTCATATTATTACAGTGCTAGTTACTTGCCTCCTTCTAGAATTAGTTTAGAGCTAAAAATTTGTTTCAACCATGATGTCACGTTCAAGTGACATCACTACTAACGGATAATTCAGTGTGGCTCCAGTTTAATGTCTCAATCCTAACACCGCGCGCAGTGCAATCGATGGGATAAAATGCGAATGACGCATACAGGTTGAGGATTTCCTTCCCACACGAAAGTCTGACGTCTACCCCTCCACACATTTAACTTTTACCACACGCGGCTTACGGAGGGTCTCCGACAGTCTGCTTACACGACTTCGCTTTTGCGCATGATACTGCGGTCCCGACGCCACTTCACGCTCCAACTCACCTTGAAACGCGGTGCTCTCAGTTTTTACATGGAGAGCGACGGAGAGGCGACCAATACCCGCCCCGACGCCTCCCCCACTGGCCAATGAAATCAGAGCGGGGGCGGAGCTAACAGCTAAATTGTCATGCTTGGTTTCACGCTGGCATTGCCATCAAGCCGCGTCTGGCTGCCGTGCGCTGGTGCAGGTGCTCTATTTCATCGAGAGAGGATGCGAAAGGAAAGAAGGGGAGGGAAAGAATGAAGGGAACCGTCGGAGAAAAGTATGCAGGGCATGATTAAAAGGGTATCAACAGCTGACAGCGTGTCTAACGTCCAGGGGCTTGGCTAAGAATGATTTATTGAAAGGGGCACTTTGAGATATGATGAGGTTTCTTTCTGGTTGGCAATAGTACTATGATTTGGTATGTGGCCACTTTGATAGCAAGTGTATTCAGCACCAGAGGAACAGCTGCTCAAGGTGAGTTGAAGTGCAATTTATATACAGCTTTATGTTTGTTGTGAGATATTGCTGAGTTTAAAATAAAATTCTGGGATTGTGTCATTCTGAGTTAATTTCTAATAATATATCTAAATTCTAATTTGATCATGTGGAATATTTTAAAGTAAACAGCATAGCAGCTCTGGGTTATTTTGTTTTTATAATTATAATAATTATAGTTTTCTCTTTGCATAAATATTATTGCTATGCCATAGTGACATTTCTGTTTAAGTGCTTGTGTTTCTTTAAAAGTCATCTGAGCTTGCAAAACGAGGGTTTGAGCTGTTAATTCATCCATATTCATCTGTTCTTCAATACCATGAGCAACTTTAGACTTGTATACTTCATATTAAGTGTGTTCTATTAAATTAAAGGGATTGATCACTCCAAAATGAACATTTACTGATTTTCTTTTTCTCGTCGAGCACAAAATTATATGTTACCATTCACTTTCATTGTATATTTGAGCTAGCTGAGGCTGATTTTGTCCTTTAGGTTTTGCAACCTCATGAGATTGAGTAAATGATGACAAAGTTTTCATTTTTGTTTGAACTATATTTAAGCTCTGAAAATATTAATTGGGGAACTTTATTTACACATCTGAAGGTGCTTTTACCAGGAATATGGTGTTGTGCTCAGTAGTATTTTAATATATCAGTCATCTTGTGCTATAGGTTGTTATAGTAATTCATTTTATGAATATTCTGCGTTTCCTGACCTCAGATGTCTATAGCTTTTTAAACACAAGACCACTCTAATAGAGCCATCATAAATGTAATTCAAGATGTGTTCTGTGAATCTGACCGACCCTCAGTTCAGACTAGTTTAAATAAGTGGTCTGTCTTTATTTCAAATGTTGGGTTCATGGACTCACATAGCCCTGCAATTTCCAATTTAGCCACTAGAGGGCTGCTAACTGTGTAGCAGCAAGGAGCATCCAATCTTGGGTCACATTTTGAGAACTTTTTCATTGCATGCACTATGATTAATTATACATTTACTATGTCAAGAGAGACATTATTCGTGGTTTGATATGTTGCTGTATGTAGGTGTTATTTAACCCCTAATTTTTATGTATAAAAAGCGGAATGTGATCATCTTACCTTTGAGCTGTGTCATCCCCTTAATCTGACAGTGAGACATATTTCACCTTGCTGTTCTGACTGTGCACTTTGCTGCATTCGCTCACTGTCTCCCTCCTGTGTGTCAGAGCCACGCTGCACTATCCCAGCCCTAATGCAGATCTCTCCCTGCCCTCACCCTCCCGTCTCAAGCTGTTAGCTGGCAAACAGGCCCACAAACTGGCCAGGTGCCAAATCTATGCTTTGTTGCTCTGTCTAAACAGAGGACTGGGAGGCAGTAGTCTGAGAGTCATGAGCTCATGCATGGCTCCAGGTACTGTAGGCCCTCAAGGCTCAATGCTAGCTGACCGCACTGAACTTGTTGAGACCTCCAGCAGTCCACTTCAGGAACAGACCATCTTCCCTCATGAGAAGAGCATGTGCCCAACAGCTTTCCCCTTTTAAACTAGTTTTGTGTTTGTTCGAATGTAATTTTGGCAGGGGCTCAAATTGATCTTTTTACCTAAATTTGTCTAGATTGACAACAAGGAGGTTTATAATACCTGGAGAGAGCTGTCAGATCTCGTTAATCTCAAAAGAATTAAGCTAATCACCTGAGCCTTAAATGAAATGTGAATAATATAATATAATATAATATAATATAATATAATATAATATAATATAATATAATATTAATACGATTATTTTGGGGTCGGTAAGATTTTTAAAATGTTTTTTATATAATTTTCTTAAGCTCACAATGGCTGCATATAATTGATCACAAATACAGTTAAAACTGTTATACTGTGAAATATTATTACAATTTAAAATAACTATTTTCTATTTAAATATATTTTAAAATATAATTTATTTTTTGTGATGGCAAAGCAGCCCATTACCAGCCTTCAATGTCACATGATCCTTCAGAAATCATTCAAATATGCTTTATATTATGTTATATTATAATTTATTATATTATACATTACCCTTTATACTCTACAATGTCATAGTTACAGCATCTACCATGAGGGGCTAACAGATCATGCTAACCAGCCAAAATTTTGACTTTGGGCAGACAGGATGTGATTTGAGCTGATGTGGGTACAATGAAATGATGGTGATTTGTTTTACCAGTTAGCACATGCTAGCAGACTAGATTCTGCTGGGTTCTTAACCCTTAGGCATTGTTGATGTAGCTGCCAGCTGGAAATGGAGAATCTAAAGAAAGCTTGCTCTGGAGGTTTGTACCGCAGTCTATGTTTCATGGAAAACCTGTTAGAGGAGAGCGGGGGACCTGACAGCTGCTCATTTTTAAGCGGTGTTGGATAACATTGGATGTGTTTTCCAACAGTCATCACTTCTCTTTCATCCTCAGGCTGTAATAGCTTGATCCAGCAGAATGATAAGCGTGTAGGATTCTTCCCTGTGGAAAAAATTTAATAGTTTATATAACAAACAAGCAGCCTGTCATCACATCTGGCCGAATTTCCAACACAACTCACATGAGCATGTCACTTTCATAGTCGTTTCTATGTCTTGGTAGTACAGATTGCAAAGAAAGAACCCCCAAATTGCTATATTTCAACTTACTGGCTCACTTGACCGATACTTTCAATGTCTTGTAATTCTGATTTATAATGTCAGCAATCTAGCCAAATCCATGATAGGCGTTCTAATCAAACAGTGAAAACAGCAGACCCGCGCTGATTGCATATATATATATATATATATATATATATATATATATATGCGACCCACAGAGCGCACAGCTAAGGCAGCCAATTCCCAAATGAATTTTGTTGGCTCCATTGATGTGTTAATCAATTAATACAACTTTTTTTTTTAATCAGTATGTTGTCTTGTTTTCGAGTAAACAATATAGAAACATTCTGTAAACAAGATTAATTTACTTGGGAAGAAAAATTGCTTAAGATATTATAACTTTATCGCCTGGTTTCACACACAGGGCTTAGATTAAGCCAGGAGTAGGCTTTAGTTAAATTAGGACATTTAAGTAGCTTTTATAAAAATTAGAAAACAAAACATTACTGGTGTTCATCTTGGGACAAAACAATGACACTGACATTTTAAGATATGCCAGTGCAAGTTGCTTTAAGGAACAGCTCAAACATGCATTTAGTCTTGGAACATTTTAGTCTTGGACTATAGGCTTAAAGAGTTAGTTCACCCAAAAATGAAAATTCTGTCAGTAATTACTCACCCTCATGTTGTTCCAACCCCATAAGACTTTCGTTCATCTTCGGAACACAAATTAAAATATTTTTGATGAAATCTGAGAGCTGTCTCACTCCTCCATGCTTCTATGTAATTGAAACCTGCCGGCCCAAAAAGTTAGTAAAAACATTGTTAAAATAGTCCAAGTGACTACAGTGGCTCAACCTTAAGTTTATCAAGCGACGAGAATACTTTTTGTGCGCAAAACCCCCCAAAAATAACGACTTTATTCAACTATTCATCTCAGATAGGGGTGGACCAGTACTACTTCATTAGATTTTTTATTCTAAACTGTTTTAATTATTCTTATTTGTTTTGATTATTTTAATTTCTTCTATGTAAAGCACTTTGAATTGCTATTGTGTATAAAAAGTGCTATATAAATAAACTTGCCTTGCCTTGCCTTATTCTATGTGGGCCTCAGCCTATAGTCTAAAGCCTCGTACACACCGGGACGAATATCGGCTCGCGTTATTCGTCAGCGTTTTTCAACGCAACGCAAATTCATTCCCTGACATTAGATGGCGCTTAATGTAAAACAGAAATACCCCGGTCCACAAAGTGGCGCTGCGCAACTACGCTTCTGACACTCGCTTGTCACTCAGAAGAAGAGAGCAAGTTTGTCGCGTTTGTCATATAGTTCTTTATTGTCGTTGGTGTCTCTTTATAAAGACACCAACAAGACCAGCAGCTCTACATTCATCTAGCCTTGCATCTTCCTCGTCTTATTTCTTCCCGGCAGAGTGTAGACGCTGTACATCTTCTTCGCTATTATGTATGTGTGCTCGGCAAGACTGTTTTGTGTTTGAGCGCCCCCAAGTTGTGTTTTACTGTAACTTCAGAAGCTCCAGACACGTGAGCAAAAGCGGCAATCTCATTGGTCGGATAGTTTTTGACGCGGCGCGTCAAACCAAAAAAAACAAACCCGAGGCGTTTTTTAAAAAATGACGCTTTTACGCGTGGTGTTTTACGCGTCGGTGTGCACACTCACTTTGGCGCCCATTGTTTAGTCACGAGGCGTTAAACGTCGGCGAATATCGCACGCGAAATTCGTCCCGGTGTGAACAGGCCTTAAGACTAAAATGTTCCAAGACTAAATGCATGTTTGAGCTGTTACTTAAAGCAACTTGAGTTCACTTAGTGTAACAGAGAAGCACTACGTCAGAACGTAGGCTCACTATTGGCCGACACTGGTCATGAGTGTGATGCTGGCCAACAGTTAGCCTACGTTCTGATGTAGCGCTGCATTGGTAAAACACAACCTACTGCACTTCATATATATATACACTCACCTAAAGGATTATTAGGAACAACATGCTAATACTGTGTTTGACCCCCTTTCGCCTTCAGCACTGCCTTAATTCTACGTGGCATTGATTCAACAAGGTGCTGAAAGCATTCTTTAGAAATGTTGGCCCATATTGATAGGATAGCATCGTGCAGTTGATGGAGATTTGTGGGATGCACATCCAGGGCACGAAGCTCCCGTTCCACCACATCCCAAAGATGCTCTATTGGACTGAGATCTGGTGACTGTGGGGGCCATTTTAGTACAGTGAACTCATTGTCATGTTCAAGAAACCAATTTGAAATGATTCGAGCTTTGTGACATGGTGCATTATCCTGCTGGAAGTAGCCATCAGAGGATGGGTACATGGTGGCCATAAAGGGATGGACATGGTCAGAAACAATGCTCAGGTAGGCCGTGGCATTTAAACGATGCCCAATTGGCACTAAGGTGCCTAAAGTGTGCCAAGAAAACATCCCCCACACCATTACACCACCACCACCAGCCTGCACACTGGTAACAAGGCATGATGGATCCATGTTCTCATTCTGTTTACGCCAAATTCTGACTCTACCATCTGAATGTCTCAACAGAAATCGAGACTCATCAGACCAGGCAACATTTTTCCAGTCTTCAACTCTCCAATTTTGGTGAGCTCTTGCAAATTGTAGCCTCTTTTTCCTATTTGTAGTGGAGATGAGTGGTACCCGGTGGGGTCTTCTGCTGTTGTAGCCCATCCGCCTCAAGGTTGTGCATGTTGTGGCTTCACAAATGCTTTGCTGCATACCTCGGTTGTAACGAGTGGTTATTTCAGTCAAAGTTGCTCTTCTATCAGCTTCAATCAGTCGGCCCATTCTCCTCTGACCTCTAGCATTAACAAGGCATTTTTGCCCACAGGACTGCCGCATACTGGATGTTTTTCCCTTTTCACACCATTCTTTGTAAACCCTAGAAATGGTTCTGCGTGAAAATCCCAGTAACTGAGCAGATTGCGAAATACTCCGGCCCATCTGGCACCAACAACCATGCCACGCTCAAAATTGCTTAAATCACCTTTCTTTCCCATTCTGACATTCAGTTTGGAGTTCAGGAGATTGTCTTGACCAGGACCACACCCCTAAATGCATTGAAGCAACTGCCATGTGATTGGTTGATTAGATCATTGCATTAATGAGAAATTAAACAGGTGTTTCTAATAATCCTTTAGGTGAGTGCATATATGGACTTACTGCACTTCATATATATCATATATATATATGAAGTGCAGTAGGTTGTGTTTTACCAATGCAGCTCTACATATATATGTGCGCTGCAGTAGGTTGTGTATCGCATTTGCGTTCAGGATATCTTGTTCAGTTTTAAACAGGAAAAAACGTACAAAAATCTTCAAATAGCTCCCTAGCACTGTAGACTCTGAAGGGAATGTCTTATCTATGTCTGTGGCTGGATTCCATTTCTACTTTCTCAGCACTTCAAAGGCAGTTTCCTGTCTCTGATACTCTCCCTCTTCTAGCGCTCTCAGTCTAGTCCGCCACCACAGCCAGTGCAAACTATGAGCCTGAGCAGACTACCCGCTGAAGCAATGGAAGTTGGTAGAGCCTTTTTGAACTCTACCAACATGTAGATGTTTCTATACTGCCGTGCAAAGGCAAAAGACCGTAACTTCGTTTTTGGTTGAAAATTAGTTATTGATATTTTTGGCACATTCAAGACCTCCTTTATCATGTTTGTGGATAAGTATCTTGAGTCAATTCCGTTGTTTTTTCGAGAAAAAAATGGTTTGTCTTAACCGTAACTTCCAAAAGCCCATGAGAAACCAAGGCAGAACACCGTAACACCAGTTACGGCTCTTTGGCTTAGTTTTGGAACGCTCATATTGAGTTACGGCACTCTGCTTTTGTTTAGCCGCGCGTCAATATGAAGTTACGGTGTTGGCGTTCTATCAAATAATGCTACCTATCAGATTATACGGTGTTCTGCCTTTGTTTTACTCTCCATTAAAATTGAAATTACGATGTAGCCTGTGTACTTTGTACAGCTACCATCCGTCCCTGTAACTTCTGATGTCCTCAGAGCTTTGTCCTGCACTAATGCGGTCAGAACATTTAGTAGGCTATGCTCTTAACCCGCTCCATCGACAAACGTGCGATATCGATCGCGAAGTATATATGCAGAGTTGACAGAAAAATGTTACACATGCCGAAGCAGGTCAATACAACAAAGAACTAAAGCCCCGCCTCACCCAGTTAGGGTACCGGACCTAGTTGAAACAATCATGCATCTAGCTGGCAGAGTGCCAAAACTTCGCCGGCGCCTTCAGCTCCGCCTTGAACACGGTTGAGCCGACGCGGGACTAATATATCACAGAGTGATAATAATGAAGCAACAAGGGTATATTGGCACATACAACATAATGAAGCAAGTGCTGGTGCATACAACATCAGAACAGCTGTTAAAAACATGCATACAAAACACAGCGTCCGGAATAAATCCGTGGGACGAGCGAAGTGCACGCACAATAATAGGGCAGACAGCTGAAACCAACGCATGCAGAACACAGAAGGTTGTGCTATAAATGCATTAGTCGTCTAACAAGTAGTCCAGAACGCGCTCCCTACTGAGTCCTAAGGGGTAAAGCACTGCATAGGCTACTTTTCGTGAACGGTGACACCTTCGAACACGAATCCCGGTAAACGCCTGTGAAAGTATGCGTATTTCAGATCCACCGCTACAAACCAGTCTCCGGGTCGAATGTGCGTGAGGATCTGTTTTATCGTGATCATTACATTACATAACGCGTGTTTAGCAAGTCTTATGCCACTCGGTACCACTTGAAGATACTCTTTAGTCTTACCGCTATCTATGGAGGTATTTTGTCATGTCTAATGTATAGGGCCACCAGAATGCAACCAAAGCACAATAACTAGAAGCCTAGGTAATTGTAAATCATACAAAATAAATGCCAGGATCACTAGATTGTATACAGGACAGGTGTTACAATAATGATTTTGATAATGGTGATCAGCAACCAAATATTGATGTGGAAGTTACTGGCTTTTGCCTTGGCATGACTTCTCACTTTTTGCTGACAATACAAAGGCAGAGTAGCCTACAGTAACTTTAAAATAGTGGTCAAAAGTCAAGTTTGAGCTCAAAGTTTCGTTATGTAGATCATTTTCATTACTTAAAGGTGCAGTGTGTGATTTTTAGCGACATCTAGCAGTTCGGTTGCGAGTTTGCACTAAGGGCTCAGCCCACTGCTCACCCCTCCCTTCCGAAGAAGCTACGGTGGCTAAAACTGGACAAACAGATTGTCGTCTGGAGACAGCAGAGAATAGCCAGAGTAAGCCAAGAGTGTGTAACATTGTCACTGTTTCTGTACGTCAGTCCATTATAAACCACATCATGGATAAAGTTTACAAACCCATAATCAGGTGAGGATCAAGGGTCTTAATATATAATATAATAATAGTAATCAGCTGATTGTCTCACAAACGTAACCAGCACATTTCTCCCCACATAGCAAACCCATAATACAGCGAGGGAGAAGAACCACATGAAACTATGCAACTATATATGTTTTCTAACAGGGTAGTAAAAGTTTAGCTGGCTAAATATGAGCTGTTACTGTGGCTGAGCTGGTTAAAGCGCAAAGCCTTGTTTAAACTCCACGCGTCCGCATGATATGAGCCCAAAGGTGCGCGTGGCAAAAATGACATGATTGTAACAGCGAGCGCGCCTCCGCATCCCCTAGAAACCATTTACTACACACAATAGGCTTTTTTCTCTGATTTTGAAAACTCTTCGCGATCGACTTAAAATGCTTCCAAGCCTTTATATGGAGTTACAAGATCGACTTGTCGACCGCGATCGACGGGTTGGTGATTCCTGTAACATACTATTTTACGGTCAATGACAAGAGTACTAATCAGCTGTCTCACGAACATAACCAGCACATTTATCCCCACATAGCAAAGCCATAACACAGCGAGGGAGAAGAACTCCAACTACAACTCCAACTCCAACATGAAACAGTCCAACTACATATTTTTACACCACTGACAAGGGAAAAGTCACTACTCATGGTGTTTATGGCTAGCTTCTAGCTTTCTGCTGCTTCTCTTTCAAGGTAGTGAAGTAACTACCTTGACGCGGTGACGCAGTAACGCGGTCTGTAGCGCTGTTTGTTCGCGTTCGGCTACTGTAGAAACATGACGTCACAATATGTCGACCTTCATAGAAGGGGGTGCCCGCGGTTATGTAGATATAAATGTCTCATTCTAAGGTAATAAAAACATTACGTTTTATTTAGTAAGTTCTTTATACACCTCTGAAAACATAGTTATAGATGTTATATTGCATTTCTGTTAATAGATACTCAAAATTATTACACATTGCACCTTTAAAGCTGCTGTAGGTAACTTTTGTAAAAAAATATTTTTTACATATTTGTTAAAACTGTCATTATGTCCTGACAGTAGAATATGAGACAGAAAATCTGTGAAAAAATCAAGCTCTTCTGGCTCCTCCCAGTGGTCCTATTGCCATTTGCAGAAATACACGCTCCCGGTCAGAAACAACCAATCAGAGCCAGGAGGAATGTCTTAGCAGTGTCAATCACGCTCGTGTAAGCGCTGATCACACCTCTCTCTTGCACAGCGCGAGCCGTCGTTCAAACTCAAGATTGCCGGCGTGCTGCAGCTGTGCTTATGACGGAGAAACAACCTAAACTGCCAATTCCCGAGTGACACCTGCTCATAAAACAAAGAGGTAAAATGAAAAAGACCGATGACGATAAACAAGCGAAAAAGAAAGAATTAGACAGAGCCCTTTGACTCGTGTCAAAACTCTAGCCGCATAATAAAATGTCACGCACTCTGCTAAGCAACAATTGAAACCTGCTAATTCACTGGCTTGTCATGTTGCTGAAATAATGTACTAGCACACCTTATCTAGCATTATATATCGCTAGAATAATTACTTACATACTGTAACGTTAGTTACCGTTATATTAACGTTATCTTACTAGCTATTTATAACTTATAGAAAGAGTGCAACGTTATAAAGTTACATGTAGGCTATTGCAAAATACATAATGATTTGAGGACCAAGTTTGTAGTCAAAGTATGGGCAGGCCATAGTCCATGTAGAGCATATTGTTGACGTTTAGTCCCTATTAGTGAATGTGCCATATAACTTTTTATCCGCTGTTATCGGTGGCCCTGTTTACTAGCCTGCGCGTTCACCAAGGGGGTAATCCATCAGCCGGAAGTTGAAGCTGCCTCCGGGGGCCGCCATTGTAGCTGGCTATCACCTGCTGTTAGCATCCCATTGACTCCCATTCATTTTGGCGTCACTTTGACAGCGAATAACTTTACATCTGAGGCGTCCAAAGACTCCATTTGTCCATTATTTATTTCTAAAGAAACACGACAATGTATAAAAGGCTCCATTACTTTGTATCTTACGTTGTGGCCCCGTAGAAGCCATTCTTGTAAAAATAGGCTAATGATTGCGTCATAACCACGGGACGCTCTGTCGCACAGTAGAGAAATTACCGTATAGACAGAAATAGATGCTCGTAGGCAATCGTTTACTGTCTATGAGGCAATCGGGTGGACATGGAGGCATAAAGTCAAGGGAGAAGCCCATAGATAGAGAGTTCATAAAAGCAACGGGACAAAATATTTCAACAACAGATTTGTTTCAGATTTCAATTCCGATTTGTCATTCCGACAGCTACTAGAAGGTCAGAACGGTTGCTCACGTGACATCTACGTCGTCAAGCTCAGTTTGAGCCTGCGCAGTGCGCTTGGCTATCAGGAAGTGAGTGCCCATGTTGGGCTTCAACTCTCTCCGTTGAAATCAACGGGGTCGCTGTGTCCATTTCTTTTACTGTCTATGGCGTTCACGACAGGCTCCGCTGTGGAGGACGAGGCCTCACTGGGCCCCGGGGCTATGAGTTACTGCAGGGCCCCCCACCACTACATGTCACCAACTACATGAGCTAAATGTTCTATCATTATACGAGTCATTTTATCCATCTATGATATACTTCACAGTTAAGTTATATTACTTTTAAAACGATTTTTTATCATATCAAAATTTAATGGCACTAACATTTCATAATTCTTGTGACCAATTTCAATATCACAAAAAATAATAGTAACTTAAGAAAAGAATCTCAAGCTTACCGATGACAAGAGTCACAAATAACAATAGAACAAAGGCACATAAGAAATCGACCTTGAAAAACTTAAAGCACTGAATAATATTATATTGTATAAAGTAATCAAATATACAATACATAGTTTTCACTATAAATTCAACATTCATTCTTATTAATTTTACAAAAGTGATTCATTCAAGGGCAGTAAATTACTTTCTTTCTGATGTTTGATTAACATTATGGACACAAATGGCGACAGCAGCTTTATTAGCAGCTACTGTCACTTTAAGACCTCAGGGTCGGAATTCAAGTGCGCTGTGCAAAACCGCCTCAAGTTCACCATCATTTAAAATAATTTGTATCCAAACCACAATGATTAAAAACGCGTTTAATTTATAAACTTACATCATGATGTCTCAGCAAAATTGACATATTTCTACCGGATATATTATCGCCAGCCCTTTAGGCGAATATAGAGTTTGATCAAACACAAAAAGCAAGATCAAACATCCATCAAGTTAATAATCAAACTTACCAAAAATTTGTGGGGTCGACGATGACGTTGTGTTTTAAAAAATAGTCTAGACTCTAGAATGAAGTGAAGGGTGGAGGTGATTTATTGGTTGATGCATATAGCTATATTCTAATAAGGCGCAGGCACTCCAGGCAGCCATCTGGCCTATGTGCACCAGCAGGTCGATCGTTCACAAGTTAAATATAGAATAAATGTATTATGTTAAATTAATGCGTGACGTTTCATTTCACCATGCCCTCTGCTGCCCACGGGGGTTTGATTGACAGGCGACCTGGCCAATCATAACGCCGAATACGCAATTTTGTCCGACAACAAAGCTGTCAGTAGATGAACGTCGGTGGACTTGAACTTGAAAACGGTATAGTTTAAATTATTTAAATTACAATATTTGAAAGTTGAGACTTTGTTTCATATCAACAGCGCTGCTCTGAACTCTCTCTCGTAGTCAATTGTGTAACGTTAGTCTTTGCCCCGCGATGTATTTTTCAATGCGTGAGTGAGAACATGATGTGCGTGACTCGTGAGAGCCGCCTGGCTTGTCACACAGTAACTAAAAAAGGCGGGTCTTTGCGAACGGTCACTATAATATTAATGATAATGATTCCATGATAATGCATGGAATATTCGGCAAAGCGCTACTAAATAACAGGGCTAATTTGTGGGGGGCGTTGCGTGGTAAGGCTTTGGCAATCAGATGGCTAGTAGTATCTGCTCCACAGCCAATCAAGGGCCCCCTCCTTGTTCGGGCCCCGGGGCTTTAGGCAAGGCAAGGCAAGTTTATTTATATAGCACATTTCATACACAATGGCAATTCAAAGTGCTTTACATAGAAGAAATTAAAATAATCAAAACAAATAAGAATAATTAAAACAGTTTAGAATAAAAAATCAAATAAAGTAGTACTGGTCCACCCCTATCTGAGATGGAAGAGATTGAGCCGGTGTACGGTGCCACTGGACCTCTAGCCCAGGGACGTACTCTGCTGGGGTGGTGCTACACCAGTAATGCCCAGCGGGGCCCCCACAGATCACGCGTCGACGCTCTCAGCGACTTCTTATACAGCAGTATAACTTACTCCTTCACTCGCCTCATCGGAGTGAAGACTCTCCCGCTCTCCTTCAAAATCTCTTCCAGAGATTATAAAAATAAATAAATTAGAAATTAGAAAACAAACAAAGACAAAACCAGTACAGTAAAAACAGTCGGACGGACAGTGGCACAGTGCTCATTCAGTAAATGCATAGCTAAACAGATGTGTTTTGAGTCTGGATTTGAAAGTCAATCTTTAGCCCCGCCTAGCCCTATTGTTAATGCGGCCGTGAGGTGGGGCCTGTAAGTTGTGCTTGTTCAAATTTTCAGGCTAAGTCAACGTTTTCTCAAAACTCCCTACATGCAGCTTTAAACATCTAATTGCCAGATTTTCAGTGTCCTACATATAATTAATTTGGCGAGACAACTAAAAATCTTTAAAGTCATTTTTCTCAGTTCCACACTCTAGCGAGTTAAGGTCTTTGGCCTTTGTAGGGCACTATAATCCACAGACTCGTTCAACTGTTAGGAATAATGGAACGACAGATGAGTGATTTCTATGACTTTGCTATTAAGTTACATACTCTGTTGTTCCTCAATGTAGTCTTGTTGTGTTTTCCCTGAACACATTCAAGTTGGGAATGAGGGACTTGGCGATACAATATATTATATTGATATATGGATCACCATACAATCATATTATAAAATAATATTTTAAGGTTATAGTGTATTAAAAATTGTGATAATTTGTGATTATTAAGGCATTTTGAACAAGAATACTGTAACTGGTTTCGCTTAACATATTTAATCTTTATTGTACTTCGGTACTTTAGGCTGTTTTCTCATTTATGAGCGAAAACTATTAAATTAAAATAATTATATTTCTGCATTTCTGCATTTAAAATAATGCATTTCCCTGAAAATAATTGCACATTAATAATTGCGTTCATCAGCCAATTAGATTCAAGCATTCAACAGCCCTGTGGTATAAATTAATATACTTGCATATACTGTATATATTAATATATAATATAACAAAAACAACTTTAAACCCTGGTCTTCCTCAATGAAATCACTCACCACTCACATACTATACATACTCCTTGACCTTGATGCTCTAGCATCAATTTTTCACCAAAGGCCGGCCTGCGACCCGATTGATGTAGATAGGAAGTAACAGGCCACCGCTGGCCCAGGGCAAAGGGCTTGTTCCATAAAAGTCACTAACCCTTATATGTCAATCAGCTGGTATTTGGGCCAGCAATGACTCAGGTCCCCCTCCCCCAAATACAGTCTTCCTCTTACTCTGTAGATGCATGCAAGACAACACTAGTGGAAGATGTTCCATATATAGATACCTTCAAAAGAGCCCTGTGGAATTCAGTTAATTATGCATGACTTAGCTCTGACGTTAAAGTAAAGAAAGTATGTTTCTAATTCAAGCTCATCAACACATGAAAAATACCCCTCCCATGTTGGAGAACATGCCAGATGACTGATTTATTCACGTCATGACACTCACTGACTGCATTTAAGTGCCATTAAAGATCTAGATTTTATACAATGATGTAAAACTATCAGGTTTACATTTATGCATTTGGCAGACGCTATTATCAAAGTCCCAAGTCATTTCACTCGGCGGCCATCTTTGAAACGCCTCTCGGCCAGCTGTTTTAGTCATTCAAGTCCTGTCTCTTTGAATGGGGAAACATAAAATTCTCCAAAGCTGTTCACCAAGCTTGCAATTCAATTTCATATTTGAAATCACCAATGAAATCTAACAACAACGGTCTAATAAATTTTGTTTCTAAACACTCAAATCATGACAAACATAATGCATTTTTCAGGCTGGACCAACCAATGCCCATGTGCAGTCCTAAGTGTTTGTCTCAGAACACTGACGCTGCATCCAAAATCGAAATACTTCTCTTTTATTTAGAAGGTGGTACTTATTCTGCCTTATTGCACATTGCACGTTCTCCCATTCATAATAATTTGAGTGCACCGTCTTTGTATAACGAAAGTCATTGGCTATTATCTATTATGACTTTGACAACCACTTCAAGAACCTTGTTTACCTTTGAACCTTTTCTTCTTTTTATTTTATTTATCGTCCACACCGAAAATGGAAGAGCTGGGGTTTTTTTCATGTACTGTGTGTTTAGTCAGTGGAAATCACTCTCTTGGTCTAAGTACAGCTTAACGTCTGGTTTAGCACTTTGGAAATCACTGAGCAGAAATTCTTTGATCTTTTAAGAATTGAGAGCATGGGCCTATTAATCGATATTGCTCTTGTTTAGATCTGCATCTGTGATGTGGCCATGGCCTACAGCACACCAAAATGATTGAAGAACCGTGTTTCTGTGTCGTTTGTGGATGATCCATTGATAATGCAGTGATAGATATATCTTTAAACACTTCTTGGGTTTAGAAAAAGAAATGTCCCTTTTGATTGGCACAAATGAAAATGCTGACAATCAAGGACGCTCAGTAGATGGTACTCCAGCGGTGTGGTTGGAGTGCTGACTAATGGAGGAGTGATGCCAGTGTTTAGTCTGACTCAGCGTCGGAGGGTGAAGAGGAAGAATCATGATCCAGCATCTGGAAGAGGAAAAATACATTTCTTAGTGGTTCAGAGTTTGAGTCAGTAGGAAACATAAAGGTGAATTTGGGAAGTGCAGTTTAAAAAATGATTGGGATTGGTTTGGTACACTACTGTTGAAAAGTTTGGGGTCAGTAATTTTTTTTTTTTTTTAAGTAATTAATATTTCCATTCCTTACAAAAGATTTTTATTTCAAATAAATGCTGTTCAAAGCTCTGCTCTGCATTAGCTGGTTGTGTTACACATACATACAAAGATGAAAATGACCCCTTCTGTTTTTCAGGTTATGATTTATCTGAATGTCTCATTGTGTCAAAGGTGCATGTATTATAAATCCCAAAAGGATACGTGTGACACAAAATGAACGATGGCAAGCAACTTTTAATGAACATGAAGATATATCAGGTTCTACACATGAACATTAAATCTGTTTATTTAACTCAAGAAACAATGTACAGACAGAACAAACGGCTTAAATACACAGGTCTAGATGATTAACGAAACAAGGAACAGGTGTGTAACTAAGAAACCATGACAACTAACTAGAACACAGGCAAATAGAGTAAATGAAAACCATGACTATAAACTAAACAAGACAATAGGTGTGTTTTACTTAAAGTGGTGCAGCGCAGAACGATCGGTGTAAGACATCAAAGTACCGCAAGAGCGATTAGAGAGTAGAGACGGCTCCGAATGCTTTTGAATCACTCGCTACTTTGATGTCATACACCAATCGGTCTGCGCCGCGCCACTTCAAGTCGAACACACCTAATGAAACTAAACATGACCGCGACACAGTGACGTAATCAATTATTGATTAATCGCTTTGACCACTTGCATCAACCAGCGATTTATTTAAACATGATTAAAAATAAATAATTTTATATGCATGTTGCTTTATTTTTTGTTCAGATTTTTGCCCAGGATTTTCAGATATAGAACATTTTGTGACATTTTAGGCAGGAATTTTGTTTATGCTTTTTATTATTTCCCTTGTGCAGCTTTAGGGATTTGTCATATAATTGATTCTAAACTTTTACTATCAGTTGCACATTGTCTGTATTTAATGATATGAGAAGTATAGATGCACAGTATATTAGTATCCCATACTGGCTAATATTTGAGATTTTAAAAATGTATTATATCAGCCGATTGGATATTTAATTAATTTAATTCATTACATTTTACATAATTTAATGCCCACTCAAAGTTAATCTTTAAAAACACTAATAATTTAATAACACTGTTAAATGCCATCTTTAGCAAATCTCAATATATATATATATATATATGTACAAATCAATATATATATATACACTCACCGGCCACTTTATTAGGTACCCCATGCTAGTAACGGGTTGGACCCCCTTTTGCCTTCAGAACTGCCTCAATTCTTCGTGGCATAGATTCAACAAGGTGCTGGAAGCATTCCTCAGGGAGTTTGGTCCATATTGACATGATGGCATCACACAGTTGCCGCAGATTTGTCGGCTGCACATCCATGATGCGAATCTCCCGTTCCACCACATCCCAAAGATGCTCTATTGGGTTGAGATCTGGTGACTGTGGAGGCCATTTTAGTACAGTGAACTCATTGTCATGTTCAAGAAACCAATTTGAAATGATTAGAGCTTTGTGACATGGTGGAAGTAGCCATCAGAGGATGGGTACATGGTGGCCATAAAGGGATGGACATGGTCAGAAACAATGCTCAGGTAGGCCGTGGCATTTAAACGATGCCCAATTGGCACTAAGGGGCCTAAAGTGTGCCAGGAAAACATCCCCCACACCATTACACCACCACCACCAGCCTGCACAGTGGTAACAAGGCATGATGGTTCCATGTTCTCATTCTGTTTACGCCAAATTCTGACTCTAACATCTGAATGTCTCAATAGAAATCGAGACTCATCAGACCAGGCAACATTTTTCCAGTCTTCAACTGTTCAATTTTGGTGAGCTCTTGCAAATTGTAGCCTCTTTTTCCTATTTGTAGTGGAGATGAGTGGTACCCGGTGGAGTCTTCTGCTGTTGTAGCCCATCCGCCTCAAGGTTGTGCGTGTTGTGGCTTCACAAATGCTTTGCTGCATACCTCGGTTGTAACGAGTGGTTATTTCAGTCACTGTTGCCCTTCTATCAGCTCGAACCAGTCTGGCCATTCTCCTCTGACCTCTGGCATCAACAAGGCATTTCCGCCCACAGAACTGCCGCTCACTGGATGTTTTTTCTTTTTCGGACCATTCTCTGTAAACCCTAGAGATGGTTGTGCGTGAAAATCCCAGTAGATTAGCAGTTTCTGAAATACTCAGACCAGCCCTTCTGGCACCAACAATCATGCCACGTTCAAAGTCACTCAAATCAACTTTCTTCCCCATACTGATGCTCGGTTTGAACTGCAGGAGATTGTCTTGACCATGTCTACATGCCTAAATGCACTGAGTTGCCGCCATGTGATTGGCTGCTTAGAAATTAAGTGTTAACGAGCAGTTGGACAGGTGTACCTAATAAAGTGGCCGGTGAGTGTATATATATATATATATATATATATATATATATATATATATATATATATATTGATTTGTACATGATAATATTGTGATGCCTAAAATTCACTTGTAGCATTTAAAATGACTTGTTTTTAGTTTTCAGTAAAAACAAGAATAGTAAAAATAATGCATAATTGTAATATTGGCAGAGGCGGACAGAGTACAGAGCTTTGTTACTTGAGTAAAAGTACAGATACCCCTTGCTAAATTTTACTCAAGTACAAGTAAAAGTACTACATTCAGATGTCTACTTAAGTAAAAGTACTAAAGTACTTGTTTTTAAAAGTACTTGAGTATCAAGAGTACAAGAGTAAATTTTCTAAATATTGCATACTAATCTACTGCCACAGTGCTTACATTTATGCACAGAAACGTCCTACATGGAGTTATGAAAAATGTTAATGTTATTACCTTGGAGAATGTAAAAGGAATTGAAAGTAAAATCAAGTCATTTTCATCTTTTTACCATGTTGCTTTATTTAATTTAATTAATTTTTTGGGGGGTCCCATTTTAAATGCGGGGACAACACACACACACACCACATGTAAGGGTGGCGCTGCCAATAAAGCACCTAAAAGCTGTCACAAAGAACCGGCAAAAGGAATGATTATGAATATGTAAAATATAGCAAGGAGATATTTTAATTGTTTATTAATAAATACTTGTTAAATAAACAAGTGTTTTCTTTGTCAGTGTCGGCTAGATGAAGTTGACGATGCTGACTCGCGATCTTCAGTAGTGAACGCGCCAGAGAGAAATGCACATTTCATACGGATTACATGAGCAGAGAGCAGTCTGTAGTCTGTTTTCTTTCGTTTTGAATTTTTCTGTTTAAAAGTAGACATGTCTGTGAGAGGCAAGTAGGCTACCTTATACACTGAGTTTCGGTTCATTTATGAGACGAGATCCAGTTCACAGGCCGGCGCCTCCGTTTCTTATCTATCGTCTGCTATTTACTTCTTATTTATTAAACCCAGGCAATTGGTTGATGAAACATTGATTAAAATTAAGATACAATTAATGCAAAACAAAATTCAGGTTAAAGAAAGGTTTTGTGTTTTCTGTTTGATGTCTCTGTGAACGTTTTAAAGCATTTTTTATGCCGCTTTCAGAGCGCTCACGTCCGTAACGGAGAACACGTCCATAACATTGTTTTTTCCTCATAAATGCAAACCCGAAAAATAAAATAAAACAAAATTAATATTTTATGTACTGTGGAGACTGAGCGCCAACCCTTCTTTATTCGCTGGGTAGTAGCCTACTTTGGTTTTCGCAGTGTAATTCACATAATCAGTAAAAATATATTTTGCCTCCTAAAGTTTTTTTTTTAAGAAATCAGAAATCCCTCGTGGCTACACCACTGCCACATCTGTGTTAAACACACCACATACTCAAGAACATCAAACCAAATGCTTGGCTTACATTAATGTGTAATATAAAATCTGACCATGGAGTTGACTTTGGCGGAAAGCTGAAAGTGATTGCTGATAGGCTGTCCCAATCAGTGTGCCTGCACAATCCAATCACGTTTGAGAGGGAAACAACAAATTGAGGGTGTCCGAGATTTTTCTTTTTTTTTTTTACTCGGGTACTCACGGTTATGGATAGAAATGTATTGGAGTAAAGAGTACAATATTTGCCTCTCAAATGTACTTGAGTAAAGTCATGAGTACTCCCCAAAAATGATACTCGAGTAAAGTACAGATCCCTCAAAATTGTACTTAAGTACTGTACTCAAGTAAATGTACTCCGTTACTGTCCGGCTCTGAATATTGGTGCATCCCTAATGAGGAGTGGTACTTCTGTCCAATGAGATTTCAGTGTGGGCGGAACTACTCAGCTTGAGGCTGCAGAAATATGGCTGATAAGAACAAAACTCTGAGTAACAGAAGAAGAGATACATTTTATCATTTGTTGTGTTATCACTACGTTTGGTGTAACACAGCACACTATCATCAGCCATGACAACACTATCATCAGTCAGAGATAGAGACAGAAATGCCAGACTGCATTTACACTTTGAGATCCCGTTGTATTGTCTGCATCAGGACAGGCTGCTGGACTTCACAATGAATTGACAGAGATGTAGAGATCGTGTGTGAGTATGTGACTTTGCTGACGCGCGTGGGCCCGGCTGGCAGCCAGACAGCATGCTGTGATCGCCTCTCTCCCTGCCCCCTGACTGGACCACTTCTCCTCGCATCTCATTTTTCAGCTGTCCATTGATGCAGGGCACTCGGCTTTCTCCTGCTCGGCTCCACCATGTCCATTAAACATTCATGCTCTGGCCATGAGATACTTCACTACTGTACCCCACACTGTAAAAAATGATTGTAATTTTAACTGTAAAAGACTGTAAAAATGGTACAGTAAAAACCTGTTAACTGGTTAACAGTAAGTTCCTTTACTTAGAGAAAAACTGAAATAGATCTAATCATTTCATGTAATTTTACAGTAAAAGACTGTTAAATACACTATTTTTGGTAGTAAAAAGTGTGTATCTTCAATATTTTAGTATTTACCAGCTTGCGGAAAAGCTGCTTGTAACTTTGATTCATCATGTGTTTTCTCTTTACGCCTGTTTTATTATAGTACCGTATATGGTAAAGGTACAAAACCGATTTTAGTATCAGCGTGGCCTAGCTTATTCAGCAGAAAAGAGCTTTTTTTGTTGTTGTAAATTACAGTTTTAACATTTGAAATGTACAGGTTGTACTGTAAATATGTTTACATTTTTACTGTATTTTGCCAGAATATGCTGGCAACCACAGCTGCCAGTAATCCTCTGTAAATACGACAGGATTTTTTTTTTTTACAGTGCAGGCTCTCTGCCCAGAAAACTCTCCTTCTAGCTGTCGCCGCCCCTCTCGCTTTTCTCCCTAGCCCTCGTTTTCCTATCCTCCACCACCATCCTTCAGAAAGCAATCAATTTTAAACGCAATCTGTGCATCCATCTCTCTCAATCTGTCTGGCTGTGCTATAGATCTGTTAAAATTAGATTCATCATTCGCCACGAGTCCACGTGTTTGCTCACTGTGCGTACTGGGGTGGACGCCTGGTATGGGACGTGACGCAGGCGGGATGCTGACTTGCTGTAATGAGTCAGGCCCTCCTGACTGAGCTGCCTCCTCTTCTCCTCCTTGTGGCATGGTGCCCAACTTCGATCAACTTTCTCCTTCAAATCCAAAATATCCACTCTTCCACACCAATCATATCTGCCCAGCCTATCACCCCTCAATTTAGAGGTCAGACAGACCATAAATAAGGTTTAAAGGAATATTCCAGGTTCAATACCAGTCAAGCTAATTAAACTAAAGCCCAAAGCATGCATACGTTTTTTCGTGAACGCTTTAGTCATAGATCCAAACACAGTCTTTCAAATTATACTCCATTTGATAGCATGCGGAAACACAAAAATTCAACACATACACACTAGAAGTTCCATCCTTTTCCAGTGTCTGCTTTGTTTCTCTCCAGAAGTAATGAGCGATCAAATGTATTTGTACTCATTTAAACTAGTGTTTATTTCTCAATCTGCCACACACAAGCTTCTTTTATGACTGTGAAACAACGGGTCAGTCAGTGTTGAAAAAGGCAAATGTGCGAGCTGAGAATAAAGAGTATGCACAGTTAGAAAAATCTGGCTATGCGTGTACAGTATATACTATACTGGTGACAAAATTTATGCCATGCATAGTGCATAAAAACCATGAAAACCTAAATGTACTTTAAGGCCTTGATATATTGTACTTTAAGCGAAACACTAACTGGTCAGTTAGAACAAAATCAGTCCAAAGCGAAGTTTGTTTGGAGTTAGTTTGGGGAGTTAGAAATTGCTTGTCAAATCGGTCCATGGCAATTACGGTATGCTCTGAGGCTCTGATGTGGAAATCTTCTCTGGTTCATTTCTTCTGTTCAGTCCACCGAGGTCCGACGAGTAAAAGGAAGAACACACTGGAGAGCTGCTTTATTTAAAAAAATGAAGTTGTTCTTATTGATATCAACATTGACTGTTTTTTTTTTCAGCTTTAAAACTGCTTGCAAACATATCCACATATCATTATCAGATGCTTTCTTAACTACTTTGCTGATATTTTTTTTAAAAGGAGGGACAAGATAATAAAACAAAAAAAATTTTGTGGTAATTAACATTATGCAGTCTCAGAAAAGTGTAGTCTTTTGACAGATTAACACCCATTTGCTTATACTCCTCCTTTCCACCAACAACAATTTTGTCGGGAAACAACTAGTTAAAGGAGAACTCCGGCGCAAAATGAACCTTTGGTCTAATAAAACATTGGTACCTAGTCAACCGTTCTCTGAGATTTGTTTTCATGATAATCGAATGTAAAGAGTTTTATCTCTAAAAACTGTTTAGCGTATAACGCTAGTAATGGGGGCATTTAATAAGTAAAAAGAAATCGCTAGTTAATACTAATAACAAGGCTCAAAATAGCCCCACACGAACATAGTGACATAATGAGGGTCTCTACATGCAAAACGAAGCATTGAGAACTTTGTAAGTGTACAGACCGTTTAAAAAGAAGATAAAGACAGTCCACTTCGTGTATACAGACAGGAGCCATCTTTGGAAAACAGACTTGACTAATCAAACCACGAACGACGTGCTAAGTGAGCTGAACTGTATGAAGTTCAGTGAACTTCTGAACTGTATGAATGGCGTTCGTGGTTTGATTAGTCAAGTCTGTCTTCCAAAGATGGCTCCTGTCTGTATACACGAAGTGGACTGTCTTTATCTTCTTATTAAACGGTCTGGACACTTACAAAGTTCTCAATGCTTCGTTTTGCATGTAGAGACCCTCATTATGTTACTGTGTTCGTGTGGGGCTATTTTGAGCCTTGTTAGTGGTATAAACTAGCGATTTCTTTTTACTTATTAAATGCCCCCATTACTAGCGTTATACGCTAAACATTTTTTAGAGATAAAACTCTTTACATTCGATTATCATGAAAACAAATCTCAGAGAACGGTTGACTAGGTACCAATGTTTTATTAGACCAAAGGTTCATTTTGCGCCGGAGTTCTCCTTTAATGACTGCTTAGCCATTGGCTATTAAAAATGAAAATAGTACTACTACTGTTACCGTGTTCTCTTGGCATGTTCTCCAGAGTGCAGTGGAACAGCATACGAAAAGCATACTTGGTGCACACAGAGAGTGAAAAGGTGAAGGGCAGGTAAACCGGGAATATCTGTCAGATAGAAATAGAGAGATATATTGCCAGAGAAACCAATTGCTGCTTATATAATGCTAGCCAGTGTAGAGAATCGTAGGCGTCTTCTGCCATTGCTAACACAAATGAGCATGTGTTTGGGAATATATTTAGACACAGATTCTGTTTTTGTCTCAGTTATTTTTATATTCGATAGGATTAATGACCTGATATTTAAAAAAAAAAATTCCCGGGAATTGCTGGATCGCCTAGCGCTGCTTTCTTTGAGTGAAAATGAGCCCGGAAAAATCTTGTTAATTTTTAAACGAGTATCTGTATTGTTGTAATCCACATTTTAGCACAGCAATACAACAATTATTGTAATAAAACATGATTTGGATTTTGGATGAGCTCTAACTCAAAACTCAAGTCACAGAAGTTATGCTGGAAGGCTGCAGATTAATTATTGACTCTTCAGCCATGAAAAGTTACAGACTAAGAGGATTGAATACAGTCAAAATTTCCCAACAATATAGGATTAACAGCCAGCCTCTGCCATAGATGCCTGACTATGTTCACAAGCTCATATATTACAGTGCACCATTGTCAGATTTGCTGTCTTTGCTTGCAAATGAGCACAGTTTTGCTTAATGGAACTTCACAATATTCAATCAGTGCTTAAAGGGATACTCCACTTTTTTTGGAAATAGGCTCATTTTACAACTCCCCCAGAGTTAAACTGTTGAGTTTTACCGTTTTTGAATCCATTCAGCCGATCTCCGGTTCTGGCGGTACCACTTTTAGCATAGCTTAGCATACATCATTGAAGTGGACAAGACCATTAGCATTTCTAAAGAAAAATGACCAAAGAGTTTTGATATTTTTCCTATTTAAAACTTGACTCTTCTGTAGTTACATCGTGCACTAAGACCGACGGAAAATGTAAAGTTGCGATTTTCTAGGCTGGTATGGCTAGGAACTATACTCTCATTCCTGCGTAATAATCAAGAAACTTCAATGCCGTACCATGAGAGCAGCAGGCGTAATGATATGACGCAGCGCCTGAAAATAGTTCCGTTGTGTTGACGGAAGGTGGCCTATTTTCAGGCGCTGCGTCATATCATTACGCCTGCTGCTCTCATGGTACGGCATTGAAGTTTCTTGATTATTACGCAGGAATGAGAGTATAGTTCCTCAACAGTTTAACTCTGGGGGAGTTGTAAAATGAGCCTATTTCCAAAAAAAGTGGAGTATCCCTTTAAACATTACTGTTTAGCATACTTAAAAAAAAAAAATCTTATTACGGAAATTATATAGGCCTACTTTTAAAATAATGCACTTTAGTGCAAACTGAATGTAATGTTTTCAGACACTTAATTGTATGTTAATTTCACAAAGATTAAAACATAAGTTGTGTCCCAAATTGTGCATTGGGAATTACTTATGTAGGCTACTTATGCAATATGTTTACTCATGAACGATGTACTCAAACTGTATGAATTTTATACTGTATGGTTATTTTGTCATTCAATATTGGAGTCTGATAGCCCCTCCCCCTCCACTACATAATTAAATCTGCTACAGTTGAGTGCATGAAGTGTCCAACATTCCACATTTTTTTTTTTTTTGCTTAATTAAGTTCATCATCCGGATAGCCTATTTAAAGTGCACTTTTTCTTTTTGGAATTTTCAGTCTGAACACACTACTCGCACTATTTACTCTACAAAACGTTATACAATGGTGCAATAACTAAGTACGCAAATTAGGACTCAACTACAATGATTTTAAATGCACTTTAAAGTAGCCTAATACTTTTAATTTGACATAATTACAAAATTTAAAACTTTAAAGTGCCCCTATTATGGATTTTTGAAAATTACCTTTCATCCAGTGTGTAATGTAGCTGTCTTTGAATGTAAACAGTCTGCAATGTTGTAAAGCTGAAAGTGCATCATAAATAAAGTTAGTTTACCTTAAAAAAAAAAAGAGTTGACTCTGAACCGCTCAAACGAGTCATTTGGAGTTCAAATCTATTTTCGCGAAGTTCACACGTCACGACTTACTACATTGCATAATGCCCGCCTAAGTACGTTCTGCGTGCGTGTGGACCATAGACCGTATAAAAAGTGGACAGAGCCATCTCATTGGAACTCAGTTGAGACAGTTAAAGCCCATTTTTAGCGATTTCTGAGCACTTCCGTTCCTGACGCGCAGACTCAAACCGACTCAAACTAAGCTTGATGACGTGAGCAACCTGTCTGACAGACGTGAATCTTCTAGTAGCTGTGCGTGAAAATGGCCAACGTTAATCTTGCAGAGACGGGGAACTTGAGCAAAGAGTTCTTTGGCGTGAGTGAGCAGGAGTAAGTATTCCGTTGCTTTTATGGACTCATTATCTATGGGCTTCTCCCTTGACGGGACGTCCCCCCGATTGCCTGCGAGCTTCTCCTCCTGTCTGTACGGTAATTTCTGTACAGCGCGACAGAGAGTCGAGTGGTTATGACGCAATCGTTAGCCTATTTTTACTTAAACTGTTTCTACGGGGCCATAATGTAACATAGAAGGTAATGGAGCCCTTTATACATTGTCGTGTTTCTTTAGAAATAAATAATGGACAAATGGAGTCTTTAAACGCCTCAGATGTAAAGTTATTCGCTGTCAAAGTGACGCCAAAATGAATGGGAGTCAATGGAAATGCTAACGCAAGTGAAGTTCTGCTACAACATGGCGGCACCCGGCCGGCTTCAACTTCCGGTCGATGGATTACCCCCTTGGTGTGGACAGGGAATCTTGCTGTAGCTCGTTTGTGTGGATATCATGTCGGCAAGACGCTGTACTCTCAGTCTCCGCTGTGAAAGAGAGTTTGGTTTATTTTCACTCCCAAAGGATGAGGCTTTGAAGAATCAGTCAAAATTCATCTTTACCAAATACCACAGCAGTATAATCCTAAACTTTTGCTGTGTTCCCTTCATTTTACTGACGACTGCTTCTCAAATCTCGGAGTTCAATGCGGATTTCGCAAAACTCTTGCTCTTGAAAGATGGGTCAGTTTATTTGGACCGACTTGCTCCTCAGAATCGCAACCTGTAAGTATGACTAATTATTGATGTACTAGCCTATATATTTTCTACCGATGTTCAAAATAGCTACTTAGTTTTGTGTTTTATATTGTGTAGGCTCCTGCTAACCAGCTATCCCACGTTATTACTATCTTACTGAAATACTTCTGCTAATCAGCTGTGGGCCACTATTACTGTACCTAAAATTACTACAGTTTATTACATTACAAATTACATTACTACCTATTAATACAGATCGTCTGTCGGTCTTACTACTTTGAGTAAAGATAAAGTATGGAGCAAGATTTGTTTTACCAACGTTTGTTACATCGGCCATTCACTTTAGAGCTCGGCTAATGTACGCACCGTTATTGATACAGTTCCCATATGTGCACCGCAATAAATTAGAAAAATACACATCGGTTTGTTGATGAACATACACTTAATGCTGATTGTGAGGAATTACAGTTGCAACATCTCATAACCTAAACTGAATAGTGTACTGAGAAACGTCCTTCTTAAAGGGATAGTTCACCCAAAAATTAGCCTGGGAAAACCCAGACAGCTTCCGGCAAATTTAGATTTGCTCTGCAAGTTAGTCTGGCAAAGAGCTCATTCAAGCCCATTTCTAATCCGTCAAAATCGCGGCACCAATCAGAAACGTTGGGGCGGGCTTTACACGATGACGACAGCTAGGGTGACCACCTGCTAATAAGCCCAAGGGGGGACAAGGGGTATGTTTCTGAGGGACAATGTGGGACACTGCCTGGCGCGGCGGTGCCCCCACCCCACGGGCAGACTCTGATAGTGGTTTACCCATTTCTAGCACGCACCTTATGGTATATTAATAATGCCCTATTCCCCTAAACATGTGTAATTGCTGATGTATGCTCATGAATAGGCCAACCAATGTGTATTTTTTCTAAATAAAGATTCATAATATTTTGAACATTCAATGAATTGACAGATGCACTTCCACTTACGATTTACTTTAGCTATTTAATTTTATTTATTTTTCATTACAATTTATTCACTTTAAATAAATAATAATATAAAATTATAGGATTAACAGGAATTGTAGTTGCTCACCACAGGAACAGTTAAAAAAATTCTTAAAGGGGTCATATAATGGTACATGCACTTTTACAAGTTGATTGTACTGAAATGTGTGTTGGCAGTGCCTGTACACAACCATCATATAATGATAAAAATCCATCCAGTGTTTTTGTTTTAATCTCCTTATATGTTTTCCCGTCTCAAATTGAGCCATTCGTTTTTGTGACGTCAATAAAACGGAAGCCCCTCCCGCGATTGTTGATTGACAGCTTGTGATTCAACACAGACCCGCCCTCGCTCGTCCTGTCAATCATAGTCTGCGCGGACCGGCGCGGTCATTGTTGATATGCTGGAGCACTGTCTATGAGCAGAATGGCGTCTAAGCGATTGTGGTCAGGGCCGGACTGGGACCAAAATTCGGCCCTGGCATTTGTGGTTTTCACCGGCCCAACTAGATGACGTTAAAAAAACGTCCCCAGAATCTGAACATTTTTCCCACTGAGACACACCATAGGCAGCAATGACTTTCACACTGTAGGCATACACGTCATGATATAAGACTGAGGCGCATAGACTTTAGTCCATACACAAAAAAAAAAAAAAAAACTTTAGTCCATACACATTCACAGCACAGCACACAAGAGCATGGCACAGCGGCCAAAAGCACACGCACACACGAGCATGGCACGGCAGCCCGACGCACACAACACAACTGCTTAATAAAGAAAAGGCACCATGACCAAACCACAATAGAATAACGTTATATATGATAAAAAGAAGCATGACCTACCTTATTAAAGTGGGAAATTTTTTTTTATCTTGGGACATTTTTCAGCATGGGCCTCAAGACATTTGCGTTTTTTGTCCCTTATTTTTTCTGCACTACCACCCTTTACTTTCACAAAGTTCATCTTTTTATCCATTTTGTAGATCGGCTTCTGACATGCTAGCAAGATTTGTTTTACTCTTTCCCCGCTTTTGGTTGCGTACTCTTGACGTGGAGCATATTACTTTGGGCAGAGGGGAGGGCCTCTGCCTATCACGTCCTCATGCACGTCCTGCCATATCACTTGCCAGTAGCTAGGGGGAGAAACCCCCCTATAAATATGGGCCGGCCCATATCTCGTTTTTTCCGGGTTTCTCACGTATTTTAGCTCTTTTCCCGCTGTCTTCCCGTTTTAGTATTTTCCCGTAAAATATACCGTATTTTTACGCTCTGATTGTGTTAACTCAGAACACGCAACTATCTGTGTCTGTGAAGTGGCGGCTTGCACTTGGGTTGCTAGACCTCCAGTAAAGCAGGTGGCAGTATGCAGACAGTAGCTTAGGCTACTATCGAAGAGGAAGAAGAAGAAGACAGTCGCAGCGGCGTGGGCGCGAGCGCGAGGAACATAGCGAGGAAGAGGGAAAAATCATGGGAAAAAGTAGCGGGATGTGAATTTGAAATGATCAAGGAGAGTAGAGTAGATGAGTGTGATGTGCGATGATGGATCAGGAGGACGCCGACGGCCAAAATCACCGAATTAACTACCAATTCTTTGAGCTCTTTCTCACTCTGTCTCCCAACATTAAGCTTGATGTAGCTATTGTAGCAAATGTAAATGTGTAAGTAATGTTTACTTTGTTCATTCATAAAGCACTTTAAACATATTCATTGGTCTGGAATTCTGTAATATATATTGTGTAGTAATAAACTCTTTAGACTGTTAATGATTAGTGCTTTTAAAAAAAAAGTTTTGGGGTAAGAATCGTGTAAAAAAATTCCCTTATTTTGGGGATGGATTCCGGGAAATCTCCCTTATTTTCAATGTTCAATGTTGACAGCTATGCTATGGGTACGTGCAGCAACGTGGTCAGCTCGGCCCAAAAGAATAGAAAATCACACCGGCCCTTCTGGCATGTGCCAGAATTGCCAGATGGCCAATCCGGGCCTGATTGTGGTGTTCTGTTCTTGGGTGCAATAACGAACACAGCAGTCATTTTAATGTTCCTAAATCCGAACCGCTGAAGACGCAGTGGCTGAGTTTGTTTTCGAAGGGAATATTCCCCACGAGCAACGCTCTCATGTTTGCCGAATCATTTCTCAGTGGACTGCTTTATGAGGATCAGTGTAAAGCTGGTTTTGCTGAGAAGCTGCACCTGAATAAAGGATCGGAACCTATTCGTCTTCCTGCTGAACCTTCAGAAGAACTAAAGTGAGTGTAACGTTTTATTAATCTTTATATTAATATTTATATAATCTTTGCAAATCGCCAGCTGCACGCTTCACGATGAATGCGTCGGTTTACACTCAGGGTACATTACAGCATGTTTTCTATGTACAACGTTCTCAATATAATTCATAATCCCACGTTTATAATGAACAACGCGTGGTTATTGTGTTATTGTGTTACAAATGGTGTACGCACAGAACAGAGAGGCGGGGTGAGCAAAGCTCATTATCATTTAAAGTCATATGCACTGAAACGGCGTGCTGAAAACAGAGCTGTTTTTGACCAGGTAAAATAAGTGTTTTCTTACAATACTAATGAGAATTTTTAATTAAAGTATATTACAAAACTTTTAATTTAGACCCTAAAGAATCATATTAGCTTGTACAAAAATGGCATTATATGACCCCTTTAACTCACAACTCCAGAGGTTCACGGAACGAGAAGGTGCGCTCACTGCGCTGTCATGACAACAATGAAAAAGTTGACAACAACCTAGTCAGCAGTTCAACTGAGGTCACGTGGGTGTGGCAACAGTAGCGTGCTGAACTGTCAAGTAATGTTCGTTTGGCTGCCTGGGGCTCGAGGATATAGAGCAGTGGTTCCCAAACCTGTCCTGGCGACCCACCAACACTGCGCGTTTTCTTTGTCTCCCTAATCAAACACACCTGATTCACCTCATTAGCTCATTAACCCATGTTATTATGAGCTGATGAGTTGAATCAGGTCAGGTGTGTTTGATTCGGGAGACAAAGAAAACGTGCAGTGTTGGGGGTCCTCCAGGACAGGTTTGAGAACCACTGATATAGAGCGACCGACTTTTTTTTTTTTAGCAAGCATTGATTGTGCGTGACACGGTCTCAATTTGCGGGACGTATGAATTGGGCTTCAAACGCTGTGCGCGCACGCGCTATGCGGGACGGGTGGTCACCCTAACGACAGCACAGCGATGGTGAAGCAGATTTTGTACATTTACAAACATGGATGCCGCCGTGGAACTAGGGGTGTGACGGTTATAGTTGAACACCGTCATTAGAACTCTATAACCACCAAAATCATGTTATTAAAATATTTTTTTCACAAATTTTTTTTTATCATAGAGAATGTTTAAATACTAATATCAGCTTACGAGGGAAACGGAGGCGGAGTTAGTGGTGCTTCGGAGGCTGCTACTGCTGGAGATGATTCAGGAGAGGTCTGTGCACCCCCCTCCCAAGAAGAGAAATCTTGGAGATCTCCTTAATTAAACAGAGGTCTGAAATCTCTGCCCCTTTACCGATCAGAGCGCGCGCCGACACGGAGTAAAGCCTTGTTTATACTCGACGCGTCCGCACGAGCGCGAAGGTGCGCACGGCAAAAATGACGCGTTCGGTACGCAAGACCCCATTTCGCTTGGCTGTGTGCACGTTTTTTTTTTTTGTAACAGCGTGCGCGGCGCCGTGTCTGAGGATGTAGGACTTCAAGTCGAATCTGCCCGAGCATGTACGTCTCACCGGCACCCAGTTTGCGCGTCTAAATTGCAAGGTTTTTTTTTGTTAAGGTTTTGTTTACTGTGTGTAATTTATTTAATGGAAAGCACATTCACTTCTAGTTGTCTTGCTGTTAATTTTAAATAAACGTAGAGCAAGTTGCTAATCAGTGTCTGCTCGTTTATCAAACTAAGCTCTATCCAATTGCGCCCAGAGGCATTTGAGCTACGTCTGTTGGTGACGCCCCTTTGGAAATGATTTGTCTATGAAGCTTTGCCAGACCATAACTCAGTTACAACTGAGAATGGTCTGGTTTTAACCAGGCTACTACTGTAGTAATTAAGTATTTGTTTAGTTCTCAGCAAAGCTGGCTCTATTTAGCTGTAGAACATTAAACTGTTGAGCTGCCTCAGAAGTCTGTCCAAAATCAGTTTCTTGAGGTGCCTTCATGCTTAAATGCTGCCTGCAGAGTCATTGCCTGATAGGGCAGTGAGGCAACAAGTCAACTGCCTTTGTTTTTGGATGCAGCCCTTGTTCTGTCAGTGGATGTCAAGAAACTGCACATGAAGTTTATTTTTAATGATGTGCCTGAGCAACTGAAAGATAGTTTTCGTTTGTTCTTCACATTTCACATCGGACTGTTTTGTGAATTATTCCCAACATGCTGCCGGTTTTTCAAAACATGTTTCATTGAAAGATACGGCAGTGCCGAGTATTTTGTCCTCGGAGAAAACACGGGTGTCATGAACTGCTCCGAGACATGAAGATGAAGATCTAAATGCAGCTTTATTCAAGAATAGTCGTATAGGCAGGGTCAAGAATCAGTAGACAGGACAATGGAGAATACACAGAGGGAATCCAAGAAATAGGCAGAGGTCAGGGCAGGCAGCAATGATCAGAGTCCAAGAACAATCCAAAGTCAAAAACAGACAACAAACACGGGAAAACACACAGTACAAGAAGACTTCGCAATAAGTGAATGTGAACACCAGGTATTTATGGTGTAAACTAAACAAGATGATGAGAAACAGGTGAATGAGATGAGTGCTGATGAGTCCGGGCAGTGAGTTATGGGAAATGTAGTTTGTGAGTGAAACATGATCGTCTGGTGTGGAGTGCCCTCTGGTGTCTCTCAAGGGCACTCCAGCTGGTGACCGTTACAACGGGTGAGTACATTTATTTATAATCTCATTGTGTCTTACAAAGCGAACGTTCCAAATCCATTTTTCCTTCATGTCAGAAGTAGCGCAAGCGCTTTGAGTACGTCAGAAATATGAGACATCAATTTGCTGTCGGGATTTGTCATGTCATGTCATGTCACACGTCATGTCCCACAGGAGAGGATTTTTGAATGGCAGTGAAGTGACGTAACTAATCTGACCTACGCTGGTAGGTCATGATAATGACAACATGGCAGACGTAGTACGTCCGGATTACATTTATACTACACACATTCATACTATTAGAATGTAAATTTTTAGCAGTCGTGAAATAAGTACCTACTCAATATGGGATTTCGGAGAGTGTTTTCCCCAGTTTTAAATTTTTACAAATATTAGACCTTTTTGGTGCAAAAAACTTTGCAAACTTTAGAAACTAACCTTGAGAAACATAATATAAAAATCTGAAACTGCATTTAATGACCCCCTAATATGAAAAACTACGAATCAGTTATTTTAGCAAGCTAGGACAATATTAAAGGCTCATGAACCCTAAAACACATTTTTTGACATGTTAACAGATACAATATACAGGTTGCATGTTGTAACGGGGTTCGTTGTGGGAAGAAGGAGGCGGGTTGACTAGCTTTCGTGAGGCACACTCGCAAGGTCTCTCGCTCTCTCCCTCTCTGCCATGCTCGCGCTATGTATGTTATGCGCGCAGTATGTTCTGTCTCGCATGCGCGCTCTAGATTCCGGCAGATTTGAACTAATTTGCGGGCATCAGGGAGACGCTATAGACTTGGGATGTCTGCAATGCCCATAGACAATTTGAGGAAGTGGTGGGGGAAGTGACGTATGCCGTAAAGCAGTCGAGTTTTGTAGTTCTTTTTGTGCTGGGGTTACTACCCGAAACCCGAAGTTACATAGTGCGAGTAAAAGCGATACAGACCACGTCAGGCTATGGCAGACGTGTCATTTAACCTATTGTAAGTCGATGTACCATCACAAGGGTCTTGGAAATATATTATGAAGGTTGAAAAGTTCCATAGTGTTGCTTTAAGAATGAAAAAATTCAGTGCTGCAAATTTTGGAAAAAATAAAATTCCCTTGTAGTGGTACTTGGGACAGACAAGAAATTGTTTTCATCTTCTGTCTGTCTATCTGATTCAAATCACAGTCTGCTAATTCAGTAGTAATAATTTAATTGTTGTTTTAATTTATATTGTTGTCCATTTATCTAACTTCCATGCCTCTTATATAATAATTATATATTACTATGTACCAATTTACTAATGTTCGGACACACTCGGTCTCTCTCGCGCACTGTCGCTTGCGCGCAGACACACTCGAAGCCCTATCTTGCACCCGGCGCAAATGACTTTGTACACTGACGCATATGTATCATTCTTATTTTGCATCCGCGCAAAGCAGGCTTTTCCCTCCACAGACGCACGTCGGTAAACTAGGAAATGAACTTGCGCTCCCTGGGCGGGTCGGCGCAAAAAGGAGGCGTGTTTCGGCGCAAACATTCCCTAGTGCTATTTTGCAGTTCCAGAAAACAATTACGCCACTGACCAGAAAAAACCTAGTCTAAAGTCAGTGGCGCGTTGCGCGTTGTTCATAATGCTATTTTAAGCGCGCATGCTTGGCCATAATGTAGCGGGTGCACAACGCGCATACACTTTGATTCTCTCATCAACACAGATGCAGCAGTTTTTATTTTTGCAAATCATACATTATAACAAGGAAAAATATTAACACATGAGGGAAATCATTGTGGTGTCCATGAAGATGTAAAAAAATGTAGGCCTAAATCTAGTTTACACATTTACCCACATTTTTCAGGCTAATTGTAGTAATGACGGATCAGACCTGTTTGCCCAATAGTGGCAAGACACATATGTATAAGGACATCTGACAAATTAGTTTGTCCGTCAAGAACCAGAAAAAAAAAAAGTCCCATCCCATACAACGTCACTTCTCTGTCTTTCACGGTCCTGACAAGAACGTCGGTCTCCTCGGCTGTGAACCGCTCCTGGCGCGCGCCTGGTAAATCCGCCATAATAATAACAATCCGCCATGCAACATGCGCACCTGCTCTTAAAGGGTATGTTGGATGACACTCTGATTGGTTTATTTCATGTTACGCCCAAACCACACCTATGAATAATGAAGCTATTTCAGACCAACACCATTTAAACTTGTGTCGAGCGCAAGAGTCATTTATCCCGCCGGTAAAATAGCAACAGTGCCCAAGACCCGCCCACAAAGTTACTTGCGTTTCAGATCGTTAAAATAGGGCCCTCGGTCTCTTTTGTCTTGTGCACTGTCGCTCGCGCGCTGACACACTCTGGGCCCTATCTTGCACCCAGCGCAATTGACTTTGTATCATTCGTATTTTGCACCCGCGCAAAGCGGACTTTTCCCTCCACAGACGCACGTCGGCAAACTAGGTAATGAACTTGCGCTCCCTGGGCAGTTCAGCGCAAAAAAGGAGGCGTGTTCCGGCGCAAACAATCCCTGGTGCTATTTTGCAGTTCCAGAAAACAATTGCGCCACTGACCAGAAAAAACCTAGTCTAAAGTCAGTGGCGCGTTGCACGTACATTCAGATGCTATTTTAAGCACGCATGCTTGGCCATAATACAGTGTGAACAACGCGCATACACTGTAGATGATTCTCTCATCTACACAGATGCATTTTACTTTTTGCAAATGATACATTATTATAAGGAAACATATTAAAACACAATGGAAATCATTGTTGTGTCCATGACGATGGGAAAAATAGGCATAAAGCTTACACATTTACCCAAATTATTATATGCATGTTTAACCGAAGCTAATTTGGGTGAGGTTATCCCATCCCCAATGTCACTTCTCTTTCTTTTACGGCCCTGACGAGAACATCGATCTCCTCGGCTGTGAACCGATTCTGAAGCGCGCCTGATAAATGCTAAATTTTTTAATAATCGATTTTTATCGATTTAATCGATTCGTTGTTGCAGCCCTAGAACAAAGCATAATTTGCACGGTTTTGCATGATAAGCGATTTTTAGATTTAATCAGCGCGATTTACTGCAATTTCAGAACCAGAACAAAAGTGGATGTTACTTACTTGTTCAGATGACATTTTCCGGTGAAAATTATTATGTTAGTCAATAGTCATACTTCCAAGAACAATAATCTGTGATTCTGAATGCCAGTATCCACACCGGCGCGGTGATTGACAGCTGCACACTCTCCTCAATGTGTTCATCCGCGCTGTTCGGTGTCGAACTACAACTCACGTAAAGTTGATAATTCCGCGAATGACTGCAATTGCAGATTTCGAACAGAGATGGCGACAAAGAGGAAGAACTGCGGACTGCAGCTTTACAGGTTTTAATAAAATAAATCAACAAATACAAAATGAAAGTATAAGCCAGGAGCCCCTCACGGACGACTGCTGGCCACAAAAAACAGAAACAAAACACAACATAAAATCAGGCCTGTTCGTCTCTGGATCTGCACTGTCGTCGCTCCTCCTTTATGCTTCCGCTCCTCCGTAAGAGATGTGGGACCGGTGCGTCTCACAGGTGTCGCTCATTACCACTCACGCCACCGGCCTCGCGCCGTTCTCTCACGTCTCTCGGCCTCGTCCTGCTCGCCACACACGTCAATGAAAACGAATCGGTTACCTAACGTAACCTCGGTTCTCTCTAGAAGAGGGAACGAGTATTGCGTAAGCTAGCTTACGCTGCGGGAAAGATTCATCTTTGCTGAGAGTTTAAAGCCAAAAAATTATTTCATAATTTGTATCCATTGACAACGCAGTTCCTCTGCGGCAGACCTAGAGCAGGCTAGCTAGCAGCTCACTGGTTCGCTCAGAGAGAACTGCTTAAGCCTATGGGAGAGCGGGGCTGAACCCGCTGCCAATGAGAAGCGCCCGCGCGCTCATTGCATCATGGCCCGCCAGAATGGGCGTGGCTATGGTGTATATAACAGTCTCTCCCAGGCTTATATGTTGATTTATTTCAGCGTGAAGCGAAACGCTAGTAGCGCAAGCACGGCCGGGAACGCAATACTCGTTCCCTCTTCTAGAGAGAACCGAGGTTACGTTAGGTAACCGATTCGTTCTCTTACGAGAGGTTCTCTCGTATTGCGTAAGCTAGCTTACGCTGCGGGAACACCTGGTCAACGCCGTGCGCGCTATGAATCCACTCATGAATCCCAGAGTGATACCGGGGGATTTTTAACGTGGAGTGAATGTAATATGAGGCCGGCAGAGCGGGCACATGAAGTATATACATAAGCATCTAAGGAGAGCACAAGGGGCGAACCGGTTGTGTGAGGGACTCCCAGTAATGCAGCTTCTTAGGGAGCTGGTCGTTAGACAGCTAGTAATTTTGCCTGCAAGGCGGGAACTTCCAAGTTGTAAAATCTGACAAAAGTGGACGGGGAGGCCCATCCCGCGGCCACACAAATGTCATGAATGGAAATTCCACAGGACCATGCCCACGATGAGGCCATGCCTCTAGTGGAGTGCGCCCTGATGCCCAGAGGGCAGGGCAGGCATTTAGATGCGTAAGCAGAGGCGATAGCGTCTACTATCCATCTAGACAGTGTCTGTTTAGAGGCGGCCAGACCTTTGGTGCGCCCCCCAAACGACACGAAAAGCTGCTCAGCGCGCTGCTCAGCGCGCGTAGTGTACAATCTCAGAGCCCGCACCGGGCAGAGGAGATTGGCGTCGCGCTCACTATCGGATGAAGGCAGAGCCGATAGGGAAATAATCTGAGCCCTGAACGGGGTACCAATCGCCTTCGGGACATAGCCATGCCTAGGTTTGAGAATGACAACAGAATCATTCGGACCAAACTCAAGACACGCGGCGCTGGATGAGAGCCCGCTGTAGCAGATAGCCGTTCTTTATAATGCTTAGCACCCACGGGGAAATGCCTGGAATGGCTTCCCACGCTTTGGAGCATGCGGCTAGTGGCCGAATGGCTATATCGCCCTGATTGCTGCACATAGCGGGCTGGACACAGTGTGTGGGCGCGCTTTGAATGTGTGTGGCAACGGGATTTGCACTCAGAGAGGAGTCTATGGGCCGTGAAACAGAGCGAGCAGAGAGGGGACACGCGCATGAGCTCGTGGGCGTGTTTATGTTCTCTGATATTAGAGCGGGCTGTGCCCATTTCATGTGATGGGGCTCTGAGAGAGACACGGGATATGTTATGCTTGTGTGTATGGGTGAACACATGATTGTGGGCACATTTTCTACACAACTGGCATATTTTCTCTTTTTGAGATTTCTCTGGGTAGCCGTGAAAACGGCTTTTTGTCGCTCGCAAGCGGGCTGGGACACCGGCTTGTTTGTGGCGGTCAACACTACAGCAGTCGGCGAAACAACGGGGACTGGCAGAGGGCGAAGCTTTGACGGCGGTCCGGCCGCAGCGGGAGAGCGCCGTCGTTTTCTTAACTTTGCTAGGCAGACTTCTGATGATCAGGCTTCAGCGACCAAGTCCTCAACGGGCGGCATGGCTGAATAACCTTTTTCGGCGGCTCCGTCCACCGAGCGCAGCGAGGCGGATATATCGGAGCGGTTTCTAGCCGAGAGCGGGGCATTCCAGGACTTCGTCAGCTCTGTGTGAAGTTCAGGCAGGAATGGGGCGGTTCGGTTGCACGCGGGGGTCGAGCGCCGATGAAAAAAGCTGCCGTCCATCTGGTTCGGGGCCTGCTCGGGTGGAGGAGACCACTCGAGACCGAGGCGTTCGACGGCCTGTGAGAGGAGGCGCATTAGTTCCTCCTCTATCCCGGCGCGGATCCCCGCCGACTCTCTCGTGGATCCGAGAGATGACCATTCCTCACTGTCTGACGCGAGCAGTGAACAGGAATCCTTTTCCTCCGCGGCGTCATCGGAAGCGACAGAGCGGCCACTCGGCGGCAACTGTATGTCCGGCTGGGGCGGGGAGGGAGAGCGGGAAGCGGGAAGCGGCGGCGGCGGCCCGCATGGTTCCGCAGGGGGCTCCGGCGGCCTCTGGGAGCGGCGTTTCTTTTTACGCGGCGAAGAGAGAGGCGGCGCGGGAGCGGATTTTGCCGCCAGAAGTCGTGCCCGCAGGGACGACAACGGCGGGCTCTCACAGAAGTCGCATCCTCCATCCGCGAGGGCGAGTTCTGCGTGCTCGAGTCCCAGGCAGAGAGCGCAAATGACATGGCGGTCTCTGTCCTCGAGAGGAGCGCGGCAAGAGCCGCAGGAAAAACGAGACATCTTTAAAAAGACGCTCGGCTCTTTTAGATATAGAGAAAAGAAGGATACAGTCGTCGGATGGCGCTAGCTTGCAGGGCGGCTGAAGGTGGCGAAGACGGCCGGCTTCTTCAGGGTCCGGGAGCTCGCTAGAGTGATGCCTTCTCGACGGCGACGGCTTTTCTCAGGACAGCAGAAGCGTGTAGCTTGCTGAAGATGAAATGAATCAACATATAAGCCTGGGAGAGACTGTTATATACACCATAGCCACGCCCATTCTGGCGGGCCATGATGCAATGAGCGCGCGGGCGCTTCTCATTGGCAGCGGGTTCAGCCCCGCTCTCCCATAGGCTTAAGCAGTTCTCTCTGAGCGAACCAATGAGCTGCTAGCTAGCCTGCTCTAGGTCTGCCGCAGAGGAACTGCGTTGTCAATGGATACAAATTATGAAATAATTTTTTGGCTTCAAACTCTCAGCAAAGATGAATCTTTCCCGCAGCGTAAGCTAGCTTACGCAATACGAGAGAACCTCTCGTAAGAGAACAACAATAGCACTCATTCAGTTTTTGTTTTCAGCTGTAAAGGTGAATTGGCAAATGCTTCTATCCACTCTAATGACAGTTATATAGTTGATTTGAAATTTAATAGTAATTCAGAATACAAATAAATGCAACAAAGAATACCATTTGCTGTTTCTTGTAAGAACTTGTCAATGGGTGAATTTATATGTATTCTTACAGTTCTTAAAAAGTAAAAAATTTACATTCATTAATTATCTACAAAATATCTTAACATTTAAGCGCTTTGAGTTGAATTGCAGAAAATAAAAGCTTAAATAAGTAATTGAGCATTTTCAAAATTTCGAATTTGCAGTAAATACCTGAAATGTGATTGGATTTTTCCCAGATTTAAACCAGCATGTGTCAGTCTGTTGACTTTTGGTTACTTGCCAGCAAAAAAAGAGTTAATTGTCACAGAAGCTTTAAAACCTCATTAGTGGAATCCAATATTTTGTTTCTGTTTCTGCCTAGCCTGATGTTGAGTCAGCCTCTAACATCATTAGCCTACTACACAGTCATTTACACCAGGGGTTCTCAAACCTGAGACTGCAAGACCTAAGTTGGGTGTGTCAGATTAGGAAGACAAAATGTGCAATGCTACGGCCCTTACGAAAAAGAAGTATACTTCAAGTTAATTTTATGAAGTATACTTAAGTAATGTTCAAGTATATTTTTAAGTATAATTATGTAGTAAGTATACTAATGTCAATATGTACTAGTAGTAAACTTGTAAGTGTACTATTTTAATACCGCTTGGGACTTAACTGGCCCACTTGTAGTATATAAAACTATATGTTTAAGTGTACTATAAGTGTAACATTAGTAAACTTTAAGTGCACAACTAGTTCATAATTACGTTTCTCATTTGTACTGCAAGTGAACATGGGTATACTAGTAGTTTACTATTTTAATACTTATAGCAAATTTTTAGTTTATGAAAGTACACTTTGAAGTATACTCTCAGTAAACTACTAGTTTAGTAGTTTTATACTACAAGTTTTCTTTAAGTGAACTTAACATTATACTTATAGTTTACTATTTATATATTATTTTTGCACTTGCAGTTGTAATGATAGAAACTCGGAAGCAAGATGCAAGTAAAAACTCAGTATTTATTATAAAGCAATGATGAAGCAAGAAAGAGTCCAGTGGTAACAGGCTAGCGGCGCAGGAACTCCAATGGTCAGATGAATCCGGTGAGTGAGGTGACGGAGAGTGCTGAACAAACAAGACGAATCCAGATAACGACCACAGGAACACGAACAGGAACAACAAAGGCACGGGACTGGAACGCAGAGGGATCAACACAACCGGACATCACAAAACAACGATCTGACAATGGAGATGAGAAGTTGGTGAGATATATACACAGGAATGGATAGACTGCAGCTGGTGATGAGGTAATGAGTGATTGCTGAACGAGCACTGATGAGCGGCCACGCCCCTCTGATCAGCGCCCACACATACAACAACAGAGACACGAGACAAGAAGAAGACAGGATTTACCAACCGTGACAGTACCCCCTTCCCTAGGAACGCCTCCTGGCGTTCCCAGACTCCCTTACCTGCCGATTGTAATCATCGATAAGGGAGTGATCCAGGATGTCTCTAGCCGGTACCCAACTTCTCTCCTCCGGACCGTAACCTTCCCAGTCCACCAAGTACTGGAATCCGCGCCCCCTCCGCCTCGAGTCCAGAACAAGATTGACCGAATAAGTGGGTTCCCCGTCTACGAGACGCGGCGGGGGGGGAACCGGGACTGACGGATTAATGCGAGCAAAAAAAACGGGCTTAATTTTAGATACATGAAAGACGGGATGAATCCTCCTGTACACTGGAGGAAGATTCAGGCGGACTGTCACCGGACTAATGATTTTGGTGACAGAAAACGGGCCAATGAATTTAGGTGCGAGCTTATTTGAAACGGAGCGGAGAGGAATGTCCTTGGTAGAAAGCCACACTTTAGAACCGACAACGTACACGGGAGGCCTCCGCCGGTGGCGATCGGCTTTGGCCTTGGTGCGCGCCCCCACTTGGAGTAGAGTCTCACGGGCTCTAGTCCAAGTGCGGTGACACCTCTGGACGAAGGCGTGGGCGGAGGGGACCGCGACTTCGGATTCCAGACTAGGAAAAATAGGTGGCTGGTAACCTACGCTACACTCAAATGGTGATAGGCCCGTGGATGACACTGGCAATGTGTTGTGGGCGTACTCCACCATAGACAGTTGCTGACTCCAAGAGGAAGGATTCTTGGACACTAAACATCGCAACGTTCGCTCCAAATCCTGGTTGGCTCGCTCAGTTTGACCATTGCTCTGGGGATGGAACCCAGAGGACAGACTGACAGTCGCCCCCAGAAGTTTACAAAACTCTCGCCAAAATTTGGACACAAATTGGGGTCCCCTGTCAGAAACCACGTCTGTCGGGAGGCCATGAATCCGAAAGACGTGATCAACGACAATCAACGCAGTCTCCTTGGCTGAAGGTAATTTGGGCAAGGGAATAAAGTTGGCAGCCTTCGAGAACCGGTCCACCACGGTCAAAACTACCGTGTGACCCTGGGAGGGTGGGAGGGCGGTGATAAAATCTAGTGCGATATGGGACCAGGGTCTCGAAGGTACCGGCAGCGGTTGGAGTAACCCATCTGGAGGTCGATTGGAAGTTTTACCCGTGGCACAAACTGAGCAGGCCAATACAAAATTGTGAACATCACGAGCCATGAGAGGCCACCAGAATCGTTGCTTGACTAAAAACATAGTACGATTAACTCCCGGATGACAAGCCACATTGGAACAGTGTCCCCACTGAATAACGCTGGGCTGTAAACTCTCCGGCACAAACAACCGGTTCGGTGGGCAACGAGTCGGAGGCGTTACCCCTTCTAAGGCCTTCTTGACCTTCGATTCGACCTCCGATGTGAGTGTAGAGATAAATAGGGTCTCTGGTAAAATGCACTCGGGAGTAGACGGGCGATCGGAACGGTCAAAAATGCGCGATAAAGAATCGGGTTTGATGTTTTTAGAACCCGGGCGGTACGAGAGAGTAAAGTCAAAACGTCCGAAAAAAAGAGCCCACCGAGCCTGCCTGGAATTAAGTCTTTTAGCCGTACGAATGTATTCCAAATTTTTGTGATCGGTCCAGACGATAAAAGGTACCCCCGACCCTTCTAACCAGTGGCGCCACTCCTCCAATGCTAGCTTGACTGCCAACAACTCTCTGTTTGCTTATGTCATAATTGCTTTCGGCAGGGGATAAACGATGAGACAAAACCGCGCAAGGGTGCATCTTGTCGTCTGAAGGAGAGCGCTGGGATAACACTGCACCTACCCCCACCTCTGACGCATCGACCTCCACCACGAACTGACGTGATGGATCAGGGGTTATCAGGATGGGGGCTGAAACAAAGCAACCCTTCAGTTTGGCAAACGCAGCTTCTGCTGCGTCTGACCACCTGAACGTCGTTCTGGGGGAGGTCAAGGCGGTCAGAGGCGCGGCTAGTCGGCTGAAATTGCGAATAAAACGCCGGTAAAAATTGGCAAACCCCAGAAACCTCAGTAGGGCCTTACGGGAATCTGGACTTGGCCAATTTACCACAGCCTTAACTTTGTCAGGATCCATGCGCATTCCCTCAACCGAGATGATGTGACCTAGAAAAGGAACAGACTGTGCATGAAACACGCATTTCTCCGCCTTGACAAAAAGCCCATTCTCTAGCAACCTCTGAAGCACTTGTCGGACGTGTTGCACGTGTTCCTGGAGAGACGATGAAAAAATCAATATATCATCCAGGTAGACATATATGAATTGATCGACCATGTCTCGCAAAACGTCATTGACAAGTGCTTGGAAGACCGCTGGGGAGTTGGAAAGGCCGAACGGCATAACCAAATATTCAAAGTGCCCCCTAGGGGTGTTAAAAGCGGTTTTCCACTCATCCCCCTCCCTGATGCGGACCAAATGATATGCATTTCTTAAATCCAATTTCGTGAAGATAGATGCTCCTTGCAACCTCTCGAAGGCTGAAGACATCAACGGCAAAGAATAAGTATACTTTACCGTGATGTTGTTCAACCCCCGGTAATCAATACAAGGTCGCAACGATCCATCTTTCTTCCCCACAAAAAAGAACCCCGCCCCCGCTGGAGAAGAGGAAGGGCGGATGAATCCCGTTGCTAGAGAATCAGAAATGTATTTCTCCATGACCTCTCTCTCTGGGACAGAGAGTGAATATAATTTGCCCTTAGGCGGAGACGTACCTGGCAATAACTCTATAGCACAGTCATAGGGACGGTGTGGAGGAAGAGAATCAGCCCGAGACTTACTGAACACCTCCTTCAGGTCCCGATACTCCGTGGGCACGTTAGATAAATCCACTGTCTCCTCCTGCAACACATGAACAGAAACAGACGGACAGGCAGACACAAGACAGGACTTATGACAAAAACTGCTCCACGCCACTACTGATTTGAGCTGCCAGTCTATTTTGGGGTTGTGATGAGTGAGCCATGGGTGGCCAAGAACAATGGGTGCAAGCAGAGTGTCCAGGATATAAAAGGAGATGGTTTCTGAGTGGTTGCCTGACGTGATGAGGGTGATGTCTTCAGTGACCAGAGATATAGTGGGGAGTTCTTGGCCATTGAGGGCGTGTACTGCAATCTGATGGGTGAGGGGTTTGAGGGGAACTTGGTGGTTGAGTGCAAAGGTGTGGTCCATGAAGTTACCTTCGGCGCCCGAGTCCAGAAGTGCGTGACAGTCGTGACGGTGGTTGGACCATCGGAGTCTAACCGGAAGGAGAGTCGATGTTGATGAGGTCTTCTCGGCGGAGATCCCACCCGACAGTAGCCTCATACTTACTGTCGGGCTGGGCCTTTTAAAGGACAGTTGTAGGCGAAGTGTCCAGCTCCTCCACAGTACATGCAGAGGCCCTGGGATCTCCGCCTTTCCTTCTCCTCCCGGGAAAGCCGAGCTCGACCCACCTGCATGGGCTCGGGATCGTAGACGGGGCTGACCGCGTCCCCGCCTCCAGAACGTTGGCCTTCAAATCCTCCCGAAGGGCGGTTGAGCTGTGCTCGCTGTTCCACTCTGGACAGCCGTGCGTCCACTCTAAGCGCCAAAGCGATTAGGTCGTTGAGCTTGGTGGGAAGGTCCATGGCGTATATCTCCTTCTGGACGCGGTCAGCCAGCCCATGCAGGAACATGTCCCACTGCGCCTCCTCGTTCCATTGGCTCTCCGCCGCCAGGGTCCGGAACTCGATAGAAAAATCCGCTACGGATCTCCTTCCTTGACGCAGGTCGGCTAACACTCTGGCTGCTTCTCTACCGGCCACAGCGCGGTCAAAGACTCGTTTCATTTCGGCAGAGAGCGCTTGGAACGAGGCGCAGCATTCGTCCTGGTTCTCCCACACCGCCGTTCCCCATAGTGCCGCTCTCCCAGTCAGTAACGTCAAGACAAAAGCGACCTTGGTTCGTTCCTCACGGAAGGTTCGGGGCTGGAGAGAAAAATGCATTGAGCATCGTGTTAAGAAGGCTCGACAAAAGTTAGGTTCACCTGAATACGGCTCCGGAGCCGGTAGACGGGGCTCCGACTGGGAGGGGTCCGCTGGTGGTGGTTGGGGAATCGGCGGTGCAGGCGGCGCAGTGGGAGCTCGCAGAAGTTGGATTTGCTGGGTGAGCCCGGACACCTGCGCCACTAAAGCCTGAACAGCGCGAGCTGTGTCGTTGAGGTTCTTTTCTTGGTTATCCATCCGAAGTCTGCTGTTGTTCAGAAAGTCTTCCAGTCTTCTACATAAAGTCAGTTTCTTCCAGACTTTCTGACGGGTTACTCGCTGCTTCCATTTGGGTCAGATCGTTCTGTAATGATAGAAACTCGGAAGCAAGATGCAAGTAAAAACTCAGTATTTATTATAAAGCAATGATGAAGCAAGAAAGAGTCCAGTGGTAACAGGCTAGCGGCGCAGGAACTCCAATGGTCAGATGAATCCGGTGAGTGAGGTGACGGAGAGTGCTGAACAAACAAGACAAATCCAGATAACGACCACAGGAACACGAACAGGAACAACAAAGGCACGGGACTGGAACGCAGAGGGATCAACACAACCGGACATCACAAAACAACGATCTGACAATGGAGATGAGAAGTTGGTGAGATATATACACAGGAATGGATAGACTGCAGCTGGTGATGAGGTAATGAGTGATTGCTGAACGAGCACTGATGAGCGGCCACGCCCCTCTGATCAGCGCCCACACATACAACAACAGAGACACGAGACAAGAAGAAGACGTAGGATTTACCAACCGTGACAGCAGTAGGCCTATACTACTATGTTCAAATGTTATTTTTTATACTTGGACAAATACCTTTAACTTTAATTTTAAAAACATTTTATTAGCTTCATGCATCCTCTTTTATCAACACTTGAATGTTGATAAGTTTTATAAAGAAAGGCCACATTTTAAACAAAAAAGTTGAAAACATTTTTTGTTAAAGACTAAGCCTTGATCAGATTCCGATCGATGATCAAAACACAGATGGAGTAGATCGAGTCCAACACCCCCAAAGCTATACACACTCTTATGAAACTTACATTGTTTGAAAATATTGATTAAAATATTGATATAAAACAGTTTCTAATTCTGAGTATCTGAATTTTGTGTAGGCTAGTCCACTGGTAGTGTACATAGGAATTTACTTTAATTCTACTTTACACTTTGCCCGCCATTGACTGAATTTTCCAGCTATCCATGTTTTCACTGTTATACGGTAGGGGGCGCTACGACACATCTTCTAGTACAGAATCTCCTGATCAAAACACAGGAGAAGAAGAAGCTGAAACAAGTGAAAGAAGATTGTTCACTCAAATGTAAAATAACGTGATCATAAAACATTAAACAGCGTGTAAATCAAAACTGCTTAATGTTACCAAATGAAATGAAGCGTAACCCATGAAGAGAAAACTATGTAAAAAAGTATATTAGGCTACTCGATCAAAAGAGTTAACACAACTACAAGACAAGTGTACTTTGAATACTTAATTATACTTTTAAGTATATCTCGATAAAAAAAAATAGTATAAGACAGGCCAAATATACTTGGACTTTTCTGTCAGTATAAGTCAAGTATACTTAAGTGCAATTTGAAGTATATTTCTGAGAAGTACATAAAAAGTAGATAGTAGTATACTTATTTTTAAGTTTAAAAGAAGTATACTAATAGCACACTTGAATAAACTTCTTTTTCGTAAGGGGGGTCCTCCAGGACAGGTTTGAGAACCCCTGATTTTCGATTTACACACATACCTAAAGGAGAAGTGAACGCTGCCTGGGAGAGTTGGGGTGGAAATCAGACCGATCCTCAGAGGAGTTTGTGGAGCTGAATCTTAATCATGTGGCCCCTATCTGGAGGATTGATTAACCTGTAGCCCTGACAATGCAAGCTCACAAGAGCTGCGGGATATTGAAAAGAGAATCAACTGGGAAACGAGAAACTGATGACATCAAAAATTCAAGGGAATAGTTTTTTACTTAACACATGATAACATTTACATGTTATTTTTCAGCTTAGAGCTTCTCATTCACAAATGTAAAAAAATATTTTATTCAGACCATTAAGTGTTCAGTTTGATTGTCTTAAACCGTATTTCGCCATTTGATATGATGCTGCTGAACCATGTGATCACAATATTATATTGTATATTATTTTAGCCATTTCGGGAGCGGTTTTGCTGTTTACTATACATTATTAAGCTGATGAGACCTTTTCTCTAGCACATGCTGAGCGTTCTTTCATTTCACCCTCAAGACACCCTTCACATTAACAGTTTTGTGGAATGTGCTAAACTGCATGTTTAAGACTAAACTGACTAGTTGGTGGTTTGCTTGAACCACTAGTCGACTAATCTTTCATAAGGAAATCCTGAATAATTAGGAAGATTTAGAGTTCATGTGATTTCTTTGGAAACAGTCTTGTGTTTCAATGGAAGTCTCAATATGTTTTAAAAAAAAAAGGTTTTTAAAACATTTTAATTTGATACATTGTCTTAAAATGCAATGGTAATAGGTCAAGCCAGCAAAACACACTAAAGATGTTTGCAACTCAATCTCGTGGCCATTTGTAACTATTTAGCATTTTGGCGAATTGGTGGCAAATTTGTTGAATTCGTACAATCTCATTCGTATACAAATTCATACGAAATCTCCACCTCAGAAAATAGTTGTCGGGTGAATGTTTGTGGCCATTTCTGTGGTGTTTTAAAGGGGATACATTCGAAGACACATCTTCTAAGGTTACTGGTTTTAAACTGTCCAGTGACGAAAGTTCTGCAGTCAACCCTCATGATTCAACCATACACAATTGCCCTTACTATTTGTTTAGGATTCATCATTAAAATCTGAATCCGGTTCAGTCTGTTTTGTTGAGAGACCAGCCTGTCGAGAAAATAAAAAACCTCAGTGATTTTGCCCCTGCAGAGAACATTGTATGAACAGTAGACTATTAATCAAATTCTCCATTTCCATCTTTTGAGAGCACTGTGCTAGAGGGGTGAAGGAAACAGCCAATTAAGTGATTTCCTCTCATTGAATTTTAAGTGTTAGGTCTTTAGCATTGTTGTTTTTAATGGGAGGGAAAAGCATCCATTTAGGATTTCTGCAAGTGGAGGCAACATTGTCTGGACTGAGTTCTCATTGCAGGTCAAATGAGATTGGCTGAAGTCATCTCTAGGGATGATATGGTAATTTGCTTTGATTTACTTCATGTTTTTAAGGCATGATGGCAATGCAAAGTATGGTTTTACACATTACTGTATACAGCATAGTCATTTTAATGACTTAAGTTAAAAAAAGTATTTGGGAATATTAAGCGATATGTGCTGGTCCACCATGAGAAGTGCTGTGTCATTCAGTCTGAAAAGTGCATGAACCTAATGAAGGAAAATAGATTAAATCATTTGTCTGGATTAAGTACTTTTTCTGATACTCTTGTGCCACTTGGCCTGTGGTGCCAAAGTTGATTTTCTGGTTCTCATATTTAGACGTACATTACAGCTTCTCAGACCGATAAAATCCTGTCTTGCTGCATGTCAAATCATTCTTGAAATATTTGGCTCTTTAGTAGAACAGAATGAAAATTGTTATTATGGGATTGCAATTATATATAAATGGTATTTCTGCAGGTAATCACAAGATGGATTGTCAGAAATGAAGGGGTTTCATAAATGAATGCGACAATGTTGTATCTTTGATGTACTTTACAACTGTAGCTTCCCAAAATATAAGCTACTCATTTGCTGATTTTCAACCAGCTTTGAATTCAAAGTGTATCCAAACTTTATTACCTATATATTACCTGCACCCAGATATCCAAGTTTATTTGTCAGCGAAAGTCTGCTGAATGTCCGCTGTATGACAGTCTGATCGACAGAGGGGCAGCGCTAAAATAAAAAGTGCGTTATGGCAAAAGGGAACATCACAGCCATTTTCTCTGCTTGCTCTAGTTATGTAGCACATAATATCTGTATTATGTATTTAAATATAATTGTAGTTTAATGATGGTGTAGATCTATGAGCTAGTATGGATAAAGTTACAGTAGACCTGTAGAACTAAACCTGAAAACTTCAAACCAGAACTATGAAAGTTCATTTGGGGATTATATTCTGTTTTAAGTCTTAGACTTCAGATGACCTATTAGGTTGATGTCACATGCACAGGTAAATCTCTAAAAGAGGTTAGCATTCCACTACATTCCTCTCAGTAGACCAAGAGTACACTGATCCACCCTTAGCCATCTGCCCTTAATACTGGCATTCAGCAGGGGGTAAGAAGCTTGGTTCGGGACCCACATCTATAGCACCCTTTTAAACCTGGAGGCCAGATTGGTCTAACATTTGCATAATAACACACGTGGCGTTTCTCACTTTAGAAAGATATGTGAAGTTGTATGTTTTTAAGATAAGTAACTGTACCAGGTATATGTCTTCTGACAGATTTGAACCCAACATGACCCCAGTTAACCTTTGTAAACTTTAACACAACACAAAATTAATAACTTTTGCATGCATAAACATTGACTTTGTTTCTAGTTGGTGAACACTTGACAATCCAGACAGACATCCATGAACAAACATGAAAATAATTTTAAGCTTCAGGTCTCATTATAAACCTTATGTATGGCTCATTAATATTATAATCATAATATTATAATATACTATAACGTAATATACCATCAAAAGTGTGTGTGTGTGTGATGTAAATCTGTGATATTAACTTAATAATATTAAGTACCAATCAATCATGTCAAATGATTTTAGCAGCTGTCAGATGTGATATCCACCTTAAAATGTGGGTGAGTAGCTGATGCAGGTTACCGAGGAGCAATCAGCACATTCATTAAGGATTCTGCTCACATGATGCGACCGGTTGAAGCCTCAAAGTTATGCACTGCCCCCAGTTCCTCCTTTGCAATTAGAGGTCCATCCACTCTAACATCTTACTCTGCAGCCATTACTTAGGAGTAATTTAAGTAATGTATTTATAGAAGCAGGCAGAAGTAGTTTCATCCATTGCAAAGCTAACTGCTCAGAGGTGTTTTTTACAGGAACATTTGATAAATTAATTCAGGGTGAACTGGATTGAAAATTGTGTGGTGTGGTCATCTTTTATGGAGGTATATACTGTCGCCCCTCACATGTAGTTGTGTAGGGGCCCTAGCTTACTATTCCCCCTTACTGGGCCCACATACAATCTGCAACAACAGAACACTGATGAAAAAAGTAGGTTTCCCAAAAAATTCATGTGAAATTCCCTATGTACCTTGCACGGTTTTTATTTTATTTTTTATTTTAACTGCATTTTGAGGTTTTGGGGGCAAAAATGTTATGTTTAGGTAAAAAGATAATGCTTTGAGATATACTGCCAAGCTAAAATATGCAGTCAGTATGATTTTTTTGGGAATTTTTATTTACACTTAAGTCACAAGGCTGATCGATTTAATATTTTAAAATGTATTCCTGTGATGGCAAAGCTAAACTTTCAGCATCATTACTCCAGTCTTCAGTGTCACATGATCCTTCAGAAATGATTCTAATATGCTGATATGGTAGCCTGACGTCGTCATACTCAAGATTCTAGTCAGAATGTGATTCTGATACTGCTCCATTGGGCTGTGATTATGGGGCGTGTTTCAACCGAACCAGGAAAAAAAAAATGCCTCTGCACTCATTTGGATAGACCGAATCCCGTAGGAAGGACGGCAAAAACATCTTTCCGATCGACAAATGCCTTGATCGCGCTTCTCTGTTCCTCTTTTAAAATAAATACACTGTCTATATCTTCTATAACAGATGCGATGGCGGAATCTGTACATCTCAATTCTCCAGCAGCAGCCACCTTTGTTGTAAATGAATTCAACCCAAGGCTTAAGCGCTCTTTGGTGACGTGGATGATTACGTTACTGTTGATCAGCTGTCCATCATCGTATAAAGCCGGCCCTGACAATTTGATTGGTCCGAACAGCTTTAGTTCGGGCATACTTGCTTCTCAACGGATCAAGTCCAGACCGATCTTCCCATCCTCAAATGTTGTGGGCGGGGCTAAATTCGGCTGGCATCCAGGCTACTGATTTGGTGCTCAATAAACATTTCTGAGTATTATCAATGTTGAAAACAGTTGTGCTGCTTAATATTTTTATGGAAACTGTGATGGGTTTTTTCAGGCTTTTTTGATGAATAGAAAGTTCAAAAGAACATAATTTAATAGAAATCTTTTATAAATTACTTTACTGTCATTCTTTGATCAATTTAATGCCTTCTTGCTGAATAAATATATATTTAAAAAACATCTTACTGACCTCCATCTGAAGTCATTTTAATAGCTTAAAGTGCCCCTATTATGCTATTTTAAAGTTTTCTAATGTTGTTTTGGAGTCTCCTACAGGTTTACATGCATCAAAGGTAAAAAAAAACTTTAATTTTCTCATAAAATACATTTGCACATCACCACCTTTTCAATGATTCTCAAACGACTCGTCAGATGAATCAATCTCTCTAAATCCCTCCTTTCTGCAAGCTACTCTGCTCTGATTGGCCAGACAGCTCAGTCTGTTGTGATTGGTCTACTGCGTATAGCGCGCGTGTCGAAAACAAAACCGCCCATTGCCATAACAACATCAGCTCTGCTTGTCCTGAGGCTTCCTACCCCGTAAACTAAACACAGTAACGAACAATGACGTCGATTTCGATGATGAAACACTGGAAGAACTAGTTATTCAACCCGAACCTCCATCGCAAGCCAAGGACGACTTGAGCAGGATGTTTCTCAGTGATACACTACTCAGTTTGAGGTACATTATGAGATGTTGCAACTAGGGATGTTAACCGATGACCGTTTGACCGATGGTTGACCGACCGTATCAACGTTAACCGATCAAAGTTGTCTGTAGTCGGTTAAAAAAAAATCTCTAAATTAGGCTATTATAGACAGTGGACTAAACACTACTACAGTTAGACATCTTATTCCAAGATTTTTTTGTGTGAAATGAACAAATCCCTCACACTCAATTTTTCATAACTCGCCTGTTTGTACTTAATAAACCAATAAAAACATTTGGCGCGAGGTCACAGCGTTTGGGTTCGCGCGCTCACAAGGTTTGCGAAAAGTAAAGGCTACAGGCTAAAACACTCGAGGTTAGAGCCAGGGCAGACGACAGGATGAAGCGTGCAAAGAAAAGTACTGTGTGGGACCATTTCACCAAAAAGAATGACAGATGTAAGTTGCAACTTGTGTGATACAGTGCTTAAAAACAGTAGTAGCACATCATCTATGATGTATCACCTGAAAACGCGACACCCGCAAGCCTCTTTCTTGGGTGAGAAAGGTAGCCAAAGCCAACCTACCATGTCATCTATGCTAGCTGGTAGGAAATGTGACAAACAGCGCTCAGAGACTATTATAGTGTGTGTGTGAGCGGGAGGCAGAGCGGCAGAGAGATGTGACAGAGTTGCGAAATTGCAGGCGCGGCTCGAAATGGCTGTTATTTCAACTAGCGTAGCATATTTTAAACTAACCGGTTAACCGGTTTCATCCGGCTAATGAGGCTCGGTGGTCGGTCAAGAAAATTTTTAGTTTTCGCCATCCCTAGTTGCAACTAGGGCTGGGCGATAAAACGGTATCGGTATTTATCAACGGTACACCATTGTCGGTAACGATATAAAAATGTTCGATATAGCGCTCGATATTTTCATTAAAATGCGCACGCATTGCCCGTAGATCTTAGGCCGATCACATATTGCGTCTAAAAACGTGTGGAAAGCGTGGCTGTGCCGCTGTCTCCTTTCCAAAGCGCTTGCGCTCCCCTGGCGTCTGTCGTTGCAATGCAACATGAACTGCGCTTTCCACATCATCAAAGAGTATAGAAGGCAAGAGGTGAAACTCTGATGCTTTTTTGGTAACAGCTACTTGCTATTAAAAAACTTCGTTAGCGCAGCCGCCATTTTGGAGTGAAAATGCCAACTGGACAACAGCACAGATACACAGAAACAGACAGAATGACAACGAAAGAGAGCACTTCAGCACGTGTGTTTCTGGATGCGGTCGGTACCTGACTCGGTCTGACAGTCTCGATCGCTCGTTCGTCGAACTTCTTCGTTCTCACCAAGAAGAACCCCGGAAGTGCCAGATTAGAGCTGTGCTTTCCTTCATGCAGGATGCGTTGGAGTGACCCCTCCACCCTGAAAGTGTATGTTGCCGCTATTGCAGCACATCACGATGTGGTAGAAGGTAAGTCTGTGGGAAAGCACGGCCTGATCATCAGGTTCCTGAGGGGCGCGAGAAGGCTTAATCCTCCTCGCCCTCACCTCATACCCTCGTGGGATCTTTCCCTGGTCTTAGAGGCCCTGCAGAGAGCACCCTTCGAACCACTGCACTGGCTTCGGTCAAGAGGGTAGGGGACCTGCAGGTGTTTTCAGTCGACGAATCGTGCCTGGAATTCGGACCCGCCAACTCTCACGTGATCCTTAGATCCCGGCCCAGATACGTATCCAAGGTTTCCACCACTCCTTTTAGAGACCAGGTGGTGAACCTACAAGCACTGCCCCTGGAGGAGGCAGACCCAGCCCTAGCTTTTCTCTATCCCGTCCGTGCTTTGCAACTGTACATGGACCAAACGCAGAGCTTTAGAACTTCAGACCAGCTCTTTGTCTGTTATGGAGGCCAGCAGAAGGGAAAGGGTGTCTCTAAGCAGAGGTTGGCCCAATGGATAGTGGATGCCATCGTTTTGGCGTACCAGGCACAAGGCAAGCCGTGGAATCTCTACTAGGAGTGTTGCCTTCTCCTGGGCTAGCTGCGGGCTGGGCGACACCAGACACATTTTCTAGATTTTACAACCTCCGTGTAGAGCCAGTGTCCTTCCGTGTACTCGCTCCAAGTAGCATGTGAACGCTGAGGATCCGCTCGTTGCCTCGCTTGCCGCGCAAAATTCCCCTCCCAAGGGACCGGATGCGTGTGCTTATATTGCTCCTCAGGTGAGTACCCAAGCTGGCAAACCCTGTTGGAGTACCTCCAGCACCCTCGGCAGTCGACGTGACAGAGACGTCTTACGGCAGGCCTAACACTCATATGCAGTGGTGGAACCTGTGCTAGGCTAGGTGCCCATATGTTGTGATCCCTACGGCGATCCCATATGTTTAATCTTTCACAGTATGGCTCCCCTGTCGGCGAGCCTTTGTCTTTCCCTTGGCAGAGCCCACTCTCTATCCATGAGCTAAAGAATCATTATCTTTTTAGCTCAAGAGCCTGTAAATTCTGCTCCGGCTATAATCATATGATTTGTCTAAGTCACCTGACATCAGAGAGCATCTCTGCTAGAGGAGACATGAGCTGATCAGGCCTCAGCTTGGGCTGTTTGAAAACAGAGAACCTGAACCTCTGAGGGTTTCGTGCGAGTGATCCATGGCAGGGTTGATGTGATCCAGCCGAACTAGGTCAAGTCCTTCCCTTCCATTAGAGTGTCATTAGTTTTCAAAGTCACCATAATATTTTGTTTTTTATCATCCTTGTCAGAATCGTCTAATGCAGATGAATGGGGAAGCTACAGTCTATTGTTCGCTAAGGGGAGGTAATGTCATTTAATTTGCGCTGTACAGCTGAGCTCTTTATTATTTTTCTTTGTATTTGCCCATTAGCAGTCTTTACACCTTTTCTTTTTTCTTTTCTTTTCTTTTCTTCCAAAGACATACACAAAGCATCTTTTCTTTTTAGCTTTTTGTCTGGTTTTTCTTTCAGACAGTGGGCTCTTCTGATCTCTTCTGGTGATTCTCATCACCACTCGTTAAAGTTATGCCACAATCAGATTGACTCTGAAATAGTCAGATACTTGACAGATGCTTGATTCATTTTCTTGTGCAAAACAAACTTTTAAAACAATGTTTTAAAAATTGATTAATAAGATTGAACAGGTGATACATCTTAGTTTAAAGATTTGTGCTTTACTGGCCCAATTTCTTTCATGTATTGATTTTCTAAACTGAAAGTTCAGGCAGAACAGTTTTTTAATAGCAAATAGCCTTTAATTTTGTATTTTTAGAACTGGCACAATGATGATAAAGACTTACTTATAAAGACTGGATCATTTCCTGTATATAGATTTTTTCTTTAATTAAGATTGCTCATTTGTCCTGCCATATTGATTCTGGTGGAAATAGTTGGCAATATTATGACCCGTGGGTGTTGATTCAGTGTTTTTAGTGGAAGCACACTGTACTGAATCAAATCCTTTGCAATCTCAGAGCACTTACAGGTTACTTTGACCTACTTTCCTAAGTGGGATTTTCAAAGGAAGTACGGTGCCTCAAGCCTTCCGTTACATTTATAATGTTGAGCAAGATCTGTGAATATCATGATATGCTGTTAGATCGTTAATGTATGCCTAATATATTGATGCTTTCATCAGTACATTCATGCAAATCTTATGCTAAGATGGATGTATCTTTGCAAAACACTGAAAACATCTTCTACCAAGGGCATTAGCTTTATTGATTGGATTTTTTTTAAAATTGATTTATTCTTTTAGGTTTTACTTGTGGCAGTCTTGGCTCACTTATCTGAAGTCAAATAACACATGGCCAAAGTAGTAGTAATAATCATAATAATAATCATAATAATCAAAATAATAACAATAACCTCACACTTTTATAGAAAATTGCTTGTAGTATAGAATATCCACAATATTGTCTTCTGAAGATCTGCTTTTAGCTGAATTGAACTAATTTCCTAATTGATAAACTTTATACAGATATTGAACTGAACTGAATCAACACTAAACTGACTTCACCTGAATAAGGACACTATTATCTTTATTATCTATTAACTAGCTGCTTTACAGTAGAATTGAATTCTGTTTGCATCATTGATCATTATTATCCTGATGTTTATCATCATAACTGCTTTGAAACAATCCGTCTTGTATAAAGCGCTATATAAATAAAGGTGACTTGACTTTGACTACATTATGTAAGTTGCTTTTGATAACAGCTAAATGCTAAATGAATAAATGTAAATGTAGGTAAGTAATTGGGCAGCTTAATTACCAAAGATAATTCTTTTTATTTATTTATGAACAGTATTGTTATTTATTCATTTATGAGCAGTACTACGAAAATAGTGCTTTGATAATGAATAAATATGAATGCAAATAAAGGCAACTTAATTACTATTATAATTTTTATTGATTTATTTTTAAAAGGGCACATGCTTCTTTCTTCTACCAAAATACAATCTTATGAAAAAAAAACAAATGATGCTTGGATTTTTACCACAGAGAATGCTTGAGTCCTCTCTGTTGTAAATGCACATCCTCTTTCTCTAAGGGCTCAAGTGGATTGACTGGCTCAATCCCCTGTGCCTTTCATTGTAAACGGGAGTAAATCTGGAGGGGAGAGTAGAGAGAGCAGCTTGTTAACCGCTTGTTGCTCTCAGCCGTGCAAACAGTGAAGTCATACCTTCCAAGGCTTGTTTTGCTCACCGGTGATGTCACCAGCAGCCAATCAGCAGGCGCTGCTACTGTAGGTGGTGGGTGCAGCGGGAGTCTTGGGTATACGCACAGGGACGCGCTGGCGGCACTCCGGCTCTCATCATCACATCATTACGGGGCTAGAGAGGAGGAGGGAAAGCAGCAGCTGAGAATATCTAATCACAGTCATGATTAAGTCATCTGATTCCCCAGCTTTTTATGTGTGATGTGCCTCACAATTACATATTGAATAAATCAGTTTTAGTCCACTTGGGCTTTGATTAAGCCATACTGTTTTATCTGTCATGTTAGGCACCTCTTAAGGAAGCTCTCACACTCTTACATACGTTGATTATACAAGTTTTTCATTGGCCACCGTGACCTTAAGTCAAGGTCAGTTTTGTTACAGAGGAGAGGAAGACTTGATGTTTTATCCTGTCTAATGCAAGTTTTTCCATCTAGTCATCTATATGTGATTAATCATATTTAATTACCTATTCATTTGCTGCAGGCAAGATAAGCTTGGATGACACGGTTACTGTAGCAAAGGTTGATTGCAGTTTCACTTCGTCTGTCCGATACGGTTTCATTACTTTAATTGCTTTCTAGAAAATTGTGATTCAATTAAACTCACTCATTTAGACATTTCACTGTTGTTGTAAACAAAATATTCAGCTCGGCAGGATATTAGTGGGGTTCAAAAATCTGAGACCTCTAGTGAAAATGATTCTGTTAGCATGCTTTTCTAATTTAGGACTCCAGACATACTGTAAAGTGAAACATTTAGGAGCTAAATTACCTCTTTTAAAATTACAGATTTGCTGATTGCTCAGAAGCATTTTAAAAATAAAGAAATATTTATAAAATATTGTTATTAATATATTTCGTTAAAACTTGAAATATTGTTGTGAATATGTATCTTTAATTACATGCCGTCATATGAACAACCAGTCAGTCAATAGCCTGGCAAACCTAAGTACACATCAGAGTTTACAGGTTCCCTATTTGATTAGTGACCAAGCAGAATCTTAAATATTTCTTATTTTTTTGTCCTAAGTTTTCTTTGTTTTACATTTTTCAAATCCTACAAAAACATGTTGACTTCAAGGTTTAAGTGTGAGACAAAAACAAAACAATATCTCATATTGCCATTATTTACTTTTGAGCCCATTGTAGTTTTTGTCTTAGTAAATAGAGAGAGAATGAGTGTGTATATTGATTAGTAAAATAGTTTCCAGTTTCCGGAGAGATAAAATAGATTTCTGAATAAGGCTAATATATGCTGAATTGAACTTCAGCACATAGCCTGCAGACTTGCTGCTTCATGGTTGATCTACTAACCAAAATCTAATTTCAGCTGTTAGATGAATCATTGCTCACCAGAGCAGTTTCAGTGTGTGGTTGGTACAATCCTGTGTGTGATTGCTCATCAAAGTCCATATGTTCTCACAGGTGCCCACGGAGTCAGAGAGGAGCCCCAGTTTGTGACGGCCCGCGCTGGGGAGACCGTGATTCTGGGATGTGACGTGGCCCACCCACTCAACGGCCAGCCCTACGTGGTGGAATGGTTCAAGTTTGGAGTTCCCATCCCCTTCTTCATCAACTTCCGCTTCTACCCTCCCCATGTGGACCCCGAGTACGCCGGTGAGCCCTGATTACTTCTGTCTCACTGCATAACATCATTCACACAAATAAAGCCATTGTTTTATTATTTGTTATGACTAATAAAACTTTTAATGAATTCATTATATGATTATTGCATTTAATAAAGGAAATTCACACATTTTACATGACTTTCAGAGATATTCTTTCTATTAGACAGTGTTTTGCATTGATAGTGCCATTTATATTTCATGCACTGAATGCATTAAAATGCATTGAAACAATTTGGTCTTGTTTTTGAGATAAATACTATTGAAATGTCTCTTTCGCTTTACAATTATTACACTTCTTGTTTTTTTCTTATGTGGCTCTGATTTGTCACATGAAATTAGTGAACAGTAATTGCCTGTTTGATTTGAGATCATTATCTTCAGTCTTCATCAGATAAAACCATCTCCATTAATATATTCGAACAATGCACAGACTGTTTCATCACAACAACTGTGATTCTCCCAAACTTACCCTTATGTGAACCCTGTTTTAAAGATGGAAGGTTGCCTTTCCACATCTAAATCTCTTTAAGATAGCCGTATTTGCGGATATTGCAGGTAGGGATGTACCAATTTGAAATCAAATGCTGAAAAAAAAAGATTTTAACTAGAAACTAGGTCGATATTGATTAATTTTGCTCTTAGGTCTCAGTCTTTGAATTATGGTAAATGAATACAATGAAATTACACCCCTACAAACCACAGGAGGTACAAGAGCGATTTGCATTGCATTCAGTCATTTCGACTAAACATTACTGGGTTGGATCTGTTAGTTGGATGCAGACTGGGAAATTTAATTTATCACCCACCAGACACAGTGTTTGGTGAATGCCCAATTTTATTAACTACTAGCACTATTACTATGACAAAAGATACCCTGCTCTTTCGCCAACCATTTTAACTTTTTTAATTCAATTGTATAAAGGAACTTTTTTTTTAATTTTGGATCCTGGTTTGATGTAATAAACAGGTCCATATAAGTCAGGTACAATTTAATTTTGACAAGTTATAATTTTGTCATAATCTGCCAGTAAATATAGGTGGCTGATCTACATACCTGATTGTTGGATATGTCACCCGATTCATTTTTTTCATATACAGGGTATCGTAGCAGGTCGTTCAGCCATATGTTTGACCCACTGAAATGGAGACACTTACTGTTGGCTCTGAAATCAGCCCAGTCCAGACCTCAGCACATTATTTAATCTCATTCATAGGGGCTGAAAGCTTTATCACAGGGCAAGAGCCAGCCGTGTCAACAGATTATGAATCGAGACATACGGGCTGGTTTGAAGAAAGCTCTTATCTTTTGCTCCGATGGATCTGACGGTCCAGATCAGTGGACAGGTGGAAGAGGTGCTGATCTCTAGAGAAAAGCATCAGCCGAACAGATGAAAGAGGTTTTGTGCTGGGGTTGGGGTAGAGTGAGGCAGATCAAATATGATCCTTTTTTTCCTAATTGAGATTGAAAATTACATCATTGATAAGAAGTGGAAACATAAAGGGCATAATTTAAGAGCATGTCAGATTTATAAAAGCAAAGAAACTGTGATAGTTTATCAGACGTGGCTTAGGGCAGGATATGCAATTTTAATGGCTCTCACTCACGGTGAACGGTAATGAGAGGGGAATCTTTTTTACTTTCTCTCATCCTGAATTTCCAGCAGTGATTTTTAACACATTGTGCAGTATTTTTTTAAAACAGATTAAGATTAATAAAACATCTCATAGGCTGTTGCTCTGCTGGTGCTGGAATCCTGGGATTAATGTGATTTAAAACCTTATTTGAAGTTTATGACTCAATCACCAATCTTGGTTAATAAAGCATCCAATTTCTCCTACTTTTACATTTGGATTATCTTTGGCATCATCTAACATTCACTCAGGTAATCTTTAAAAAATAAATATATATATATGATAAATTGTATAATTAATTGTATTATGAATGGTAAATTAATCTATAGATTTATTTATTGAAATTTATAACAACAGATAGACAAACAATCAAACAAAAAAAACATCGCAATATAAAATATAAGAAAATCTGGTCATGCGCACAGTAACTGTGTGCTACTAACAAGACAGAGACTTCATCCAAAAACGATTTACAATTTTAATGAATTTTAATTTGATCAACGTTCCATTGAGCAGGATCCATAATTGTGGCATACAGTATATGGCCTGTGTGCTTCTGTGACCTGTATATAAATGAGGTTTTACATGTGGTCATATTCAGCAGCATATTTCCTCTGATCTCTGGCCTCATAGTGGGCACCGCATCCTCCAGACTAATGACTCAACTCAGCACATCCACAGTAGCTCTGTGTCTTAGTGCGTGAGACCCGGGCACAACTCTCCCAGCTGTAATGGTAACTGGTTCGCATCCAGCATAGCTCAGGCATAGATATCCAATATCCACCACAAAAAGCCTGCTTGTCACCAAATGACGGATATGAAACCTATGTAATGGGCCTTTGTCTAAGCATGGGATTGAGAGATGATAGAGTCCCACATATCTGAGAGTCACTGTATTATTCATTAATGCTAAAAAAAGATGAAATAGCAATTCTTTAAAAGTTTTAGTCTTGTTTATTCAGGAACTGCACAAAAAAATAGGCCTGCAGTGCTGGAAGTCATGTGAGTTACTGCTTTACTGCAGTTTTTAAAAAATAGTTTTCTGTTACTTGCATTGGTGTTATTGTCCTTTTGAGTTATGCATCATGACATGCTAAAGGGATAGTTCACCCAAAAATGAAAATTCTGTCATAATTTTTGTATTATTTATATACTATTAATATACTATGTACTATTAATTGAATTTATTTTAATATATTTTGGTATTATTTACATACTATTAATATACTATATTATACTATATTATTAATATTTATTAATTTTATAATATTTAGAATGAGCTTATTATTATCTTATTTTATTATTTATGTATTACATAGTTTATTAAAATATTAGTTACACTTTTTGTTAGGTTACAAATTGTCTTGTAGTATTTTTATTTTATTTTATTTTAGCTTTATTTAAATTAACAAATTAATAAAAATGTAACCGTTTTAGTTGTAATGACAATAATAAAACTTGTACTCACTCTCATGTCATTCCAAACCTGTATGACTTTCTTCTGTGGAACACAGTGAAAGTCAAACCTGCATGTGTCCGATTCCTCAGAACTCTTTAACATAAAAAAAACAAAAACATATATATATATATATATATATGTATATTTCACATGCAGGTTTGACCTAGACTTTCAACTTAATGAGGGAGAGAGAAAGAAAATGAGGGAAAATGTACTTCCGTCCTGTATTGACCTCCACCGTGTCACTTCCTGAGGACTATCTTTAACCTACATCATGTGCCATTATTGTTTCTCTTGCTCTCATCAACACTCTCTTACAGCTGTAAAAGTAGGCCAGGCGTTTGACCGCTCTCGTTTCGCTTCTGGTTCTCCTTCAGTGTTATTGATCTGCAGGGCCTTACAGAAATTGCTGTGTGTAAGATATATTTTTAAAGTTTTTTGTTTGTGCGACCTTGGTTTGTTCAGAGATGAGATCACTGGACACAATTGCGTACTGTTTCCAGTCGTGCCAATAGTGCTGCTATCTATATACATGGAGAAAGACGGCACTATCTGCATTATTTCATCATTATTTCAAACAAGAATAAAATCTAACAACAAAGATATAAGCCATGCTTCACACACAAAAAACATATTTTTAGACTGTACAACTAATGCACATGCACGATTTTATTTTTCTTATTTACATAGTGTTTTTATTTTGTATGCTGTGGGACTATAACAGATTCTTTTCAGACTGTGTATTGGCCATGGTAATGCCATTTTTATTTAAATAATTTTTTTGAGGCCCTTAATAGCCTTTAACGCTGCTGTCTTGCAATCCCTCTGCCTGTCCTGATATTGTTTCTGGCCATCTGTCCAGCACTGTTGCCAGAATATAGAGAAAATGCATAAATCCCCCTCTCTGCTTGACCCTTGAAGACAGCCAGCCAGCTATACATAGTGTCACAAAGGATTTGCCCATGTCTGGTGTGGTTAGAGATGTGTGTTTCCCGATTTGCTCATGGGAGTTATAGAAATTACTGTGAGCCTCTTCGGCTCTCACGTCAGCCTTCATGGCCCCTGGACCTGACACTGCTGTCGCCAAAACAACACTCATGAGTGATGTTGTGGACCCAGGCTGTGTACATCATTGCGAGAGTAAAGATAAACAATTAGATTTAATTTACTTGAATTAAATGTGTAATGGCTGTAGGCTTCTTTGTTTTTTCATGTACTAAACTAAAAAAAACTTAAGAGTGGTGTGAATTAAAAGATATTACAGTATAAAGTATATACAAATACTATATTTTTAATACAAAATGTATAAATTAATTTAAATAAAAATATGTTTAAAAAGCATATTTCCCTTTATATTATAAATACCATTTGGAATGGCAATGAAGTTATAATGTTTTGTTATAGATGGGTGTTTTGGACCCCTTGGATCAGAGCATCTCTCACATCTTTTGTGTGCCTCTGAACCCCTCAGGTCGAGCCAGCCTGCATGGCAAGTCATCTCTACGCATTGAGAGGGTTCGCTCGGAAGACCAGGGCTGGTATGAGTGCAAGGTCCTGATGCTGGAGCAACAGTATCACACCTTTCACAACGGCAGCTGGGTGCACCTCACAGTCAACGGTGAGTCTCTGACCTAAGATCAGTTTTCTTCTCATGTCACTTATAGGGTTTGTTTTTAGGATTTAGGTCAGGTTGGGAAGGTCAAGTTGAACCCAGTTTTGTTGTCCGATTGTGTCCAAACCAGATGTGCTGTGATTAAAAAAGTGTGATTCAAGTTTCTTTTATAACTAGTTGAAAGTCGTACGTTTTTTGGCGTTCAGTCAGCTGTTTGGTTTGGTTTCGTGGGCATAGCCCCATCTACACCAAAAACTTTTTGGACCAATATTCCATTCCTCATGTAAATGGCCGTCAAAAGTATTTAGGCACTTTTGGACACTTACAGTCAGCCATACTTAAATTTCTAAATGTCAAAATATTAAACCGAGTGACAAATGCAAGCAAATTAGGCTATGCTTTTTTGTTGTTGTTGTTTTGAAGTACACTATTGTTCACAAGTTTGGGATCTGGAAGATTTTTTTAATGTTTCTGAAAGTCTCTTATGCTCACTAAGGCTGCATTTATTTGATCAAAAATACAGTAAAAACAGTAATATTGTAAAATATTATTACAATTTAGAATAACTGTTTTCTTTTTGAACATATTTTCAAATGTCATTTATTCCTGTGATGGCATAGCTGAATTTTTAGCATCATTATTCAAGTCTTCAGTGTCACATGATCCTTCTGCTGATTTGCTGCTCAAGAAACATTTCTTGTTAGTATCAATGTTGAAAGCAGCTGTGCTGCTTAAAATTTTGGGGTAAACTGTGATACATTTCCAGGGTTCTTTGATGAATAGAAAGTTCAAAAACAGTATTTATTTGATATAGATTTTTTTTGTAACATTATAAATGTCTTTACTGTCACTTTTGATCAATTTAATGCATACATAGTAACTCAATTACTTTTAACTGGTCCCAAAGTCATTTTAAATAGATATATGAAATAAAGTTTCTTTTTGTATAATGGTTTGCTTGAGAAGTTTGTTTTTGCTATCTTTCTTTAAAATAAATGACAGTTGGTTTGATAATTTGTTGCAAGTGTCCAAATGGGCAAGGTTTGCGAGTGCGTGACAGCGCTCAAACAGAGAAAACCCTTCCACGCACTGTTCTGATTGGCCATTGTTGCAGACAAAAAAATCTTGCCGCCTCGTGCCTGGTTACGGCAGTGTCAGTCTTCCTGTGAGCGGATCATGTCACTGTGCCATCTCGGTTGTGTTGCCTAGGCAGCAGACACCCAAATCCCCAGACCAGTTACAGTACATTATCTCTATCTCATTGCTGTGTGATTTACACTCAACCTCTTCCAATAGACAACAGCTGTAAATCAGATCACCCTTCCAAATACGCAGCTCTGCAGTTACAGACTGTGTTGAAATTGTATTGTTGAAGTTTTTTAGTAACTTGCTCATGTCTGTGAGATGAACTTGAATCTTTTTTATTTTTATTTGACTCTCTCAAGTGTCAGGGTGGTGCTGATGTCGCTCCATGACATTGTGTATGTGTGTGTGTATCCATTTGTGTTGTGGCTAGTCTTAAATCCAGCAGCTCAGCCCACAAGTTGGAGTGTTGACAGGCCAGTTTATCAGCCCCATGTGGATGTGTGTGTGCCCATGTGCCCTGCGGTCCTGTGTGACTAACACACTAATATCAGCAGTGTTTCTTCTTTGAGACCACACCCGATATGTCTAATTCTGCACTGGGCTCGGAAACGCACAAAGATATTCAAGAGCATCGCCAATCTCTTTTACACAGTTTAATCGGAGACTAAACTCTACTTTAGGGTGTACTGTAATATGTTTGCGTCTCATCTGTGTGATGGGCAGGTCTTCACCCCTCATTAACAATTCCCACTCTCTCAGAGGTGTTTCTGCAGGCTTTTGTGCAAAGATAGAAAAACCCACAAGCATTAAGCTTTAGCATATATCTATGAATACATGCATAGGGCCAGCTGATAAAGTGCTTTCTGAAGGGTATTTTGTGGAGTGCTGGCGTGTTTGGGGCCGTTTAAGCGGCGGTTCGCGTGGTGAGTGAAAGAAAGAAATTAAAGCTCAATGTTAGCTGCTGTCGCTATGTGCCTCAGAGCTGTTGTTTTACAGTTCCTGAGATATTTTTGCTCTCTCTCACACACACACACTCTCACTTGTGTCGTTTGAGGTGTGAGGCACATGTCAAAAGTGCTAAGGAGGAGGAGAGGAAGTGATGTAATGGTTCATCAATGCAGCAAGATTTACAATGGAGTGTACATCTTTGTGTTTAAAGCAATAATTCACACAAAAAAGCCCCATGAAGCTATATATATAGAGAGAGTAGGTGGTCTGACTCTTTAAATAACTTCCTTTCCTCTTCTGCAGTGCTGAATCTGTGTGGGGAGAATAAAAAATTCCAGCACCACTGGAGATCCTCTGGTTTTTCTGTGATCTTGGAGCATTTTTACACTTCACTGCTGGTTATCACTAATCCTTTGGATTTCAGATTAAATTTCTTGCAAAGTTGGAGAGGGAAAGCACAAAAGTCCCATTGAAATCCAAATAGCAAACTTAATGTTCAGATTTACTATTTCACCTTTTCCCCATATACATGACTCTCAAGTTATTTAAAACCTCAATTAGCGTTTGATTTCTGATGTTGGCCCGTGTCGTCACCAAAATCTAATTAGTGTAGGCTAGAAATATAGTTACTGAAAATGATTTAATTTTAAGATTTTCAGAAGTTAATGTGTAAATGATTCTTCCCTATGTAAAATATGCTACTGTCTACAATGCATGTGGAATGCTGCTATGTGGTTACTAAGTTTTTAGCAAGTTATTATGTGGTTGATTAGGAAGTTCTAGGTTGTTTCTAATGTGTTCATTTTTTAAAAATTCATCAAGTACATTTTAATGACTCTTTTATGAGGCATATTCTGTGATTAGTGGCTGCTTAGTTGTCTCCCCTGAACTGACACCCCTCACATGCTCTTATGCTCAGCCTCTGTGTGTTTTGATTGGACATAATTAGTACAGTCCCCGCCCCCATCAGTTTGACTGACAGCTGCTGTTCATCCTATTTTCTGGGGTGTGATGTAGACAGGGAGGACACACCATTTATCCTGTGTGTATTTCAATAATCACTATGTTGTGATTGGTAATGCAGTTAACTAGATTCTATAAGAAGCTAGGTCACGTCCTGGCGACAAGGTGAGAGTTGTTGTTCGGTTGTCGAGAGCATCTTGTCTGTTTTAATACTCAGATCCTTATGGCAGGGTTAGAGAGTAGAGCAGTGCGGTTAAATCTATTCCAAATTGACTGTGAGCTAACACTAATCCTGCTGGGATTTAATGGGATACCCGCATCAGGAGAGAACGTCTGTTGCTTAGTCTCTGGGCAGTCCAAAAATTGTACTGCATTTCTGCTCTAATGCTTTGACATTGTATGATTGCTGTTGACAGATGACTTACTGTGAATACAATCCAGCCAAAAGGTCCACAGACTCACCTAAATATCTGAGGTTTGTAGAGTACATTTGAACATTTTAAGGACTACCGTAACCTATTTCTTAGGTTGTTCACATTTAAAACTTTTTGACTTCTACTTCATTTTAATAGGTCTGACTGTATTTATCTATTTATTTACTGTATTTATTTTGAATTTTAAATGTTATATTTAAATGTTATATTAAATATTGTCTCAATAAATATGTGGCCATTCAAAACTGCATGCATAATAACTATAAACAAATGTGCAAAGTGCAGTTTAAAAAGTTGGAATATAGCATGTCAAATTACCCATCTAAAGTTAGGCTAATAAACCATATTAATTAGCGATAGAATCGTTTTTTCAGATTAATATTTACATTTAGATTACATTACATTTTTTAAGGGGGTTTCAAGTGACTTAATGCTTTATTTTAATGCATCCACAATGTTCACCTGGATCCTGAAATGCTAAGCAAAAGGATATAGGGATACTGGTATTATTCTGACACTTATTTTCAGCCGGAAAGATGAAATTATTGTCATTTCAAACAGGTTCTAATTGCCTGCTAGACATCATTGTGTTTAAATAAGAGTGTGCATTGTTGGTTTAGAGACTTGTGACATAAAAGGCTTGTACTTCTTCATGCTGGTCATTTCATCCACAGCGTAGAAGTTATAGTTTAAAAAAAGCACCATTACATATCAATCGGCTTATATGTGCAGAACTGCAATTTTGATAATGCCATTACAAATCTTCTTTTCCATAAAGCTTGTTAAGCGAATAAAGCCTCTTCGGATAGGGCATGAACCCAGATAAAGCCACAGACATAAACAATCCGGCCGCTTATGCTGCCATTCTAATTGTCTCCTTATCAGGTCTGTGAGTCAAATTGACCCTGTAGCAGAGTCACTACAGGGGTTGAGTTAGGGCGCTGTCAGTGGTGCTGATGCATGTGGGCCAGGGAGCTGTCCGTGGTCCTAATGGCCTCACAATCTCATGTGGGTGCTGAAAACTCTGCAAGGCGAGGCCATATGCTTCAGAAACATTGCAGATGGCATCATGGCATGAGATGAAGACTTTTAAACGATAGCGCAACGGTAGGCACAGAATTCTAGAACTGGCACAACTGATATTTGCAGCTCTGACTGTCACAGTCTGTTGACCTGCAGCATGTTTGTTGGTTTGTTAATGGGAATGGAAAGTGTGGGTTTAGCTACAGGAAATAGACAGGCCTGGTTGTTCAGTTTTCAATAGTTGAGGGATGGCCCTTGGTGTGTTTTCATTGGGTGTAAATGAAGCTGACAGCATGCCAGCCCCTTGGGTGCCATAGTGGTAAGAGTGATGCCATAGTGCACTTCTCTTACTAATAATGAATTACTGCCCTTATTCCAGTCTGTTCACTCATTGCATTGACAAATGTGTTGCATGTCTGTGAGAGAATATTTTATGGTTGAACTTCAGGCCTTTTTATCGATTTGCTGACTTTTAAGCTATTGATAATTTCACTAATTAAGAGCAGACACCAGCAACTGCTGCAGGATTGACATGGAATGGCAGTTGTGCTTCAAGACCCAGATTTTACATTGGACATCAAGTACCAAATTGTGTATTGGATCAATTTTGATGTTTCATGCTCTTGGCAGTGTTGTTAGTTAACTAAAAGTTACCTATTAAAAAGTTTTTTTTATTAATTGAAGTTAAGCTAAAATGAAATGAAATCTAAATATTAGATGAAAAAGATTACAAAATTACACATGTTGCTCTGGCAACTAAATACAAATAAATAAAATATAAATAAAAATTTGTAAAATTACAAAAGCACAAACAAACGAAATGAAATCATCTGATATGTTATCACCGATAATTGACAAATGGACAATACTATAATTCTATTCTATTTTGTATAAATAAATAAATAAAACACCAAAAGTTAAAATCACAGGATTTTGGCGTCACAACATACAGTATTGTGAATGGACATTCATTTTGAGATTTTCTAAAGTTTACATTCAACAGTATTACTAGTGTGTGTGTGTGTATATATATATATATATATATATATATATATAAACTTTAAGTGAGCATTAGATGATGACAAAGGTAATCTAAATGTAAAAATTGGGGGAATGAGCATATATAACCATAACTGGACTGCTATTTTCCTCCTGGTCGGCAGGTGGCGCCTGTCACCAGGCTCCTGTTGAACACTACCACTCATTATGCCTGATGTGTCACACCTGTTTCTTGCCCTATTTAAGTGGGTTTGTGCCATGCTTTATTGGTCAGAATGTGAAATGACAGTTTTAGATTAACGGGACACTCATTTAGATGACACTTTATTCAACAGGAAGAACAGCTCGTTCCGTGCGGCATACGTCATTACGCTATTTCAGCGTCATTGCACATGCGCAATCCTTTCAGTTTTGGTTTTCAATCTGATCAAGTGTTTACATGTTCTCTCGATCGGATTACAAAAGGAATAAACCACCCCTTTCAATCCGATCGAAATTCCAATCGGATCGAGCTCAATCAGATCGATTAAGGTGTTTACATGAAGGTTTTTTAGTCCAATTGAGCCGTCAATCCGATTATAAGGGTTCATGTAAACACAGATGGTGTTTCTTGGAAGCCCGGCTTCCTTTGTTTTGTTATACTTTTCATCAGTAAAGATTGTCTTTTGTTGAAGATCTACGACTCCTTGCTTTTTGACCACCTCTGCTCTTGGATTCATTAATTGGGGAGTTAGCTCAATCAGTTAACTCAGTGACTTTGCGCGTACACATGAAGGGGGGTGTGGAGGAGAGAGAAGCATGAAGAGGGAAGTTAGAATTATTTTCTCTTTAAGTTTAATATGGCCGACACACGACCAAAGAGACAACATTCCGATGAACCAATTGCAAAGAAGAGGGAAAAGGATAAGGAACGCGCAAAGTCCCGAATTTACATTGGAAAAGTCTTCAAAAGGTGGCGAGAACTCCTCCGGTTGAAGGGCTTCCAATCCGACATTCAGGTAGCTCTGTTTTTGCTGGACAGGTGGGTAAATTCATTTTTTTGTTTTTCTAAATGGACGTTCATGTTCGCCTAACCCCAACACAAGGGAGGGAGGGGGGCGGGAGGGGACGGGAGGAGGAGGAGGGAGGGTCTAGCTAGCCTCCGTTTTGTTTGACAATACTTCGAACGTCAACAAGAACTGACGACACCCAACATCGCTTAGAGCACCTTTAATGTGGTACAGCATGCAGTGCATGTTGAATTACCCTGGAATGCAGTTGCACAATTAGCCATATGCTATACATCATGGACAATATACACACAAGATAACACAGAGGAGGACAAAAACCAAGGATTACATGTGTAAGCAGATCAAAGTGTGTAAGGTGATTATATATGTCTGTAATATGAAAAAGGAAAATTAAAGCCTGAAATCTGCATGAGTCATTCTCTCGTGCATGTGTGAAGTCGGTACAGAAGCTGGGGGCCAGTAGTTTCTAAAAAGCTTTTTGGATCATCTTTTAGATCTCCATCAGCGTGAGATAAAGAGGATTTTCACATATGATTAGTGTTTCAGAATAGCGGTCTGGGGGGCTGGTTTTGGCTTTTATGTTTGTGCTTAATTAGCTTTGGGTATCACTCCATCTGCCTTTAAACTTCTCAATGGCTCCATTCTGCTGATTTCTTTCATGTTGTAGCAGGTTTCACAGTTGCACCATCATCACACAAACACACAATCGGAACTGAGTGAAATTTTCCCCTGGAGTTTCATATTACAAATACCACTACCTCAAGCTCACTTCTTTGTTAGCGCTCTGCGATGTGAGCAAGATTCCTTTTATTTTATTTTTTATTTTATAAATTGCTGTCCCTCATATTATTCACTTTATGAATTTTACTCTACTTAAAACCTGAATAAATAAAGACAAACCTGAATGGAGTTCACAGCTGGCGTGGTTTGCGCAATTAGTCGTGTCTATATAAGAGTGTCTGCGAAGCTATTTTTTGCCTCATAATATCATTTTTAATTAATCATTTTTAATATCATAAAAGAATCCTTTTACAATATTTACAGCTATTAAAACTGGAAAGTAGACACTAATTTACTGTACATAAATGAGTAAATCACTACTGATGAAGATCAGTATATTACTATTTGTTTCACTTTACTTTGACTTTATTTGAACAGTGAATCGTTTATTTAAATGAACAAACTGATTCACTAAAAGGAAACAGACTTCTCACAGCTAAATGCAGATGTGAAAACAACACGTGAGGTGAGCTACTCTCGACATTTGACATGGAAGGAAGTAACAGACAGAGACAGAAAAACGAAGTGAGGGTCAGTTCTCATTCTGGGCTAATTGAATCAGGGCTCGTTTTTAGCAGGGACAGCAGGGTTGGTTTTAGTCTTGCAGTAAGAGCAGTGATGCTCTTTATTTTGTTACTATTCTCTTTGGGTTCTGTTGAAATGCCCCCTTGTCTAAAAGGCTTTCAGTTTGCTCTTTCAGCCTCCGGTGAGGCTCCCCTCTTCTCAGTATGCATCGGCTTACATTTAATCTGTGTTTGACCAAGAGTGTCTGAGAGATAAGAAAATAGGTTTTGCTCACCGATGGCCTCCGTGTGTGACTGTACTTGCAATTTAGTTACATTCACATCAGCGGAACCTCCCAAATATAAAAAGAAATTTTCATTTTGTGGAAAAGCACTTTGCTATAATTGGATCTTTGAATTGCCTCTTATCTTCCATCATTAACAAAGAAGCTACATTTGTCTGAGCCATTACAATTGGATGCTTTGTTCAAGTGTGTTTCTTTTGTTTAATATTAGAAATGATCCATACAGTCATACAGAGGGATCGGGAAACACACTTTATTTACCAGTGTTATAGAGCTGCATGATTAATCGTTAAAAGATCGTGATCGCGATCTCGATTCGAACACCCACGCAATCTTATTTCTTAATGACAATGATTCAGCTATGTCTAATAAAGCTTTGTCAAGTACGATCACAGCAAACAATCAACATTTAAATCTGCATTGGCACTGCTGCTAAGCCAGAGAGAGCAGTTATCATGAAGCCTATATATATGAAACAATTTCACAAACAGTCTTTTCAAACACACATATCATTATTTCTGCTACAATAATTCAAATTATCACAGAAGTACTGGGATAAAAGTTTATTGTTCGGATATAAACACTGATGTCTATGGTAGTGATAAAAATACAGGAAATCATCTTTCAAAAGTAACTTTGTATCAATTACATCATTACGCCAGAGGACAGGGTGGAGACAAGTGACTGTTAAAAACATTTTTATTAGGTTGATTTGTTTAGATCCAGTGAAGTCGTCGTCATCATAGGCGTAATTTGCAGGTGGGACATGTCCCCACCACTTTTTCTCAGGATCGATATTGTCCCCCACCACTTTTTGAAACATTGAGGCATGGATGTATAGGCTACCTAATACAAATAAATAAAACATCTCCACTTAACTAGCAGAGCATTCATTTAGTTCGTTATTAAATAAGAGATCTAGTGCTAAAATCTGTTGTTTTTTAAATCAAGCTGAGCGCTCGTTTTCGCTGCTACCAGTTGCATGGATCAGAAGCAAACTTAAAGGTTGTATCAGTGATTTCAGGGCCAAAAAGGGCCCAAACATAAATGATCACATTCATCTAATCTTTCCTAACGATCCGCTAGCTGCCCGCCCCATAAGAAGGCCGTCAAAAAAACGCGTCTCTGTAGGCAGCCTAGGCTCTGAGATCTGCACATAAAACCAATTGGTTTCACCAACCACTCAAAACCAAAATAAATAGTGTTCCAACCAATCACCGACAGGGGGTGGGGTGTTGTGAGGTTTTGCGCTCGTGCACGGCTGCACGCGAAGTCGGAGCTGAAGAAGAAGCCAGCGTCTACCAACGAACACCCGTCGGTGATTGGTTGGAACACTATTTATTTTGGTTTTGACATCTCACCAGAACTCACTCAAGGTATTCTACAAAGCTCCCTCTAGGTGTGCCTTGGACCGCATGTTGAGGCTGGTGGTGTAATAAAAGACGCAGAGCGAGCAGTCAGGGTAGTGAGTGAGGCACACCAGATCTATGAAATCCCTTGTGTGGTCCTCGAGGGAACGCACCTCCTGATTCAGGAGGAAAAGGCGGACTGCAGGATTATCCATCCGTTTTTTTATTTTGGTTCTTCTGGCAGGTGGTTGTAATAAGTCACACAACAGTGGAGAATCCAGCAATAACAGTCTTTAATAACAACACGACACTCACGAAAACAGGAACCCCCCCCCACCCCCCAAAAAAACCATATAGGGCCCTGTTTTAACGATCTGAAATGCAAGTATCAAAAGCGAAACGCAAGTAACTGTGGGCGGATCTCGGGCGCTGTTGCTATTATACCGCAAATCTAAAATGGGTTGGTCTGAAGTAGCTACATTACTCATAGGTGTGGTTTGGGCGTAACGTGCAATAAACCAATCAGAGCGTCATCTCACATTCCCTTTAAAAGCAGGCGCGCTTGTTTCATGGCGGATTGCTATTATAACGGCGGATTTGCCAGGCGCACACCAGGAGCGGTTCACAGCCGAGGAGACCGACTTTCTCGTCAGGGCCGTAAACGACAGAGAAGTGACATTGTATGGGGATGGGAGAAACCTACCCAAATTAGTTTCTGTTAGGCTTATAATAATAAATAAATAAATATAATAATACACAAAAAAATGTGTAAGCTAGATTTATGCCTTATCTTCATGGACACCACAATGATTTCCCTCGTGTGGTGATATTTTTCCTTGTAATATGATTTGGAAAAATGGGAACTGCTGCGTCTGTGTAGATGAGAGAAGCAAAGTGTATGCGAGTTGTGCACACTCTACATTATGGCCAAGCATACGCCCTTAAAATAGCATCTGAAAAACGCGCCGGAATTGTTTTCTGGAACTGCAAAATAGCACCAGGGAACGTTTGTGGCGGAACACGCCTCCTCTTTTCGCTGAACCGCCCCCGGGAGCGCAAGTTCATTCTAATTTACCTAATTTACCGACGTGCGTCTGTGGAGGGAAAAGTCCGCTGAGCGTTGGGTGCAAAATAGGAATGATACATGCGTCGGTGTACAAAGTCAATTGCGCTGGGTGCAAGATAGGGCCCATACACTCAAACGACAATCAACAGCAAACAAAGAACAACTTCTGATTTGATTGACTGATCTGATTTGATAAACCATCTTTAGAGGTGCATTGCCACCACCTACCAGACTAGAGTGTGGAGCAGTAGATTGCATACAGGACAAACAAAGAACTGTGAGAACTGAAGGCTTAAATTCACAAGGGAGGCTAATCAACAGAAACTGAAACAGGTGCGTGACAATCGGTAATCAAGGAAACTAACTAGTGGGGGGAAAATGGGAACAAAGGAAACGGGTACAGGAACTTCAACGAAACAGAACATACACGTGACAGCATATATTTAAGTCTATAGCATGTATTTTAAACCCCGATCGATTCAGTGTTACATTGGGTAGTTTGCTCAAATTGATTTATTTATTTATTCATTCATTAACATTGTGGCTTGTTCTGGGCAAGAACTGTGCAGCTGGTGTAGTTCACGCATATTTGCATGAGTCTAAAGGCCGTGTGATCTGATGAGGTGTAATCCAGCAAGCAGCATTCACACAGATGCTCGGCTCAGTACTGGATCTTGAGAGGAAGATGAGCAGGATGAAGATGTTCCTGTGGGACGAGCTCCACGCAGCCTCCTCTCTCCATGCTTCTCCTGCCAATTAGCACTCACTGGTGCAATGCGTGTGTTGTTAGTGTGTGTGTGTGTGTGTGTGTGTGTGCTAAAACATCTGCCTGTGTGGCCGGTGTAAGCACAGAGCCTTAATATAGCTGAATTCTTTTCACAATCTGTGCCTGTGATAAGTGCTAGTGATTTTATCACCGGCTGACACGCGCGCTCATTGCAAAAGAGATGATGTCATCTTGCCTCAAAGCCTTGGAAATATCGGAGGGATTATTATGCAGCGTCAAAGACAAAATGTGTGTGTGTGCGCGCGCACAGAGGGTGAGCAGGTGATCGTTTGGCAAATTCAACAGCTCTATTCCAGGACTCTGTTTGCCTCTGTGTTAGCTGTAATACTAAGGACATAAATGAAAAAAAAGAAGTGATACCAATATTTAATTATGTAAATAATTTACCATTCATTTTCAATTACTGTCATGTTCAACTCTATGCTGATAACACTGTCATATATTTATATATTCATGTTTATATGACTTTCTACAAATTCAACCCTCTTCTGTCTGATTTTAATATTTTACAAGATTGGCTTTTTAGTCCTTTATTGTGTTTTTTGGTTCCAGTCAGAAACTTAAATCCAAAGTTGGTTCTTGTGCTGTATCATGTAAGATGGTACTCCTCTGTCTGCATAAAGTACTTGATACAATGAAATATCTTTGTGTATGGCTTGGCTTTAAACTTTCATTTAAAGTGCCCCTATTATGCTATTTTAAATGCTATCTTAATGTTGTTTTGGAGTCTCCTATAACAGGTTTACATGCATCAAAGGTCAAAAAACTGTTTCATTTCTTCATAATATACATTTGCACATCCAGTATATTAGCACATTTGACTCTTACTTTTGAAAGACAATAACTTTATATACGGTGCACTTTCAGATTTAAAACTTTGCAGGATGTTTTCATTCACTTAGAGCTATGTTACACACGTCATTAAAGGTCATTTTCAAAAATCCATAATAGGGTCCCTTTGAATCACATTCGAATCATATTTTACTTAGTCAACATTTTTTTAAGTCAATAACATTTTTTGTTTGTTTTGTTGTAATTGCGTTACACTGTATGTTGGGGTCCCTCGAAAATTAGATGGTACTGTACATCTCAAGGGGTTAATACTAATACATAAATGATAAATTAATGAATTCAATATACAGTATATGATATTTATATATTTTCTCAGAGACTGTTTAAAATTTATTTTTTCAACTCGATGAAACCACAATTATGTAGACTTTTCATCAATAGAACAATTCATTTAGTCACATACAGTATAGTATGTATATTATCGTAAACAACAGACGTTACCACATATTTTTTTTACCGATATGAAGTTTGGGGTCTGTCAGGGTTCTGTCACTTCTGTCTAGTCTATTTCTTGGTTTTGTGACAGAGCCCTGACACTCCTGTTTTGTCTTGTCTGTGTGCCTTGTTTCATGTGCTTTCATGTTTTGTATTGTGCTGTGTAGCACACAGCTTGTGTTTTACACCAGGGGCCTATACCATGAAGCCGGTTTAGGTGGCTAGCCAGCTATATTTCAGCTTAGTTTCCGCCAACCCTGGGTTTTAGGTACTATGAAAGTAGCTCGGCTTTAATCGGTGTTCGTTGCCATGGTACCTTACGCTGCACGGCTAACCTGCTCCGGGGCAGGTTAAGTTCTGGATTCGAGATCTCAGACTGAAGTTTGACCAATCAGCTGTGAGCAAAGAAACATATAGGTGACGTAACTAATTCCCAGTGTTTGTTGCAATGGCTTTACATTTTCTTTCAAATCCTGTGGACATCTCAGCGCAAATTGTTAGACGAGCACATCGTAGAGAAAGAGTTTTTAGCCGGACAAAATCCCCTTGCCTTTCCTGATAGTGTTACAGATTTTCTGCGGAAGGAATATCTTATCTTTGCGAACTTCTTGAGCCGCACATAAATAATTTAACACATCGAATTCATGCACTTACTGTACCATAAATGGTATTGCGTTGCGTTTTTTTGCAAGTGGTAGCCTACATACTTGCACGATCGGTGATGCACAGAATCTAGGGGAAAACACGGTTTGTCGAACCATTCGCAAGGTGGTCCTCGCTCTGCAGGAGTACATTAATAGTTTAATAGTGTTCCCCAGACATTTATTGACCATGTCCATAAGAGAGGGTTTTTATAAAATTGCCGGTAAAATATATTGATAGGGTGACATCACGTTTTTTTTTTTTTCAAAAAGCAAATTTCACAAATGTAGGCTACTATATAATACAGTACATGTTAAGCATTATTTTAATCTTATGATAGGATTCCCTATAGAGTCATTGGAGCAATAGCCTGCACACATGTTGCAATCTCCACTTCTCTAGGAGAACATGAGGCAGATTATGTTAATAGAAAGTCTTTTCACAGCCTTAATGTTCAGGTCGAGATTATGTGAACATGTGAAATTATTATTTTCTGTGAGATGAATCTTTAAATTAATAGTAAAATTAACAGATAACAATCTACTTTCCGTGAGTATGTTGTGTCAGCGCTTTGGGGAAAGCTAGTTAAATTTGGTACAGTACAAAACACTGTTAATTTGAATTGGGACAGCAAAACCTACACAATAACCCCCTATCATGACCCTCATGTGTCAGTAAAACCATAGTAAAAGTTAGAGATGATCTTTGGCATCCTAAAGGCACGTTTCAACTGTCTTCGGCGCTTAAGAGTCACCAGAGTGTGCATCACAGATAGTGTCTGCATGTGCCATTCTGCACAATATAGCCACCATAGAAAGGAGCCAGAACACCACAGAAAGCTTCTCCCCGATGAAACTGACCCGAACACACTTGACCACCCAGCTGGTGCAAATGTAGTTGCAATCACCATACAATATTACACTTAATAAAAGCACATTAAAACTGCAGATAGGTCTCGAACTGTTTTATTGGTTTTGTGGGGTGGGATGGGATGGGATGGGATGGGATGGGGGGGGCGGGGGGGGGGGGCGGGGGGGGGGGGGGGGGGGGGGGGGGGGGAGAGAAAGAAAGCATGGGGGGGGGGGGGGAGAAAGCAATAGAAAGTTGCATTAATAAATATTCATGCTAAAGTGTTACTTGGTTAAATAAGTTCACATGCTGAGATCAGTTTAATCTAGCTGTTGCATTTATTTTTTAAATGTGGAGCCTCCTCAGCTCACAGTCAGGCTCCTTTAGTGTGCAGTCTAGCTCTTTAGGCTCCTTTAGTGTGCAGTCTAGCTCTTTAGGCTCCTTTAGTGTGCAGTCTAGCTCTATAGGCTCCTTTAGTGTGCAGTCTAGCTCTTTAGGCTCCTTTAGTGTGCAGTCTAGCTCTTTAGGCTCCTTTAGTGTGCAGTCTAGCTCTATAGGCTCCTTTAGTGTGCAGTCTAGCTCTATAGGCTCCTTTAGTGTGCAGTCTAGCTCCATAGGCTCCTTTAGTGTGCAGTCTAGCTCCATAGGCTCCTTTAGTGTGCAGTCTAGCTCTATAGGCTCCTTTAGTGTGCAGTCTAGCTCTATAGGCTCCTTTAGTGTGCAATCTAGCCCCATAGGCTCCTTTTGTAAAGGGCCCTGACTGAGTCTGTTTCCACCTGAAACATAATTCCACCACAAACATGATCATTACAAGTTTTTGGGAGGCTAATCAACTCGCAAAAAGTTCCTTGACAAAGACCTCTAATATATGTCAAGGGTTTTAAATCCTTACCTTGTTCACATTTCTTTTGATGCCTGTTGAGGTAGAGGCTTCAGTTTCTGGGACAGGTTGTGAAAAATCCTACAATAAAAGAGATGTGTAACTTGGGCCAGTCCCTGTTTTATGCCACACATTCAAATGTTTGCCTTAATAAAAAGGCCAGTGCATTCACCTCAGCAACTGTCCCAGAACACAGACAGAGTGTCTTCATCATTTCCTCCTCCCTGATAAATAAAAGTAGGCCAATATGTTTCTGGTGTTCTGTCTGCTGCATACTGACCTCTGTGTGGGAGACTGTGTGTGTGTGCTGGCTTCAACAGGGACACTGCATTTCCCTCTACTGCAGAACATACAGTCAGCCATATTTAAAACTTAAAATAGTAATGTATCGCACACGTACCCAGTGTTACTTGCTTCGAGGAGCCGGCACCAGGGTCAGATTGTACAGCACCTGTAATCCCATCCATAATCGGCCGTCCCTTATTCCTATCAGAGCCAACTCAGTGTATTCTGGAGGAGTGGCCCTCCACTGGTTTTCTGAATTTCACTCTTTTTTCGGTTTGCCTCAAACAAGTGTTAATAAAAAAATAATAAAAGGCTGTGTGTAAATACTTACTAGGCTACTTTGAATTATATTTTTATATTTTGTCTTTATCAGCTGCCAAGAACGTTTGGAGTTGCATCTAAAAATCAATGAATATTAATCTTTATTAGTATATACATGCACATTTTTTTTATATATTATAAAAATATAGGCTATATTTCACACACACATACATTCATAGCCTACATCATTTTACATGAATAAAGAAAATATTTTTATGGCTTACACATTAACACAATCAGCAATCTTTCTCCAACAGTCTTCTCTTGCTTTGGCAGCAGAGACCGTATTGTTTCGAGCTTGTAATACATATTTAAATTCATCGTAATTCTGAATGATTATCTCTTGCTCCTCCGCGGAAAGAAAATATCGCTCTCGCTCAATATATCGAACGCGATTGGTTGTTCGGTGCCAACGTCACTTTGGTATGTGCACGCGCTCGTGGAGTAATCATAGCTTAAGATCAAAGCCTGAGTTGACAGAGAAAGTTGATGAGCTGCGTCATGGTACCAATAAAGCCTGATTGCATCGGTTTGGTTTTGTCAACTCAAAACTAATCCTGTAACTCCGAGTTTGTTCAGCTACCTTCATGGTACAGGCCCCAGCTGTGTGCTTTCATGTTGTCATGTTTTGTATCGAATGAAAGCTTTTTTATACATTGGAATACTTGATCACTCGAACGTCACTTCATTGCGTCATCAGCAGTGCTCAAAGGATCTGCCCTTATGTTGTTAAAGTTTGTTTATTTAAGAAATTCATAATAAATAATAATAAAGCAAGATACCTTGTTGAAATATGTGAGTTGTGTGGTTTATGTAAACTACAAAAGTAAAGTATAAATTCAAATGATTGTGACTGATGTGAAGGGGGAGGAGAATTGATACGTGCGTCATGTTTAGTCGATAAAACTCTTCCGCAAAGGGTACACCTGTGTATCCTCGCTCATAGCTCCTCTGGAAGCCTCCTCACTCCTCGATCCTCGGCTCCTCGCGGTGCAATTAGAGACTTGAGATGTCCTTCAAGATGGCTGAGCTCGATCGGTTTCCGGGTCATAGCATGGAGGACGGAGGAGCGAGGAGACGAGGAGGGATATTGAGAAGCACCCATAGCTCCTCTGGAAGCCTCCTCACTCCTCGATCCTCGCCTCCTCGCGGTGCAATTAGAGAATTGAGATGTCCTTCAAGATGGCTGAGCTCGATTGGTTTCCGGGTCATGAGGACGGAGGAGCGAGGAGACGAGGAGGGATATTGAGAAGCACCCATAGCTTGTCATGTATGTTTCCTTGTGCCATGTGCTCTCCTGTTGATTGTCTAGCCCCTCCCATCTTGTTACCTGATTATTGATTTGTTTGCCCCACCTGTCCTCCCTCGTTACCTGATTGATTCATTTGCCCCACCTGTCCTCCCGCGTTACCTCCTTTGTTTGGTCTCCCTATTTATTCTCCCTGTGTTTGCAGTCCTGTGCTGTTTCGTTGTCAAATGTACCTCTTGTGTCCTGCCTAGATGCTGTTGCCAAGGCCATTCAAGTCAAATTAAGTCTTTTGTTTTCCAAGTCAAGTCTGTCTTGTTTTCCCCCTCGGGGTAGTTTTTGTTTTGTTTTTTATACTTATTAAAAACTCATTTTTCCTGCAATTGAGTCCTCGCTTCATCTCCTTAACCCCACACCTGACAGGGGTCAGCAAGAATCTTTTTTTTTTCATTCAGCAAGGGCATATTAAATTGATCAAACAGTAAAAACTAATATTTATATTTCAAATTAATGCTGTTCTGTTGAACTTTCTTTTTATCAAAAAATCCTAGGACATTTTTTTCATTCATGGTTTTCCACTTTGATAATAATAAGAAATGTTTATTGAGCACCAAATCATCATATTAGAATGATTTAATGATTCATATTAGAAGGATCATGTCACTGAAGACTGGAGTAATAATGCTGAAAATTCAGCTTTGACATCACAGGAATACATCACATTTTATAATATATTCAAATAGAAAACGGTTAATTTGTAAATTGTACTGAAATTATAAAATAATATTTCACAATATTACTATTTTTACTATATTTTTGAACAAATAAATCCAGGGTGAGTAAGGGTAAGAGATTTCTTTTTTATAAACATTAAAAATCTTACCGACTCCAAACTTTTGAACGTTAGTGTATAAAATGTCACTTTTTAAATGATGAAGCAATTTAATATTATAATCAGATTTTTGAAACAATTAATTCAAATTAATTGAATTCCAATTCACATTTTTTTTTTTTTTTTTTTTTTTTTTTTTTTTTTTTACAAAAATACTAACCTTATATGAAAAAATATTTCATGATCCAATCCTTTAGGAACAAAAACATTATGGCCAAATAAAACAATCGCAATATTCACTATTTCAGCTAATTTCATACCGGCAGAATAATAATCTTAAACATATTGTGAATATTCCCTAAATCACACAGTACTAGATGGAGCAGGGCACTTCAATCCGGTGAGACATATTCTCTGTAGTTTGTATACACAGCAGGTGTCGGGCAGTTGCTCTCTCTCCATTTGGCATGCTGTGGCAGGCATTTAGCTAATGTCTGTCAAGTGGATTTGCCTGAATGTTTTGCCACTAATGGAAATGTGGATTGAAAAGCAAAGGCAAACTTAGACGTTATCAATTAGCTGCTTTCAATGACTGTGAAACATGATACAATCACAGATGAGGGTGTTTTTTCATATACTGTAAGACACATAGATTCTCCTCATTAGCCTGTAGTATGCCTGTGCCCTCAGCATTTCGTGTGTGTGTTTATGTTTAAGTTTAATCAACATCACAGGTCAGCAGTGTGTGAGAGTGTGTACGGCAGTAAATGGAGACTCGGAGCAGATGGAGGCATGTTTTGCACAGATGTCTTAGCGGCTGGCCTTAGATATGTTTCCTTGAGCACTCTGGTCATGTGCCACCAGATCTTGGGGGTTCCTCAAGTAGAATGAAGCAGAATAAAGCAGTGCTGAAACTGGGTAAGACAAGTAAAAAAAAAAAAAAGCCATCCAAATTAGTATTATTATCAGACCAAATCAAGCTTGCTGAATCGTTTTTATTTGCCCCTTAGTTTCACCGACAGTCAGGTCTTACTGACATTTAGAGCCATGTATAATAGATGCTCAGCTTGAGAAGGGTTCAGTCCAGGTATATCGCCAAACTCATCTCTTCTGAGTTCCTGGAAAGTAAGATGTTCCTGTGATCTACGTGTTAAAAAGGGACCCTCTTGTCACAGTGCTGTCTTAAAACCATTTCTCCCTAGTGTTCCTTTGTCATCCTTTGCGCCTAACTGTCTGTAATTGTGCCTAGAAATAGTTGAGTAACCACCAAATTAATTTCAAGAGACACAATAATCTTAATTTTGGAGATACAGTAAGAAATATGAACAATTATGCAACAAGTCACTAATATTTTGATATTTATGAGTGAAATGCAGATCATGCGGCACAACACAATTCCCCTCGAGTGTTACAAAACTATACAACCCATTTCAAGTTATCACACACACGACATACATGAGCCACATGCCGTAACCAGACAATCTCACACATGAACATGAATGTTTCTTATGAGATTGTATATTTTTTTAATTAATATCTATGTCTCCCGATAGCCCTGTTTTCTGCAGCAAATGCCAAGTTAATAATAATATATATAACTAATTAATATTATGCAAAATAGTTTTTGTGATGTACAGTAAATGTCACAAATAAATAATAATATTGTAATATATATACACTATACATAATACTTCAATTGATGATAATATTTATGCGAAATCACAAAATATTTTTTGTGATGTAAATGGTCACAAATTAATTAAAATGGTCAAAATAATACAAATCTTTGGGTTTGTTAGTTAGTTAGTGTAATCATAACTGGTCTCAGTTCACATTGGCAGGCGTGGCAAAGAGTTAATTTTGAACCTTTCAATACATGTTTTATTGTTCCTGATCAAGCTTTCGGTTCTGTGCCCTGTCCAGCCCATAATATATATGTACAGTATATACACTGTTAAATATTTTAGTGTGAAATTACTGTACTGTATATTCCAGTTTAATAATTGTTACTTTCACAGTAGGACTTTTCTTGTGTCTAACTAACCGCACTAAAAAGTTGGAAAACACAATTTACTGTTAACAAACAACATCATACTGTATTTCTACAGTGCATATGTACTATTAAGGTACCCAGCATGCAGTGTGGCATGAATAGATTATGTTGTGGAGTTTCTTGATTCTTGTTGGATTTATCTGTGCTGCTGAACTTATTTTTGCTTCGCTTTTAGCCATTTGTGTTGGTTTATTTTGTAATGTTGGTTTGTGTTGTATAAACGTTTTTATTATTTGTTGAGTGTCACCATTGTTTTTTTGTTTTTTTGTCAAGTATTGATGTCTGTGCGTCATTAGGTGATGTTTACAAGATGATGTCACATCTTTCAAAGATGAATCTCAGCAGTTGCTTCTCTATTGAGAAAGATCCATCTGCAAACAGTTATGAATTTGAATTAAGTTATTGGTAAATCTTCATGCTTAAATAATACTAACACAAAATCTTCATATACATGCTAGGAATAGTTTGACTAAACTATTTAATATTCTAGCTTGTCATCATTTTAACAAATGTTTTTTTATTTGTCACATTTCTGACTTTGCTAGAACATAAATGTGAATATGAATACTGAGGGTCCAAGATCCCAAGCTAATGGAACACTAATCACCATTATGGTGACTTCAAAAAATTACTGTTGTAAAGAATACATTACAGTGGGATGATTAAATACAACATTATAATGTGAAATCTAATCCTGTAAATTAAATCCTTAGCAATTATTTACAGTGTATATAAATAAAGTTCTGTCATGAAACTAGATGGCGCAGGCTGACAGGCCCTTAAATCAACCTGTTTGCAATCATCATTCTCTATAGGGCACAGCTGATTGGTTCCTGCTGTATCAGTAGCCAATGAGCTTGCATGCTCAACCTTCAAATACTTGGTTAGCATTTGCTGTAGCAGTGCAGTGCGCTTTCAGAAACCCTCTACCTTCCCCAGCTCCACCTGTATAGATCTGCTACGGGTAATTCATGTATGCTTTATTGTACAGCAGCAGCATGTCTTACTAATATCTATATATCTTTATTCAGGCACACTGCTGGCTGGCCATGTGATGTGACGGCATGGCCACCCCTTCCCCAGCCTGATTTATATGTAATGAAAGTGAAATTTTATCTACTAAATCAAGGCTAGGGGAGAATTGGCCATGGAGCAGGAGCAGAATTATTAACAATGAGAGAGATGCCAGACCAGAGAGCTCATATACTGTATACTAAGAGCTCATAAATGGCCACATATGTATGCAGTAGGGAGATCCATGACCAGGAGTCCCTTTTATTCACAGGTATACGAGCTAACAGCTCCGATGGCCTTCTGAACTCCTATGGCTCCTTTTAGCGATGAGGCATGAGTCATGCTTTTGCAGGGTCTGTAAAAGACACGTTTATTATAAGACATGATATTGTTATGAATTAACCTGCCTTGTTATCCCCAGGCTGATTTATTTCAGGTAACAAATAGGGAATTTTCACATCGTTTCTCTGTGTCACAGCTCCCCCAACTTTTACGGACACGCCACCGCAGTATGTGGAGGCCAAAGAGGGGGGCAGCATCACTCTGAGCTGCACGGCCTTTGGGAATCCCAAACCTTCAGTCAGCTGGCTTAGGGAGGGTGACCCCGTACAGGACAGCATCAAATACAAGGTGAGCAAACACATCTCTTATATTTGAATATTAACTTTGGTCATGAAATCTAGGGGATATTCTAAATTGGGGGATATTTTATAATGTAAACTTAAAATATTAGTATAGTTTCTTGTGTCTAAACAGTTTTTTTTTAGTTTTTTTTTGCCCTCTCTCTGACCATTTGTTATGATTGGCTAATGATGTCATTCATCTGGGCTGGCCAAGTTGCTTAATACTAAAATATATGTTGTATGCAATGTTGTCATGTCTCCGAATAAGCGGTTTTGAGCTTTTTATTATAATATTATTTTCATAAAATCACATAAATATATATATATATAAATGTTATTTAAAAAAGAGAATTATTTCCAGAATATAGGTGTGAGACATTTAAATTTCTCTGGGAAATGTTTGTGTGGCAGTGTGAAAACCATAATATACTGTTGTAAATTTTAGTATGTGACAGCCCTAGTGTTGTAGTTACCTGAAGAGTGCCTGTGTAGTTTGATTGATATGCTTCTCTGCACAAATACAGGATTGCAGTTGCCACAGTGAGGGCTCAGGATATTTGATGACGGTGGAAATTACAGGTCATAGGCACTTTGTCATCTCCTTTCCTCTATCTTTACTTTTGCTAACTTTCCATCTTCAAACTACCATAGTCATGGCCCCAAATCCAGCCCTCCGTGAGGTTATCAGTGGCCCGCCATCACAGTTAAATTGCTGCTTCTGTGTCTAAAATGCAAACAAGTGATATGCATTGATAGTGCACAACACTCACTTGCAGTTTTATAGATTTTTGTTGAATAATTTTTTTTTAATTCACAATTTATTATTCATTTTAATAACCAGAATACGTGAACACTGCCATTGCTAATCTCTGACCTTCACTAAAGATACATATTTTATTTCTAGTTTATTTAGTTCAAAAGTTAATAGACGAAATATACATTTCTTTTTTCCTTTTTTTTTCTTCTTTTTTTGGGGGTATTTCTATTAATCAAGAATCCTGAAAACATGCATCACAGTTTCCACTAAAATATTAAGCTACCATTTTTAACCTATAATAACAAGAAATGTTTCTTGAACATATTAGAATGATTTCTGAAGGATCATGTGAAACTTAAGACTGGAGTGATGATGCTGAAAAATTAATCTTTGAATATTTATCCATCAGGAATAAAGTACATTTTAAAAGATATTAAAAAAGAACAGAGTCAATTACAGTTTGAATTGTAATAATCTTTGATCAAATAAATGCAGCCTTTATGAACATAAGATACTTAATTAAAAAATAATTGAACAATTAAATGGTTTGAGGGACTGGCACTAAAATTGGCACCAGGGATGTTTTAGACCTTCTTTAAAAAGTTTGCCATATTGTCTAGAAGTGTCCTTTAAACTAAGCAGTTTGAGTGTCCCTGCTATATGGTTTAAACTTACTCTGTCAAATTGGACAAATCAAGCTGGAGTTTTAACAGTAGTTGCTCGGCCTGTAGAAACAGCTAATTAATCCCCTTCAGCCCTGTCCTATACCCTAGTGGTTTTGCCCTAGCCGCCTGACCATCTCAGTGCTCGTAACTGTACTCATTTTAACTACATGCCGTGGAGGTGTCCCTTGCGCCTCTTATGTTCACAGTGCTGTGTAATTAGGAACCAAATAAATCATCCTTGTATTTCAGCACTAATGGAATTTCTCCTCTTGAGTGACGTCTTTTATATATTTCATCAAATGAGCCTTCCATGATATGAAACAGACTCTTAGATTCCCTTGTCGAAACCAGCATCTAAATACTAGCTTTTTTCTCACAAGTGATCCATTGATTGTGGTTCATCAAAACCAGCAAACCAAACATAGTGAACCAAACTGTCAAATGCTTCCTGAGTATAAACCATCTGCTCGCTGAAGACTAAGCAAAGAGATCCCTACAGGAATGGATGGCTTAGTTCTCTGCCTGAAAAGAGTTTGATTTATAAAAGCCCATTGAGAGATCTTCATCTCCTCGCACATAACAGAGCAATGACAGACTGTCAGTGATAAGCTTTGCTTGGTGATGGAACACTTTTGAAGTAAGGTGAGATTATATCAGGAACAGTGGTATTCGTTGCTTGTTAATTCGAGTGATGGCAAGCTCTTTGTTTAGTCAAAATACTGTAGCATGTTGTTTTGACTGATTAGATCTATAATGTTATTTACAGATGAAAGAAACTTCTCCATCAACTTTTTTTGTTTAAAGCATAATCCTGGGGTAGGCTAGTATATACTTAATAATACTATAGTCTTTGAAAGAGAGGACTCCCATACTAAATTTTTGTACCTTATTAAGACCCATTCACAGCATGAACGATAACAATATTGTCCACACCAACCCACGATATTGTTCTGTTTATTCTAAGCATTCACAGCAGTTTTGTCATCTGCCGCTTTAAATGCTCGAGTTTTTTAAAGCAGGGTGGATTCAGATTGGCTGCCAATATTTTTATCATTCATCAGCTCAGAAAAATAGTTCCGAATGTGATTCAGTTTCACTGTGCAGTTATGGTTGTGGAATCATTATTCTTTTCTTTAAGAATAATTTTTAGAGCTATATATTTATTGTTATTGTTATAGTTATCGTCCTTGGTGTACGAGCCTTTAGAGTACAATGCCGACCAACTTTTTCAGCGTCCTTGGTTCTGGAAGTATAAGAACTACAAACCAATGCAGCTTTGTGAACGACATAATAAAAATAAAAAGGATGGATAAATGATATTGATTATTTATAAGCATATATGTATGTTTATTGCAAAATATGCTTATTTATATACAGTGGTGTGAAAAAGTGTTTGCCCCCTTCCTCATTTCCTGTTCCTTTGCATGTTTGTCACACTTAAGTGTTTCGGAACATCAAACCAATTTAAACAATAGTCAAGGACAACACAAGCAGTGGCGTAACGAGCCAACACCGGGCCCTTATGCAGGATTATCAAGGCGGGCCCCCTACTACAACACGTGATGACGCAATGTCCACGAGTAGGCTTTTGCATGCAATACGCAAGGAACTGTTTACACCTGGCCACTTCATGCTTTTTCTGTGATCGTATAGCTATCCGATCGTGAAAAGACCAGGTGTAAATTCCCTTCGAAACGCATTCGAGACGGATTTGAATCCGGTCGCTCAAACCACTTCAGGAGGTGGTCTGGGCCCCATTCCAGACGACACTGGACAAATGTAAATACATCTGGTTGTTGAAACCACATATGTCAATTTTACTCCTCTAAAAATGCTAAAAAAAAATAAACGTGTGAGAGCGTGGTATAGGCTATATGTCAGTCAGATACGACGCTTCTGCAACAACACGCATCACCGCAGATGAGCATCTATTCATCAAGCCAACGCACAAACTATCGCAAATCAAAGTGAAAGTAAGTCGCAGACGCTCGCTTAACACACAATCATCTTCATTAAAAGTAAAGAAACGAAATGATCTTACCAGTACTGTTGCCGCTCTCTCTAATTGCGGTCTACGATTTAGACATTTTAGCTGATGATCAATAAAATGCAGCTTATCTGTTGCTTTCGGTGACGTGAACTCTATTAAATCTGCATATAGCGCGGAAATTGAAGATCGGATCTATATCTGTTTTGCAAAAACACATTTATGTGACCAGCTGTAAATGGAATCGTTTTGATAAATCAGTAGCTATCCGATCTGAGAAAACGCATGAAGTGGCGCGCGCGTGTAACGTTAAACAGCCGACCCGGGGATTCCCCAGTCCCAGCTCAAAACAAATTACACCAAAATCCATGATTGTTCGTTTCACACATGTATTTAATGATCTGTAAAATATGTTGTTGTCATTATATATTTAAAACAAAATCGTGATAAAGTAAAATGCGATCAAACTAAAAGTAGTAATCTGCGATAGGGGGCCCCGGCTGTCAATCAATATCTTCCAGTCAAGCGGGCCCCTGATTGGTCCGGGCCCGTAAGCAACCGCGTACCCTGCTTACCGATAGTTACGCCACTGAACACAAGTAAACACAAAATGCAATTTGTAAATGAAGGTGTTTATTATTAAAGGTGAAAAAAAATCCAAACCATCATGGCCCTGTGTGAAAAAGTGATTGCCCCCCTTGTTAAAACATACTATAACTGTGGTTGTCCACACCTGAGTTCAATTTCTCTAGCCACACCCAGGCCTGATTATTGCCACACCTGTTCACAATCAAGGCATCACTTAAATAGGAGCTGCTTGACACAGTAAGGTCCACCAGAAGACCCTTAAAAGCTACACATCACGCCGAGACACAAAGAAATTCAGGAACAATTGAGAAAGAAAGTAATTGAGATCTATCAGTCTGGAAAGGGTTATAAAGCCATTTCCAAAGCTTTGGGAATCCAGCGAACCACAGTGAGAGCCATTATCCACAAATGGTGAAGACATGGAACAGTGGTGAACCTTACCAGGAGTGGCCGGCCGCCCAAAATTACCCCAAGAGCGCAGCGACGACTCATCCAAGAAGTCACAAAAGACCCCACAACAACGTCCAAAGAACTGCAGGCCTCACTTGCCTCAGTTAAGGTCAGCGTTCATGCCTCCACCATCAGGAAAAGACTGGGCAAAAATGGCCTGCATGGCAGAGTTCCAAGGAGAAAACCACTGCTGAGCAAAAAGAACATCAAAGCTCGTCTCAATTTCTCCACAACACATCTTGATGATCCCCAAGACTTTTGGGACAACATTCTGTGGACCGATGAGACAAAAGTGGAACTCTTTGGAAGGTGTGTGTCCAAGCATATCTGGCGTAGAAGGAACACTGCATTTCATAAAAAGAACATTATACCAACAGTAAAATATGGTGGTGGTAGTGTGATGGTCTGGGGCTGTTTTGCTGCTTCAGGACCTGGAAGACTTGCCGTGATAAAAGGAACTATGAATTCTGCTGTCTACCAAGAGATCCTGAAGGAGAATGTCCGACCATCTGTTCGTGTACTCAAGCTGAAACGAACTTGGGTTCTGCAGCAGGACAATGATCCTAAACACACCAGCAAGTCCACCACCGAATGGCTGAAGAAAAACAAAATGAAGACTTTGGAGTGGCCTAGCTAAAGTCCTGACCTGAATCCTATTGAGATGTTGTGGTATGACCTTAAAAAGGCCGTTCATGCTCGAAAACCCTCTAATGTAACTGAATTAGGACAATTCTGCAAAGATGAGTGGGCCAAAATTCCTCCAGGACGCTGTAAAAGCCTAATTGCCCGTTATCGCAAACGCTTGGTTGCAGTTGTTGCTGCTAAGGGTGGCCCAACCAGTTATTAGGTTTAGGGGGCAATCACTTTTTCACACAGGGCCATGATGGTTTGGATTTTTTTTCACCTTTAATAATAAACACCTTCATTTACAAATTGCATTTTGTGTTTACTTGTGTTGTCCTTGACTATTGTTTAAATTGGTTTGATGTTCCGAAACACTTAAGTGTGACAAACATGCAAAGGAACAGGAAATGAGGAAGGGGGCAAACACTTTTTCACACCACTGTATATACGGTAATGTTTTTTTACATATATTATTATGATTTGATTTATTAGACACGTGTGTTGTTGTGGGGTCTGCTGTAGCCTGGCCGTGCATCTCCATCTGTGTAATTAGAGTAATTATGGAGTCTGGGATCCACAGCGGTGTCTCAGACTGCTGCCGTTTGTTGAGTAAAATAGCTTCTGTACTTACCATCATGCTGCCCATTTGTAGACTTAAGGTATGTATGTTCAGTTTGTAAATGCGCAGAGTGTGTATGTTCACGCCAAGGGGTCAAGGTTTGACTGGTTAGCAGTTTACCTCCGCTGGATAGATGCTGTAACTACAAAAAAAGCATATTTTTCAATTGACGACCATTCGAATATAGTTGTGGTTTCTGATTGCAAGTCGCTCTTACCAGTGTTATTCATATTTTATTAATAAAAACAAATAATACAAAAATCAGCTTTTTTTTTAAGTTTTCAGTTTTCATTTTAATTTTAGTTTAATTTTTATAATTGTATGTGAATTATTCATTTTTATAGTTTTTTTTTTATTCTTACATTTATTTTTACTTCAGTTTTAGTAATTTTAGTACTTTTTCCATCTAATATTTATGTTATATTTTATTTCAGCTTTATTTCAGTTACCGAAAACCGTTTGGTTAACAATACCAACACTGCCCTAGTGAAAAACCTATACGAAAATGTATTTAAAATACATCTATTTTATACTAAGTATAGTACAAATCCATTACATATATTTACTGACATATCGCTTGAGACTTACTGATATAAATATTGTAATTCAAATTTATTTGAAGTACTTCTTTATCGCACAATGCACATTTCTTAATATTAAAGGTGCAAAACGCAGGTTTCTGAGTTTTTGCAGAACTACGCCCCCTCTGGCGACAAGCGAAACTGCAACCAGAGTTGTGCACGCTCATAGACCACACGCACACGCACGCATGCACGAGCTGTTCATAACTAAAGGAGCATCTGCTGTACAGATCTTTGGTGTACAGTACAGCCAAAATGTCTTCAGAGGTAATAAAGTTATAAATCTGCAAGTCATTTCAAATATATGGAAGGAAAGACATTTGAGTAAATTACTCTTATGTGTGAGGGGAAAACGGGGGTAGTAGAAAACTTTGTTTATGTGTTTACTGTATCTGTATCCACCTATGATTGTATTGTTATGAAAACACGTCCATGAACAATATAATTGATTACTTCGCAATAGTTCAAAATAATAATCATACCGTACACGGTTGGTCAACAACGTTCACTCAAATGTCTCAAGGTAATAAACAATCAAATGTCACCATGACGTTTTCATAAAAGCCAAAACAGGCTAAGCTGCCGAAGACTTGCGGGGTTCAGCCTGTTGTATTGATCTGAGAATATTCCAATAACAATACATCCTTTTTCTGTTAGAATTTACTCAAAATTTGTGTCTAATTATCGGTCATATTTTTCAGCATGTTATCACACTCAAGAATCTTGAACTGTTTTGCTAATCACTAAACTACATGTAGCGCTGATTTATTTAGTAGATATTTTGACAGGGACAATACACACTGACAAACATTAATGTGAAATGTGTCAATACTTGTATTGACACATTAACATGTATTTTATCACAATACCAAAATATTTTACGTTTTCCTCGTTTTGATAGAATACGAGCTCTGACCAATTTGATGTTACTGTGGAGAGAAGCACTGAGGATAGCAGTGACAGCAGTGAAAGGATTTACAATTTACTATTTTTACCGAAAAAGACAATATAGCCAATGCAACGGCGTTCTTCCTTGTTGGTCCGAACACAATTCCTAGTTTATGAAACTGTTCACTGACAATGGTATAAAATCAATTCTGATTGTATATGTATCTAGCTTACGCTAAAGCATTACACATTTTACGCATCGTCATTTGTTGTCATACATAGATTGGCCGTATCAAACATTAGAGACTGGGCTATATCTTACCGTTTTATCAAGAAAAAAGCCAACTGAGGATCCCGTTTGAGACCAAGAGCAGACCGGAGATCTCTCCATTTCCCGAGGTTGACTCTCGTCTTACTCCGACGCCTGTCTGACTCCAATTTGGCCCTTTTGGTGGCACTAGACAAAATGTTTCTTTTTTTTACTTTACGTGGAGTTTGCGTTGGGGTTTGGAATGGACTACAAGCCGGTCTCTTTGAATCCATCTTCTACTTTTGACGCACGAGTTGTCCGCTGATGCGGAGAATGGCGGCGCCGGCGAATACACAAACTTGCGAGACAGACTGGTGAGCGTGAACGCGCATGACGTCACGCCCAGTCTCAAATTCGAGCCCGAATCCCTCTTATATATTTTACTGTACAGGATTATAGAGGCAATCTCAGTGCGCAGAGAAGGGCTCATTCAGCCCATCAGGCAGTTCTTTAAGCACGTATAGGAAGAAAAACAGGTATTTTTAACATGAAAAGTTGCGCAATGCACCTTTAAGTATAAAATGCATTTTAATATCCCTATTAGTAAGGATAGTATGATCATGGTATAATATCAGTCTTTAATGACATTTACTTTTCAAAATGAATTAGTAAAATGTATTTCAAATGAATAGTGTATTCTCTACAAGTCAGCAAGGAAGGAAAAACAGGGGAAAAAATAAAAACCTTTACTCACTTTCGAATGCAATTTGCTGCCAATCATAATCTCATGGGAAATATGTGACCGGGTACAACTGGTCTCAGAACAGCATAACAGATCTGCCGTTCTCTGCAGACAGACCTGACGGGTAAGGGACTCGCCAAAGCATCTTTTCTCCCTACCCTGTCAGAGCTGGATGGTTAACGATACATGAGGGTCACTTTACTGCTGCCGGCCGAGCAGGTGAAGAGTACTTTGAGAAAAAAATTGCAGGAGTGGAGACAGATGACATAGATTCATGCTAAAGTAAAGCCTTCGCTGAGGGGGCTCTCTGATGAATTATTCAGTGTTCCATCAGACGGTGTAATGGCAAGACCTACTATAGCAAGCATCATCATCACAGTTCATGTGAAATCAAACATGTGTGACTTTACTCTTAGGAGACTTACACGCAATTTTTCTTTTCTTTTTTTCTTGGATGGTAAACTTTGGTTTTTGATTGGCAAAATCCCCAAAACATTGTGCTCTGGTAAAAGCCACCATAGTGAAAAATAAATATGCCAAAATGTATTTAAAATACATGTATTTTATGCTAAGTATACTATAAATACATTTACATATTTATGTACTTAATATGAATACCTTACAGTTTCTGATAGTGCTAAAATGGAACTATTGCAAGTATACTTTAGCTACACTTGAAATTTCTTGCATTTAAAGAAAAAACTTTTTTCAGTAAAATTTTCAAGTATGGCTTACTGATTGTTAAAGTCCTTTAGAATAATCATTTTTTATATATAATCATTGTAGTAATAATAACAATAATAATAATCATATATATTTTTTAATTATATGTGTAACATATTCTTCATATTCTGTGTGCCTAAGTTCTTGAGTTAATTTGTCTCCATAATCATTGATTAAGTTAAGCAGGTGTCTTCGGTTTGGTTAACAATCTTAGTGTGGGTTTATAAGCTCTTAGTTCATTCTGTTCTCCGTTCCATGTCGTCTTTAGTTGGCTGTGGTATTCTCCTGTTATCTCCAGTGCTTGTCTGAGTTTGGTTATTATATTAAAAGTGTCCCCTTTTTTGAGTGATTCTTCGTCAAGTGATTATTGCAGCAACCAAGCTGTGACAGAACGCAGATGTTTCTGTTGTGTTTTATCCTGTTTTTTCCCCCATGGATCTTCCCATTGCGCAGCTTCTCTGCTTGGAGCAGGGAGACCATCCACTGGAAGAACATACCCAGGACTTCTAAGGCATGCATTCCGGTGGATGGTCTAAAGGAGGATTTAGCTGCTTTCGTGGAGTGGGTGCTGGTGAAGAACAATTTGCCACTCACCATCGGCCTGACTGAGGACCACACCAGCCCCACTCCAGCCCCAGAGTTTAGCCAGCCCATCCACGCGAGCTGCACGGAGGATTTGCAAGAGCCCATTGCAAACTGTGGAGACTGGCCTGCCTCGATTGACGAGCCCGAGCCTAGGACGGGAAGAGACATTGCCCCGGAGCCTGAGCAAAATGGAGAGTCTGTCTATGTGCGTGAGCCGGCAAAACCGCATGTCGCCAATGGAATGGTCGTGGAGTTCGAAGGCATGGAGGGAAGCCCCACCCACAACCCGTCGTCATGGATATGCATTTTATGGACTCTGGAAGTAATTTGTAGGTGTTTGAGGAAGATATTTCCCTGTTTCTCCCACCTTCGCTGGTCCCGCCCAGCCCTGAGTCTCCTGTTTCCACGCTGGATCTGCCCAGCCCTGAGTCTCCTGTTTCCCTGCTGGATCCCCCCAGCCCTGAGTCTCCTGTTTCCCCGCTGGTCCCGCCCAGCCCTGAGTCTCCTGTTTCCCCGCTGGTCCCGCCCAGCCCTGAGTCTCCTGTTTCCCCGCTGGTCCCGCCCAGCCCTGAGTCTCCTGTTTCCCCGCTGGTCCCGCCCAGCCCTGAGTCTCCTGTTTCCCCGCTGGTCCCACCCAGCCCTGAGTCTCCTGTTTCCCCGCTGGTCCCGCCCAGCCCTGAGTCTCCTGTTTCCCCGCTGGTTCCGCCCAGCCCTGAGTCTCCTTTTTCTCTGCTAATCCCGCCCAGCCCCACGTTGCCTGTGCTCCCTGTGATCCCTCCCAGCCTCCCTCTCCCACCTCCTCTTCCCAAATCAGCCAGTTCCTCAGCCCGTTCCGCCCAGCCCTGAGTCTCCTTTTTCTCTGCTAATCCCGCCAAGCCCCACGTTGCCTGTGCTCCCTGTGATCCCTCCCAGCCTCCCTCTCCCACCTCCTCTTCCCAAATCAGCCAGTTCCTCACCCCCACCTCCAATGTTTCACTTCAGCCACACTGGATCTCCAACAGCTTTCTGTGAGGAACTGCCTCAGAACTTTAGTTCTCGAGCTCCACCCAGTACAGATGTTTGCCTGGCTCCACTTCCAGTTTATGAACCCATCACTTTACCGCGGCCTCCACCGGGCTCCCTCGTCCCACCGGCTCTGCCTTGGTCAGACATTGTCCTGCCTGCACCTTCAGCTTCATCTGGCTCCACCTTAGTCCTCAGGCTCCCTGATTCCACCTCGGATGCTCTGTCGCGGCTCCTCCTCAGTCTCCAGTGCCAGCGATGTAGTGTGGGCTCTTCGTCAAGTCAGTTCCACCTGGGTCACCAGCGGCTCCATTTCCATGAGTTGTCCCCAAGGTGTCGTCTGCCAAGTCAACACCATGGCTCTTCCCTCCCTCAACTCCGCCCTGGGGTTTCGTCCTGGCTGGACTCTGGGTGACCATCTGGCTCCTCCTGGCTCCTCCCTCCACTCGCCAATGGAGTGTTTGGTTCCCCCCAAACTTTTTTTTCACTCTCTCCTGTTTCACGTCCCCCTCCAGAGACTCCAGAACTTAAACAATGTGAGGACGCGCCTGTCCAGGACGGGGCGTAATGTAACATGTATGTTCTGTTTCAATTCAGTTTTTGTGTTTCTGTGTGCCCCAGTTCTTGAGTTAATTTGTCTCCATAATCATTGATTAAGTTAAGCAGGTTTCTTGTGTTTGGTTAACGATCTTAGGGCCCTACTTTAATGATCTGAAACGCAAGTATCAAACGCGAAACGCAAGTAACTTTGTGGGCGGATCTCGGCGCAAATCTAAAATGGGTTGGTCTGAAGTAGCTACATTACTCATAGGTGTGGTTTGGGCGTAACATGCAATAAACCAATCAGAGCGTCATCTCACATTCCCTTTAAAAGCTTGTTCTATGCCGGATTGCTATTATAATGGCGGATTTGCCAGGCGCACGCCAGGAGCGGTTCACAGCCAAGGAGACCGAGTATTCTCGTCAGGGCCATAACAGACAGAGAAGTGACATTGTATGGCGATGGGAGAAACCCACCCAAATTAGCTTTGGTTAAACAGGTGTATAATAATTTGGGTAAATGTGTAAGCTAGATTTATGCCTATTTTTTCACATCTTCATGGACACCACAATGATTTCCCTCGTGTGGTGATATTTTTGTCATGGATCACTGAAAGATAGTCAAGGATTCAGATGCGAGTGAACAAGTATTTATTTGTCAAAAGAGAAGACAAGAGACTCAATTCGACAGGTAGCATCCACAAGGATCGTACTGAACGAATAGGTTACAGTTCTCATATAGACAAACTCAGAATGGAGGTGATCGATGATCCTCGGCAGACTCAGGGAATGAAGTGGCAGAATCCTCAGGTGAACACAGAACACGCTCGGGCAGACTAGGCAACGCAGGGACTCAGCGGGCGGAATGCAGATCCAACGTGGAGAAGATCCTATGGAAGCGTCGAAGAAGCAGGACAGGAACAGGGGAACAGGCTCAGACCCAGGAGAACCTCCACAACCATCTGACAGAGACAAGACGAGTGAGCAAACAATATATAGGACATCCTCATTCAGAACAGCTGGCGCTGATCGGCTCATCAGTGGAACGAGCCAGCTGACGAGCCACGCCCATTCACACAGCACGCACACACATAGCGAGAGAGAGTCCATGAATCCATGAACCGTGACAGTACCCCTCCTCCTAGGAACGCCGCCTGGCGTTCCCAGACACCCTTACCTGTCGATTGTAATCATCGATAAGGGAGTGATCCAGAATGTCTCTGGCAGGAACCCAACTTCTCTCCTCCGGACCGTAACCTTCCCAGTCCACCAAGTACTGGAACCCGCGTCCCCTCCGTCTCGAGTCCAGAATACGGTTAACCGAAAAAGTAGGCTCCCCATCTACGAGTCGCGGCGGGGGGGGAACCGGAGCAGGCGGATTAAGATGTGACCGAAAAACGGGTTTAATTTTGGAGACATGAAACGCGGGATGAATTCTCTTGTACGCTAGAGGCAATTTGAGGCGGACTGTCACCGGACTAATAATCTTGGTGATAGTGAACGGGCCAATGAATTTAGGAGCTAATTTATTTGAGACGGAACGGAGAGGAATATTCTTCGTAGAAAGCCACACTCTTTGACCAGCGACGTATACGGGTGGCCTCGACCGGTGGCGATCGGCCTTAGCCTTGGTGCGCGCCCCCACTTGGAGCAGAGTCTCACGGGCTCTGGTCCATGTGCGGTGACACCTCTGGACGAACGCGTGAGCGGAGGGGACCGCGACTTCGGATTCCAGACTGGGAAAAATTGGTGGCTGGTAACCTAAACTACATTCAAACGGAGATAGGCCCGTGGATGACACTGGTAATGTATTGTGGGCGTACTCCACCATAGAGATATGTTGGCTCCAAGAGGAAGGATTCCTGGCGGCCAAACAACGCAATACTCTTTCCAAATCCTGGTTGGCTCTCTCGGTCTGGCCATTGCTCTGGGGGTGAAACCCTGAGGACAGACTAACGGTCGCTCCCAGTGATTTACAAAACTCTCGCCAAAATTTGGACACAAATTGGGGTCCTCTGTCAGAAACCACGTCAATCGGAAGGCCATGTAAGCGAAAGACGTGATCTACAACAATCACCGCTGTCTCCTTGGCTGAGGGTAGTTTGGGCAAGGGAATAAAATGAGCCGCCTTCGAGAATCGGTCCACCACGGTCAAAACTACCGTGTACCCTTGAGAGGGTGGGAGGGCGGTGATAAAATCTAGCGCGATGTGGGACCAGGGTCTCGAAGGGACAGGCAGCGGTTGGAGTAACCCATCTGGGGGTCGATTGGAAGTCTTACCAGTGGCACATACCGAGCAAGCCAAAACAAAACTGTGAATGTCGCGTGCCATAAGTGGCCACCAGAATCGTTGCTTGACCAAAAAAACTGGTGCGATTAACTCCTGGATGGCAAGCTACGTTGGAACAATGCCCCCACTTAATGACGTCTGACCGTAATCCCTCCGGCACAAATAAACGATTCGGTGGGCAGCCGGGCGGAGGCGTTACCCCTTCTAAGGCCGTCTTGACCTTCGATTCGACCTCCCATGTGAGTGTGGAGACAAATAGGGTCTCGGGTAAAATGCACTCGGGAGTAGACGGGCGTTCGGAACGGTCAAAAATACGCGATAAAGAATCGGGTTTGATGTTTTTGGAACCCGGGCGGTACGAGAGAGAAAAATCAAAACGTCCGAAAAAAAGTGCCCACCGAGCCTGCCTGGAGTTCAGTCTTTTGGCGGTTCTGATATATTCCAGGTTCTTGTGATCGGTCCAGACAATAAAAGGTACCCCCGACCCTTCCAACCAATGACGCCATTCCTCCAACGCTAACTTTACTGCCAACAACTCTCTGTTACCAATGTCATAGTTACGTTCGGCAGGCGATAAACGACGAGACAAAAACGCGCAGGGATGCATCTTGTCATCCGTGAGAGAACGCTGGGAAAGAACTGCTCCTACCCCCACCTCTGATGCGTCGACCTCCACCACGAACTGACGTGAAGAATCAGGGGCTATCAAGATGGGAGCTGAAACAAAGCAGCCTTTCAGTTTGGCAAACACAGCCTCAGCTGTGTCTGACCACCTGAACGCAGTTCGGGGGGAGGTCAAGGCAGTCAACGGCGCGGCTAGTTGGCTGAAATTGCGAATGAAACGCCGGTAGAAGTTGGCGAACCCCAGAAACCTCTGTAGGGCCTTACGGGAATCTGGACTTGGCCACTCCACCACAGCCTTAACCTTCTCAGGATCCATGCGTACTCCCTCAGACGAAATGATGTACCCTAGGAAAGGAACAGACTGTGCATGAAAAGCGCATTTCTCCGCCTTGACAAAAAGCCCATTCTCTAGCAACCTCTGGAGCACTCGTCTGACGTGTTGAACGTGCTCCTGGAGAGACGAAGAAAAAATCAATATGTCATCCAGGTAAACATATATGAACTGATCTACCATGTCTCTCAACACATCATTGACGAGTGCCTGGAAGACTGCAGGGGAGTTGGAAAGCCCGAACGGCATAACCAAGTATTCAAAGTGCCCCCTGGGGGTGTTAAACGCGGTCTTCCACTCATCCCCCTTCCTGATGCGAACCAAATGATATGCATTACGTAAATCCAATTTTGTGAAGATAGATGCTCCCTGCAACCTCTCGAAAGCTGAAGACATCAACGGCAAAGGATAAGTATTCTTAACCGTGATGTTGTTCAACCCCCGGTAATCAATACAAGGTCGCAGAGATCCATCCTTCTTCCCCACAAAAAAGAATCCCGCCCCCGCTGGAGAAGAGGAAGGGCGGATGAACCTGGTGGCTAGAGAATCAGAAATATATTTCTCCATAGCCTCCCTTTCTGGAGCAGAAAGTGAATATAACTTGCCCTTGGGCGGAGACGTACCTGGCAGTAACTCTATGGCACAGTCATAGGGACGATGAGGAGGAAGAGAAGCAGCCCGAGACTTACTGAACACCTCCTTCAGGTCGCGGTACTCCGGTGGCACGTTAGACAGATTCACCGACTCCTCCTGCAACACAGAACGAGAAACAGACGGGACGGCAGACAAAAGACATGAGGCATAACAATCATTACTCCACGCGGAAACAGAGTTTTGGCCCCACTCTATCCGAGGTCCGTGCTGAACCAACCACGGGTGACCCAGGACAATAGGAGCGTGAGGTGACTGAGTGAGGTAGAGTGAAGTCTTTTCAGTGTGGTTTCCCGAGGTAATGAGTGTAATAAGTCCGGTGGAGTGAGTGATACCCGGGAGTTCTTGCCCATTGAGTGCGTTGATAGTGATCGTTCTCTCTAACGTAGTGATGGGGAGGCGAAGCTTGCGTGCCAGTGAAAAGTCCATAAGGTTTCCCTCTGCTCCCGAATCCACCAGCGCTTGACAGCTGAAGGAGTGTTCCGCCCACTGGAGTCTAACCGGGAGGAGAGTGGCGCTCGAGGGTCCAGTCATGGAGAGCCCGCCCGACAGTAGCCGCCGTCCTACCGCCGGGCTTGGCCTTTTAAAGGACAGGTGTTGACGAAATGGCCGGCCTCCCCGCAGTAAAGACATAAACCCCTCGAGCGACGGTGTTCTCTCTCCTCCCGGGAAAGCCGAGCTCGACCTACCTGCATGGGCTCAGGATCGTTCAGGGGACTGACCGCGCTCAAGCTCCGGGCACTGGAACTCGTGGTGAATTCGGCCGCAGGCATCCGGTATGGTCGGCTCTCCTGCTGTTGAAGGCGAGCATCGACTCGTAATGCTAACTCGATTAGTCCATCCAGTGTCTTGGGCAGCTCCAGGGTATAAATCTCCCTCTGAACGCGGTCAGCCAGCCCATGCAGGAACATGTCCCACTGCGCCTCCTCGTTCCACTTGCACTCGGCCGCCAATGTCCGGAACTCTATGGAATAGTCAGAGACTGACAGTTGGTTCTGGCGAAGGTCGGCGAGTTGGCGGGCAGCCTCGCGTCCAGCGACGGCGCGGTCAAACACTCGTGTCATCTCTAGCTCGAGTGCCTGGAACGAGGAGCAGCACTGATGTCTGTTCTGCCACACCGCTGTTCCCCACTGAGCCGCGCGGCCAGAAAGTAGTGTCATCACCAGGGCTACCTTCGACTCCTCAGACGCAAATGTCATTGGCTGAAGTGAGAAAAAAATAGAGCACTTAGTCAGGAACGTTCTGCACAGATTGGGCTCGCCCGAATACCTTTCAGGTGCTGGGATGCGCGGTTCTGGTGCGAGGGCACGCGGCTCTGGTTGCTGGAAAATCCCTTGGGGAACAGGCGGGGGCGGTGCCGGCGCAGTGGGAACTCTCAGGCGTTGAATTTGAGAGGTGAGCTCGGACACCTGCGTTACCAAAGCCTGTATCGCCCGTCCCGAAGCTCCGATCTGCTCGTCCTGGCGATCCATCCGGGCGTGGCTTCCAGCGAACATCTGTTCGATCCCGGGGTCACTCGCTGAATCCATGAGATGGTGGTCAGATGGTTCTGTCATGGATCACTGAAAGATAGTCAAGGATTCAGATGCGAGTGAACAAGTATTTATTTGTCAAAAGAGAAGACAAGAGACTCAATTCGACAGGTAGCATCCACAAGGATCGTACTGAACGAATAGGTTACAGTTCTCATATAGACAAACTCAGAATGGAGGTGATCGATGATCCTCGGCAGACTCAGGGAATGAAGTGGCAGAATCCTCAGGTGAACACAGAACACGCTCGGGCAGACTAGGCAACGCAGGGACTCAGCGGGCGGAATGCAGATCCAACGTGGAGAAGATCCTATGGAAGCGTCGAAGAAGCAGGACAGGAACAGGGGAACAGGCTCAGACCCAGGAGAACCTCCACAACCATCTGACAGAGACAAGACGAGTGAGCAAACAATATATAGGACATCCTCATCAGTGGAACGAGCCAGCTGACGAGCCACGCCCATTCACACAGCACGCACACACATAGCGAGAGAGAGTCCATGAATCCATGAACCGTGACAATTTTTCCTTGTAATTATGTATGGGAACTGCTGTGTCTGTGTAGATGAGAGAAGCAAAGTGTATGCGAGTTGTGCACACGCTACATTATGGCCAAGCATGCGCCCTTAAAATAGCATCTGAATAACGCGCCACCGACTTTAGACTAGGTTTTTCCTGGTCAGTGGCGGAATTGTTTTCTGAAACTGCAAAATAGCACCAGGGAACGTTTGCGCTGGAAAGAAAGAGTGTTTCCTTTTTTGAGGGATTTTTTTCCCGAGTGATTATTGCAGCAACCAAGCTGTGACGATATGAAATTAGTTGAAATAGGATGTCAGATTTTTTCACCATGAGATAAGAGCTTATTGATTATGAAAACTATTATTTATTTTTGATAATTATTATTGTTATTATTATTATTAATTGTTTCATTTAATTTTTCTTTTATTTCAGTTTTCAAAATGTTTTTTAATCAGTTGATTCAATTTTAGTTTCTGAAAATAACCATGGACATTACTCGTGACAAACGTTTAGGGCTTGAGAAATGATTATAAGAAATGAGAATGAACAGTTTCTTTCCTGAAAACACCAGCATGTACCTATTTTTGAGAAGGCCTTTTTACCCTTAAGCCTTGTGACATATACCAGTGGTAAATGCTTATTTCTAAAATCTGTTATTTGATATTATTGCCATAACCTATATTATATTTAGTATTAACGTTAATTTACATTAAACTGCATTAAAATAATGCATTAACCATTAGAGTTTAGAAAAGCTGCATTATTTTCAGTGCCCACGCTGCCTATGTGATGTCAGCTTAGAAGAAAGTTGTTTCAAAGGTGGAGAAAGTTATTACAATGTTTAAGACAAACCTTTTTTCCTTTGGAATAACATGTACCGATGAATCATGCATACAGTAGTATCTGCATCCCTCCCCTTACCTGCCCCTCTGCCACCAAACACACACACTTGTACAGAGTAAATCCATTATTCAGCTGTGTGTCTGCTCACTCTCTGAGACCATGTGCACAATTCAATGCCAAAACAAGCTGAAACACTCTCCTCTTGTAAGCGTGGCCTTGTCTCGAAAAGATTATTGTGTACCATCCACAGTACCATTTCAACTGTGGTAGACCATCCCACTCCTGAAACTGCCAGCCTCCTCAAAAGTGCATGCCTTTTGACCTTTTGACACTCAAAAGCATTGTGATGTATCCTAGTAGCAACATTCTGGTAGGTTGGTGGTTAAATGTATGGATCAGCAATTGAATGTTAATTGTTGGTCCAGTGGTTACATTTTAACTTTCAGTACAAGGGGTGCCAGTGTAAAGTGAACTGATTTATTTATTTGTGAATAAATAGTATAAAATAGTATAAATAAAAGTTTAAATAATAATAAACAAATACTAACAATTGTAGATGCTTCCTTTGTATTACATTCATCCCTGCTGTAAGCTATTTCATATTTCAAGTGGTGGGGACAAATCTGGCCATGGCCAAAATTGGTGGATATATCCACACTGTAAATTAGGCTTTTGCATCCTAATTTCTAAAATGTTTAATACAAATTCCAAACCCTCCTTGGTCCACACCTCATCCAATCTAACCAAGAATAACCCAGAGCATATTAGATAAATGCAAGAACTGCTCTGCCATTGGTAAAATGGAAATAACGCTTGTGTGGGCACAGAAAGAGAGATGCACATTGATCTTTAAGTCTCTGTTGGAGTGGCCTGGTTTGTTTGATCTCTCCTACGCAGTCTCTGCCTCTATGTTTCCGGTTCACAGTGATTTCACTGCAAAGCATTTTTGTTTGTACTGTGTACGAGACAATTCTTTTCTCAAATTGTTTTATTCTTTATAAGTTGTCATATAAGCTTGTAAGAGTGGCCCCTCTCATGATGCATGTTTTGAATTTGAAGTAACATAACTGTGGGAATGTCTGCAGGAAAAATGGATCTCATGGGATGCTGAGCAGGGTTCCCCCAACACATAATTTCTACTGATCTGTGTTCATATAAGACAAATAAGTGAAACCTTTCACAGAGATAAAAAGTGAGAAGTTGTGTAGCTCACACTTTGGGATTATCAAGATGTTACTGTTGACTTGAAGCAAACAGACTTTAAAAACCCCACATGAACGGTTTAATAAGCAAAACGGGATTTGACTTTTACATTCATGTTTTTCTATTTCAAGGATATAAACTTACTTTTGCATACTTTTGCTCACCTAGGCTGGGCTTTCTTGCTTGTTTTTTAATTAAAAAGTTCTGTTTTTGGCAAATGTAAAGGCCCTTTCTCACCAAAAGAGAAATGACTAAGTCTCAGGCTGAATCAAATGCAAATTCATGCCTGTACTGTAGAGGGTGCAGCTCAAACACACATTTTAGTTGTGCTGGCATTCTGGATTGCAGAAGAATAGGACACAGGAGAAGAAAGTTCAGCACTCTTACTTCAGCAATAAAAACAAACAAATGAAGCAGAAATGTGATGTTTATCTAAAGAAATGTTTGCTTATTGCTATGGTTGAATTGGATCATCGAAGGTCAGCAGCAAAGACGCATAGTAAAGTGAGATTAAGCACATAAAGTACAATTGTGTCATTTATCAAATTGAATTATTGCAGGTTTGCATAATATTCTGATAGTCTAGAAGAACTACAATAACTATCATGTTTACACCGTGCACACAACGCCTCTGGACTTACTCCCGATTTCTCTCAGCATGGGGACAGGAGCGGCGTCAGTTAATGGGAAAATAAAGTAATTTGCGTTACTTATTTGAAAAAGTAACTCAGATATTTTACTGTAAATGTAAAAAGTAATGCATTTACTTGATACTTTGAAAAAGTAATATGATTACGTAACTCACATTACTTGTAATGCGTTACCCCCAACACTTGTCAGCGAGATTGTTTTCTTTATGTTTATAAGATTGTTCATTTGTATCTCAGTAGGTGATGCTGTGACCTCTCTCCACAGGTCAGTGATGGCAGCCTGACGCTTGTTTCCATCAGCCGTGAGGACAGGGGAGCGTACACATGCCGAGCGTACAGCGAGCAGGGAGAGGCCATCCATACCACACGCTTACTCGTCCAAGGTAGTACCCTTGCTCTGACTTGACTCCATGTCTTTATTGTTTGCTATTATTTGAATGACATGACTATCATGTTGTCAGAGTTCTGTGCTGTGTTTGAACGGTCTTCTGTGTTTGCAATGTCATGCTTGCAATAGACCCATGCTGCAGAGCTACAGAGATAATTGGACTCCATATGTTAGCTGTCTGGTATAGTATAGAGCAGTAATGGGTTCTCTGTCAGAGATCTTTTTCACCATAGTTTTGCCAAATAAGCCTTTTCCTGTTGGGATCGCTAATCTGTTTTGTGTCTGTTGCAGATATCCTCTATATTCACATTATTCATTCTTCTAAACAAAAATAAATTATTCTACTCTTTTTCTTTTCCTTCCCATCAAATGCTTATCAAACCAGTTTTAAATAAAACTACTAAAGTAAAAAAAGAAAAAAGAAAAAGTGAATCATTGTAATAATTTAATACTGTTGATTGTAATGCTAAATGATATTCAGTATAATAGGAACATTATCCATGCTGATTTGGTGTTGATGAAGGGGTAATTTAGTGTGGAAGCCCACATTCCCCACAGAAACTTTCTCTTTATTATGGCGTGTTAAGTTATTAATATGAGAATATCTCATTATTACGAGATATTAAGTCAATTATTAGACTTTTTCTGAATTTTACAACATATTAAGTACATATTAAGAAAAGTATGTCATTATTATGAGATACTAAGCAATAATCATGAGAAAGTTTCTCATTGTCATAAGATACGAAGCAAATAATCATGAGAAAGTTTCTCATTATTACAAGATATTAAGTTGATTTTTACAACAAAGTACATATTAAGAAAGTCTGTAATTATAATGATAGTGAGCATTGATCATGAGAGTTTTTCATTATGAGATTCTAACAATTAATCAAGAGAAAGTTTCTCATTGTCATGAAATACTAAACATTAATTATGAGAAAGCTTCTCATTTTTATGAGATACTAAGCATTAATCATGAGAAAGTTTCCCATTACAAGTCAGTTTTGATTTTTCAAACTTTTATGACATAAAGTACATATTGAGAAAGTTTCTCATTGTTATGAGATACTAAGCATTAATTATGTGAAAATGTCTTATTATTACGAGATTATTACATATTAAGTCAGTTTAGATTTTTTTTTTTTTTTACGACAAAGTACATATTCAGAAAGCTTTGCGGTATATTGAGATAATAAGCATTAATCGTGAGTTTTCCATTATGAGATGCTAACAATTAATCAAGAGAAAGTTTATCATCGTTTTGAGATACTTAGCAATAATCATGAGGACATTTCCCATTGTTATGAAATTAATTATGAGAATGAAAGTTTCCCATTATTATGCAATATTATGTCATTTATTTGATTTTTCCCCAAACATTTTACGACAAAGTACATATTTAGTAATTTTCTCATTATGAGATACTAAGCATTGATTATGACAGTTTCCCATTATTATGAGATATTAAGTCATTTATTCGATTTTTTTCTAAATTTTACGACAAAGTACATTTTAAGAAAGTTTCTCATTATTATGAGATACTAAGCATTAATAATGAGAAAGTTTCTCATTATGAGATATTAACAATTAATCAAGAGAAAGTTTTTCATTGTTATGAGATACTAAGCATTAACTATGAGAAAGTTTCCCATTATTATGAGAAGTCATTTATTCATTTTTCCCCTAAATTTTACGACATTAAGTACATTTTAAGAAAGTTTCTCATCATTATGAGATATTAACAATAAATCAAGAGAAAGTTTCTCATTGTTATGAGATACTAAGCATTAATAATGAGAAAGTTTCTCATTATGAGAAAGTTTCCCATTATTATGAAATGCCAAGTCATTATAATGAGAGATATTCTCAATATAATGAGATACTAAGTCATAATTAAAAAGAACATTTCTCATTATTATTATTTACAGATTCACCATCATATTTTTCAACTGAGGCCGAAATGGACATCCATACTTGATCCCTACTGGTGGAATTGTTTTTAAAAAAACGAAGGCTGTTAATATCAAGTAAATTATTGTATGCAATTTTGCTATCAACGTAACAACTTTGATCACTTTTCATAGTGATCATGTGATCTGTTCATCTGTAAGTAGGTAGGTCTTTACCAGAATAAGCTCTAGTGTGTACCGGAGCAAGCACATTTTCAGGAAACTGTCTCATGGAATTCTGTACTGGTCTAGACCAGTTTATCACGTATTTTAAGACTGAATGGCAAGGGTAAAGCAATAAAAATGTATACATAAAAGGCATTTGAAGAGTATCAAAAATAAGAATTAACATTTTTAATAAGACTATCCCATAACAAAAAAGGAAAAAAAAAACGTTTTTCAACTGCTGAAACAAAAAAGCGGGTAGTTGAAGAAACATGGTATTGCAGACACGATGGCTGTCTTGCAAGTTTGTTTTTGTACTGGTGTGTGTGTTTGTGTGTGTATAGAGCAGGACAGAGAGCATCTGTAGAGTCCATGCCTTCATGTGGAGATCTCTGCAGGCTTTCTCCACAGAAGAGCCCTCTCTTTACACTGGCACTGCCAACATAAGCGATGCCCACAGTGGGCAGTACAGTCTGTAGCCCGCTGCAGATTCTCACACTGAGTACAATTCTTATCATCTTAATCGATGATATTCAAATGAGACGGTTGATCCAAATATGTATGTTACAGCTGAGGGTACCTCTAATATTTTTTACATGTTTTTATCTAGTGTTTTTAATGTTTAGTTTAAAGTGGTCATGCCATGGATTTTTTATTATTTTAATATGTTCCTTGAGGTTCACTTGTTTTTTTTGCACCATAGGAAACAGTATCAATGCCCACTCGCTATTGCACATAAATAAGTCTTTTGCAAACATTATCCAAGATAACCCCTATCATTTACAGACAAAGCATTATGAAATCATTTACTTACGGTTTGTTATTCACCTGCTGTCAGATCCAATAAAATTGGCATCTTTCATCAAAAGTTTCTTTGCCAACTCTCCATTATACTGTGCCATGTTTACAAAACAAAATGCTCCGAACAAACATATGATCCTCTGACACGATCCGGGATGTTTTTTCACTCTTGTATTTGTCATGCAGACTCAAGCGTGTTGGAGTATGTCAGAAACTGAACGCGCATCTGTATACTGTTTCCAGTGTAGACAGCGTCAGTGATTATAATGGTATTTCATCCAGTGTAGGCATCTTGTGTCAGCTGTTAAGTGACTGAATGCGAGTAGGTGGGGCCTATGATGTATAATAATAATGATTTATAATGATATATAATAACTATTCATTGATGTCTTGCTCTGGAGGCAGTCATATCATATGCAAATATATTTGCTGTGTGATGTCAAAGATCTCGCAATATCTTTTGGAGCTTGATTAAATAAATGCTTTGTTTATAATGAGGAGGATGTTTCAAGCTATGAAACTTGCAGGATGTTTTTACTGTATTTTTGTGCAACTAAATACAGCCTTGGTGAGCATAAAACGTAATTATTATTCCAAACTTTTGGCTGGCAGTGTATATTAACTCTTCATTCAGTATGTACACCACTGTAAGTGAGGCATTGACTGAATACAATCTTCACTTGATTCACTCCACAATTGTGGATTGTGTTGATTGTTTAACAGCTGTTGAATTCAAAACAACAGAATGAAAATATACATGATTAAAAACACTCATATGAAATCTTTTCTCCAGATCTAGTTGTTTTTATCCTTGAAGAGTACTGAGATTGCTATATGCTCCAATAGGATGTGACGCATCCTGATGTGTAATGGTGATTTATTATGTGTCTCTTTTCTATTTCAGGACCCCCATTTATTGTCTCACCGCCAGAGAACATAACCGTAAACATATCCCAGGATGCATTCTTCACTTGTCATGCTGAGGCATATCCTGGCAACCTAACGTACACCTGGTTCTGGGAGGAAGATAACGTCTACTTCAAGAAGTAAAGTTATGATCGGGTTCATTACTGTACCATACCCCCACTGTCCTGTGTCCATGTGGAGTTTGTCACAGTCCATGTAGTTTCGTCATCATCATTGAGGCATCAGTGAGTTTGCCATTAGGGACTATGGGCATTGTAATACTGTTTTAGGCTTTGGTCAATCACTTTGTAAGGCCTTTTGTTAAGAAATGTTCTGAAATGTAATCGTAGGTGTCGTTAAACTGTATTTAGAGGGCTTCTCATCCGAACTCATCCGAACACACCATTCAAAAGTTTGGGGTCAGTTAGATTTTTTTTTTTTTTTTTTTTTTTTTTTAAAGAAAAAAGAAATGTATTTTATTCCACAGGGACACATTAAATTGATAAAATGTGACATCAAATACGTTATAATAATACGAAAGATTTCTGTTTTAAATAAGTGCTGTTCTTTTAAACTTTTATCAAAGAAACTTGAAAAAAAGATGATCATGGTTTCCATAAAAATGTTAAGCAGCACAACTGTTTTCAACTTTGATAATAATACATAATAAATTACATTTTAAAATATATTCAAATAGAAAAGTTATTTCTAATGATATATATGATAGTAAATAAAAATATGATAATATTTCACAATATTACTGTTTTAACTGTATTTTTGATCATATAAATGCAGCCTTGCCGAGCATAACACCATGTCTATGCCGGACGCGATAAAGCGATCGTTACAAATCCATTTGTCCTTCCTATGAGACGTATCGTGAGTGCTTGGAGTCCGCTGCATCCAGTGTAAACAACATAACTGATTATAAAGGGTTCTATTGTCTTTTGTCACATCACACCATACGCGTCCGGTGTAGACACGGTGTTAGAGACTCTTTCAAAAACAATAAACAAATCTTACCCTCCCCAAACTTTTGAACCGTAGTGTACATCTATAAACAGATGCATTTTTAATTTACATTTATTTTTAAAAAGCAGCTCTGGGCCTCCTACAATTGAAAGCGTAGGCTATGTCCACACTAGTGCGTTAACACGGCATTTTTAAATGAAACCGATCCTCGTTACGCCCATACTGCTGTTTCCACTGCGTTTCAGAAAAGATCTCCGTCCATGCTACACGACCGAAAACGCTTGTGATCATTCATGCACACTGGGCATGCACGTAAAAATGTAAAGAGTTGCCGATTGCTCTAATAATAGCTTGAACTAAGTCAGTAAAGCTTGCAGTTTCATCTCCATGTTAATGTTTACACGGGCATCGAGGTTGGTCTGTTATTGTCATGTCTCAGTAGCGTAGGGGCTTGACGAATCAGGGAAGGATACGCAGGGTGGCTAAGTCACAGATATAAGAAGGGGAAGAAGATGTAAAATATAATAAGAAGTTTTAAAACAAAAATGCACTAGTGTAAACGTAGCCATAGAATCGCCCCTGAATGTTTTGCAAAAAAAGATGCAATTTTACAAGGGATACTTGGTTTTGTGAGGTTTTAGCATTCTGAGTTGAAAAAAATTAAAGTTTAGTATGAAATTATGCTATTTGTTTCCCACTTGTATTTACATGTGTGCATGTGTCCCTGTGTCATTATACTTGTTTGAAGGTCTCACACCTCAGATTGTCTCATTCGTGTCTCTTTTGCCCTGTGTGTGCTGGACCAAATGTTTAAAGTAATACATTAATATTAGTCAAATAACAATTTTATTACTCAATGTCCCTCATCACACTTGTGGGATTACAAATATACAGTCATAGTCAGTCACCTAATTAATGGAACCCAATTATTGGCACCCTTTTATTCAATATTTTTTGCAACCTCCTTTTGCCAAGATAAAAGCTCTGAGTTTGGAGAACACCTAACAAGAGATCAGAAGCCATTCCGCCATACAGACCCAGACACACAGGCAGAAGCTTCATTTTGAGCTTAGTGAACCATTTTTGTGTTTATTTTGAGGTTGTTGTTTTTTTTTTTGGACCATTGTCCTGATGGAAGATCCAACCACGGCCCATTATACGCTTTCTAGCAGAGGTCGTCAGGTTTAGATTTTTTTAATCTTTTGGTATTTGATAGAATCCCTGATGCCATGTATCTGAACAAGATGTCCAGGACCGGTTGAAGTTCTAGTAATGTCTGACAAGTGAATAGGCTGGAGTTTGTTTTTGGATGAGAGCAGATGATTTGTTTTGAAACCCTCCCATGTGGTGATGTAGGTGCTGTTAGAACTTTTTTTTCTTTTTTTTTCTGAGAGTCTTTGGCCGCTCAAACTATCCTCCTTACCATACATTAATACAATATAGTCACACATCCACTTCTAGGCAGATTTGTAACATCTTTATTTGATTGAAACTTCTTAATTATTGCCCTGATGATGGAAATGGGAATTTTCAATGCTTTAGCTGTTTTCTTACAGCCTTTTTCTATTTTGTGAAGCTTAACAATCTTTTGCTGCACATCAGAACTATATTCTTTGGTCTTACTCATTTTGATGGATGATCAAGGGAATTTTCCCTTTGTGTTTCTTCATATTTATACTTTTATGAAACGGGAAGTCATGGCTGGATAATTTAATGTTTACATGCTAAATTACATGTAAATATGACTGGGAATACATGAGATATTTTACTCATAATATTTTTTCTAGGGGTGCCAATAATTGTGGCCAATGTGTGAACAAAAAACATTTTTCTAATATATACTTCGAAGGCCATCAATTCCAACTGAAATTGAAACTTCTAAGTGACTAATTGGGGACACTAAAAATAGGAAGCTACTCCTCACATGACTTTAGCATTAGCATGTTGCTAAGGTAAAAGCATAAATAACTATCAGGGCTTCCAACTCTCACTCATTCAGCGTGAGACTCACAGAAGAGACATTGTTCTCACGCTCTCACGCCACACATCCACATTCTCACGCAGTGAAAAAAACATTGCGGAACAAAGATACGGACAATGCGCTGACAGAAAAGACAGAGCAGGTTATTTGATGTTATTTTTTATATATTGATATATTTTGATATAAAACAATCTCGGCTTTCAAAATTAAGTTTTATTATGAAATTCAAACCATAAATAGACTTTTAGCACTCCTACTGTGGCATGCCACATTGCTGCATTGCCTCTTTCTCTTTACTACTAGTTACAGCACAAAATAAACATGAATGAACATCAGAGGGTATGTTTAAAGAAACAGTAATAGAAACAGAAATGTTACATAAAATGGTGTGTCCTCTGTGTTAACCTTGAATAGAAAAGGGAATATAGTGAACGGCCACTATTATATATACGATAAACGATAACCGTAGCCTCACCATTGACCCTCTCAGGTTTTCATGGTTCGCTGTTCTCCTTCTCTCCCCCATGACAAGAATATCCAGTGACATGCCGCTTGTGTCATCATACGCTCCACTAGCACTGATTATAAGTAGCGGTGCCCTGAGCCATTTAAGACGCCCTCATGCGTGGCCTGTACACTCTATAGAAAAAGGATATTATGTTATTTTTTCTCTAATAGAGACTGTGCACCAGGACAGGTGGAAGCACAGGCAAGAATTGAGGCCACGCAGGCATTTTGTCCACTGATGCATTTTTTTCTCTCTCTCTGATCTCTGCCCCGGACACTCCATCTGTTCTTGTTGAAAGAGTAGACTGTAATTCATGAGGCTTTGTGCTTTATTTTCTGGCTTAAAATAAATTTACGTAGGCATATATATTTTTAGGGATAGTTTACAAAAGAAAATCATTTACTCACGTTCATGTCGTTCCAGTACCTGGAACACAAAAAGAATGTACAATACCTTTCAAAAGTTTGAGGTCAGTAAGATTTTTATAAATGTTTTTGAAATAAGTCTGTTATACTCACCAAGGCAGCATTTATTTGATCTAAAATACAGTAAAACAGTAACATTGTGAAATGTTAATACAATTTAAAATAAAATACATTTTATATCTTATCCTTCAGAAACCATTCTATTATGCTGATTTGCTGCTCAAGAAGCATTTCTTATTAATACTACTCAAAAACAGTTATTTTTTTGGAAACCATGATTTTTCCAGGATTCTTTGATGGAGAACAGCATTTATTTGAAATAGAAATCTTTTGTAACATTAGAACTGTCTTTGCTGTCACTTCTGATCAATTTGACGGATCCTTGCTAAATAAAAGTATTACTAACGTAAATTGTGGAAATCGTCATTATTAATACTGCTTGTGTTAAATCAGCTCTGTCTCTTTCTCTCTCTCCAGTGACCTAAAGCGCAGAGTGAGTATTCTGATCGACGGTTCACTCATCATCTCCCAGGTGAAACCTGAGGATGCTGGGAGATACACCTGCAGCCCGAGTAACAGCCTTGGCCGCCCACCTTCTGCATCAGCATACCTGACAGTGCATTGTGAGTCATTCTGTGGAGCAATCTGCTGATACATATTAGATTTTTGTCTTTCATCTGAAAACATGTATCCGTTGCTAGTGCCCCTAAACAACTCTCTGCATTGCTCCGAGCAGATGCTGAAATATACTGTGGAGTGTAGGCGAGAAACCGTCAGAATAGAATCGATTTGGTATTTTTACTTCCAGTCAATATATCCAGCTGATCATACCCCTCAAAAATCTAAGAGCCAAAGTTAAAGTGGTTCTGTTTTGTTGAACATTATGATCAGCTTCAGATGATCCAAAGCATCTTGTGCTTCTAAACAATGTTGTACACATTGTCAGTGTCACAAATTTGCTAATATTTTTTTCATTAGTGTCCAAGTAATCCTTATCATTACACTTTGTAGTAAATGAGTTAGACCTTTTATTCCCATATTGATGATCTCCGTATGATCGCAAATGTTGGAACCCCAATGCAGATACAGTAGGTCATTATGTATGACATTACACAATAGGCAACTGGGATTTACTGCTTCATCTAAAATTAATTTGTTATAGTAAAATGTTGTTATCGTATCATATGTAATCTCTTCATTCAGTATAAGTTTACAAAATCACTTAAATCAGGAGGTCCATATATATGTAGATGAAGCAATAATTCCCAGTTGCCTATTGTATTACCTAATGTCATACATGATGTAATAGAGGATGAATTCTCCTTCATCCTCTCTGACATTGGCCTCACTGGATTGAGCATGAAAATAAAGTAACAACCTTCACCAGCAGATTACGCCTTTTCATCATGGACCAGATTTTTCACATCGGGATCATGTATTCAGAATTACAAAGATATATAACAGATTTTTCTTGCATGGTGATCTTTTGTAATTGATGACAGGGTTACTTTAGTCTCCCAGCGTATTCCATCTCAATACATGGGCATGAGGGTGCATTAGCCTCAACTACCGCTGTTGGGAAGGCTGACGCTTTCTATTTGCAGCCGAGAGATTGGAATGGCCTTCTGTCCCCGGAGTCTGGAGCAGAATTGAAACAGTGACCTTGAGTCAGTAAGCTAGCCGATCACTCAGTCATGGCTCACGTCCTCCACTCCGATAGACTGATGCAAAGAACCAGTGTGTAGAGGCTTCTCTAGACGTTGTTGAAAAAAAAAAAGCAGGGGAAAATACACAAACATGTTGCATTTGCAGTAAATAGTGACGGGAATGAGCACTGCAAATTGGCTGTGGTATCCAAGGTAACAGACATTCCAAATTCCCTCGCTCAGAGGAAGCAGATCAGCCTGTGTCGGACCGGCTTGGCTCTGTTGAAGTGGCGGAAAGGGATTACATCATAGCAGAATTCCCAGAGAGGGACAGACTGCAGAAATTTTCACCTGTTTTCTAAAACCGGCACATATTCTGGCCGCCCATGTGTGTAGCGAGCAGATGTGCAGAGAAAGTGTATTTGACAGTTAGTGAAAAAAGGGAGGGAGGAATGTAAAGGGATGACATCATCCAGTGTGGAAACCCTCTTCTCTGCAGTGACGTCACCTGCAGACACTCCGGCAGGCTGTTAGCGTGGGCGCTGGCGGCCCCGTTAGACAGCTGACGGCATTGCAGGTCTGCTCCTTTTTCCCTCCTCCTTCCCCTTTTCGTTTCTAATCCACAGCAATCCTGTCCTTACGTCCTCACGACTCCCTTTTCTTCTGTTCTTTTTTCAACTCAACACTTCTTTCTGGTCCACTCCTCCCGCCAGCCCGTCCCACAGCTCCACTTGTGCTAAAAATAGACCCGGGTTTTAAGATGGAGCATTGGATTTTTTCAAAGTGTTCGTTTCGGAGCGCCGCTCCCTCTCGCTCTCCAGCATGCTGCGGTTGGCTGGTGTCTTCACTAATGAGAGACAGTGATTTATGAGTCACACGCGACTGAATCTCTTTTACAGCATCATTGATACTGTTCGCTTTAGATGTAGTTTATACAATATAATGAATTAAAAAGTAATCAGAAATCATCCTCTTGCTAATTTTTCGGGAACTGGTGAAAACGCTATTAATAGTGGCTTTTCACAGCACCTGGTTGGTTTTTGAAGGCAGCAAATACAATATGTATCCTTCATTGCATATGATATCACACAATTCTTTGTATATATGCATTTGATTCAAAGAATAAAACCATGTCTGATGGACTGTTTATTTACACTACCATTCAAATGTTTGGAGATGGTTAGAATTTTTTTTTTTTTTTATCACTTATGCTCACCAAGGTTGCATTCATTTAATCCGAAATAAAATTATATTGTAAAATATTATTACAAATCAAAATAACTGTGTTCTATTTCAATATATTGTAAAATGTAATTTATTCCCATGATGGCAAAGCTGACTTTTCAGCATAATTTCTCCAGTCTTCAGTGTCACGTGATTCTTCCAAAATTATACTAATATGCTGATTTGGTATGCAAGAAACATTTCTTATTGTTATTATCAATGCTAAAAACAGTTCATATTTTTCGTGAAAACCACAATGCAGTTTTTCACGATTATTTGATGAATATAACATTTTTGTATCATTATAAAAGTTTTTACTGTCACTTTTGATTAATTTAATGCATCCTTGTTTAATAATTAAATATATATATATATATATATATATATATTGAATATTTATTTATTTATTTATTTATCTTTTTATCTATCTATCTACTTAAACGCCAGTTCTACAGTGAAATACACATCGTCACACATAGTTATATCTAAGGCTTGCTTAAAATTGTTTATATCATTAGACATGATGTTATGGTTGGAAGCTGATCTTAAACCAGTTACCTTAGAAAGTGCCTTATACTACAGTACATGCTGCCTGTTCAGTCAACTATCTAGTGACCAGAATTCCATAGGCATTTGGGGTCTTTTTTGTTTTTCGGGCTCTCAATAAAAAAAATAAAAAAAATCTGCACAAGATCCTAGCCATGTCTTTTCAACTGTCTATGTTTTGTAGAGTTTTACATGGGTAAACACCACTCATATTTCTTTTGAAAATATTAAAAAAATATTGTATTTCAGTTATGTAGGCTGTCGCTAATTTTTTCCCATCTGTTCCCAAGGCACTTACTGTACTGTACTCCGATTAGCTGAGTAATAGTCTCCGTCTGAGCTAGTTCAGATCTTTTTGTCTCATCTCACACACTGATTAACACTGACAGTTTAACAATGCACAAAACCTTCGATGTCTAATTTTATAACAGCAAAGCTTTTATGCTGTATTTAATGTTTCTACTATCATTGTGTCCTGTAGACCCTGCCCGTGTGGTAAACATGCCGCCCGTTATTTACGTGGCCATCGGACTGCCGGGGTACATCCGCTGCCCGGTGGATGCCAACCCGCCTGTCACTTCAGTGAAGTGGAAAAAAGATGGCCTGCCTCTGCGGATAGAGAAGGTGAGTCCAGCTGGGCAATGATCTCAGTGTTTTCCCAGATGCTGTCACGTGGGCCTCAACGATCTCTCGCAGCTGTGTGAGATGGGTTTCATTCACAGGTTACATTGATCTCATAGTCTCGCACAGACAAAGAACACTGGCTCTTCTTCAGTAAAGCCAAGTGGGGAATAACTGACCCTAATGAAGGAACAGGAAATCACTTTCATTCTCAAAGCCTGTTCCTCCTTAATGCAATTGGCTTTAAAGGATAGTGTCCATGCAGCTGAAAATATGTAGGCTTATCATGTTACATCCCAAGAGCACTGAGAGCAAATCCACTTCATACATTTCACTGAATGCAAAAGTTGTACTGCTCGTCAGGGGTGTTGCAACCATTAGAACAAGGGGGGTTTTAGTCAATTTAAAAGCTTGTTCCCCCTCTTTTTGGTGGCGTTTCTGATGCAGTATGAAGAAAAAGCTGTACCCAGCCTTGTGAAATGATGACTTTTATACTAAACAGTCTACTAGTTGGTTATGGTTAACACCCACTTACTGTACCTGCCTTTCAGCATGGACTAGGCAATTGTTACATCACCTAATTAATATTCATGATCTAAGCCGATGAGGTTAATAATATGTCCCCTCCACTTTTTAGTACATTCATACATAAGTGATATTATTCAGTGTGTCCATTACACTCAAATTTTTCGCAGAGCATTTAACAGAGTTTAGATTTAGATTTTTCATACTGTGATTATACCGAGTGTGATTATTGAATTTGAAATTTTTACATTGTACATGTAATTATGCATGCAATGGATGCTTTTATCTAAAGGAATTTACATTCTATTCAAAATACACTAAAGTTGGGCTTATTACGTTATTTATTTATTTATTTTTTGAAGAAGAAGCAGGTAATACTTTAATTCAGCAAGGACACATTAAATTGATCAAACGTTATGGTAAAGAGAGTCATAATGTTAAGATTTCTTTTTTAAATAACTTCTGATCTTTTGAACTTTATATGTATCAAAGGAACCTCGAAAAATATGTATCACGGTTTCCACAAAAATATCAAGCAGCAAAGCTGTTTTTTTTAGCATTAATGATATTTAGAATATTTTCTCCAAATCAGCATATTAGAATGATTTCTGACGGATCATGTGACACTGAATGCTGAAAATTAAGCTTTGCTAAGAATAAATGACATTTTAAAATATATTAAAAATAAATGCAGGCTTAGTGAGCATAAGAGACTTCTTTCAAAAGCAATTAAAAATCTTACTGACCACAAAAATGTGAACGGCAGTGTACAAAATTTATCAGTTTGTGCATTCCCTGGGAATCAAATTTGAGCATCAAAACCTTGGCGTTGCAAGCATCATGCTGGACTGTTTGAGCTTCAGGAAACGGTTTGCTCTGGTTGTGTATGCTGGGTGTGATGGGACTTTTCTCTTTGTTGCAGTACCCTGGCTGGAGCCAAATGGAAGATGGGAGCATTCGAGTGTCTGAGGTGACAGAGGACTCTCTCGGCACCTACACATGCGTGCCTTACAATAGCCTCGGTACAATGGGACAGTCCCCTCCCGCCCCCCTGGTGCTAAAGGTAAAGAATAACACATTTTGTTAATTACGTCATCAATTTGCATCAATATAACGTGGCGATCGTTTGGCGATGGATAGGACCCACCCAAATTTCTGGTGGTTCCTGGAGGGGAGTACAGGCAGGAGGCTGGTCGAGAACTGGTCATCCCCTGTGAGGCAGAAGGAGACCCATTCCCCAACATTACATGGAGAAAGGTAAGCCGCATCTATAACGATCCTTGAGGAGGATCCTGTATCATTGTCAACCCAACCCAACCGCTTGCTAGAACTGTTTTCTTTTATTGGAGAAGGTAGGGAAGCCCAGCAGAAGCAAGCACAACGTCCTACCAAGAGGCAGCTTACAGTTCAAATCTCTCAGCAAGGAGGACCACGGGGAGTGGGAGTGTGTCGCCTCCAATGTCGCCACGAGCATCACTGCCAGCACGCACCTCCTAGTAATCGGTAGGAGGCGTAGGAGACAAATGGTGCAACTTCATGATGCACAAACACTACTTGCAATAAAGTGATTCTTCCATACAGCAATGTTTTTTGATCATATTACATCATACAGACTCAACCCTGTTACTTTTTTAAAGGTGCATAATGTATTTTTTGTTTATATTTTGCTGGATGACAGTGGTTTTTGACCCTGGGTTCCCATGGTCATGAAAAGGGAATTTTTTTTAAATTAATTGAAATTTCTGTAGTCAACATATATTTTTCTAGTTTTATTCTGATATGATTTTATATAATATTTATATATTATATATTTTATATAATATTTTATTTTATTTCAGTTTTATTTATTTTGATAAATAAAACCTTTTATTTAGAGGAGAGGAGAGTAGCACAAATGCTAATGTTGCCATGGTCTATTTTTATTAGCAACATGTGCTGCTATAAAACAACACTGCCAGCTAAGTCCTTATATTGCTGCCCACTGCCCTGTAGTATCCATTGTGCTATTAGACACTGTTTGGATTTGTGTAGCTTCAGTGAAGCTGTCAGTTAAAGAATCTTTGTTGAGTCGCTGATCAGCAGCTGCTAGGCTAAACTGTAGGTTTTCTCTTTTAGCTATTCAGTGAGTTCCTCACAAAAAGCTCTGTAAAAGTCCTTCGGTAGGTCAGGTCTCTGAGGGATATTATATGCTGTGAGCGGACTCAAACTGTTGAAATGTTTCAGTGTCTTAGTATAGAGGGATTATTTTACTCAAAAGCATCCCTACAAGCTAACGGTTATCTGTTGAATAAGATATAAAGGATGAATAATGCACACTGTGTCTGTTTGTTTGTGTTAGCGCAAGTGTTTGTGTTAAGACAAGTGATCTAATCGCTCTGTCCGAGGGTTTTCTACAGACAACGCTTCAGGAAATTAAATGTGTGTGGCCTTGGTTTAGCTTTTGTGTACAAGTGTGTGTTTGTATCAAGTGTGACACAAGCTGTCCTCTTCCCACAGGCACAAGCCCACACGCCCCCGCCAAAGTCCACGTTTCGGTCTCGACGACCTCGGCCAACGTCTCGTGGGAATCTGGTTACGATGGCGGCTTTGAGCAGACATTCTCAGTCTGGTACGGCCATGTGTGAGTCATCCCAGCATGCTTTGCTTTCTGCTTCTTTTCCTAACTGTTGACCTAAGCTCTGCTGCTGCTGTGAGGCTGCTACATCTGGGGGCACGGTGTGGGACAGGGCAAAACCTTTCCCCCAATGGGTGAGATGACCAGCAGGGCCTTCCATTCTTTTAATATTAATGGAAATGCAGCTAAAATGTTATGGAGATAATTTTGGGTATAGAGCATCATAGTTAGGAATTTTTGTAGTTCATATAATGAATAAAATAGTCTAGTTTGTTCTTCAAAGTACTGTTCATAACTTCCAATTTTTTTTTTTTTCGGAAAGTCTTGAACAAAGATAATCATTTCATGACTAGTCCAGATCCACTGTTTTCTTTATTGAGTCCCCCCCCCCCCCCCCCCCCCCCCCCCTCTACAAGCAGTTCCCTAGCATACTGGCCATGTTAATCTGGCTCATAACGATAGAATTGGAATGATCTGGCAGTAAAATCCCTCTACGGAGTTGTTATGAGTCGAGCTGCATGCAAAGTACCTTATTAAGATGACAAGACCATTTTGGTGTTGTGTGCAGTTCGACTGCTTTTTAATCACTTCAGCACACTAAAAATAATGGCATGTTCATGTGATTTAGAAGGATCAGTCTACTGCTGATTATAGTTATGGAAGCCACATTTACAGTATGTTAGGGTAAGGCCTTTTTATTGTTATTATTGTTTATTTAATCACAGTGACCCCCTTCCTAAAATATAAAGGCAGCTATATATATTTTCATGTTTACATTCATATATACAGACCCATTCATACTGTGAGAAAAATAAGGTATAGTTCACTCAATGAAAGATTCTCTACTTTATTTTCTCTCACTGCCATGTCTTTTTTCAAACATGTATGACTTTATTTCTTTTGTGAAACACAAAAAAAAAGATGTTTGGAGAAATGTCTCTTAATACAATGGAACGACATGAGGGTGAGTTAACATCAAAAACATCAAATTAAGTTCTAAACGATGATGTTGAAGTACAATAGAACTTTTCAGATGCTAATTAATCAACTACAGGTCCAGCTTATTGAACTGCCAATGTCTGGCAGGTGCGGTGAACCTCCAGTTTGTACATACAGTATTTATTAAGCCCTGATAGATTCTGAACTATGATAGATTCTGAGATATGTGATGTATGAAAAGTATTTATTAATATAAAGACTTTGTCTTGTGCCTTCTCGCAGTTCAGTGCTAAACAGTTTTTGATATTGTAACCGTATGCTGAGAGCCAGCAATTGCAAGTAAGTATTTACTGTAACGTAATTTTATACGTTTCCATTACTTGCTCTGGTAAGGTGACGATCAGGTTTAAAAGAGGTTATAGGTTGCGGAGGTACTCTTGTTATTGACATGACCATTACGGCAAACTCTCGCTTCTGGCTCAGCACGTTCGTCTCCTTCGCCTCTCTTCATCTCTCTGCCGCCCATGCCAGCGCTTCTGCATCCCTGTGATTCTGCTCCTTCTTTGGCGCTGTCCTCTGCGATATTCACCCGGAATATCAGCATTCTATAGCTCTCTGTGCTCCTGCCCCTATAGAATGACACATGCTTTTTGTTTGTTTGTTTCGATGGGTACGAGCAAGAACATCTCAATCGTTTGTCTTTTAAGCTCCTTTAAATAGTGGCTTTGCTACTTACTCTTTTTAGAACATATTTTTCCAATGTCACACCAGGTAACAGATGGCAGCCATGTTTAATGGGTATGTAGCATGAACAGGTTTTGACCGTTACAAGCCCTGGTGACATATTTCAGTCCTTTTCAAGCTATAAATAGTCATGAAATGTAGTCTGAGAGTTTAGAGACACATGGAGAAAAAGAGGAGAAAGTCTAGAGATTATATGAGATGCAAGGGGAAGTTTATATATATATATATATATATATATATAGATATATACAGTATATATAGGCATACTGTATATACATAGACTACCATTCAAAAGTTTTGGGTCGGTATGATTTTTGAATGTTTTTGAAAGAAGTGTCTTATGCTCACCAAGGATGCATTGATCAAAAGACAGTAATAACAGCAATATTGTGAAATATCATTACAATTTTAAAATAACTTTCCTATTTTAATATAATCATAAAATATAATTTATTCCTGCAATGGCAACGCTAAAATTTCAGCAGCCATTTCTCCAGTCTTCGGTGTCAAATGATCCTTCAGAAATCAATATAAAAATTGTATTATATATATATTTGTAATTCTTTATTGAATAGAAGATTTAAAATAACAGCATTTATGTGAAATAGAAATGTTTCAAAAATAAATAAAAAATAAATAAATAAATGAATGAATCCTTGCTAAATAAAACTATTAATAATAAAAAAAAAGGGACTAACCCCAAACTTTTGATTGGTATTGTTTATACATATATACATTTGTGGTGCCCAATTTCAGATTTTTTGCTCAAATCTGACATATTATTAAAATCTTGAGGCTTTTTTTCTTTTTTAGTATTGTACATATGAGTGCTTGTGGTCATTTCTTTGGAAATTGAAGCAGTATACATTGTCTAACTTTGGCCGAATAATTACACCATATATATATACATATATATATATATTAATATTAGTCTTCTTCATGCAGAGCATGGATAAAACAATGTGGCTTTAAGATTGAAAAACACTGACATGAACTTTCATCTGACTTCGCTCATCAAGAAATTTATTTCCATGTACATTGCCAAGATCAGAATTAAATTCAGTTTCAATTTTATTTTTGCTGACAGATCGATGTCATATATGCGGAAATTGGGTCTGTATGCGCTCAGCATTTCTTCATAGTCTGTACCAACTTGAGTCCTTCCACTAATGGAGAACTCCACACAGGCATAAGAAGTCTCCACACAGGCATAATAGAAGGCCCTCCGGAGGACCCTCCAGGCCTCCCTCACCTTTCTGCATCAAACTTCTTTTTAGACCATCATTATCAACTGGCCTGATGTGTCCACCACAGGTACCCGAACGATTGGAGGCCTGTGCCAAGAGCTGACTAAAGGTGTCATTTGAAACATTGGGCAGTGTGACTCATGCTTTAAAGGTTGTGTGTGAATGGCCTTTAAAGGTGACCCACGTGAGATTAAACAACAGCTTCCGTCAACCTCGTTGACGCAGATAGTTGCCGCGTTCCTGCTACTTCCTGTGTATTGCAGGAGAGGTGCTGAGCGACCGCTGAGATGCTGTGAATAACACACATCTCAAGAGCCTGTGAACTCTCATGTTATAAGGGCATGGAGGAAGTGATCAATTACTCCTCAGTGGAATGTTATGACTCACACCAATAGGAACAATAGGACATCCGTCAGGCGTCATTCCATGCATGCCAAGAGCAGTAGTTTATCAGAATACTGGTTGCAGATGCAGTCACACTTGCAACGGATGTGTGCAATAGGGCATGATGTCACTGGCTTCTGTAGCTAAAAAAAACCAATACATTGTAAATATAAAAAATCTAAATGTTAAAATATACAGTAATATTTTGGGGTCCAATTCTCACTATTAACTAGTTGCTTATTAGCATGCATATTACTAGGACAATGGCTGTTTATTAGTACTTGTAAAGCACATATTAATGCCTTATTCTGCATGACGATATTCTTCATCCCTTAATCCTACCGAATACCCAAATTTAACAACTACCTTATTAACTATTAATAAGCTGTAATTAGAGTTTATTGCAAACGTTGTGGTTAATAGTTAGTTAATTTTGAGTATTGGACCCTATTCTAAAGTGTGACCAAATATACTTTCTATTCCACTTATCCAAAACATTGCAGCCATTCTTACTGTTTCCTGTAAGAGATGTATTGTCCATAAGACTCATTTCAAGCCATAGGTCATTCCCAAGAGAGCCAGAGAAAAGGGATGTAGGGCGTACAAGGTGTTGAAAATGCAGGTGCATTCTTCAGGATTTCCTCTGGGAAATGATGAGACAGTTTTGTATTATTGGATATCACTGAGCACTCACACTGAGCCAAACAAGCTGTCTTTTTCCGTCAAGCTGCAGGCAGTGCTCTCATCAGTGTTGTGAGCGACGTGATAATCATTATCCAAGCGTATGTGCATGCATGACAACTTTTTCCATCTGTGCATGTGACTCCTCCTGCAGGGTGAAGAGGGAGCAGTTAGGACCGCATGACTGGCTGTCCATGCCTGTGCCCAGCGGGCAGCACTGGCTCCTGGTGCAAGGCCTGGAGCCCGAGACGGCCTACCAATTCAGCGTCCTGGCCCAGAACAAGCTGGGAACAGGCCCGTTCAGCGAGGTCGTCACTGTGAACACACTAGGTTGGTCAGCCGTGCGATCCAACATTCAGTGACAAGTTCATCTCTGCCTGACAGAAGTCCATTTTATAGTAGGGATAGAAACGCTAAGAATTAAGCGATTAAAGTTGAAATTCTGACTCTTAACATTTTATGATTCCTCACTGATTTTTTTTAGTACTTCTAAAGAAGCAACAAATTCTTGATTCTAACTACAGGTGAAACTCGATATCGTGCAAAAGTTCATTTGATGATTTAAGGCTTACAGCTTATGAAAACCCCAAATTCAAAATTAAAATATTGGGAAAAGGTTTTATAGCTGTAAGCCATAATCATCAAAATTATAACAAATAAAGGCTTGAAATATCTCACTTTGCATGTAATGAGTCTATATAATATATTAGTTTCACCTTTTAAGTTGAATTACTGAAACCTTTGCACGATATTCAAATTTTTCGAGTTTCACCTGTATATTACACCATGTTATATACACTATGGACAAAAGTATTGGGCCACACCTCTTAATTATTGAATTCAGGTGTTTCAGTCAGGCCCATTGCAACAGCTGTTTGAAATCAGCCACCTAGCCATGCAGTCTGCATTTACAAACTAGTGAAAAAAATGGGTCATTTTGAAGATCTCAGTGATTTCACCCGTGGTACTGTGTATAGGATGCCACTTTTGCACTAAGTCAGTTTGTGAAATTTCATCCCTGCTAGATATTCTGCGTCCAACTGTAATTGGTATTATTGGAAAGTGTATAGGAACAGCAGCAACTCAGCCACAAAGAAGAAGACCATGTAATGTCACAAAGCAAAGTCATTAAGTGCTGAGGGCGGCGCATGGTGCCTAAAAGTCATCAAGAGTTCCAAACTTTCACTGGCATTAATATCAGCACAAAAACTGTGCGGCAGCTTCATGGAATGGGTTTTCATGCCTGAGCAGCTGCATATAAGCCTCATCATCAAGTACAATGACAAGCATCGGATGGAGGGATGTACTGCCACTGAACTCTAAAGCAGTGGAGACATGTTCTGTGGAGTGATGAATCGCGCTTCTCTGTGTGGCCGTCTGATGGGTGAATCTGGGTTTGCAATGTGGCAACTGTAAAGTTTGGTGAAGGAGGGATAAAGGTATGGAGCTGTTGTTTAGGGGTTAGGGCTAGGCACCTTACTTCCAGTGAAGGGAAATCTTAATGCTTCGCCATACCAAGACATTTTGGACAATACTATGCTTCCAACTTTGTGGAAACTGTTTGGGGAAGGCCCTTTTCTATTCTAGCTTGACTGACAGTGACAAAGCAAGGTCCATTTAGACCTTTTGGCTATTTCATCCATTCTCTGTATGTTGAATGAGTAAAAATTCCCACAGAAAATCTCTAAATTATTGTGGAAAGCCTTCCCAGAAGAGTGAAAGCTGTTAAAGCTGCAGAGGTTAGACCAACTCCATATTAATGTCTATGTATTTAGAATACAATGTCATTTAAGTCCCTGTTGGTGTTATGGTCAGGTGTCCCAATACTTTAGAAAGTATAATACATTAAAACACATCATGACAAACAACCAATTTCAGATGTAACAATTAATCTGCAAATATTATAATGCTTTTTAACTTTGGTTACAATTATTTATGAAAACATATAATGCATTATAATGTACATTATGAATACCTTTATAACGCTTCATACATAAAGGGTTGAAGTTAAGTGTTACCAAAAACGCTACTAGAAAAAAATACTAATACTAGCAACAAATACTAAAATTACTAGCACATTTATCTCTTCTAAAACGCTATCGTTCAGACAGTTAGGGTCAGCAGTTTCAGCAAGGATGCATTAAATTGACCAAAAGTGACAGAAAATACATGTATAATGTTACAAAATATTTATTTTCAAAATGAATGCAATTTTTTCCTATTCTTCATAGAATCCTGAAAAAAGTACCAAAAATATTAAGCAGCACAACAGTTTTCAACATTAATAATAATAAGAAATATTATTCTTGTGAATAATGCATTCTTGTGCATAATATCTGCATATTATGATGATACAGTGTTTTGCTTTCTTCCCTCTAGTATTTCCTATAAGTACCCCAGAACCACTGGTGCTGCTTACCCCACCACGGTGCCTCACAGCCAACCGGACACAGCAGGGAGTCCTACTCACATGGATCCCTCCAGCCAATCACACGTCGCCAATTGATCACTACATCATGGACTTCCGCCTCGGGGAGAGGTGGGATGTACTTGATGATGCAATCCCTGCTGGAGAGACAGAGCTCTTGGCTAGAGACCTGGTTCAGGTATACCTGTGATCACAATTTCAAAAGTTTGACACACAGCTCGTTTTGCCATTTCTGCAGTATTTGAGGATAAACTATAACTATAAACTTTTATGACCATTTGACATCCATGCAAATTATATTTTTATTACATTTTCTAAAATGTAAATTTGAAGGAAAAAAGCAAAACGACAGACATCTTCCTCAAGGTTTTACTCACAGTAATGAAAAGTTCAGAAGTTTTTTGCATATTTGTCACATTTGGATGCAAATTTATTCCAATCTGAATCTACTACAACTGAACCTTCAGTGGACTGATTTTTCTAGTGATTTCAGGTAATACACCTATTTAAAGGAAACATGCTGTAAATGTCTCTCTCTGCATTGTTTTACAGGAGGCCTGGTATGAGTTCAGAGTGATAGCGGTTATGGAGGGCCTTGTCAGTGAGCCCAGTAATGTAGTGGGAGTCTCTAGCACAGGTCAGTGCCCATACTGAGGATTTTAAAACATGTACGGTGATATTTTGTAATGTACTCTTGACATTTTTGTGTAGGCTCACACACACATTAATGGAATGCGTTGACTCTGAATTAGTGGTGGTTTGATGAGACTCTGCTGCCATCTGATGGATGTAAAGTGAATTATTTCATTTGTTTGAGAATTAAAGGAAGTTCACATTTAGAAATATTGGATGCATAGTGTTCTTTTTGTTTGAATATAGTCAGACAATTTTTTTATAGTTTCAATATCTCAAACCACAGTTAATGTTCACTGAAAATACAAATACAAAAATAAATATTTAACAAAGAATATGGGCATGCCAGTTTGTTTAGTATTTAGTAGGCAAAATATTTATTATCACTTTTAAGGGGATATTTTAACTTTTGAAAATATTCACTTTTGATATATGTCACCATATACTACCATTCAAAAGTTTGGGGTCAGTTAAGTTATGCTCAATAAGGCTGCATTTATTTGATCAAAAATACAGTAAAACTGTAATATTGTAAAATTTTATTACAATTTAAAATAACTGTTTTCAGTCTTTATATATTTAAAAATGTAATTTATTCCTGTGATGGCAAAGCTGAATTTTCAGCATCATTACTCCAATCTTCAGTGTCACATGATCTTTCAGAAATCATTCTAATATGCGGATTTGGTGCTTAAGAAACAGTTCTTATTATTAACATCAGTTTTGAAAACAGTTGTGCTACTATATATATATATATATATATATATATATATATATATTCATGATTTATGAATAGACAGTTCAAAGAACAGCATTTACTGTTTGATCAGTTTAATGCATCCTTGCTGAATAAAAGTATTAATTTCTAATAAAAAGAAATACGTTCGAACAATAGTGTAAACCTGTTTTTTTTTACATGATTGGTGTATTTTATTATATTTCGTTCTGTTGACAAACCTTGTCTGTTACCATATTCTAGTGATTGACAACCACCCCTAATGATTGATTTCACTAAATAGATAGTTTTAGCACAACAGTCGGAATTCAATCACTACTTGAAGTCAAAATAAATGTGAGGCTGCTCAGTCTTTGATCTAATTTCTTAAAGCATCCCACTGTGATTTAAAATGTATTTTTAATGTCTTTATGAATCAAGATAGCTGGCTATTTCATGTTTCAGTCTTTCCAACCTTCCCTCCTATTAACTAAATAATACAAAATGAGCTGTATGGTTTATTGTTAAAACAGCCCGTCTTAGGCAACTAAGAATGAAAGAGCTTGTGTGTGTGTGTGCTGAAGGCGAGCTTGTTTGTATCTTTCAGACTATTTCCCGCCGCCTGAGGTGCCAGACGAGGGACTGGCGCGGCCGGTGGTGGCAGGCATTGTGGCCACCATCTGTTTCCTGGCAGCAGCCGTCCTCTTCAGCACACTAGCAGCCTGCTTCGTCAACAAACAGAGACGGCGTAAGCTCAAGAGGAGACGAGGTCAGTGGTGCCCTTACGGCCAGAATGTCCTTCTCTTTCTCATCCAAACCCCATGCACTTTACATCTTACCCTACAGACAGACTGAAGACTTTGATGCAATTCAAACAGACTGGGAGACTTTTTTTGTCTAAAGCAATTCCATTTATTTAACATTCAAGACATCCCCACTATCTTGTTCTCTTACAGTATGATGAGGTTTAAATAACAGGTAACTGCCACTATTGCACAAATGATGCTGCAGAACTCCCAACAAGCTCTTAGTGTGCTTTTCATCAGGAAATGAGTCTTTTTATGCATGTGTTAAATCTCTAATTGCTTTCTTTCTCTCCGGTTTTCTCTTCGACAGATCCCCCTCTGTCTATAACACACTGCAGAAAGAGCGTGGAGACTCCGTAAGTAATGTATTTTAAGAACTTCCTACTTCTCCCATTATACCTCAGTTCATTCAGAGCGAGAGTGGAGTATGCTTCATAAATCAAAGCATCTAACAGGTCCACCCTCTCGCTTAAAGATCCTATTAGAAGACCCATTAATTACTGCTCAGTGATAGGCCGGTAATTCATGGATATAGTGTGTTCATAGACTGGATGGCCTAAGTTAATTTCATCAAAGAGCAGGTTCTTCATTTTTCCATTAGTTTGGAATGCTAAATAGTTCTCTCATGCGTTTGCCTTAATTTGCACTTTAGATCAATCGGTTCTCAACCAATGGGACTCCATTGTCCACAAAAAAGTAGAGTCTATTCCAGAAGTTTTAGGAGCTGTAATTTAGTCATTTGTGATTCACTGGATAAGGATTACGAATAAGGATTTTTACTACAATAGCTTAGAAAAACGTGTAAAATGTCTATTCATTATAAAATGCCATGACGTTTTAAAGGAATAGTTCACTTAAAAATGAAAACTCTGTCATCTCTGTCATTCTTCAAAATATATTCCTTTGTGTTCAGCAGAAGAAAGAAATTCATACAGGTTTCAAACAACTTGAGGGTGTGTAAATGATTTTTAAGTGAACTATTCCTTTAAGATTTTATTAATTTTCATGACTTTTCCAGGTCTAGAAATCAAACTTTCAAAATTAGGCTACCTCATATATCCAGGTTAGCTACACTACAAGTTACAATCAAAAAGGCTCTAGCTATATTGAATCTGCTTTTTTAAAACGTTTAAAAAAACGTAATGCAATACAATTGTGATTTCAAAGAATAGTCTATATTGTCTTATTTTGTAAACTATCCATATATAACCTACACACAATACTCAAATATATATCTCAAACTGACTGTTTGTCAAAGTTAAAAAATTGCAACAAATGTAACATCATTGCAAGAACAAAATGCATGCAATTTAAATTGGATATACAGGAGTAGTCAAAAATGTATGGTAAGCCCACAGCACATGCAGTGATGGAGCTCGCAGCATTTTCTGTGAACGGAGCAGCTCTGAGATTCGCTCTGAAACCCGCCACAACAAACTAAGCTATATACCTATTTAAATAAATCATAGCCTTTGCCATGTGATAAATGCACAAAGGTATATTGTGAATTCATTTTCTGTTCGATTGACAGATGCTTTGCCAAAGCAATGGCGAAAAATACAACGTTAGGGATCTTTTAAGGTTCATTGCGAAATTGTAGCAGGACAGATTATTCTAGGAAACACTGATTCATCATTGTATTTAAAACAGAAACAGACATTTTATAAAGAGTGCAATAAAGCAGCAAAATTAATCTATTACTCACCTGTATGTGCGTCCTTAAATTCGTGCTTGAAGTCTTCGACGCAGACAGCGTTTTATCTTTGGTTTGCATAGATTACATACCAAAGTTTAACCTTTACTAGTCGATTCATGTGAAATATCAACTCAACCGTTCTTAACATAATCATCAGACAATCTCTTTGGCTGTGTCCGAAATCGCCCCTTGTATCCTTAAATAGGGCACTATTTAAGGGCACAGCCATTTATAGTGGTGTTCAAAACAATATTGGACGTTATCGAGTGCACACAATGCACCGCAAAAACTAGTATACAACCGATGTACGCTCAACATCCATCCATTTTCCAAGGTGTGTCCAATGTGACTACAGCGGAATATTATACAGGCATAAATTCTATTTTAATTGATTATTTAATTGTTTAATTAAGGTTTATACATAGTTTCTATGACAGAGTTCAAGATAAATCTTTTCCTCTTACTACTGGGGCTGCCAGTTTGCCAAGTTTCAAATAATTATTAAAAAGCAAGCACAGACTATGCAAAAGCGGCAGGCCTTCCGGCGCACTCATTGTTCGAATTCACTCACTCGTTTTCATTCACAACCTCAAGTGAACTATGGTGAGGGTTTAGGGGGCAAGTTCAGACACAGCCTTAGTAAACCGTAAAGAGGCGTGACAAAACAATAGATGGCGGGAATGCACTCTAGAAGAAGACACTGCACTTCTTTCATACATGGAAGAAGTAGTTAGCTACTGGAAAAGCTGAGCTGAGAAACTGAGCTACTGTCATGCTACTGAAAAATTTTGTTAAGTTAGTAGCGTCGCTACTTAGCTACTCCCCAAAACTGTTTTTTAGCCTATTATAATGCTTGTTTTGTCTTATTTTAAATCCTTTTAAGTCACCTTGAGGCCCTCTTGGAAGTTTACCGAGACCTCTTAATAGGCCCTGGCCTATTGTTGCCTTATATGGATTTTATTTAACATTATATTTAATAGGCTTCAGAATTCAAAATATGTTGGACATGTTGTTTGCAAGGGGAATGCAAATATGTATCACAACACCTACAAAAAGGTGTTTCCCTTTCGAGAGGTCTCTTGTATTGCGTAAGGCTAGCTTACGCTATGGGAAAACTCTTTTTCTTGAGAATATTGAAGCCAAATTTTTACAACGCAGTGTAGCTGCACAGCAGATACAGATGAGTGCGAGCGCGGTCATTGACTGTGCTGCGGCAACTGCACGAACCTATGGCGAGGCGGCTCAGATGGCACTTCGCGCCCTGACACATCAGAGCCCGGCAGAATGGGCGTGGTCTACGACATAAAGGGACCAAGCATCGCCTAGGAACTCCAGATTTTATCTCCTTCAGCAAACTCACCACTTCGCTGATCTCTGGATGAGAAGCCTTCTCGCCACCGTCGAAAAACCCTTCAGCGGAGCAAGCCACCTGCCTTGCAGTTCTGAGGACGCCGGCTTTCATGGTTTTTCAACTGGACGCCGCCTTCAGCCTGCTGTTCTGCTGTGCCACCCTATATATCCTTTTAACGCATTAGTGTGTTCGCCGTTGCGTCACACTTTTTCTAAAAAGCAAATTTGAGGCGTTGTTGCAAATGCCTTGAACCACCTACGCCTTGTCAAAGGCCCTGTCTTCGGCGGAGACCGTCACATCCTCTGCTCTTCCTGTCTGGGCCGTGACCATGCGGAAGCTGCACTCGTTGAGGGCGGCTGTCCTGAGTGCGACGAGATGGATCTCCCCACCCTGCTGGCTCGACTGGCTGGTTTCGTCGATGATGACCCCGCGCTTCCCGCTCTTCCTCCCCTTTGCTTGAGCCACGCAAAAAGAAGCGCCATGCACAAAGGATGCCAAAGCGGACGCACACGAGCGCTGTTCGCGCCCGCGGCTAGCTCTCTTTACGTTCAAGAGAGCTACCCCGCCCTCGCTCCCCCGTTTCGCACGTCATGCAGAGCCCTCTCGAGCTCTCTGCATGACCCAGACGGACACTGTGAGAGTTTTCAAAACTGCGTCACTCACATCGGCGAAAGGAAGAAAGAGAGTGTTTGAGTCCCGCAGAGGCCGGACCAACCTCCATTTCTCACACATTTACCAGTCCCCCTTTTAGTTCGGGGGCAATATTTGCAATAGTTGCAGCAATATTGACATTTCCAGCCTTAAGATTCCAAGATGGAATCGGAGACCCGTGTTCAAATCCCGGCTCTGGCAGCAGGTAAAGCAGGTGAAAATGATGCCACTTTTCACTGCGCTCGCGGCCAGCTTCCTTACTGTACGTACACACCGCCGCCACCTTTTGCTTCCAAATTTACAGGTAGTCATTCATTTTCAATGGAAGCTGGCTTCTCTCAGCTGCAAGGAGCATCAAATCCATCTGCGTCGCGTTTTGGCGTTTTGAGCGACCAGAGCGCCAATCAGAAAGTTGAAAGTAGCTCAACTTTATGGTAATGAGCTATGACGCGGTTCAGCGATTGCACTAGATGCAAATAATAATAATAATTAATAGCTTATTATTTTTTTCCCTGCCAAATCGGTTATAAAAATGCTGTCATTATAAAAGGTTTCTAGTGTCAATGTATTGCTTGTTTTTTCTGTTTACATTTCATGTTGTGACACTTCTCTTCTCCTATGATCGAACATAGAATGCTGCTACGTCAGAGCGGCCAAAGCGTCAACAAGCTTCCCCGTACTTTTTAGCAAGTGTCCTTGACAGGGCGGCCAGAGCTTCTTTGCAGCTCAAAATTCGCTCTCGCCGCCCTGCCAACAACGCCGTGAAAAGATTCATGGACGCTCTGACGTAGATCAAATGCTTGGTCTTTTTTAAAACTGTATTTAAAGGGGCCTCAAAGCATACAAGCATGTCGATCGTTTTTTTTTTGCAGACTGACCAAGTAGGGTATAAGTTAACCTCATGGAATCTTTTAAATGTGAAAGTAAGAAATTGATCATTGGAAAGAACTACGATTATAGTGACATGTTTGCTAACGAAATAAACCAATTAAAAGCCATTTGTGTGGTGTGGCTTTTGTGTTAATGGTTAAGTGCTAATCTAATTTGCATTCCCGCTCAAAAACAAGGGTTCTAGCGCGAAAATCTTGCCTATAAATAGTATTGCGCGCCTTATCAAATTCAAATGGTCAACCTTTCCTCTATTTTGCTTGGGAACTAATGAGGTCGGAACCAAAGTTTACAGGACTGCATTCCCTGGAATCCTCTCAAACGGAACACTTCTAAATTCTGATTGGTTGCCGCCGAACCGTGTCATAGCTCATTACCATAAAGTTGACCTGACTTCAACTTCTCCTCGCCGTTCAAGACGCGCCGCGCCGCCCTGACCGGAGCTTGCCGCCGGCTCTCATTGAAAATGAATGACTTCCGGCCACTTTGACGCTCCGGTGTGTGTGAACGCACGGTTACGTACAGAAAACGACCCCATCCCTTGCGCCCTCCCGTTCACAAAGGTGGGGTTAGAGTATTAATGAGCGTTCAAAAACAAGTGAGCCCACGCCAGCCCCGCCCCCGCGCGACTCTTTCTCAGTGAGAGTTTTCTCCTTTGTTATTCACAACAAATACTTGCGCAGATTCGCCCAGGGGATTGGTTTTCTCAAGTGGATCTGAAAGATGCTTATTTTCATATCCAGATATCGCCCCATCACAGGTCATTGTGCCCAGTGGTTCTCAAACTTGTCCTGGAGGACCCCCAACACTGCACGTTTTCTTTGTCTCCCTAATCAAACACACCTGATTCAACTCATCGGCTCATTATCACATGGGTGAGCTGATGAGTTGAATCAGGTGTGTTTGATTATGGAGACAAAGAAAACGTGCAGTGTTGGGGGTCCTCCAGGACAGGTTTGAAAACCACTGTACTAGCCCACGACTGGCCGAGCCGCCCGCTGTATGCATTCCCTCGGTCACGATGCTACCATAGGTCATCGGACGGATCAGGGAGAGCAAGTGTGCAGTGCTATTAAGAGCCCCTCTCTGGAAGACCCAGTTATGGTTCTCCGAGTTGGCACAGCTGCTGGAAACAGCTCCATGGCCGATACCACTGAGGAGAGATCTCCTCACGCAGGCGAACGGGAAAATCTGGCATCCCCGTCCCGACTTGTGGGCCCTTCATGTATGGCCCCTTAACGGGTACCCGGATGTCTCCCAGATAGGGTGCAAAAAACCATCAAGAGCGCCTTCGACTAGCCTCCTCTACGCTCAGAAACGCGCTAACTGATAGCACTAGCAAACCGCCCACTCTCTTGACTGAGGCGAGCGCCAGTAAGAGAGCGGTTTTGAGCGATATATGCTTCAGGTCCGCAGACCAGAGCGGCTTAAATGGGGCACCCTTCATTGCTTCCAGGAACGTGGAGAGGTCCCAGATAGGCACAGAGGGGGGTCGCGGAGGATTTAGCCTCCTTGCCCCTTTAAGGAAGTGCACGACGAGGTTGTTTCTTCCTAATGATTGTACGGCCACAAGAGCGTGAGATGCTGTTATGGCCGCCACATACACTTTGAGCATGGAGGGGGTGCGACCCGCGTCCGAAAGCTCTTGCAAGAAGGCGAGTACACTTGATACTTCGCATGCATAGGGGTCCAGGCTCCGTGCTGTGCAACAGCCAGAGAACACTACTGCACATGCGTCCTCTCCAGCGCTGGCTAAAGCCCGATTTGTTTCAGTTTCTAGGGATGAAATTAATGAAAATTATAGTCAATCATATAGTTTTTTTTTTTTTTTTTTTACCAGATGAGCAGTAACAGGAAAACATTTAGGGATCAGGAAACGGCCTGAGCTGAATTCAAATTTGGAAACCTTAACATAAACGCCACTGTCTATGAAACTTTACTCTATTTGCATTGGTGCCTTGCAGCATTCATTAATAGCATTTGATGTTAATTTCTTCTTTTTTTATTTTCTGTTAATGAGCCATTTAAGACCAATGTTTTGCAGTGAGATTGCAGTGACATAAACATACCCTGTTTATGTATTTCTGCTTGATGTTTGTGTTGTTGAACTGTTGTCTATAAATGTTCATGGTTTTGATGACACTTACTACCCCAGTAAAGAAAGTAGGATTGGTTTCAGGTTCATCCTCATAGCGGTTGGTTTCTACACAGACACTGAGTAAGAGGGATTCATAGTGACCCTGCAGCTTTTGAGTTCCCATGGCAACAATCAGCCACTGAAAAGACTGTGTAAAACAAGCACTGTAAATTATATACATCTGTGCATCGTGTGATTTGAATTGTATAGGTGTGCTAAAACTGATTTAAAAAATAATAATTTTGTTTACTGTAATCCAAACACACAGACTATCAATTTATTGTGTGAAGATTGCCCTCTTTGTCAACATCTTTCAAGGGATAGTTTATTCAAAACTGGTTCTTGCGTGTCTGCATATATGCTCAATAGGATTTGTCAGTGTACATAAATATATAAGGGCTTATAAGCACATAAATATTTTAATGAGGTAAGCATTGAGGCTTGTTTGATTAGTTGTGTAAACATCAAGCAGGGTTCTCTTACGAGAGTATCTCTCGTATTGCGTAATAGCTTACGCTAGGGGAAAACCTCTTTTCCACGAGATATTGAAGCCAAAAATTATCCTTAATTTTTTATTAATGTAAAACGCTTTGCAGCAGCAAGCAGACACAGGCGATACATTTTATATATATATGTATATATATACATATATATATATACATATATATTTGATATATACATATATATATATATATACATATATATATATTGATACATATATATATATACATATACATTTGATATATAGCGCCTATTGGCTGCTCTTGCGGCAAATGCAGCAGCCTATCGAGAGAGACTCTGCGTGACGTAATGACCAATGGGGGCAACTCGCGCCCATATCGTCACGTCCCGCCAGAAAGGGCGTGGTCTCACTCTATAAATATGCTCGTTAGGCTGGTACAAGCTGGTTTTCATCGCCGAAGCGAACCAGAGCGTATTCCAAGCACGGCAAGATACGCAGTACTCGTTCCCTCTCTAGAGAGAACCGAGGTTACGTTAGTAACCGAGTACGTTCTCTTACGAGAGTATCTCTCGTACTGCGTAATAGCTTACGCTAGGGGAACACAATGCAACACGACGTGCGTACAGGGATCCAACACCAAAGTCCCAGGGGCCGAAGCCCAGGGCTCATATCGTCGCTGCCCGATGAAACTCACGTATGTCCAAAACGGTTACTTTTCAGGAAGTGAAAAAAACACGTAATTTCAAAAGCAGTTGAACGTAGCGTTGTCATACTTGGTACGACAACTTTAAATGTAACCATATTCTTGCCAGTGTAATGATATAATCCACATTTGACCAAAATCGAGTTTAAATGGACATACGTGCATATTTTACAGTAACGGTGGTCGATACGTGTTTTTCCGATCATTAATTCGAATGACCCAGTCGCGTTTCATATTGACAGATGAATAGGCTACGCTCAGTTTATTAAATAGCCTACATCTCAGATTATTAATACGCTCAGTTTATTATATGTCTCTTGCAAACTATGAAGGGACAATGAATCAATACACTGACATGGCAATGCTAGACTGATAGGGGGAAGCACAGGCGAAGCACTGCTACTTGGGCGCAGAGATAGGCTATCAAGCAACACCTGAAATAAAGCTGGCAAATTTGTTGATGAAAACATTGGTTAAAATGAAGATACAATTTATACAAAACGAAATTTTCAAGCAAAAATAATATTCGAAGATCGCTGGGTATTATTTGATTATTAGCATGTGAGCAAAGCGGAGCGGTGTGAGCTTATAAGTTAAAAAACTTAAACATACGTTTCATATTTATGTTTAAATAATATAATGTTTTTTTTTTTTTTTTTTCATCTATGTTGATTATATGAAAACGGAACCGCATGAGATGAGTAAGATAGGATCATAAGATGACCAATAGGCCTATATCGGAAAACATTTGGAATGGGTCAGATTTTGATCTACTAAGTTTTGTTTTGTAGAAAGCCTTTCTTTAAATTTTATTTCGTTTTGTATAAATTGTATCTTCATTTTAATCAATGTTTCATCAACAAATTTGCCTGGATTCGATATGGGCGCGAGTTGCCCCCATTGGTCATTACGTCACGCAGAGTCTCTCTCGATAGGCTGCTGCATTTGCCGCAAGAGCAGCCAATAGGCGCGCGAGCTGTATCGCCTGTGTCTGCTTGCTGCTGTAAAGCGTTTTACATTAATAAAAAATTAAGGATAATTTTTGGCTTCAATATCTCGTGGAAAAGAGGTTTTCCCCTAGCGTAAGTTATTACGCAGTACTCGTTCCCTCTCTAGAGAGAACCGAGGTTACGTTAGTAACCGAGTACGTTTCATAAGCCACCATTAAAAGTGGCGCTAACCGTTTTACCAACAATACCTCTGGAGCCATTACCATGGTAAATGTGCATGCTTGTATTGTCTCTGCTTTTAAGAATGCCTCTTACCATGCTTTCATATTTTTATTTTGCATTTACCATGGTATACTAACAAGCTGCTAAAGAACAGGGAGTTTCATCTCTCCGATATTTTTATTTCACTGCAAACGTATCTTTTCTTAACTTACATTTTACACTAACTCTGTTGTTTGTCTTTCTTCCCAGTGCTAATAACAGTGGACATCGGTGACTAGGATTTTCTTATTTATATTTTCAATAGTTACTTAGTATTTGTTCATATTATTTCTTCATAATCTGTTTTACTTGATACATTCTCTGATGTCCTCTAATGCTTCAGAAATGCAAGGGATGAGTTTTAAATTAATAGAGGGCATATAACGTTGCTCCTCTGTAATATTACATGTATAGTAGCTATATGATCGTCCTACATACATCTTTTAATAAGCTAAATATAAGTGGATTAGCTCTTATATGATGTCAGTCATAACCTCCATAGGGGTGCTATTTAAAAACATGCTGCTATTGCTGTTCACTTTATTTCATGTCATGCTGGGATATGGTATCTGTTTGTGGTAGTTACTCTACAGTACATAGCTATTAGTTTTATGTTGTATTAGTTTATACTCGTTTTTTTTTATCTCTGATAAAGGATTTGTGTATTTACTAAACAACATTAAGTATAGCACTGAAATTATTTTTTAAAGATTATTTTAGTTACGTAACACCTGTTTATCTACAGTATTATTATGGCATCAAGTATGATTTTTTTTCATACTTTTTTTTTAACTAAATTCATTTTGAGTTATTGTACCTCTTTTTACATAGGCTTGTGCTTTGTAAAATTATACAGTGGGGGCAAGAAAGAAAGAAAGAAAGAAAGAAAGAAAATGAAGAAATATTAATTTCAGAAGGTTTTTTTTAACACAAAGTCTTATGTAGATAATAATTTGAAATGAAAACATTTGAATATATATATATATATATATATATATATATATATATATATATATATATACACACTGTGTATATATGACCCGTGCTGGCAAAAGGAGTCGGAATGCGTAGGCTATGGGATCATTTCGAGCTACAGGCAAAACAAGTGAAAAATGTCAATTTTGGTCGAATTTGAGGTTTTCACAAAAATGAGTTTATTAAGCCTTCGTCTAGCGATCCCAATGCTCCAAATAGCAATAAAACATATAAAAGTATCTTTATTTGTACGTTTTCTGAGAGGAATTAGCCTGGGAAAACCCAGACAACTTCCAGCAAATTTAGATTTGCTCTGCAAGTTAGTCAAGACACCCCTCGCTGCAGCCTGTAGCACAATGACGTAGCTGGATGGTCCAATCGGGGTCCAATACATAGTGGATGGAGGTGTGTTTTGGTGACATCATAGACGCATGCGCAGTAACGATCTCTGGGTTATAATTCGCATGCGCTGGTCTTAAGTGACATGTATGCTCAATTGTACTGAGATGATGTTCTAACCTGTGTAGTAGTAGTACTGTTAAATAGTTATTAGTAATTATTGATGAATAAGTAATTATTTACATAAATGGGATGCTTAAGTTATCCGAGTTTCACTCTATGCTAGGCTACATGCAAAATAGTTAATTACAACATTTTAAATCACATGATTTTAAACCTAAATTTGATAGATTGTCAAATCATGTCCTCACCGCAAGTATTTTTTTTTTAATGCGTGTATATAGAACATTTTAAAATAAAGCCATTTTATTTTATTCAGGTCATATTTGCTGTTGAGTGGAAGCAAAAAACGAGTCAAGTAGCCATTTGTCTCTGTAATTTTAAAGGTACAATACAATAAGGTCTGTAAACATCTTAAAATACCAGTACACATTCAATGGAAAATGCTAAAATAATGACAGCATCAAGAAAATAAATCTTGTCAGATGTAAAGTCCTTAATGATATTTTGCCTGGTAAGAGTTCCTTCTTTAATGGCTACTAATTTTTCCACAGTGATCTGTAGCATAAGGTTCCTCTTAATTTGCTGTTCAGTGTCTGCAAGACATGTCTATGGTATGGAAGCTTGTTTTCGCCACAGAGTGAAAAAAAAAAAAGGTAATCGCGACTTTTTATCTCACTATTCTGTTTTTTTTATCTCAGAATTTATATGAAGTCGCAATTGCAGGTTTAAAAAGTCAGTATTGCGTGATATAAAGTCGCAATTGCGTGTTATTAAGTCAGATTTGCGTGATATAAAGTCGCAATTGCGTGTTATTAAGTATTGCGTGTTATTAAGTATTGCGTGATATAAAGTATTGCGTCAGTATTGCGTGATATAAAGTCGCAATTGCGTGTTATTAAGTCAGATTTGCGTGATATAAAGTCGCAATTGCGTGTTAAGTCAGAATTATGAGATATAAACTAGCAATTGTGAGAAATATAGGCTACTTGAAATTCTGACTTTTTTTTCTTCTCAGAATTGCATTAGCCTATCTTGCAATTCTGACTTTATAATATCCTACGCAATTGGGAGATATAAAGTCAGAATTGCATGATATAAAGTCGCAATTGCATGTTATAAAGTCAGAATTGTGAGATATTAAACTATTCTGAAAAAAAAAAAAAGTAGTAATTTTTTCCCTTAGAATTTGACTTTATAACTCGCAATTGTGAGTTTATATCTGACAATTCTGAGAAATAAAGTCAGTATGCGAGATGTAAGGGTTAGGGTTAGATTTGTTTTATTCTGTGGCGGAAAAGAGCTTCCATACTCAAGTGACCATTTATATTTAACTTTATTCTTCTTGGAAGATCAAAGCACGTGCGATTGTTCACCAACTCTCTACTAGTAACTCTCTACTTTCTACACCTACTCTAACTATAGAATCAATTCTTAATGCGCATGTGAACGCCATCAGCGTTTATCACAGGTTCTCGTTTAAAGTCTGTTTAGAGAGAACGGTGTCGTCTTAGCTAGCGGCCCCTAATTTAATAACAAATGATAATTTCGACGGAAGTGAATCAACCAAAACTAACTTTAGCTGGAAAATAACATTATTCAAGAACCGCTATAAAGCCAAAACAATGTTACCTTAAATTATATGTTTATCTCTGTAAAGCTGCTTTGAAACAATCTACATTGTTAAAAGCGCTATATAAATGAAGATGACTTGACTTGACTAGTGCGCATGCATATATGACGTCACCAAAACACACCACCGCGCATGCACGTAACAGCGTCCACTACGTATTGGACCATCCAGCTACGTCATCGTGCTACAGGCTGCAGCGAGGACCTCTTGAGTTAGTCTGGCAAAGAGCTCATTCAAGCCCATTTCTAATCCGTCGAAATCACGGCACCAATCAGAAACGTTGGGGCGGGCTTTACACGATGACGACAGCACAGCAACGGTGAAGCAGATTTTGTACATTTACAAACATGGATGTCGCCGTGGAACTAGGGGTGTGACGGTTATAGTTGAACACCGTCATTAGAACTCTATAACCGCCAAAACCATGTTATTAAAATATTTGTTTCACAAACATTTTTTATCATAGATAATGTTTAAATACTAATATCAGCTTACGAGGGAAACGGAGGCGGAGTTAGTGGTGCTTCGGAGGCTGCTACTGCTGGAGATGATTCAGGAGAGGTCTGTGCACCCCTCCCAAGAAGAGAAATCTTGGAGATCTCCTTAATTAAACAGAGGTCTGAAATCTCTGCCCCTTTACCGATCAGAGCGCGCGCCGACACGGAGTAAAGCCTTGTTTATACTCGACGTGTCCGCACGAGCGCGAAGGCGCCGCGTCCGAGGATGACCGACTTCAAGCCGAATCTGCCTGAGCATGTAAGTCTCACCGCACCGGCACCCAGTTTGCGCGTCTAAATGGCAAAGTTTTTTTTGTTAAGGTTTTGTTTACTGTGTGTGATTCATTTAATGGAAAGCACATTCACTTCTAGTTGTCTTGCTGTTAATTTTAAATAAACGTAGAGCAGTAGCTAATCAGTGTCTGCTCGTTTATTCAAACTAAGTTGTTCTATAACAGACTAACGTCGCTCTGCACACGTCATCTCCTTCATCGCTCTGATTGTTTTTAGCTCTATCCAATTGCGCCCAGAGGCATTTGAGCTACGTCCGTTGTGACGCCCCTTTGGAAATGATTTGTCTATGAAGCTTTGCCAGACCATAACTCAGTTACAACTGAGAATGGTCTGGTTTTAACCAGGCAGGAGAGGAATATCTTTCCTTTGAAAATACTGTTTTTCTCTGCGCGCTTCTCGGCGATTGGTGCTTCCCTTCAGCAAAAGTTTGGTATCTTTTTAAAGCACATTATTCCAAATTTGTGAATATTCATAGCGAATTCTCGATGGCATGAGTTTGAACCAATGAAATGTGATTTTCAAACTCATGCTAATGTAAACAAAACGATCTTACTCGTGCTGACTGAGACTTCCGAAGCATGCTCACAAAGACACATCAGACCCATAGAGCTCCGGAAGCTGACGTTGCGCAATCTAAACTCCGCCATTTTGGCAGGCAAATCAGGAGAGCGCCAGAGCGGCTGTAGCAGTGATATCGATAGCGGTCGAATGATTTAAAGTCTATTTAAATTTTAAAACCATAAAATTTCAACATGGTTTTGGGGAATGTTTAAACTGTTGATTAACCCATTTAATCCCACCGTAAGGATATAAAAGAATAATTTTACAATAGTGACAGTAAAGATATAGTAGCCTATCATTATCCCATAAAACAAAAATTTTCACACACTTTCCATAAACAATTTTTTATTTTATTGATTATTTCAATGGACAACTAATGACACATCATTAGGATATTTTCATGTCTGGGAAAAACTTGGGAAAGTCAAAAAAGACTTGACCCTCCCTTCGCCAGTAGGCCTAAATAATTTTTCTATGACCCTCCAAAACGATTGTAAAAAAAAGCATGACCCTCCCCGATAATTTATTGATTACTTCTGTACTGGTTTGCGCTTGGCAAAGATGTTCAGATAGCCATTGTTTGTTTTGTTTTTACAACTAACAAACGACTAAACTCCTGCTTTCTCATCTTACTAAGGCTGTAACAATAGACCAAACCTACAATTCTGTTCGTATCATGATTTTTTTTATTTTAGATAATTTTTTTTTTTTTTTTTAAATCACGTTTTCGGTGCTGATGCATGGTGCGTTCATGTAACAAGGGTGGCGCTCCAAAGTATCTAAAAGCTGCCACAAAGAACCGGCAAAGGTAATGATTATGAATATGTCAAATATAGCAAGGAGACATTTTAATTGTTTATTAATAAACAAGGTTTTTCTGTGTCAGTGTGTCGGCTTCAAGATATGAAGTTGACGATGCTGACTCGCAATCTTCACAGTAACGCGCCAGAGAGAAATGCAGATTTAATACGGATTACATATGCAGAGATCAGCCTGTTTTTCGTTTTTAAATGTTCTGTTTAAAAGTAGACATCAAGCTTTCTATACATTTATCAGGTCTGTGAAGTAGCCTACATACGCTGAGTTTCGGTTCATTTATGAGACAAGAGTCCAGTTCACCGCCGGCGCCTCCGTTTCTTATCTATTGTCTTCTATATTTACTTCTTATTTATTAAATCTAGGTAATTGGTTGATGAAGCATTAATTAAAATTAAGATACAATTACTTTAAAGAAAGGCTTTGTGCTTTCTGAAGTCCGTGAAAGTTTTAAAGTCACTTTCACAGCGGTTATCATGTCCATAACGGAGAACTGTCAAGTCCGTAACATTGTTTTTTTTTCCCTCATAAATGCGAACACGAAAAATAAAATAAAAAATAATATTTTATGTTCTGTGGAGGCTGACTCTTCTTCATCCTATTCTTTCAGGAAAGCTATCAGTTCCTTTATCAATACACATGAAAAGCACCCCGGGGGCATTATAGGGATCTGTTATATTTAATTTATTAAGTTTTGTTATGTACAAGTCTATGTATTTTGAATTAAAGTGTGCTATGAACTCTGTTGCCTTGAAACTCATGCTGCCGTCATTCATTCACGTCCCGGTCCCGGACCGCCTGAGCGCCTCCTCCCTGCCAATATGGCGGTTTAAACAGAGTAGGTCACGTGACGTCCGGAGCTCTATAGACAGTAAAAGATCCCGATATACATGTACAGAATTACTGTATTTCAAAATATCAGTCTTGGCGAGTATCCACGCAAACATTATCTGTTATGTCTTAAGTGAACTTTTGGTTAACTGTTGGGGAAAAACATCTGATGTTTGTTATATTAGATCCGTGCAGTACAGTAGGTCTTAATATAGGCTATAGGCTGCCTGTCTAATTAATGTTAATCAAACAATTGTGGTATCATGGGAAAAAAAAGGTGAATACATATTTTTTCTAGATATTAGGTTTTGACTTGGTGTGTGCCAAATTTGGTGTTATAACCAGGGATTTTAAGGTATGGTTGCTAGGTGATTTTTTTTTAAACATTAAGAAAAAGTTAACTCGATTTTTCTCCAAATTGACATTGCTGACTCTATCGACTTCAAACAGGTGTAGCTCAGTAATTTTTTGCATGATTCCAACAAATCATACATCATTTTGTTTTAATAGAGATTGTGAAAATAACAACAACTCATCTTTGAAAATTTGCTCATTACGACTCATTTTGCCAGCACGGTACACACACACACACACACACACACACATACATGTTCATGTTTTTTTGTTTTTATTTATTTTTTATGCAACCTGAAACAGTTAGTCACAGATCTTTGCACTCCACTGTATATCAGCTGCTTTTGCCAGGAATCTCAAATAAGCCTCTGAATGTCAACGGGTATATCAAAACGAGGAGACTGCATGGATCCAAGCTGGCCTTGACATCCCTGCATGCATATGCTTTAAAATGTGTGAAAGATGATTAAGAGTGTCATTTAATAAATGAACAGTCCAGTGCCCGCGATCATTATCATTTCTTATGCCCTGAAGCTCTGCCTTCCTCTTTCCTTCACTTCTATCTCTCCATGTCACTGTTTTTTTCTCCTGTTATGTTGGTTGTATGGAAAGCAGCTTCGTTGATGGCCAACATGACCCCTCCCCTCCCCGTCCCTCCCGTCTCTATTGTGTTTCCTGCCACAGGAGTCCTCTTACCCCTCTACCTGGCATAGAACCCTTCTGGGAAGGCCAGGAAAGGAGCAGCTACAGGCCTCCGCCTTCCAGTCCTCTGTGAGTGCCTGCACCTTGTTCAGCAGTATGCACTGCCTTATGTCGCATGCGTCCCATGTGCGCTGCTGGGCACGGTTGTTTTGGCAGGCTGTGAACCCATGCGCTATACACACTGGAGACCCACAAAACTTAAGAATTTGTTGCCTTTTGGCCCGACTCACACATTTACGCTTAGCTCTGTGAAATTAAAGGTGCTTTCTGTTTTTTTTTTTTGTTTTTTTTTTTTGTTTTTTTTACTTGATTTCTGTTTTAGTGTGTATAATGTTTGTATAAACACATTTACATGTATACTTTTATACATTTATAATGGGAGCCTAGCAGGCAAGTGTGCCAGATGTTTTCTAATCAAAAATGTAAAACTTGTGTTATTTTAAACATGAATGCTCAATTAATGTTTGTGGTTTACTTTAAAATTATTATTTTGTGGTGAAACTTGTTCTCTAGGTGGAGTAAGTGGTTATGAATTACAAAAAGAATTTCTCAGAGTGGAGTTTGCATAGTTTAACTAATCGTGAGCTTAGAATTATAAGGTTCTATCTCCACTTTTGGTCGAAATTGAGTTTTTGACAATCTTATCCATTAGGTGTTTATTAATGCCTGTGTGGTGTTATTTTTGTAAAAAAAAAAAAAATATGTTAGTAGTTATTAATAAAATAAAAAGGTTCCATCTCACAAACCAGCAGGGATGTAAAAACTTTGACGCTCAATATCTCAGACCTACCCTAAACGGAGATAGAACCTTATAATTCTAAGCTCACGTAATGTAAAAGTATAGGTATAGTTACATTACATTACTACCATTTCAATTCTATCACACAGTCGCATGTACTGCATAATTACGTGTATATATACTGTATAAGCTAATCTCGGCTGTGCAATTGTTCATCGCAAGATGTAACTAACTATCACCCAGCTCTTTAAATAAAGTTGGATATAGAATGTCCAACTTTATCCGCATATACAGTAAACTCATGTAGGGCATATAGCATATCTATACTGCTTGATTGCTTGTGTCATGGCAAAATGTAAACTATATAATCGCTCAGCTCTAATCTGCTAAATGCAACTATAGGCCCTGTTTACATCTGGTATTAAGATACGTTTTGGTCAATCGGATCCAAAGTCCAATCTGCTAAATTCATGTATATGAGTGATTGTTATTGTCACATAGCACTCCTTTCCCCACCAAAAAAAAAAAAATTTTGTGTCTCATTTGATTGGGTGGACCAGCCATCAATCTGAGTGGGCCTAATGTAGCCTCGCCACTGGTTCGAACGCATTCGACCACATGAGCGTCTACACCATGGAAGCAATCCGGACAAATGCATTTTTTGACGAGCTCTGGAAGTTGTCGAAAGTGGACAAGCTCAAAATGTTTTAGACCCAATTTACACCTGTATATAGCATCATCCACTTCACTTGTGATCTGATTGACGAAAAAGCTTCTTAATACCAGGTGTAAACAGGGCCTAATGATATAATTAACATTATAATGAAACATTATGATTTTATGTAAAGCTGCATTGAAATAATGCATATTCTGAAAAGCGCTATATAAATACAATTTAAAAAATGGAAGAAAACAAAAGTCATATATGCTCTATATAGTCTATATACTACACTTTGGGCAAACCTATAAAACTTGGTCCTGAGTCCTGGGAATTTTATCAACAACCTACTAGGCTTCCATTATGTGTATATACCTTCAACATTGTTTGATAGAACCAAACATACAGTCTATAGATTTTAGGGTTGAAAATAACCTGGAGTGTACCTTTAATTTGATTAAAGCATCGGTTTTAATGTGTCCTGTAGAGGGCGACACAGCACCTTTAATTTGATAATGATGCAGTGCATTAAGAGCTGTGGAATCCTCTACACAGAACTCGGTCAAGTTGGTCATGGAAGCTTTTCATAACACTCTCTTTTATACATAATTGAGCAAGCACTTTAAATTATTTTGCTTTTTGTCGAAATTTCTTACAAATATTTTACACACAATCATCTCTGAATCAAACTTAATACAGCTCCCCAAAGTCAAGTCACTCATTACATGGCTGGGCCTTGGCTTTGAGATGACATACTTGGTGTGTGAGATGAGTGTGTGGATGTGAGTTTTGATTCTCTTGTGATGCTTTCACTTCTCTATTTAGTTAAGCCTTTACAGTTTATACTCAGTTCTTCTTAGCACTATCTATCTATCTATCTATCTATCTATCTATCTATCTATCTATCTATCTATCTATCTATCTATCTATCTATCTATCTATCTATCTATCTATCTATCTATCTATCTATCTATCTATCTATCTATCTATCTATCTATCTTTTAAGCAACTTGTATGATTCCACACATTCAAAATTGACAGTATAGTTTAGTTTAAATATCTGCACACATGAAGACCACAGGCCGCCAAGGGGTGGCTTGCACTCTATTTCATGTGTCTTATTCACCCCATAATGTTTGTTTCAGATTTCTCCCTCCCAATCATCTGAACCACTGCCTGTATGTCACCAACAAACCCTTACACACCAGAGGTTAACGTGCAGCAACTGGTGTTCCAGTGTTCAAATTGCTTTTTGTTTGTTATTTATTGTTTTGTTAGTGGATTTAACTTATATAAATGGTAAACATTGCACTATCTTGGTATATTGTGAAGCTTATGCACTTTGTGTGGTTATTTGGAATTGCTTTTACAGTCAATGTAGTAGAATGAGCTTTTAATGAGATATTCTGTGCCAAACACAGTATGAACTGTGGTATTGTAATGCCTGACAATCATTCTTGAATGCTCAGCTTAATTAGTCCAGAAAGATTGTGAATGGTGTGACCTAATATAACAACTATATGAATTTCCCATGTACAGTAGAATCTGAATTGAGTCTCGGTTTGAAGATTGTTTAAACTCATTATGAAGTTCCAGGAGAAATTAGCATGGAAGGCAAAGTAAAGACAGAGACGGTTCATTTTGTTTACCTCTTTATACGGTTTGATACCATCTTTCTGTCAGTGATATGGGGTCTTTATCTTTCATCACAACACATTTAGCAGGACAGCAACTTGAAATGATCAGCTGATAAGGATAATTACAGTTAAAACACATTGAATCTCTGATGTTTTATCAATGTTTTTATCCAAAACATGTTTACTCTTGCAAAATGAAAGCAAAGCCTTGTTGATAAGCAAGTCAATATATAATAAGATCTGTCTGTGTGTTTAGATTTCGTTTCATTTTCTTAACAGACATATTTGTATATTATGCCTTTAAACATTTGTGAGAACAATGTTGAAAAGTGTGGACTTTTGTTTTACCGAAGAGTGTGTATTGTGTGCTCCCTCTGCTTGGCTTGGGAAAAGCCTGCTTAATAGTTCACTGTATTGTTGCTTGGAGCAAGCATAACGTCATTGCACCTGAATGGTGGTCATCAATAGGCAGTTGCCATGGAAACCAAGCTCCGTCACCGCAGCCATTACAAGTGAAAGTGCATGCTGTAATGATTCAGCAAAAACAAAGCTTCAGCCATTACATGTACATTTGTTACTGAATAAAGTATTATGTCTATAACATTTCCTGATTTGCTCTCTTCTTTTCTGGACTATGCTTGTTATTTCTCGTTGTTTGGTCACATGGATACTCTCAGTTGAATGTCTCTGAAAATGTCACCTTCTATTATTAATATTTATTTTGATATATTTTGTCTACAACTCACTCACACAAACACTATTCTTAATTTTTGAGGAAACAATAGTGTTAAAACTGAATTAGTTATGATATTCAAACAGTGGTGACTGGAGAGTATAAGGGCTTAACAAGGATGAGTTATGACAAGATATATCCAGAAAAAAAAAGAGTGAAAATTACAACAACAACACATATTTATTTCATATAGAGCTCAAAATGGTTTGTTTTTTAATTGAATGTTATTTCTCTGATGGTTGTCAGGGTGCAACTTTCTGGGGCCTAGAATTACAATGTAAATCTTTTCAAGACCATTGTGCTAGATATCATTTTCAATCTAATTTGAAGATAACTAATTGTTTCTATTTATATGTAAGATAGCATAAAGATGCCTTGAAAAGATAAACTTGTATATAGTCTAAATCATAGGTCACATTTAACTCCCATGATTGTGACCTTAAAGTAAACAAACCACTTCAATGATCATTCTGATTAATTCTGACATTCTAAGACCCAAAAGCAGAAACTTACACAGAGGTAAACAGGTTATCTAAAATTAAAATGTCAGAATAGTTTCTGAAACAGTTCGTTGTGTTATGATCAATGATGGCAATCATTGAAATTCAAGTAAATAAGCAAATGTGTATGTATATGCACTGTTGGATTTTATAGTTCACTTCAGGCTTACCTGTTGTTGCTTTGGGAGTTGTGGGCGTGATGTAGCCTAATGGTGGACCATGTGCTAGAAATCACAAGGTTGGACCCCAATTGTGACCGTAAGCAACACATCTTAGATCAATCCAGTGTGTCCCTATAAAAGTTTATTGTAATTTGTATCTAAATACCAAATTTATAATTGAACTATTAAACTAGGTGTTTGCATTTTATTTTCACACATTATCATGTGCTATGCATAAGTTTTGTGTATGAGGTACCTTGGGTGCATCTGAGAAGAATCTTTCACACTGTGTGTTGGTCTAATTTGGTGTACTGTAAGTGTGTTCACAGCTATTTCTCCCCAGCGGATAACAGATGAGGCCTTTTAGATGAGTGATGAAACATCATTAAAAAGTCCAGTTGTCTATGACGTATTTATACCTGAAACGACAATGATCATAACTCAACATTTGTTCTTCTTTCTTTTTCTTTCCCATTGTTATAGGTCATCTTCTGGAAAGATAAGTCCAGAAAGCATCCACTCCATAGGACCTCCTTCAGAGTCTTCAGAGGATGGATTACGTGCTAAGAAGTTTCCTCAAAGTCCTGCCAAGGAGAAGGAGCTGTCCTTATACAAGAAGACCAAGAGAGCAATAATTAGCAAGAAATACAGCGTCTCTAAGCATGAGGCGGAGGCTACCACACCAATTGAATTGATCAGTCGTGGGCCAGATGGGCGCTTTGTCATGGATCCCACAGATATGGAAACTCCGGTTAAGGCACGGCGCATTGAGGGCTTCCCCTTTGTGGAGGAATCTGACCTGTACCCTGAATTTAGACAGTCAGATGAAGAGAATGACGATCCAGGGCCAATGCCACCTATGATGGCTACCCTCAGACCCCATCAGATCTCCCCCATTTCTTCTAGCCAGGAGTCTTACTTGCAGCCCCCAGCCTACAGTCCCCGCTTTCAGAGGCCCATGGAAGGCATGACTATCATGGAGACCAGTCGACTCCAGGCTACAGGGCAGATCCGTGGTGCTCCTCACTTCCGAGCCTTTTCCCATGGTCAGTTCTACAGCTATTTGGGAAGTCCAGGGGAACCTGAGCCTCCACCCCCCTTCTACATGCCGGACACCAGCCCTCTCAGCTCAGTAATGTCTTCTCCTCCTTACCACCTGGAGGGACCTTTCGGCCATCCCACCATTCCGGAGGAAATCGGTGAGGGAGAGATTCAGCATTATGCAGTCTCTGGCTACACCCTTCCCTTGGCACATCCCTCCACCTCACGCTCTCCAGACATCTGGCAACGACCCGATTTCACCTTTGCCACAATTGAGGGTCCTCACTTTATTTTTCCACCCCCACACCCTTTGCATCTTCATCCAGAACCTCCCCTTCCTCCCCCTCTTGTTCTTCCACCTAGTGCTCTCCAGCCCTCCACCCTTCAAGTATCTCCTTACCCTGGTATCCTGCAGCTGGGGGCTCCAAAGTGCCGCCCCGGCAAGTCTCCCAGCAAGGTCAAGCCTCAGGGCCTTCCAGCCAAGCGTTTACCTATGCAAGAGGCACAGAGTCTAGGGCATCTAAGACACACAAGCCACGGTATGGGTGTACCGGTATTGCCTTACCCTGACCCAGTGTCTCACATGGTTGGCCCAAGCTCGTTCGGAAGCCTGGACACCCGATGGTACGAGCTTACACCCAGGCTTAGCCCCAGGCAGCCCCGTAGGATGGAACCCAGCATGGTTGTTCTCCAACCATCCCGCCTCTCACCTCTAACTCAGAGCCCTATTAGCTCTCACGAAGGCTCACCGGAGATTGTAGTGCGACCCAGGCCCCGTCCCAGTGTCATCCAACCCCCAATCCCTCCTGAGATGTCTGAGATCACCCTTCAACCTCCGTCTTCAGCTAGCTTCTCTAGGAGGTCCTCGCCCTCCTCCTCTCCTGCTCAAGGCCAAGGTAGCCGAAGGGCAAGTCCCAGCTACCGATCCCACATGGCATTTGCCACCTCAGTGGCAAGCTATCCGTCACAGTCCCCTTCACCTCCTGTAGAAAGCAGCAACATTTTTGGGCAGATGCCAACCCATAGGAGGACTGAGGAGGAGATCCTTCCGTCAGAACCCTCTCCACCCCAGTTATCAGCTTCAGGGTAGGTGCACTAGACCTGTAGCGTGTGGATTGATAAATCATGTACCATCTGGCCTAAGTGTAACATCTAGGACCTTTCAGCGGTCTCAGTGCAAAAGTAACCACACTTTTAATTTTAGTCTAAAGCTACAGTTTGCTCACATGGGCAAAATTGTGTTTGCTTGCCTTAAGCTTGTTTTTTAGGAATGTTAGAACTCATGCTTTCATAGTTACACTGCCCCTGATGCCTTACATTATTCAAAACCATTCAAAACCATTTTCTACATAGACAAGTTGTGCTCTAGTTTTCTATGTAATGCTGCTTTTCATGTCAGACATCCAATTTCATTCATAAGGTCTGTGAAGCACTTTAAAGCACTTGTCTTAAAACCAAAGTGAGCAACTAACCAAAGTGGTTGTGGGGTAACAGATTCCAAGTCAAGACTTGATGAATTATTTGCTTCACAGACATGGTGACAGACCTTTTAGGGCTACGTGTCTGGAGAGGTTCTATTTGAAGTCTATTTAAAATGCAATAACGAAGCCCCTAAAAAGCCTGGAATCAGAGGGACACAACTACAGGATCTCAGCCTTTCCATTCACTGTCATGCTTTACCCTGCCTTTCACCCAACAGGAGGAACCCCACATGTGCAATAAAATTGACCAATCCCAGTCCAAATGAAGCCCACCGTTTTGACTAACTCCAGGCTTTTTAGGACGACTCTCAGAATGTATGATGTGGAGGCTGAGGTTGGTGTGTCCAGCACAACAGGTCTCTTCTCCTGTTCCAAAGTAACCTGACCGCATGGTTGCCTTTTCCACACTCCCCCTCTCTCCCACCTCCTGTCACCCAGGTCACCCCAGCTCTAACTGCCAAGGGGAGGCTTGTTGGGCGAATCGTGTTGCAGGGACTGTCTGCTCTCATCTGTTGCAATGTTGTCATCATCTTAAATAGTGCATTTGGTCATTCTTGATGGCTCCTCGAGTCTTACCTGCTTTGTTTTTGATTGATCTCAGCTATCTGGGCAGCGTTGTTGTGACCAGGTCCTCTACACCGCAATAGGTAAGGGTTGGATCCATGTCTGAAAGGGGGGGGCAGCAGGTGGGGCTTTTATTCACCTCGTCCTTTAAAGGGGAATACAAGTCTTTGGGTCTTGCTTTCCTTTTGTTTATTACCTAGTTTATGGTTTTGTTTTGTTTTTTATATTTATTTTCAAATAACCACACATTTTAGCTCTGCAGTCTTGAAGCCTGTATGCATTCTTGTCTTAGTATGCATATGTACGTTCCCCAGTTATTGATTAGGAAACCCAGCACATACCATTTGGTCAACACAACCTCATGCTTGAGACGCAATACAAATAAAATATCAAAAGCAGAGCTTAAATTTAGATTTTGTGAGAAGCTGCCATTTAAAAAGTCTGCATGGTTTGATATTCATGGTAACCTTCATGGTATGATTTCTGTTAAATGTGCCTTTAAAAAAAAAGGTTTATAGTAAATGACAGTATAACACTACTTGCAGTGGCTGGGAATTTTAGCTCAACCTGGATAAAAGTGACCAGTCGTTAGGGACCGTCTCAAGCAAGAGTTGCATGTTATACTTCATTTCAGGTAGGTGCTTTTTATTGCTTGAAACTAATTTAATTGATTTAAAACCCATTAGCTTTGTACAGACACCTTGTATGATTAAATGTACAAAAAAAAAATATATAATCATGATTGATCTAGTGTACACGCAGTGTATGCATATGCATAAAACTGCACGTGTTTTGTGTAAGTTTGGACTGCAGAACACATTTCACAATCATGTGAAGCAAGTTTTCTTCCAAAACAGTTTCTGCACTTCTTTCACAATGGGGAAAGTACTATTGGCACTAGAAAATGCTCCTTTTTAAGTTGTGGCTTTCACCCAATGAAGTGCTTTTCCAGAGTATTCCCCTTTAAAGTTCTGTTCCATGTGCAAAATGCCATGCATGCCATTGCTAAATATTGCTCTTCAGTTGAAAAACCAACAAATATCTGATTAAATTCTTGTTACATTTGTTGTCCAAGTGCTTTGTTTTATTTTTCATTATGTGACTGTTCCCAAGTAGCCATTTTCCCCTCCCGCCATCTCTCCCCCTGTCAGCATGGTGAAGCCCATTGTAGACAGTATTCATGTCTATGAGCACATTTCTGACAATGCTTTGTCGCTGAGCTGTGATTTCCCCCCTCTACTAATGGCCTTTAATTTCTCTCGGCAGCCTCAGCAGAAGGACGGTGCCTCTATAATGCTATTTCTGTTATTTTATTGTGCCTCGTGAGAGCTGTGTGTGCGAGTGTTTGTGTGGGGCAGAGTATGCGGGCTGCCGGTTTAAGTGCCTCCATACTGTATTTAGATGGGAAGACTGTACAAACTTAACTGTCTGAGAATGGATTTATAAAGCTTTTTGTATAAAAAGGTGTTTTTTTTTCCCTTGACCACTATACAGTATTATTCTAATATGTATTTAAGTATGCTAATCCATTGGAATTACCCAAATCTATGTCATGATTTCTCAAAATTTCTCTTTAAACAGATGCATACATTATGTTGCCATATTGAGGTACTGTATACATTTTTAAACAAATCTCATTTCCTAACAATATATGATAAAATATTTATGTTTTGCCTTCCTGTTGCATAAGCTTGACTTTTTTTTGTTTAAATGTTGATTTGATGAAAAGTTGCCATTCAAAAGAATTACAAATGTAATTTTGGGCAGGAAATACATGGAAAAGTCTTAAGTATACCCCTCTTTCCACTCAAATAAATGTTTTGCATCATACTTACTTTACTGGACCAAGCCTGGTCTTGATCATTTGAGTGTAAGAGATTCATGGGTAATCTGAGCGAGGCCATGTGGTCACTACTATGACCAGTTGAATATACATGGAGAGCCGACGCACTACACGTCCCTTGTGTGATGGCTTTGCCTTTCTTTGCTCTCTGTTCAGAAAACGTCGAGGTGCACCAAGTGGCTCTGCAGGGTCTGAGAGGATAGAAGCACTGAGATATCAACGAGTGAAAAAAGTCAAGAAAGTCGGCATCAACAATAACAACTCCAAGACCAGACGAAAGATGGGTGAGGAACAAGTTAAAAGCTACTTTAATTCATATACTATAAGCTAATTGTACAACACATATTGTGCCTTTTCTCATAATCATAATCCATGTTTCAAAACCTAGTTAGTTTTTTGTTGCATACTGCCTTCTATGAAAGTATGCTAACTCAAATGGAACATCGTAAGTGACTGATTTGCGTCGCTTGGGTCCTTTTGGTACAGCCATCATGTCGGTATAGCATGCCTATGATGCTTTAAAATGATGTCAACTTGTGTCAATCTGCTTCAGGACCCATTTTTGACATTGTTATCAAGTAGTGGCAGCAAACAATCATATTCCCCGCAACCAACAAATACATGTTTTTCGTAATTGCAAGCGAATGAAATGTGAGCTGTATTTTCTTCAACTTTGCGTGATGTTGTTCATGAATAATGGTATGTGATGCAACCTCTCCATGTAGGCATCTGCCTGTTTTTGCTTCTACCAAGTGACAGATGAATATGCCGCAAAATATTTTAGATTAGACACATAGCCTTTAATAATCGATATTACTTGATATGTATTTTGATATATATTGGTATTTTAATCTGTACACTACTGTTAAAAATTTTGGGCTCAGTAAGATTTTTTTAAAAGAAATTATTAATACTTACTATTCAACAAGGATCAATTAAATTGATTAAAGATGACAGTAAAGACTTTTATAATGTTACATTCCATTTATCAAAGAATCCTGAAAAAAGTATCACATTTCTACAAAAATATTATCAACAAAACTGTTTTCAACATTGATAATAATACAAAATATTTCTTGGGCATCAAATAATCATTTTAGAATGATTATATTCTAGTAGTGGCTGTTCAAAAATTCAGCTTTAGCATCACAGAAATAATTACATTTTAAAATATAGTATATTAAAATAGAAAACGGTTATTTCAAATTGTAATAATATTTCACAATATTAATATTTATACTGAATTTTTTATCAAATAAATGCAGCCTTGGTGAGCATAAGAAAGAGACCTTTGTACATTATCTTAAAGCTTCCACTAAGAAAAAATAGTCCATTACTATGTATAAAACAACTGGCTTACAAGACGAACACTTATAATAGTTATACTAAAACTGAAATCCTCTGGTCATTTTCACTACAGTCTATAACCATGATGCAAGCTGGCACCAGTTGCATTTGTATAAAACAAGAGTGAGCAAGGAGACATGAAAGTAGCGTAGGTTTCAGTTTACCAGATGAACTGTCTGATTTACAACGGTGCCATGAGCTAAAGTTTTAGGGCATATATATGACCTCTAGATGTCGAGTCAGAGAGACCCGTAATATTTTATTATCCTCTCTCCTCACTTTCAGCACATCTGTCCTCTTGTGCTCATCTGTCTTGCTCTCAATACAGGTGTGACCCCCTCTCAGACCCAGCAGCCCCACACCTCTCAGGTCCTCCAGCCAGAAGAAGCTCTCTACCTCCGCAAGAAGAAGAAAAAGTTGACTCGCCAGGACCCGTACGCCCGCTTCTCCGCTCTGCTGTACCGTCGCCCGCCCCGAGAAGACCAGAAAGCCATTTTGGCTAGTATGGACACCGCAGACCCAGACCACGCCACTCTCCTCTGAAGTCCCAGAGATTACAGGCCACACTCTCCCCAAACTCTGAGCTCCTTCCACCTTCGCTCAGCCAGCCAACGTCTTCATGTCCACACCGAGTCCAATGGTTTACTCCTCTTCTCTGTTCCGTTACACTTAATGTATCACAAGAAAATGCTTGTGTTCCAAGGTTTTGCTCCAGTTCATTTACCTCAAATTCAGAAAGATCGATCAAGTGCTTCATTATATCTTTGGTATTTAGTGACTCTAGACAGATAAGAGGACAGCTGTCAAGCTTCTATTTTATTCTGCCAATAGTCTCAACCATATCTTGCAGTAGACCACAGGGTTCTCACAGGTATAGCTCAAAATCACCACAAGCTCAGTAGTAATTGGCAGTCAGAATATTCTTGTATTTTCAAATGTCATTTCACAGTGCAAGTTTAGTACATATTTGCAAACCATTCATGAAAAGTGAAATGTACACTACTGTTCAAAAGTTTGGGTTTAAAAAAAAAAAAAAACTCTTATATGTTCACCAAGGTTGCATTTATTTGATCACAAATATAGTAAAAACAGCACTATTGTGAAATATTATTACATTTTAAAATAAATGTGTTTTTTTAGTATATTTTATATATGTAATTTATTTCTGTGGTGGCAAAGCTGAATTATTAGCATCAATACCCCAGTCTTCAGTGTCACACGATCCTTCAGAAATCATTCTGATATGCTGATTTGCTGTTCAAGAAACATTTCTTAATATTATCAATGTTAAAAACAGTTGTGCTGCTTAATATCTTTTTGGAAACCGTGAAACAGTTTTTCAGGATTCTTTGATAAATAGAAAGTTCAAAAGAACAGCATTTAGTAACTTTATAAATATATTTACGGTCACCTTTGATCAATGTAATGCATCCTTAATTAAAGCATTACTTTCTTTTTAACAAAAGTCTTACTGACCCTAAACTTTTGAACTGTAGCATATTCAATTTTAACGTATATTAGCAAAGTAATGTTTCAAATTTTTAAAGGCATCATGGCAATGGAATTAGACATACAGGATTATGTGTGCATTTAGGATGTTGTTAGTGTCTCTACTCACATACTAACACTGATACTCCATATTTGAGGAGAAAATGGAAACACTCTTACAAAGCACAACATCTGTTAAAGCCACAGGACAGGCAGAGACATAGGCTTGGATTGCAACGGCAATCACTAAGGGAACATTTTATTCCAATGCAATTTTTGATAAACAATATGTGTACTTACAGAAGCTGCTACATCTTTCTATATTTTTTGAACACAAATTTGAAGCACTGAAGCAAAACCTTGGTGACTACTGTGAGTGACATTTTTAGTTTACACCAACCTCATTTCTCTTGGTTATCAAGCTATATTGGAAAGTACTATAGTAATGCCAAAAATACTACAGCTTCCTTAATCAATAAGACTATAAAGTGTACTGTACTGTGAGGAGGATAGGATTTTGTGCCATAATATACTATAGTATTTTCGTCATCAATATGCGATGCCCCCTTACATAAAAAAAGGCATTGGCCAGCCTTAGTAGGGCTCCTAAATGCTTGTTCCTTCTGTGTTTGTTAGGGTTTTTTCTGTTTAAATGACAAAAAAAAGAGAGAGAAAAGAAATCTACTGCCTTTGTAGGCCATTATCGAGCCTTTTTTTTGTTTTTGTTTTTTGGTAAAACCAGAAATGGCAACCCAGCGCCTGTCTCTCTCCTCTTTGAAGACCCTTTGGGATGAATCTCTTTGGGATGAGAGGGCTATTCCCAGCGGCCAAAGGTTTTTATTGTGTTTCTATCATCCAACGGTGCTTCTTTTCTACAGAAAGACATGTATTTTCACTGTCTGAACAGACATACCTGGGCAAATGTAGATTTTAGTGTGCTAGCCATTGTCAAAGGGGGATGTAATGGCCGTCAGACGAGAGGTGGCATGTTCTGTGTCTTATCACTTGAACAGATGTGCAGTCAGCTTGTACATTTGAAAAATGTCTAAAAATGCATCAAATGGCTGAACATTGTACTGTTTCTTCAGCCTGGGAAAAGATTTTAAATCATCAAGTGAAGGCTAACCCTTGACCTCCAACTCGCAGGTTTAAGGGGTTATGGGGACGTGGTTCATAGCTAATCCCCTCCCAATGGCCAATCACCACATTATAGGCATTTTAACAGCCTACGTAAGGTGCTATCAAAAGTCTTCTGACTGAACTCTGTTAATATTATATTATTAATGTGATCTTCCATCAGACAATGGCTGCTGCTTTTAAGTGTGGTCACATTAACGAAGTTTCGACACAGTTTCATGAGCACGAAAAGGTCTATTATCAATAGTGTAGTAGTTACAGTAGTCACTTTTAACCACACTCACATTTGATGCTACTGTTGTGCAGGGCAAAACGCAGTCATTTCAATGGGAATCTGCTCGATAGGGAATTACGTTTAAGGGTTAAAGATTTCCCCAAATTGGGTTCAAATTGGTCACTCGGATTTGGCGTGTTGCCCAAAAGAAACACTGCTGGGTTTGAAAGTTACTTCAGTGTGAGATGTGCTTCATTCATCACTACACTATTGACAATTGAACTTTTTTGTGTGTGTGAAATTTCGCTAATGTCACGCACCTTATCTCCTGAACACCTCAGTAATTGATGTTTTAGGATTTTAACACCATCCTGCATCTGTCTGATAAGCCTTCAAGTGCGGTCACATTTACTGTTGTTTGTCGAATTTTCTCATTCGAAATAGGAATCCATGCAATTTGGAATTTCAAAGTGGCGGCGAATGATTTCCTCATGCAAATTTTGCAATGGGTTCAAGTTGGTCATCGGACAATGGCCCTTTTCGCTTGTGAAATTTCACCCAAATTTTGCTAACGTGAGCGTACTTTTCTGCTGTGACTTGACTACCATCGGAGCGTTAAAACTTCAGCGAGCGCCAGTCTACAGTTAAGAGAGCTGTGGAGCGTACATATTGATTGGTAAAGGGAAGCAATGTTGTAGCCGCAGCTGCCATATTGTGAAGATTTAATTTCATTTGTCGGGATGTAACGTTAGCTTACACATGACAGACCAGTGCATCAAGTGCTCATTTGCACCTTTTCGCCATCAAAAAGGTCGACCTTTGTGGATGATGTAGATTTGGATCAGGGGATTGATTGTCGAAGAGAACACCATTTTAAGCTTTTAGCAATTCGGAGCTCGACACGTTTTACTTAACGTCGTGCCGTGAGACCTGCTCAGATTGCCGAACCTCGATTGAGCCGTCTCATTTGTGCGTTGTGTGAATGGCTTTATATTTTGAGCAAAGACTTGATTGTTCATACTTGTAATTGTTGTTTTATTTGTAAATCAAGTAACTAGATGAGACCTACTTGCTAAAGTTAGGTATTCTATTCTAAAGTTAGATGTGTGTCACAAGACACTGTTATAGAGGCGACTGATCATCTCGTTCAGTTGGGAGATGTGCTTATCTAAGTATTTTTGATCCATTTCACTGGGCAATTGTCAAATATGGTGCTTTCTAACTATTTAATTACATACAAATTGTGTTCCTTTTTTTATTTAAAGCCTTCATACAAAAGAATAATATCGAAATGAATATCCAAAAAGCTAGGAATGTACTGTAATATGAAAAAAAAAAAAAACCTGTATATAATATAATAGCATATATTGCACAATGTATTATAAAATTTTAGTAATTTTGAATAAATTGCCCAATATATGCACGCAACAGAATATATATACAGATATAAAACATATTGTCATATTTTGGATTCAGTTTCCAATGTTACTTTTTCATGAGGATTGGAATGCATGAGAGCATTTTTGAGCCAAAATAGCTATTTAAGTGGTGTAAATGTTTCGGTCCACTTGCATTCACTCTCACATTGGATTTGCAACTTATTTTGTCGGTTTCTAATGATGAAAGTTTTCTATGTCTAAACCTGAAAGGATACCGGTCTAGCTCAAATTCTGCTTTGCGGGAGACTTCTGCTACTGTAGCATCAATCGTTGAACAGATTGGCTAACTCTAGTGTGGCCAGATAAATGAGCTGTTTGGGGATTTTGAGAGGTAATTAATGCTAACTTGATTTGACTCATGGGCGATATACAATGAGATTCATTGTAACAGACTCTTGAGCTTGATGAAATGAACCTTTATCTTTTTAGTAGCATTATAGACGTGGTAGAGATTCATTCAAGCATTAGTTGAATTATTTATGACACTGTACGGACTTTATATGCCATTTATATCTACACAAAGATTAAAAAAACATTCTATTACTTTTGACAACACATCTCAAGCTTAGCATTTTTCCATTCCAGATCATTTTCTGAGGTGCATAATTTTTTTAATAAAAACATCTTAGTAAATCTCTGTTCCTTTGTTTTGATTGCAAATAAATCATGTCATTTTTAGTAGCATTTTTCAATTAGAATCTTCTAGTTTTTTTATGACACATTCTTTCTAATGTTTACATCACATTTACATTTATGTTCTGAGCAGACACTTGCTTACCAAAGCAACTTACAAGAAAGTGCACATTTTGCGGAAATGGCATATTACTTCATCTTGAATGATGCGTTACTCATTGGCAAACCGATTTTAGCTGGTCTGTTGATTGTTTGGTTGCAGATATTTGGATGCTGATTTATGCCACCATTGGTTTGTACTTTAGCTGTTTGCTTCCAGTCGGAGTAAGACAGCTAAACTGTTCGGGATGGAAATTATGTTTAGAGATGTGTAGAGAAGTTGTTTAAGTCTAACCCTGTTTTATTAGATATACATGTTTACATAATTAGTATTTCTTACCTTTTTAGCATGATTTGGGGATTTTGCTGAATGTTACTAAGCCAATGATTTATAATGAGTGCAACAAGATATATTATTTATTAACTTATTATACAATGAGATATTATTATTTGATTATTATAATTATATATTTATAATATGTATTATTTCAGTCATTTGATAGCTCACTAGAAAGGGTGAATGCAGAAAAAAACTTCGGATACACTTAAAGATACATAATTCTCTCATCATTTACTCAACCTTCATGTCATTTCAAACCAGTATGCCACACAATGAAAGTCAAAACAACATTGGGCCCCATCGACTTTCATTGTAAAAGCACTGAGACATTTTTTTTTTAAAATATCTTCTTTTGCGTTCCACAGAACAAAGGAAATCATACAGGTTTGAAACAACATGATGTTTGAAACAACAACCCCCCCCCCCCCATCGGCCTGAATGAAATAGTAACGAGTTTGATAGTTTGTTGAATAGATAAAAGACATAACAAATTCACATGCACATCAAAACCAATGTGACACAAACACAATGCATTGCGCACCCCTTTAACAAAAAAATGTAATAGTCTGAGCTGGTGAAATTCAGAATGCTTTAACCCTTAAAATGACCCTAACTGTGTTTATTCATTTCCTTTTGTTTTTAATCATGACAGTTGCAGATATTATGTACCCATGTACAAATGTAGAACACTTTTCCTATTGTTGACGCCACTAATGACTTAACAGACTAACCTATAAGTTAACCTCTCAAAAGATGACCTCTTATAGTATATCAGGGATACAAAAAGCATATGAATTACCATGCTTCTCATCGTTTTGGTACACAGTCTCAGATTGAGAGAGAGAAAGCATGGAGTCAGCACAATGTAGAGGATGAGAGAGTGTGGCGGTCATGCCCTCACATGGCACTTAGTGCACCATGAGTCTGCAGGAAACACATAGGGTTTATCAGGACACCAGCTCCACAGCAGACACACACATACCAGAACTACCACAAGGTGTAAATAAAAAATGCACATCATGCAATATATATTTTTTCGTAAATGAGAATATGTTGTACACTGTGGCTGTTGATGGATGTATGATCAATTTATGGTCTGTCTCAGTAGTTTATGGAAACATGTAGCAGGCCTTCACTTTCAGATATCTATAAAACTATTACAGATAGAATATACTGTATTATAAAACACAATGATTAAAAGTCTCACATGCTACTAGAATCGTAAACCAAAGTGGATGGTGTTATCTACTGTTATGCTTTTTTGGTTGTTGCACTTTTTTTCCGTTTCATTGTCATCTAAAGCTCTGGTTCAAGCAATACAAAATCAAATATAAATAAAAAAGTGACAACAAAATGTACAGTGACAGATAAAACCTATATTAAACTGCTCCTATTTTCATCGGCAAACATTGTAATGTTCAGGGGAAGCACGTGCTGAATATTATTTCATATAATGATTCATGCTCAAAACCTCATTAATGTAAAATGAACTGTGTGGAAGATATTCTCATGATCATTTGCGGCATAAAGAAATCTATCACACAAAAGGATTGCACACAATTCTGTTCAAAAATGACCAGTTACTGAATTCTGTCTGATGAGTCTAATCGTGCAGTTCAATATACCTGCAGAGATGGAGTTTTGTTCTGTAGTCCAGCTACAGTGCTGTTTAAGCAGTCAGCACAAGATCTCGCTCGTGTGTGCTGACTGAAATGGCATTTGTCGGTATGTTGTTGTTTTGGGGTGGGGGGGGGGGGGGGGGGGGGGGGGGGGGGGGGTAGGAGTGTGTGTGGCACCTGCAATATGTATAGCAGCACAGTCCAAGATATATGTATTCTGTATTCTTATAGTCAACAGACTGTACCAGTAGAAATATTTTGACAGTGTACTGTATGTATAAATAACAGATATTTATAGTTACGTAATAACGACGAATTGGGGAATCTTTAATTTTGTACTGCGAGAAAAACACAGAAGATTTGTTCCAGTTTAGCTGTCTTGTTTATGGAGAAACACAGTATATGTTCTTTCTGCTGTTAGATGCTCCTGGTAGCAAGGTGTGGTCATTAGAGAAATAGCAGATGATGCAAACTGCTTTTTGTAGTAGGTATGTATTCTAACAATCACCGTAACCTTTTCTAGAGACCTCAGTGTGGTGTGTAAACAGCCATACCATTGAACATATCATGACTCGGTGCTATTGCTGATCGATTTTGTGGTCCAGACCAGAGATAACTCTGCGCCTCACATTTATCATCACTGAACGATCTTTCTTGTAGATTAACAAAGAAAATGAGAGAAAACCACACATTAATACCTGGAGAGTGTACTTTGTTACATCAATGTGCTACCAAAAACTAGAAAATACCGTAAACACACTCTTGACAGTCGGGAAAACACTTTTGAAATATAAGAGGTTATAGTGCAAAACAGTTTTGGTGCTTTCCATTTAGCCCCCCAGTTTTTCTTTTTTAGCTCTTAAAAATAAAATAAAATATTCTAGTGCTATAGGCTAATTCTATTTTGCTTGTTTTTTGTCAAACAACATTTTTGTTGTTGGCCTACATTTGTTATTTTCTTTTTACTGTAGATCAACAATGTTATCCCTTTTGGTAGCCTCAACATGTATGCTGTACTGATGTAATATGTTTGCACCATCACTGTCTCTTTTAATTTCATTTGTAGAATCATTTGCAGATTTGCACATCACAATATGACCTCATTCGGACTCAATCAAGTGGCATTAATGTGCCACTATTTTCCATTGATGTAGGTTTCTATCCATATGCTGTACTGTCAGCATTTGCCTGCACAGAAACTAAAGGAATTAAACATGACATTGTAATCTGATATGTGATATATGATTTATGTCATTAAAGGAACAGCTGACCCCAAAAATACAATTCTGCCATCGTTTACTCACCTTCATGTTGTTCTCCATGACATTTGAGCATTGACAATTGAGGGTGAGTAAAGGATACCATCTTCATTTTTGGCTGAACTACGTTTTCAAAAGTGTCTTTTTTTATTCTGAATAGCAGGATGAATGTTATTACCTAAAATGTTGAACATCACATTAAGGAATGTGGGAATCTGCTTTGTTCTGTATCATTTATTCCCATTTGTATGATTGTCACTGCTGTTCAATAGCTTTGCTGTATTGTTTTGATGTGCTTTCATATGTTTCAGATAAATGAAATTTAAAGCGGCACCCATAGGGTTAACTCTGCTTACCTCTCTTGTATCTTACAGTGCTCTTATGAATTGCACCGTTCTTTAATGGTTGCCCCTATGTTATGAGTTTCAGATTCCAATCAATATTTTGACTGCAACTGTTTATAGTTCTCCAGTAGCTCTAAATTAACTAACATCTACAGACCTCAGACACAAGAAGCACTGATATGATACTTGGATGTTGCTTTACTCATCAAGACTAAGGTTATAGTTTAAAAAATATATATATAGTTCAGATAATAGATACAAGTGGGGCTGCCAAGTATATAAATATATAAACAAAACAATTACAATAATAACTAGTTAAAAAAGACTAACAGTGGTAGATACTGACCTCACCATCATCACTTCGGTTCACTTTACACAGTGCTGGTACAGCTCAATGACATTTTCAGATGCTAGACCCATTGTATTTTTTTCCCTGCTTCAAAAAATGTTTTGTATTTTGAGATAATAAAAGAGACAAGAAAATGACAGCATACTCGTGTGAGCATTGCTTATGTATAGGAGACTGGGGCTATTGTAACATTTTAAATTTTCTTCATACTACCTACTGTACCTGTTATCTTTTGGTGTAAAAAACATGTGCCAAAAATAATAGTAATATTAAACTATTTTACATCAGGACAGACAAGATTGTTCTATTGAATGTGTTTTCAAAAAGGAAATTGATTAGAGGGGATTACACAAATACAATAAAACAATCCTCTTCATTTGATCAGTATTATGACATTATCAGTCAGTACCCCTTAAACAGGTTCTCAATCAGACCATAACTCAGTCATTTATAAAGTAGGCCTATTAAACGTAATAAAAACAGAAATACTGTAAAATTATGCATTTTTTCGAGAAACCTTGCTGTTATGTCCTAACAGAAGGACAATGTTTATTTTAAAAATATTTGTCTTATATAAAGTTTACTGTGTTCCTACTAAAATCAGGCAAAATAAAAGTCCTGCAACTATTTTCCTCTAAAATTAATACTGGTTCAACAACGTCTTACAGCCTGTGACAATATACACAAAAGGAGAATGATTAGGTCATTTTAGCAACATATGATAATTAGAACGGCAACATTTAATACATGTCAGTCTGATGTGCAAATAAGGCTATTTCGTACGATTTTCTGACTGCCGGTAGGCCTACAGTTCAATAGAGCTGAAGATCGGTTCTAATGCTGCTGTAATCTCAATTCATTCATCCATTTATTGATTCATTGATGTAAATGCTAGATTTGTCATTTATTTATAATACATATTTGACACTTTTTTGTTTATAATATTTCTTTCAGGTTTGTTGTCTGTAGGTCCAAGAATCAGTTACTCAATAATCAGTGATTTGTGTGTTAGATTTGCCCAATTTTATACATTTAGGCCCTACCTACGCAATGGCCTATAATATTTTACTGCACGTGTATTTCTGTAGGCTATTAGAATCATGATTTATACTTGCAAATATTGCACTATGGGACCAATGTAGGCTAGGCTATGTGAAGTCTTGCATAATTAATGTGCACAGTAACAGTCAAAGACTGACAGCTCTTCTGTGTCAATATTTTAAGAGAATGAGCACCGCACGACAATTTCATGATTATAAAAAGTCATACATCGAGCCCTAACAAGAAATACTCATAAAAAGGGAAAGAATGAACGATTCAGTGCGTGTGCCCTGATAAAATCAGCTGGACTTCTGCGCCAAACGCACTTATGTGGTCACGGTGACGCGCGTGGAACACCACTGCGCGGTCACGCTTTTGAATGTTGAACTGAAGTCTCTGTGGCAAGTGGCGGTACGCGTGGCTCAACCGACAGGACAGCACACACCTCTCTTCATATATTCGCTAACATTAAAATGGACGGCAGATACGTGACAGGTCTAGTCACATATTCAGTCATATTTTTTTAAAGTTCAGTCAGGAACGCCGCTCGAACAGCTGGTTGGTTGAAGCTAGCTGCAAAGCTAGCTCGACAAACCCCTTCCCCACAAGAAGATTTTTAAGGAACCTATATAATTTCATCTCTCTGAAGTTATATTTTCTGCAGCACAATCCAGTTGCGTGTGGACTTTGCGGTCTTTTTGTTTTTCGTTTAAATCTCACGATGCGACTCTCTGACACCGGGTTTCTCGGCTGGCTTTCTGCGGTCTTCGTGGAGGATCCCTGGATAGAGCGGTACTGAGCCACATTGATACCCCAATATTCATTTTCTCGAGCATTTACACAATTATACAACCGGTAAGTACCTAAACATAGCGGATTACCGTTATATTTATTCATAACTTGGTAGTGAAACGCTTGCGCGAGCTGGGAAAGTGGAGCGGCTTGAGTGTGTGTGTGTGTGTGTGCGCGCGCGCGCGTGTGTGTGCATTCGCGTGCTTTCCTATAATAAACTCTGCTATTTAACTGTGCATTTTATAGCTTATGTTTGCAGGATTGTATTTTATGCAATTTACACGATTAAGTATCAATGTAACTGGTGTTTCTTTGAAGTTTGAATCGATCAGAATGTTATATTGATTTACACAGTACATTCCCTGGGAGGTGTACTGTTTATCCTGTAGCCTTCTTATAAGGGTGCATAAACTTCGTAAGCTGTTGCTAGTTAATATCGTTAAATAGCCCATTAAGATGAGATCTACGAAGAAACGGAGTTGAAAAGAATCAACAGAGTCAAATGAATTGCCATTTATAAAGACGGTAGCCTACGTTTCGTGTTTCATAATGAGATCTGGCCATAGACGTTGGTTTATTTGTATTTTTTTATTTTTTGCCCTAAGGGTGCAGATTGACACGAATGACAACATAAAAGTTGAGGTTTTATGTCTACTCTTTGGTCTAGACCAGAGGGTTTCAATCATTTAGATGCCAAGGACCCCCAAATATAATCCCATCCTAAAATGTAAAAGCCATCTTTTAGATTCTTGAAATAAAAGAGACACAATTTATACTGTGAAAAATGAATGTTACAAATATGTCTAAAATATTATTTGGAAAACATTTAGTTACGTTTTGTTTCTACTCATTATATCACTGTGCTGTGTTCTCGAAACATTTCCACAGACCCCTACACTTCCTTGTGGCCCTTTAGTTTGAAAATCCTTGGTCTACTCTAGACAAATGAGAATTCATGTAGCAGCTTTGCATTTAGGTCTGGCTTTCCCTTTTGCTCTGAAAGGGGTTTGCAGTCATGAATCAATATTTTAAACTGAATTCAGTTGTCTGGTTGTTCTACACCTGCTAAAAAAATGTCTGCTCTTGGCCACATTGCTTTAGAAAAATAACGATGTGCATCCTAAATTATATTAAAGTCTCTGAATGATTTCCAGACTTGACATTAAGCCTGAGAATCAGCTGGAGGCGTCTGTGTGCATAATAAAGCAGCGCTGTGCTCAAAATATTGATTTTGGTGATAGAATTACAGCTATATGTATAGCTTAGGCTTTAGCCTGTATTGTGATAGGCCTACAGCTTTCATTCATTTTGTTTTTGAGCAGTCTTACTGAGGCTAACCACATCCAATCTTACACTCTTATTGCCAGCATGGAAAGAGCAACCTTGAGCAGCCTGGTTATAAACCTTTTCTACCTTCGTGTTCTGTCTGGTGGCGTGCTTTACATTCTTGCCCCTGTTGAATCGCACGTGTATTGTCATCAAAATGTGAATCGCTGCTGAAGCGATGAGCTGCTATTGATTGGCACAGTGGTAGAATGCCTCTCATATTTCCTCTCATCTTTCTAATTTCCTGCATCGGTTAGCATACAAATTCCATGCTACTCTAACAGTGATTATTTGGAGAACAATGGTGCATAACTCTTTGAAATGATTGTATTTGCATTACAACTCTGATAACAAGCAAATAACATAAAATGCTTAATTCCATAATGATGATATAATTGTATGTAAGGAGCAAGATAAGCATCAAAACTGAGAACAGCCTATGTACTTGTAAAATATGTTGCACATTGCCTTGGACTGAATTGTTATTGTGTATTGTCTGATTTCATTAGTTCATCTGTTCTTCAACTCAGACAGGCAGTGCGGGATAAGATGTTGATATATGACCTACATAACCAGGGAAGACACTCCCTACATGATACAAATTGAATGCACATTTGTAAGGTGATTACAAAATGATACACACAAATGGAAGTTTGGATTTTAGAACATGTCTTTTTTCTAATATTGGCAGATGTTATTTAAACTTTTGTTTGAAGAAGATGATCCCATTTTATTAACATTCATCCATTCATACTTGCTTTCCAGCATATTTTAAATGCTGTAGGGCCTGTCATGAGCATGTTTTCTGTGCATGTGATAGTTCGTGAACACCGAATCCCGTTCTCTTTCACGTCTAGTTTTGCTTTAACGGACACATACACACAAAATTGTCAAAATGCCCTTCTCAGCGAGTATCCTCATAAACGCAATGGCTTAGGGCCCTTACATAGTCAATGCATCGGTACGCATACGCGTGCGCAAGGCTACACATCGCTACGCTTCGGCCGCCATTATGCGTCGATGCGTAGCCAAATGTGTCATCCTAGTTTTTGATACGCGACGCGCCGATACACGCAATACTATGCGTTGTCGGTGGGGGCGACATTGCAAGTAATGTACATAAAAAGGTATATTATTATGTTTACAGAAGAAGAAGATTTGAATACAATGGCGGGCGAAGAGGAAAAGTTATGCGAGCTTGTTCGTATACATCCTTTGTTGCCGCCGATGTAAAATCAGCAATATGCACTCCTCTTCAGTTGCCATTTTGATCTGAATATTACGTGACCCGACTCTAGACTCTACTACCCCCTGCTGCGCGATCGGTGTATTGCATTTCACGCATCGCCGGTGACGCTTGTGTACTATGAAAAGGAGCGCGTAGCTCGCGTTGCTTGCTCGCGTCGCTCGCGTTGCTTGCTCGCGTTGCTCGCGTTGACTATGTAACGGCCCTTATGGCGTACGTGAACATAACAAATTGAGGAAGAAAAACGGATGCGTATTATATTGGATCCGTGCATTCAGTATTAAAGTGACAGCAGCCTAATACACCGGCCGCTGTCTGTTTTATTAACCCTTTCACACGGTAGTTTAGAATATTCTAGCTGACAATACCACAATACCACTGTATGACAGATGTATCGCTTTTATTTCATTTAATTTTTTTTATTCAAAATTTTCACAAACTTGTTAGCCATGTCATCAACTACATGATATTCTGATTTTCAAATACATGTAAGGGAATGTGTTTTGTCGTTTAAAAACCTTTATCATGATCATGTTAGTTGATCTAACCCGCCATGTTAGTTCGAAGCGTGCCACACAAGCCCTCAAAAGTGAAGCCAAAACGTCTCGATCGCCCCCCAGTGACCGGTCCTAGTATAGGTCATAAACCCCGCCTCCCCGTGTTATTCAACGGGACGCGAGACCAACTAAACAATTAAATTACACTTCACATATCTTTTTTTTCTAAAGATATTTTCTGTCATTTACTGTAGTTTCTATCACGTTGATGTAATTTCAAGTGTTTCAAGCTATTCAAGTCATTTGGTGAATTTCTTTTTCATATTGCAATACAATGCAGAAAAAAGAAATATTTCAATGTCAGTTTTTTCCAATGTTGTGCAGCACTACTCTCCGTATACTTTGCCACATCAGAATGATATGAAGTGTGTTGTAATATCAGTGTTTGATTCACTCCAGCAGCCATCTGTTTTCCTTGTGTGGTGGAGTGGTTTGCGTTTTTTCATGTGTACTTGGTGAATGCCTTTAGGTCATTATCACGCTGCTCTGTGAAATGAGGAAAGAATTTAAATCTCTGCATTGAAATATGAAAGTGCATTGGTGTCTCTTTCTTATTCTCTGTTTTTCTCTCTCTTCACATACATTAGTGGCAGATAATGTCAGTATGGGTTAATGGCATTGAATCTCTGGTTGAGAAGTGAGAACAGAGTTTGCATTGTATGTCTATGCAAACTAATGCAAAACAGAATGACATAAGGCAGTGCTGTTCAGAAAGCCATTGTTGGGAGGTAGATATTACACAAACCTTCCACTCGGTGCCTTGACTAATATGATCTCTGAAATGAATGTTAGTTTCTATTTGAAATGCATTCATTGATATTTTCAGTTGAATGAGCATGTTGTCTTAGAGAGCAAGGCTAATGCAAAGTTAGCCTACTTAAATTCCATTCAGGTTAGTCTGACATAGTCATGGAAATTTGGATAAGGAATTTGAATTGTGTAGTTTAGACTTATGTTCAAGTAGTGTTCCAGACAAGAAGAACAGATGACTTCTTCCACCTTTTTGTACTTAAAAAATATTGTTCGCTGTGTAACAACTAACCAATTAGTTCTGCTTGAATTGTAAAGGTCTCTCTGCTCGGTCACGGTCAGATGTTACATTTTCCGACAGGGACTTGCAGAAGCATAGTCTATCTGAAGATGGAGTAATCTTGGCTGGGGACATGATGCTGTAATTGGGCTGCTTATTTGGAGAGGGTTTTAGAGAACCTCAGAGCTGAAAGATGTTTGAATTAGGCTGACGCATTGCAGCTTAACTAAACAGACAAATCAGTCCAACATTGTTCAGAAAACATGAGGTAAAGACGTTAAGCAAAGTGCTGTGCAAATAGCTACAGGAAAGCATGTACTGTACTCAACAACCTTATCATTATCTCCCAGCTTCCTCCCTAACAATATGTTGTGTCAGCAAGTTAAACTAGTGTTGCTGTTTACCTGTTTGTGTTTAGCTTTTAAAACACTTTGTCCATGTCATGATGGAGAGAGAAACGTTCTAAGCACTTTGCAGTGTGGTTTCATTAACTGTTGTGAATACTCAGCTCAAAACGTTTGTGTAAGAGCAAGCACCGGCTGACTGATGTGACGACTGTGCTACTCATCATGTTTTACCACATCACAAACCTGCAGAAGTGAATCTTGTTTCTCAGGACTAATGGGCTTTGTTCTGTCTTTAATATGATATAATATACATTATTATTATTATTAGGTCTATTAATTTAGGAAAATACACTATCATTCAAAAGTTTAAGTCAGTAAATACTAGACAAGTGCCCTTTTTGCAAGACGCTTTTAAATGTAAAAAAAATATATATTATATTTTAGTTTTTGTTTAAATTGGGCCTATCAGCAATATCTCACAAGCTATTTTCTGCAATTTTCTCTGTTATCAGCACGATTGCAAAAAGTATTAATTTTATACAACAGTTTAATGCAATAAGTTGATTATATGAATTGACCATTTTTAGACACAACATTGTAAATTTCGACTTTTTGCTTTATTTCGTCAATGAAAATAGTTCCAAACAAAGCAGAAAAGTTGTCTCCTAGCAACACTAGGCGCAGAAGCGCAACAAAACAATTAGTGATGCACCGATGTGAAAATTGTGGCCAATACCGATATTAATATTGCTGTTATGGCCGATACCGATATTTACCGATGTCGATATTGATATATATTGCGATATAGGAACAATTTCACCAGATGACTTGAATAGCTCTATTTGGAAAGAATGAATCATTCTAGAATGACTGGGGTGGTTTTGTCATGGAGTAAATCCGCATAGAAACTAATATTAATAGAATGTTAACTAATGTAGTTAACTAGACTTTAATAAATGGAACCTTATTGTAAAGTGTTTCCGATTTAGGTCTCTTGAGTTCAGTGTTGGACAGATCAGTTTTTTTAACCATTCATTAAAGTGAATCGGTTCAAAGGAGTCATTAGTTCGCGAATCGGTCGTGTCATTAACGGACCACGGCACACGTTGTGTGATTATCCTGGCAGTTTAGGACATTGCACAAGATTTGTCTCAACACGGAAAACATTTCATCACTAGATAGATTTATTTATTTATTTAATGAAAGTGTGGTTTGTCATCTGAATGTGTGGAAAGCTTTTCAGAGTTGTGAATTGTGCTAAAAATTCGTTGCCTTTATTTTAGCACAATTCACAACCAGTGGTAGTTCAGAAAAAAAAAAACTTCGGTCTTCCAAACCTTTTACCATCGTGTATTCTGACTATTCTCAAAGATATCCAGTCAACTCAATTAATTAATATGCGCGAGGGAGGGAGAGAGAGCAAGACAGTTTGAAGACTGTGAGAGTGCGCGCGCGAACGGGTCTTTCACTCTCTCTGCTCGTTCTCTCAGTTAAACAAGCGCATCAGTCAGTCATCTACATCACTCACCGGTCAAATAAGGCTTTGGCGGGACAAAAATATGCCTAAGGCTGACAGAAAACAGCGCGCAAGTTCCAGTCTTATGCTTGATGTTTAAACTGACAGGACTTGCGCTAGTAATGTATGCGCTCGTGCAAATACAAACATCCCCGCCCCCACACTCACATCTACTCGCACGTCAAATACACAGGAATGATTATCGGCCTGTTCACATCGGGCCTATTTTGACATCGGAACGATACCGATGTGTAAAAAATTGACCATATCGGCCGATATAATATCGGCGCCCGATATATCGTGCACCACTAAAAACAATGCTTCACGAAAAATAAAGCGCAGATGATGAACGAATGACAAAGCACAAAAAAATGAACGTACAGTACACAAAAGTAATTACAAACAATAATTCGTTAGTTGCCAACAGCACAGCAGCTCCTGACAAATGACACTCAAACCCAGTGTTACTCAAACCAAAGCAAACCTCCGCTCCGTGTCTGTTTTCGGGCCTTCCCGCTCGGGTCTCTCCAGCGCTCAAAGCTTTTCTAATATTAATGGGTGTCCTAAAGCTCTTCCCCGTCATAAACCTTCATTTTCCAGTGATTTCTTCGGAGCTTTTCTCTTTTGTGTTGTCTCATCTCTATTTCTGCAGTCTCTTGCTCGTTCTTTCTCCTCCACCGTCATATGCCCCATAATGCTGATTGGCCACACGTTTGTTGTTGTTCGTGTGTCGGTCCGACTAACTTCCAAACAGCGTTTTTCAAATAACGCTTACCCCACCTTTAAACGAACGATTCTATGATTCACTCATTACGGCTTGCCGCCACCTACTGGCGATTTTAGTTTCATGTATCATTTAATTTTTCCCAACATTTCATATTACTACTCACAATTTTATATTTAGACAATTAATTTCATAACATTTAGGCAATTGTAATTGTTGTGTAAATGAATTTTGATAAATGGTAACATGTATTTTGTTGACACTGATTTTATTTAATTGCTATAGCCTGACAGTCCTATAGTGAATATTGTTAAATGGTGTAATTAATTAAAAGATGATCAATACTATGGGACTTTTATTTTAAACCCCATTCATCAAAGAATCCTTCGTTATATTAGCATATTGAAGACACTGAAGATGAGTAATGGCTGCTGAAAATACTTTGCCATTAGAAATTGTTTTAAAATAAATGTTAAAATATAGCCTAGTAAAATAGAAATCCTTTTTGTAATCCTTTTACAACATTACAGTTTTTACTGTATTTTTGATCAAGGAAATGCAGCCTTGTTGAGCATAAGATACTACTTTCAAAGAAAAATGAACAGTAGTGTGTGTTTTCTGAGATTCTTGGATTTCACAATATCCCCATAAATATTCTGCAATAACCTGGAAAAACAAAGCAGAGTTCTGTATTTCCTAAAAGTTACAAAATGGTCCTACTGCTTACATAACCTTGTACATTTGGCAAACGAAACCATACTCATCCTTTCGGCGACTGAAAAGTTTGCATTTCAATCAAAGGATTCATTGTCTGTTGACAATCAGCACTGCCACACACAAAGCCAAGGCTGAACTCTAACCCCCAGCTCTGAGGGCTAAGGATGCATTGTGCGGGAATGAGGGCTTTGTCATTTCAGGTCACATGTCCATTAATTACTAGAATCTCATACATTGGTTCCTCCCCTGATCTCCACACTCAAGCTGAGTGAGCGTGTGTGCGCTGAGAATAAAAAGCGTCTCCACTGTAGAGATGCTTTGGAATTTCTTATTGGATTCTTTGCGTATAAACAATTCCCACATTGAGAGAGGTTGTTGGAGAACAGCCAGGGAATTCCTACAATGGGGATAACGAGGAAGCCTTGACAAAAGGAGTTCTCATTCGGTATTCAATTGGCAACATGGTGTGCTGAGGAGCTCTCTTGCACAAAACTCTGATACCTTGGGAATGTTTGCACCATTTACCGTTTTCTTTGAGCGTATACACTGTAAAAAAGGAATTAGGCTTAAAAAAAAAATTTGTTTGGTTCCGGTTTCCGACCGACCCTGTCAATTTATGTGCGACCCAAATTTATTTTATGAGCTTGGGGAAGAAATAATAAAAATTAAATAAATACACAAATAAAAAACTTTGAGGCGAACTATAATTTACGTTTTTGTACAGCACGCGATGCAAGATGCCATCTGTTGTCCTCCAGCAAAACAAACGAGGCAGCTACATGGTCGTTCACACATCGTTCGTCAAACTGAACTATAATACATATAGGCTACAAGTTTTTTTTGTTTTTTTTTGTCATTAAGGACACTTTTATTCATATACGCACACATACAAATGCATGCATTCATAGGCACGCACACACCACATGATGAGTTACAGAGTAACCTCCATCCGCCTCCCAAGTTTCATTAAAAATCATCCCAAATCCCAATACCCTCTTCTGCTGTCTACCACTTCTTTCGCCATGTATTTGTTCGTTTCTTTTATTACTTTATGCAATCCAAAACACTCTAACCTGCCGCGCTTCGTATCTCCAGAGCCCGTCTAACTTGTCCGCTTGTCCGCGACAAATGGATTTTTGAAGGACAAGTAAAAGAGAATTTTACTTGCCCGAACGGACAAGTAGCCTGATTAGAACATCAATAACAAACAAACAAATAACTAGGGAATCACTAAACCGAGAGAATGATTTTATTACATTTATTGTAAGTTGCGATCGATTGTGGATAATAAATGCATTAGCCTGCTGACGGTGAGGTGCGCTGTTGACGCTCGCGCAGCCTCTCGAGGAGAAATCTACACACATGAGCGCAGCACACATACACACACTCAGTTAACAACATACTGCCTATAAACAAATCTAAATGTGGAGTTTCTATATTTTAACATATGTGTTAAGCAGCCTCAATTATTTTTCCTGAATACCATATCACAATTGAAAATGTGACATTGATTTCCTACAACAGTTCAATAAACAGTTACAATTAAGTCACTTACATTTTAGATGAAATATTGGCTGTTTTTGTTCTGTTTCTGCAGCGAAAATAGTTCCAAACAAAAATCACAGCAGAACCACGGCGCATCTCACAGGAACACTCAACCTGTTTTCATTACTGAATGATTCAGCATTTTGACCGAATCGGTTGAGTCAAAGATTCAATGACCCATTCATAAACATCCGTCTCATTCTTGAATGAATCAACCGTTTAAACGAATCGTTTGAATTAATGAATCAATGACTCACTCATTAATACGGCCGCCTGCCGCCACCTATTGGCAGTTTAGTGTTATGTTTATAAGTAGCCTAGTATACTTCTTTCCGATGTTTCTTATTTGTACATTTAAATCAATTTCATAACATTATTTTATGCAATTGTAATTTTTCAGTGTAAATTATTTAATTTGATCAGCCCTACTTAGGGTAACAGTATGCTTCATCTTTCATTTTAAATTCCTAAATTTGATCAATAAATTCAATTATTTAGAATAAGACGACACTATAGGGCATTTAATAAGATTGGGGGAGGGGATGCCCTTCAAAGGTGCAGATATTACAATATGCCAATTTAAATATCAAAGCTGATTGAACACTGATGAGAACATTGCTTCAGAATAAATAAATTTAAAAAATTTAAAAAATCCGGACAAGCAACTTTTTTACTCTGACAAGTGAATGACAGATTTACTTGTTCGGAGGGCAAGCACATGAAAAGGCTTAAGGTCGAGCCCTGAATAATTTCCTACCTATCCATTGCTGCTGCCACTAAAAAAAAAAAAAAAAAAAAAAAAAAAAAAAAAAAAAAAAAAAAATCCCTACCGACCCATGACCTCAACTGCCAACAAACCGGAACCAAACTTTTTTTTTTTTTATGCCTTAAGAACCAAAAACAAAAAGGTCCTGTTAACTGGAAAATGTGTAGTTGCTTTCTCCCCCAATGCATTTAGTTTTGTACTGGAATTGTGCTTTGTTTTGGTTTACTTGTTTTCCTAATCATATATTTTGATTAGGGCTTTCATTATTCCTTGATTAAATTCAAGTACTCTTATTTTAAAAAATTCACGATTTCAATTTGAATTTACCCGTGTCGAGTAACCGGCAAAATACCGGAAGTGATTCATCCCATGGACAAGAATCCATGAACCACATTATTAGACCGTTTTCTAAGGCTGCACATAAATCCATATAAAAACCATACAATAGCATAGTACTATTGTTAATTTACAAAGGCTGTGATTCAATTAAATAAGTATATGCCCTGCATGTTTAGTGTATATATGTGCTTTTATTATTTACACTGTAAAAAATGTAGTGACTGGTCACATCTAAATTTTAGAATTGGCCCAAGTGAAATTCTGTAAATTTAATTTTATCAATTGTTGCAATAGTTTGTTAACATTGGCTCAATGAGAAATAATACGTTGAACCAATTGAAATATATATATATATATATATATATATATATTTTAAATTGTAGTAGCACTTTTGTTTTGTTTTACCTAAACTAAAAATGTATATTGTAAATTTATATTAGTAAAGCAACTTTACTGTATTGTTTATTCCCTGTTGCCCCAAAAGAAAATATTTTTTTTATTACATATATTAAACACTCAAGCCATGCTGCCACAGTTTATTTAATAATATAATAGTTTGTTTAATACATTTTATTAAATCTACAACAGTATTGTGAAAATACCGTAAAATGGTAAATACATTGAAATGTTCTGCACAGTAGACCTTAAATCATGCATTTAAATTCAGGATTCTGATAAGATACACAAAGCTGATGAATTGCACCTTACATTAACAAAATCACAATTGTTTGAAAAACATCAATTATCTGCAAAAACATCAAAAAATACCATAAAATGTAAGTATCTGGGGAGTGTACTCACCCAGTGTTTAGAGAAATTTCACTTACATTTTAGTATTTAGGTACTTTGAGTTCATGAAACTGCAGCTTAACAGTTTAAACATTAAACATCTAAAACATTTACAAATATTTGAAAGACTGCAAAAGACCCTCCACAGATGTGTTTTTAAAGCCCCAATTGTTTTGAAAATACAAACACATTCTGGGTGTAAACAGGGAAAGGAAGGTGCATTAGCCTAACTGACCAATGGCAAGTTCTGTAGTGCTTGAAAAGGATGTTTTGGTGAGGTGATGGAAACTTTCAGAAGCGGCACTGCATGGACTTCTCATGCTGAAAACCTGCAAGATAAATAAATGACAAAGGCTGCGTTTACACTTGGCATTAACATGCGACCTGTATCTGGATGTTGTCCACATACACATTGAAAAGGCAAGTGTAAACGCACATCTGATCGGAATGTTATCCGATCAGCGTGTCCCGGTTCGGAGGTAGTCGAGGACGCATTGTGATCGGATCTCAGTGTAATGTAAACGCAATCCAGCCATCGTGTCTGCATTCACAGGTGAACGTAATTTAAATCCCCGCCCAGTCTCCCCGCGTGACTGTCAGAAAGTAATGGCCAGACGCAGTTTAGACACAAAATTAAACTTATCTGAACAATAAACGTCAATCTTTAAAACAGTTTATTTATGTGTCATTTTTCATTTTAATTGTGCAACATTATCTGAACAAGGCGATCGACACTCACAGTCAGTCATGAGATCTTAATGAAGAGCTGAACTATGCCAGAGGAATAATCAGAATAGGAATTTGTTTATGTTTTAAATGTTGAATGTTTTTATTGTTTCAGCATGTTTATCAATCTCCCATTTCTGTCAATATAGTCATTGCACGCAACCTTAAACCCAGATGATCGATGATGTGACTTGTTTAACATGATCAACCCAGTTATTTGTGTAAGATCAACTCTGGAAGTATTCCTTCTTTCAAAAAATATAATTTGATCTAATTAATGGAGATTGCATATGAAAGTAAAGTGAGTGAGTGAAAGCATTTGGGATGTTGTTTAATTTGTATCATCTTTACTATTAATCTGGTGTCGTGCCACAGACCTGATTTAAATATTATGCGGGAAACAGAAATCCGATCGGTTATCCAGATACAGAGGCTGTTTAATGTGAACAAATATAAACGCACCATGTCCTGATTGGCTAATGATCCGATCTGCTTGATCGGATCACGGTGATCCCATGTTAATGCCAAGTGTAAACGCAGCCAAAGGCTCCTTGCATCAAATAGCTGACGACAAGTGACAGAACAGAAGTTATTTTACATAACACTGCCAAATTTGATTAATTTACGTCTTTAAATCACATGCAGCACTATTTTTAACCTTAAACCTCTTAATGGGTCTCATTCATGAAACACGGGCAGAACGAATTTTTGCGTAAATCGTGTGTAAAGTGGTTCTGGCGTAAATTTTCGGATTCATTAAAATGTTCGTATTTTCCAAATGTTAGTTGGTACACAAGAAATCTACACCTGCTCCCAGCCACGCGTAAATAGTGCGCTTAACACCCGAACGTTTTCCTCATTAATAAGGCTGCATTTTAATTCACCTTAATCGGGTACATATTTGCACAGCATTTTGAAAAAAATATTATATATAGTAATTACGTACGTTTTTTCTTATTATGAGACCCAGAGTAATAGCATCTGCGATGGTGGTCCTTCTCCAGTTTGAATACTATTTTTCCGAAGTGAACTAATTCGTTTTTTGCTCTCAAGCTTCTTCTACATTTTCTTCTCACTTCTAGGAATGTTCGATTAACAGATGAAACTCCATTAGCTGCATCTGTAATATGCTGCCAAGCTTCCTTTTTTTTAGGACCCGATACGCCACTATGTACGCTTGAAAATAAAATGTGGCGTTTTGAATGAACTTCTGATAATGAAACTTCAATTTCTGCATCTGAGATTTTTTTTTTCATTCGCATTCATGTCATAATATGATGCCCATATAGTTGTCAGTCGGATTTAATGGGCGGGATTTATGGTAATTGAGAATGAACGTGCACGCGCATCCCATTTACGACTGATTGGAATTCATTAACACACACACACATTTCACTATCACATCTGACGTTTACGAAGTATTTGTGAATCAGGAGAAGAGTTTTCGGGAAGGTCTCTTTACGCGCAAATCACTCGCATATTTACTCGTATATTTACGAATGTTTCATGAATGAGACCCATTGAATTTTAAATTCATGAGGATATCTAGTGGTGGATCCTGGCAGTAACACTCTGGGCACCAAATGAATTGGAAGTCTTGCATATTCACGTAAAATAGCTTACTTCTGCATTGATAATAAGGTGGATACATTAGTGGATTACATCAAACAAATTTGGTCCTCGTTCCTCTGATGTACATGCACTGATATACTGTTGCAAGTTTATTAAAATAAAAGGTATATGAGGGACAACTGCTTAAAATCAAAACTTGCCTCTAGATCTGGTTACACGTCATCAGTTAATTATGTATTTATCCACTGACCTACAGAATATGACAATATGGTTAGCAAAGATGGACGATAAGGTTATGAAATGAAATATTTCACAAGTTCATTTGAGCAATTGAATGAGTCTACGATTTATTGCTGCCCTTTTTACAACAAAGTGACACCCATAAAATTCATCCACTGAGGCCATCCTTTAAAAACATTTTGGCAAAAAAAAATAATCCATGTAAAAAAAGTACATTTTTGGTCATGGTGATTTGTGTAGGTATGAATTTAAACAAATGTGCATATCGTGCAACCCGTGACTTCGGGCGCACCATTGCAAACCTCATTCTGATGCAGGTTATATAGACCACAAACAAATTTTAAATCTTTGTCAAAAATGTTTATTGCAGTAATTCCAGCTGCATTAATTTGACTTTTTTGGCAGAATCAAGAAAAAAAGAAGCCACTAGATTTCAATGAAAGTGGAATTAAATAAATTAAAATGACTTTAGAATTCACAAAATAACAGTTAATTGCATTAACCTGCAGTTGCTGTGTGACACGTGGTCGGTGTGGGCGTATCGTGACGAGCTGGACGCGCTACGAGAGAAGGCCGTTAAAATCGATTCTCTATTTTCGTTTTCGAAACTTGTTGGTTGGTCCGATCAATTGTGCAATCGATTTTCGAACGTACAGTGACAGCCCTATTGCTTTCTTTCTCTGCCAAAAGGCTCCAACCAGCAGCTAGTTCTTAACCACCTTAAGAGCTGTCCTTGCTAGCCTTTAGCACAACTCCATGTAATATAGCCTAGCCTACTCCTTAAGAATTTAGAATGAGTGCCTAAATATAGGCTCATACAGACATATTTCACAAGCAGCCGCAGCCATCATTACCAAGCGCAAACCATTGACAGTAAATGAAACGAAGAGAACGTACAGGCCATAGTGTGACGTGTAAACAATCATAGATGACGCCACAGGTTTTTATTTAAAAGAAAGAACATAGCCTACGTTTGTATGTAGGCCTAGGCAATTTATATTCACAATACTTACTAAAAGGGCGGGGCTTGATTTCGTCCTTCGGGAATTGATTGGATCGTTGGAGGTTGGGCGTCGTAAACAAAATGGAGGCAGATTTGAATGCCAGTTTACATTCAGTTGTGGAGGATTTCTCTCCACCGGACTCCCCACCGTTACCCTCCCATGAAGGATTTTTTATTGATGAGCCCGGCAACGAGAACGAGGACGAGCAGCTAAATTTTCAGGCAGGAATCAGCCCATATTTATACGAGCAGGTTCTCTGAGAGGCGGTGCACCGATAGCCGCACCCTCATCGGCTCTGGCCGCACCCTTTCGCCATGGCACGTGACCGAAAGAGAAGAGAGTTCGTTTCGAGGAGGGAGGGAAGGGTAATGTATTTGATTAAAGATTATAAGGGTACATGAATTTAAAAAAAATAATGAAGTGCACAGATAAATCATTATAATAAACACTACAAAATTACATATAAAAAGATTTGTCAAATTTGATTTCATGTCGACTTTAATTAATAATGTCAATGTAATATCAAATAATACTGTCAATGTAATATCAAATAATACTAAGTTTTGAAGTAACATTAGCATTAACCCAAACACCACTTTTATTTATTTTTTGATGTTTTTATTGTATTTGGCCTGAAATAACAACATTTATTCAATAAATAAAAATTGTTTTGAAAATTTCAGTTTATAATTCTGTATTAATACAATGTTATGTATGTCAAATTTAAATATACTGTGTCCTAAAGTAAAACCATTCTGAGAATCGTTCTAATTCGTTTAGCGAATGCTTATTGGGCGTGGTAATGTAATACCCATGTTTTTTTGGTTTTATGTTGAAATTGAGACCTGCACTCAAGTTAACGTACACAAGACTTAATAAATACAGAGTTCAGTACTCACCATAACTTAAATGATGGAAAATCTGTCTGGAAATGATGTTCTGTTGTCGTCCGACTCCTTCAGGATCGACTTCTCACTCTCCCGCGCATATACATTTTAATCCACTATACCAACCGTTTCTCTCAGGCGCATGCATATACGCTTTTTTTTGTTGCAAGGCTTGTTTGGCAAACACAGATTTTTCACTTCTACTTGATGGATTGGTTGAACACAATTAAATGTTCAGTGAATATATTTTTTAAATTTTACCTTCAGACTAGGGTTGTGCCGATAGTATCGTGTATCGACGATAATCTGAGAAATTGCTTATGGCTGCTGCCTTTGACGATATCAATACGATAATTGGCTTGTTTTCCCATTAATGTAGTTAATAATAATAATAATAATAATTATTATTATAAGGTTATACTGTTATTAAATTAATATTAGGAAGTACAATTAATTTGCCTTCCCTAAATTCATAACGACATCACCTAGGGCTGGGTATCGATTCAGATGTTCAAATTCGATTCGCAAGCTCTCAATTCGATTTTGATTTTCGTTTTCGATTCACGATTCGATTTTCGATTTCGATTCCTGATTCGATTCTCGATTCGACTATAATGAATATAGATGTAATACAAATCCTATATTTATAAAAAAGATCAGTGGACATTACAAGTGGTTAATTAATACAAAGAAATTAAGAGCCACAAACCTGTATATAAAACTCTTTTTATTTTAGGTACACTATACTAACTGTACACTAAATGCATACAATGAATAGACAGAATTTTGATGCAAGATGCAAAATTGATGCTGAAAATTGGACAAGTCAGAACAGTCGCACGCCTTGATCAAACAGGATCAGGTTATTTTATGTTTAAGATAGATAGATAAATAAATATCAGTTATAATTTTTTTTAGACAATTTTTTATTACATTGATCTCACCTAAATGTTTGTTTTTACAATGGGTAATTTTTTTTGTTAAGAGTTTATGCAACACATGGAAGCTTGATTTCAATCTTTGAATTAAATTGAAAAAAGTTGCACAAATAAATACAATAGAATAAAGACACGAGACATAAAAAGAAATTTTTTTGGGTACGTCAGAAATACTACTACAGAAACTGAATAAAGTAATCCAATGTTAAATAACACTGGATAGTCTTTTAGCCCTGACTGAATTAAATACATAGGCTATTAATTCTGATTCCTTACAATTAATGCTATATTACGTTGTTTTGACAACAAAATTAATGACAGACACATATGGCTGTGTTCACTTTAAGAACTAGTGCACGGATCCATTACTGTTTCCAGTGTTGTAGTCGAGACCAGCTCACTCGAGTCCAAGTCGAGACAGAGACCAAAGATAGTCGAGTCCGAGACCAGAGAGGTTGGATAACCTAAGGTTGGGTCTGAAACCATAAAGATATCTTCAAGAATATGTAAAATATTTGGTGGTAACAATAAAATTGGTACCATACTCAAACAGTAAATCAAATATTCCATGGAATCGTTTACACTGTAATGGTAAAAAGGCCACATAGTAGGTGGTGTAAAGGTAGTTTTATTACAATTATGACTTACAATTATTACAATCAGCAAGTGCTCTTACACATAACATTTCTGCACACGAATTCTGTGTGGCTCTTACGTATATGCAAACTGAATTATGGATAAGGCAGACATTTTCAACACATAGTTGAGCTAGAGTCTCCACATCACATCTAAACTGGGTCCTGCTGTTTTTGCGCGCTGCGAACGTTATAGTCTCAAGTCATGCGCAGTTGCGCACAAGAAAGTCAGCAACCATTGGACGTTTCAATCAAACATCAACTTAAAGAAATATTAACATACAGTAATAATCATGACATATTTTGAATGGGACTCGGGAATAAGTCCGAGTCCTAATATGTTCGAGTACGAGTAAATTCTGAGTCAAAATGCACACGAGTCCATGACAAGACCGAGACCATTAAAAATATGGTCTCGAGTCCGAGTCTCGAGTACACAACACTGACAGTTTCATTATACTGTCTGTCACACGCGTTTTATGCTTATTTAAGACATAACCGACTGTCTTTACGAGGTTACTCACCAAGACCAGAGTTTTGACATAATTTTGCGTATTTTTAACTGTTAAAGCGATATAATCCATGAAAAAGAACTTTTGTTACTGGCGAGCTGTTTGTGAGGCGGATTTAGGCTTTACTGTATGTGCACGCAGTGAAAAACATCTCTGAGAGTGCGAGAGCGCGCGAGCACTGGGTAGTTTAAAATTGCTTGAATGTTTAAACTGGTAAAACTTAAAAAGACGTGAAAATGATAAACGTTAGTTAAGATGCAATGCTGGCCCGCTTGCCTTTTGCAGAGTGAGAAGACGCAGCACTGCGAGCCCTGAATATGGAAAAAATCTATTCGTGGCCGTTGAGAATCGATTTTGATTCGACCTCAATTAAAAAAAACGATTAATCGAAAAATCGATTTTTTTGCCCAGCCCTAACATCACCACATCCACACTTGCGTGTCGCAATGACACACGCGCGTATGAGGATTGAGAACTCCTCAAAGAAAATGTTTTTAAAACCGACTACAAAACTACATCCCACATCAATATTGAATTGCAAGGTGACAAATCGTCAAGAGTGTTATAACAGACGCATCATTCTTATACAGTTGCATAGATGAAAAAATGAAAACGGCATCGTTGTTCGTCAGCATTTTGTTTCCATAGCACATTTACAAAACATTTAATGACACTAATAGCCTAACACTAAAAACAATACAATTACAAAATGTTAATAATAATATCACAAAAATTATATAGGTCTAATAACAGTCTTTAGTTCACAAACACGGCACAAATCAGTCATCTGTGAAAATCAAAAGCAGAAATATTATTCTAATTTTTTCACTGTCATTAATGTAGGTCCACAAGAGAAATATGAACCCAGTAAATTAAGATAGTTACTTGCTATACCGTTATATCCATCATCGTCTCTGAGAGAATGCGGCGTTAAGCAGAAACATATGCCCAAAAGCTCAGTCTGTTTCTGTTTTTACTTTCAGGGAATGAGCGCGTTTACATGCACGTTCTTAACCTGATTATGCTGAATAAACTGACAATGCATGTGGTCATGTAAACGCATTAACCCGTTTTCCTTTATCGGAGTTAATAAATCGATCGACACAGCTAGATTTTTGGCCATTGCCCTGATTTCTCCCGGAATTATAAAAAACATTAACCTGCGTTCTTTGAATTTAAATGCATCAAGACAGAGAGCACTGGTAGGAGAACATATATCGCAAACAATTTCTTGAAGCAAGAAATTATAAAAACATGTTTTCATCTCAGAAGTAGGCTAGGCGACAGTCAAACTGCAGCATCTGTAACGACATGAGGATTATATGCGTCCGTAAATTTCCCGGTGACATGTTGAAATACTCTTCAGTTTTTAATGCTTTATTTAACATCACAACAGACATAATAAATTGAATACTCTGAGATATTTTTTTACCTCACTATACTGGGAAATAAATAACCTGATTTAGCCTATTAATAAACACTCCACCTTTGCTAGCAAAATAGAAAATTATTCTCATATATAAAACGAAGTACTTAAGCAAGCAAATTAATGAGTAAATAAGCAAGTTAATGATCAAATAAGCCCGCCCCCCTCACGATAATATCGTGTATCGCCGATCTCACAGGCTGACGATAGGACGATATGAAAATAGAGCATATCGCCCAACACCACTTCAGACCTTAAAGGTTGTATCAGCGATTTCAGGCCCAAAAAAGGCCCAAACATCTAATCTTTCCTAACGATCCGCTAGCTGCCCGCCCCATAAGCAGGCCGTCCTTCAGATGAGACGTTAAACCGAGGTCCTGACTCTCTGTGGTCATTAAAAATCCCAGGATGTTCTTCGAAAAAGAGTAGGGGTGTAACCACGGCATCCTGGCCAAATTTGCCCCTTAGCCTCTGTCCATCATGGCCTCCTAATCATCCCCATACACTGATTGGCTCCATCACTGTCGTCTCTCCACCAGTAAGCTGGTGTGCGTTCTGGCGCAATATGGCTGCCGTCGCATCATTCAGGTGTATGCTGCACATTGGTGGTGGTTGAGGAGATTCCCCCTTCAATGTAAAGCGATTTGAGTACCCAGAAAAGCGCTATATAAATATAACAAATTTAAAAAATGCATCTCTGTAGGCAGCCTAGGCTCTGAGATCTGCACACAAAAACAATTGGTTTCACCAACCACTCAAAACCAAAATAAATGGGTTCGTTGATAGACGCTGGCGGCTTCTTCAGCTCCGACTTCGCATGCTGCCGTGCACGAGCGCAAAACCTCTCAACACCCCACCCCCTGTCGGTGATTGGTTGGAACACTATTTATTTTGGTTTTGAGTGGTTGGTGAAACCAATTGTTTTTTTGTGCAGATCTCAGAGCCTAGGCTGCCTACAGAGACGCGTTTTTTTGACGGCCTTCTTATGGGGCGGGCAGCTAGCGGATCGTTAGGAAAGATTAGATGAATGTGATCATTTATGTTTGGGCCTGAAATCGCTGATACAACCTTTAAAGGGTAACTCTCGCCAAAATTGAACCTAGGTTCTTTTTGTTAATCTACCCGAGTCAAACTTTCGTGTAAAAGAATAATTAGAATGGATTATTCTATTTTTAATGGATTATTCTATTATATATACCACAAAAAATATCTGTACTCTATGTCCGTACTAACCCTACTCGATTAATCATCAAAATAATCGACCAATTACTCTATTACCAAAATAATTGTTAGTAACAGCCCTAATTTTGATTTCAGTGGCACTTGTAGAATATTGATATTTTCTGAAAGGCATAGAGACTGTTTTCACAAGACTCTATTTTCTGCTGCATCCCTAGACCTGTTGCTATTGAAAGGATCTTTAATTTATTCAAACAATCTTGTGCCTTGATCTCCTGAAATCACTCTTGATATAAATTGCCTCTCTGATTGTCATATTCAGTGCAACCTTCCAAAGCACATCTAGCATACGGCTTGATGCTCCAGCTGTGGGAAAGAACTATTTGAGGGATGACTCATCTGTGGAGAATCTTCAGTCTCAGTTCTGACTGCTCATTTTTCCCGTTAACTCTAATTTGTCTGAAATACAAAAGGAGCCTGCATACTACCTTTTTTTTCTTTTTTTTTTCTTTCTTCTTCAGTATGTTCTCACTGGCCTGTGAATGTAATTTTTGGCATCGGCGTTGGTACAGTACAATTGACCCTTCGCTAAGCCACGCCCGAAAACCGCCACTGGCCAATCGTGTCTTAGCAACCGTAACTAGGCGTGGGAGTACTGGCAAGCTTTCTAACTTAGTCTATGCTTTCGAGCGAGGGAAACATGCCGAAGCATTGTGCGTATGGATTGTGCAAATCTGATACCCGGGGCCGGTATCCTAAAAGTTTGGACGGGGGAGTGGAATTTTTCTCCTTCCCGAAAATCTAAAAGCCAAGGGGAGAAATGATGGGCGTGATCAAGCAGTGTCAGCCCCATTCACTAAATGTCGACAGGATTAACAAAAACACCTATTGCTTGGAAATAATGACGGTTATTTGGTCATAATGCATATATTTTAACGTAAAATAAGATGATTAAAGACAAGACGGAGGCTCACTGTCATACTTTAAAATATATTTCAGCATTTTGTTAATCGACGGCCTACTACCCCTGACTAAGTAACTTTAACCTAATCCGATCGCGGCTCTCCCGGTGTTAGTGTTATTCCACAAGATTTATGGATAAACTGTTTGATTTATAATTATTAGGATTATTTTCACATTTCACTTACCCTGCTGTGCACGAACATAGCTGTTCCTCAATTTGTGTGTTTCCCATTTGAATGGTCAGCATATGAGGCTTAGCGAAGGGTCAATTAATAGCCAACAACAAGCAGTCAACAAAAACTACTTTCAGTAGTTTCTTGAAGGATATTCTTTCTGACTTCCCTATATGATGATAACTGAAAAATGTTTGCTATTAATTAGTCAGACAAGAGACTAAGAACATTTGGAATAAATATCTTAAATAAAAAAATTCTCACCATTTGGCAAATTGCTGGTCACTTCTGCACATTGCTGAGTAATATGAACAATAAGGCTTCAATTCCAACAGTATGTGCTGAGTAAGATAATCTCTTACACCTTTAATTGGATTTTGATGTGGAGATTGGGTCATACAAGGTCACGCAGTATGTGTTAAGCTGTTTGACGAGTCATGACTGGGCTATTGATGGCTAACTTGTAAATTTAGCTTAAGGCTGACAAATACAAATCTTAATATTGAAAATGGATTAGCTGCATCCAGTCTTTTCAAAGCATTATCATTGTCCTGTATGTACATGCAATGTTTGAAAAGTTTTAAGATGTACCATTCTTTGAAGCAGTGTTTGGTCAGCCTAGCAACTCCTTACAATAAACTCAAAAGTCTCGGTTGTCTATTGTGCTATTCATTGCAAACTTACTCCAAGCATTCGCAGGTGTAACTTTTGAGTTGTGCATAGGGCTGTCACTAATGATTATTTTGGTAATCGAGTAATCGGTTGATTATTTTGACGATTAATAAAGTAATATTTTTTTTTTGTGGTAATAAAAATAGGCCTTAGCAAACAATTGCCTTTTAAAATGACTTAAAATGTATGGGGCAATCATTTTTGGTTCAAATAAAGTATCATAAGCAAATAATCATATGGTTTTATAGAGCAACACTCTTAAAATTCATGATACAATTTACGTAGTATAAACTAGGGCTGTCAACTTTAGTCGTTTAGTCGACTAATCGGTCGATGCCGTCTTGGTCGACTGACATTCTTATTGGTCGACCAGTTGCATTTTTTTTTATTTTTTTTTACCAATAGAAAGACATTTTCAATGATTTACTCCTTGATATTTATTCCTTTATAAGCAGTTATATATTACTGTATTCTAAATATAATTAGCCTATGGTTTATCCCCAACTTTAAATGCTTTAATTTAGGCTATTTTGTAACAGCGCCACAGTTTAGCGCACAGACATAGAACACTCGGTTCGCACCTGTGGCTGGCTGCGCTGCTGCTTCGTGCTCAGTAAGGGATAGGTAGTTTAGCTGTATTCATTCAGTTAGAACGCTACTTGTTTCGGTTTTTATGTTTTTTATGCACTATATGTTTTTATCTCGATGCGGCGTGGACGCACTTGGGAAAAAAAGAGCGCGTCGCACCGCGACCGCGTTGCCTCCATCATGAGCGCGCACACCGCACGCCTACATTTGAAATAGAACTTGAGCGCGCAAAAGACGTGAGCAGTCCCTTTAACGGCTTTATCATGCTGACTCAATAGATTGTGTTTTCTTGATATGTTTTTGTTTTTATTTGTACACTTGACGCATTTGAAAATAGCCTAAATAATGTAACAAAACGAAAATAAACCTATATGCGGTCCTACAATACAGCCTATTATTATTAGGATTATTTTTTAGGCTCTTTGGGTTTTTTTGTGTGTTTGTTTTAAAACGCCTAGATCGGCTGGACAAAAGTTAACCCATAGCTTTGAAAGTAAAGAAGAATATACAGCCCATAAACGAGAGCTTTTGTTAGGATTTTTCATTGTGGCAGATAGCAGTTATATTTTTTGTAGCATGTGGTGTGGTCAGGTGCGCGATTGTGACTGTCACTATAGACCTAGGACAGAGCTCCTCACTTTTTGCAGTTAAAAAAAAATCACTTAATTTTCAAAGAATTGTATTATTATAGTTTTATGTATTTTTGATGTTTTTTCGTTGTTGTTTTATAAATACTCTATGACAATTGTTAAAAAATGTTCAATCAAAACATCGCGTCTTTTTTTTTTTTTTTTTTTTTTTTTTTAGTCGACTAATCGTTGCGCAGGACAAGACTTTGGTCGACTAAGGATTTCTTTGGTTGACTACAGCCCTAGTATAAACAAACTTATGTACATTGATTCCGTATCATAACAAATGTCTGCCCACTTTACAGCAGATCAAATCCTTGTTTAAGATTGGTCAAATGACATTTAATTCAAATGTTAACTTGATCTTTAATATTTAAAATGCTACAGCCACTGTAATTTCTTGAACAAGAATATGTGGACGTCAAAAAAATGCGAACTCAGACAGCGAGGGTTTAAACTTTTAATTTGAAATCGCGTTGAACATTTCGCATTGAAACTTGATGTATTCTCCTGTGTTGGCATAGGTTTATAAATGATTTGCGTTACAAATCTAATGAAATGGCGCACATTGCGTACCCAGATGAACTTTAAGTGAGCCAATGCGGTTCATGGATTCTCGTCCATGGATTGTGCCACTTCCCGTATTTTGCCTGTTACTCGACACGGGTAAATTGCAATCAAGGATATTTTTCGAGTACTCCAATTTAATCGAGGAATCGTGACAGCCCTAGTTGTGCATGCATGTGCTTATGAAAGTATACCCGTTTTACTGAAACTTGTGTCGTTACTTGTATTCGACAGACCCATTTTTTAAACCCATATTATTTTTCGATCAGCATTCAGCACACCAAGTGAAATGGACAAATTCTTTCATTTAAAATGTGATACTTTTGGCTAAAGTCATGTGGTAAAGAGCATTTGCTGTGATTTAGGATTTTTCCAAACCCATGTAAATCTTGAGTGAAACCACGCCTGACAGAATTGGGACACACCGAGCAATTTAGGATTGGAAGACAACGAAGAACAGCCTAGACTAACACTGATGTTATCTGCTCTCTGTTAGAAGCTGTTTCATTAAGTGTGAAATGTCCTGGCTTGCTTTGCCGATGTTTTTTTTTCTCCACACTTTATTTCCAGTGTAGTTTAAGTTCTGACTGCCAGAGGGTTTTGTCATATGCAAGACATTCTGGGTCAGATTCAACTAGAACCCTTTTTAAAATGGCAAAATCTATCAGTCTGACAGATAAGATTGCTCTTGTACTTTATTTGTTGGACCCCTTTTGTCCTGATCTAAAGCCAATCTTTTTTGTTTGCTTCGCTCTGAAAACATTGTTTAACAAAATTAGGCTTGTAAGTTCTTCATTGGGTAAGTTATGCATTTACTTTCCAATCATGCTGATTAGCCCTTGTAAGTTTCCCAAGACTGTTGAATTGAATTTAAAAATAATGTCACACAAGCAGGAAGCATCAGCTTTCTGTTCTGCACCACTGAACTGCTTCCTGAGGGCCCAGACCTGTGATACTATGGATTGAGACTCATAAATTAATCATTAAAGATTGAATGCATTAATTATTCATATGCACATTCAGGCAATAACAGCCATCAGTTAAATCATCTTGGTCCAGTCTGGTTTAAAGTGTCTGTTTTTCCTTGTAGGATTCTTCTTTTAATATTTTTAAACAACTTACTTCTATTGTACATAGAGTATTTGGAATTATGACCAAAACGCTGTTCCAAGATAACTCGTTTTGGCCAGATTTGAAGGTGTTGTGTGTGCATGTAACCTATGCCAGAATGCCCTTAGCTCAACTAATCAAATATGGCAGATGAGATGGAAAATGCAATATTTTATTCAATATTTGTATTGATAAAAAGTATTGTCGTTGGCTAAGTAACATGCTAGCTTCAAATTATTGCATGTAGAGCGTTCCATTCACTAATGAGGTTCTGTCCTAGTTAGGATGCTGCCTACACTAGCAGCATCCTACAACGAGGGAGCTCACAAGGGCATGGAACAAAGCTATACTCTGCTATATTATGAAAGTAAGACCAAACTACTGTCTTGTTGCAGAATTTTTGCTTATGCAGTCTCCTTTCTTTGCTCTTGATCTACAATTGGGTAAAGTTAATTTTCTCACTGGAGTGCTTCCTAATGCCACAGACTGCCCTCTGTTCTTTGATCAGCTGCTGCCACTTGACACTGGCACCAAGTGCTCAAGGCTGTTGCCAGCCAGCTGCCCGGGGTGAGTGAGAAGCATCACACTGATTTCATTCTGTTCCTGATAGATGCAGGACCTCCAGACGTTTCTCAAGAGCTTTACTGATAGGTTTTGCAGTGTCCTCTACATTTTTTTTTTCTTCTTGCCCCACGCTTTTCTCAAACCTCACTTGAATGCTCACCCACACAGAGTTGTTTTTCTTTTGAAAAACTGCAAAGGCTGTGAAATGTGCTTCTCATATTTTGATGTACATTGGAGATATAAAGCTGCTTGTTTGTTCAACAGTAGGCCTATCTCAAGGCCATCTCGTGATGTTTTTCTTGCTCACTGTGAGGAGGTCGCGGAAAAGTCTCTAGTAGGCTAAGTATTGTGAGACTTCTGCCGAGTGATGCTTTGATCTCTATCATGCTGGCTGCACAGTCAACCTAAAAACTTTTTCTTTTTTTTTACGATACCGCCTTACTGACTTAAAGTTGCAAGCATATTTGTCTTTTTTTAATTTAATTTATCACCAAATCATTTAACTGTGAAGTCGTAGTTCTTTATGGTAATTGTGACATACCATCTGCAAAGCAAAGGTATTTTTGAATGTATAGATGATGCTGGAATTTGTCAGCTCTCAGATGCAGTGCTGAATTAATGAGCAGTGACCTGTCCTTGGTCACTGCGGGCATTTGATCTGCATAGCTCTGGATACAGATAATAACCTAGGTAGGTCTGCCCCCGACTAAAGATTTGTCTAGTCAACTATTAGTCGTGATATAAGCCATTAGTGGTCTAATCGCACGTTTACATTAATTTAACTTTAACCCTTTAAGTGTCACCCCCCTTTTTTTAAATATACATGAAAATGCACATTTCGAACTTAAATGGTTGTAATTCAAGATTGATCTTGTTTTAAAGAAGACATTTGGCTGATTTTTGTAGAAGTGAAATAAATTAAGTGAAACAGAAAAAAGTTATAGAAGTTTGAGTTTATGAAAATGTACAATGTACATTTTTTTATTATTCATATTTTATATAAAATATATATTTTAAAAACCTGGCCGACTCTAAAACTACGAAAATATCAAAGGCAAAAATCTGAACAAATTGTGTTTCAAATTTTAGGTTGATGTCTTAACTTAAAAAATGAGCTTTCAGTAAGATTTTGTTTGGGCGCAGTACCAAACTTTTTCATTAGATGACAACCAGACTCCATTACTGCCCATATAAGGGCGCCTCCATTTCCTTCTGTGTTTTGAGTGATCTGAACCATTATTTCCACAATTTTCATACAATTTATGAAGTAGACATCCTATTCAGAAGTAGTATGAGAAGTTTGGCAGATTTTGATATGAATTCAAACTCTAAGAAACACATAAAAAGAACATACATATACGTTATAGCTCACTGCCACATCACAAATGGTGAATCTATCGTTTTTTTCTTTATATTTAAAACATTTTCAGACCTATTTTCTAAAATAATTTAATGGATGTTATCTTTTGAACTCTTGGCATGAAAACAAACTGAGGTTTCTACCATTCTTTCATGATTTTTCATGCTCATTGCTATTTCAAAATAAAGGTCTGAACACTCCTTGGGAGTATGAAAATATTATTGTTGCAAATTGATAAATTATGGCTCCTCTGTAATTTATTTTGAAAATCACCAAATATGGTAACTAGAGATTGTAAGCTTTCAAATGATATATAGTTTGTCAAGATTAGTTTAGGTTTAGCATAGGATATTACTGTTTTAAAAATGTAATGGATTTGGGCCCACCGGTGGGCCAAACCTTTAAAGGGTTAGTTCACCCAAAAATGAAAATTGTCATTAACGACTCACCCTCATGTCGTTCCAAGCCCGTAAGGCCTCCGTTCATCTTCGGAACACAGTTTAAGATATTTTAGATTTAGTCCGAGAGTTTTCTGTCCCTCCATTGAAAATGTATGTACGGTATACTGTCCTTGTCCAAAAAGGTTAGAAAAACATCTTCAAAGTAGTCTAAGTGACATCAGTGGGTTAGTTACATCATGTGTCTGAACGCGGCTCGACAACAGAACCGGAAGACAATACTAGGCTGAATAAAGTCGTAGTTTTTGTTATTTTTGGCCAAAATGTATTTTCGATGCTTCAAAACATTCTAACTAACCCACTGATGTCACATGGACTACTTTGATGATGTTTTTCTAACCTTTCTGGACAAGTACAGTATACCGTGTATACATTTTCAATGGAGGGACAGAAAACTCTCGGACTAAATCTAAAATATCTTAAACTGTGTTCCGAAGATGAACGGAGGTCTTACGGGCTTGGAACGACATGAGGGTGAGTCATTAATGACATAATTTTCATTTTTGGGTCAACTAACCCTTTAAAGGGGTCATATGAAGGTTAAAAAAACAACAACATTATTTTGTGTATTTGGTTTAATGCAATGCGTTTACGTGCGGTATTAGGTTAATAAGTCATTATTTTACACATACCGTACATTATTGTTGCTCTTCTATGCCCCGCCTTTCTGAAACGCGTCGATTTTTACAAAGATCATCAGTCTGAAAAGTGTGGTGTGCTCTTATTGGCCCGAATACCTTAAGCGTAGTGGTGGGGGGAAAAAAAGATTCTGTTCAGTATCGCGACATTTTGTGCACGCAAATATATCGATACAGTAGCGCAAAGTATTGCAATATTTAATTATAAAATTATCTGTTTTACTTCCAGGTTTGCACCATTGGTTTTCTCAGTTTACTCTGATAATTTACATTTGCGTATTACATCCACAAGGTGGCGCTTGTTGCGTTTTTTTGTTGTCGTGCATTCAACAGCAAATTCAAATGAAAATGGCTTCACTATTACAACCGGTTGTACACGACGCTCCGTCTTCTTTCAAATCGAAAGTTTGGGTAAATTTCGGTTTTATGATTATTCTCAGGTTTGTTACTTTATTATGTCTGCTTTATGTTCCTCTATTGTATTTAAATAATTTTAAGTTATGTGCTGGGAGCTCACCATTCATGTGAGAGGTCTCCTATTCAGAGAATAATTACGTCCTGTCCTGTATCCTGAATGTTCAAGGACAAAGTTTTTGCACTTCAGTTAATGTATAGAAGGTAATGTTTACAGAATTAAATGTGACATTTGAAGTGAGTTGAGCAGACTTATTTTCCTCATTTTTTGTCATGCCTTTGAGTAATATGGGGGACATGAATCGCAATATATTGCATAATCGAATCACAATACTTGCTGTATCGCAATATGTTAAGAATCGCAATAATATTGAATACTGGCCCAAATATCGCAATACTATCGAATCGTCTCATTTTTGCCAATTCCAACCCCTACTTAAGCGTGTGATGGAAATCAGTCCCTCCAGAAAAACGCGATTATGCGATCGCTGAATTCAATGCAAAATCAGTCAAAGTCCGCATATTTATGCGGGGGTCGCATTTTTTCAAATACTCCGCAATTTCGCCGCATAAATTGCTGATTTCCGCGCAAAATATGCAGGGCCTGCATGATTTCATAATCCCCACATTTTCGCCGCAAAAAAGTCACATATATCTTAGCAGAAAGTTGGAAAATGTTGCGTTTGCTTCACACAAGACCAGCCGTTTCCCCCTCTTGCCATGGGAACGTTATGAAGTGAAGTAATTACGCGACGTGAACATCATTGAAAAGCTGCACACTTTATTTTTTTAATATTTCATTTATTCATTTTTACTGAAGTTGTAGCATATTCCTCTAGTAAAGCTACAGAACTTGTTTGACTCATCAATGTTTTGTAAGTTTGATGTGTTTATTAAGGTCTTGTAACGCGTTGTGTCGGGAAGAAAAATAGGGATAGCTCACAGCTGAAGTTATTGCAGAGGCCAGACAGACTCACGAAGGCGATTGGCATCTCACAACTCGCACTTTATTCCCAAATCGAACTCGTAACTGTCTGTCACACGTTCTACCGTCCACGTCGTTACTTAATAAACAAAAGATAAAAGAAGTAGCATCAAACAGAAATTACCCGCACACATGGGGTGTTCGAGGCGCATGGCACATACAATATAATACAGCAGACAGTTAGACAGGGAGCGCGCAACTCTTAAAGGGGCCACACCTTATTTCCACTCGATACAGTCTGAAATAAAACAAGATGAGAAATTAAATATTTCCAGAACTTTCTGTGATGTAGTATGTTTGCTTATCATAGGAAGTAATAAGAAAGGACTCTTTACATTAAAGGGGTCATATAATGGTACATGCACTTTTACAAGTTGATTGTACTGAAATGTGTGTTGGCAGTGCCTGTACACAACCATCATATAATGATAAAAATCCATCCAGTGTTTTTGTTTTAATCTCCTTATATGTTTTCCCCTGCCTCAAATTGAGCCGTTCGTTTTTGTGACGTCAATAAAACGGACGCCCCTCCCGCGATTGTTGATTGACAGCTTGTGATTCAACACAGACCCGCCCTCGCTCGTCCTGTCAATCATAGTCCGCGCGGATCGGCGCGGTCATTGTTGATATGCTGGAGCACTGAGGAGTCATTTTAATGTTCCTAAATCCGAACCGCTGAAAACGCAGTGGCTGAGTTTGTTTTCGAAGGGAATATTCCCCACGAGCAACGTCAATGCTCTCATGTTTGCCGAATCATTTCTCACCAGACTGCTTTATAAACGAGGATCAGTGTAAAGCTGGTTTTGCTGAGAAGCTGCACCTGAATAAAGGATCGGAACCTATTCGTGTTCCTACTGAACCTTCAGAAGAACTAAAGTGAGTGTAACGTTTTATTAATCTTTATATTAATATTTATATTAATCTTTGCAAATCGCCAGCTGCACGCTTCACGATGAATGCGTCGGTTTACACTCAGGGTACATTACAGCATGTTTTCTATGTACAACGTTCTCAATATAATTCATAATCCCACGTTTATAATGAACAACGCGTTATGGTTATTGTGTTATTGTGTTACAAATGGTGTCCGCACAGAACAGAGAGGCGGGGTGAGCAAAGCTCATTATCATTTAAAGTCATATGCACTGAAACGGCGTGCTGAAAACAGAGCTGTTTTTGACCAGGTAAAATAAGTGTTTTCTTACAATACTAATGAGAATTTTTAATTAAAGTATATTACAAACTTTTAATTTAGACCCTAAAGAATCATATTAGCTTGTACAAAAATGGCATTATATGACCCCTTTAAGGTAGTAGCCTAGTGAGAACAGGGTGTTGGGGGGGATCACTTTTTTTCCCTCTTTTTCATCAAACCGCAGTTTTTGCAAGTTCCCGCAATTTTTGCAAGTTCCCGGAATTTCATCGCAAAAAATTGCATAAATATCCCGCATATTCCATCGCATTTTTTAAGAAAACGGGCCGCGTAATCAAGGATTTTTGCCTGCAACAATCACAAAAAAACTCCGCGTTTTTCTGGAAGGACTGGGAAATGTCAGGCCCCTTACCATATTTGGAACATCAGTCCGTAACATATGTCGGTACTACCTTATCAATTCGAGCCCGAGTCTGAACCGGAAAATGCAGATGACCCAGCTGATCGATCAACTTTGCCAGCGCGACTGGACCAGAACGGGTAAGGTTTTATTTCATTGGGGACATAATTACTAATTTTAATGAAGTATACTGTCTTTTTACGCGCCGAGCTACGCTATGTAAACATAAAACCAGGTCTGCATTTGTGATCGTAGAAATGACAAACAAGCGCTACTCTATACTGCTCAACTTGCGTTTGAATAGTCAGTAGCAAATTCTTTTAAAATATGAAAGCATACCATTACTTACAGGCTGTGTCTGTGAGTCAGAAGCACCAGACTGTACTTTCAAAGATGGAATTGCCCGACTTTTTAGAATCAGCCTTTGTGCACAGCCGGCCTTGTACCCTCCCAGTTTCTGGAAACAGTCCTCTGAAAAATGTGCAGCACACAGTCAAATATTTTGGTTATACTGTTCTGGAACAGTTGTAAATAAAGCTTAACCACTGTTTTCTAATTGTGTCCTCTTTTGGAAGGCCAAACTAAGTAGTTTGGCTTCCGCAACGAAAAACACAGCGTCTCCACAACATGGCGGCGCCGGCGGCAACAATAATACAGCGAGAATACATTGCGTATACATTAGGGCGGTGTTATGAAACTCTGCCCCCACACACTGATGTAGATTTGTGGGGGTGTGTTTGAATTAAGCATTTTAGGAAGGTGTGGCTGGGCCTTAACTTTTACAAAGAATATCTCTTTGCGTTTGAGACTTTGAGCTTTGTAACTCTGCAGATCTTATACATGCACAAACTACAGCTACATAACACACTAAAGAAAAAGGAATAGAAGAAATCGAAGTGTAATATAGCTTATTCTGCGCTTAAGCACACGCATAAAGCTTGCCGCAAAGCAACGTCAAAAGTAATGATTATGAATGTGTCAGAAAAATACATTAGTTTATTAATAAATAATAAAAATGTGTTCTGAGTCAGTGTCAGCAGCAAAGATGTTGACAATGCTGACTTACCATCTCTGCAGTATAGTGGGAGGTTCCTATAAAGATCCGCACAAACACTTAGGGCGCTTTCACACTTGGTTCGATTGCCTGTTCCGAACCCGAGTTCGATTGCTCCCCCTGCCCCCTGATGGACTGTGTTCACATTATATTATTTGTATCCGAACCACAGTACGCTTGCGTCATCAAGCTGCAGCTGGCGCGTAATCGTGTTGCTTGGTAACTGGCGCCACTATGAATGAAAAGGCGTCAAAATGGATAGAATTGCTCGCTTCACATTTTTTCTTTTTTTATCCTTTGGTTTTTTTAAAGAAAAGATACAGAAACACACTTGCATCTGTCTGCCGCTCTAAAAAGTACTAAAATCGTTCCAAAGACAGTTTTTTTTGCGGAGGCAAGCATAAATCATCTCTCTGCTTGCAGCCTTGCAGTGTGTCAATCTTTTCGTCAAGGTAAGTGTATACACACACACACGCACTGACGACTGTCCTGTCGACCACATTATACGTCATCAATAGCGGTTCACTTCCGCGATTTGGTACGATTACGTTCATATCCGCAGCGAACCGTACTGGAGTTCACATGATCCGTACCCCAGACCACCCTTTTAAGCGGACTCTAGTACGGTTCGCGGGTGCGCACCCGAGTTCGGAATACAGCGTTCACATCATCCAAACGAACAGAACTCTGACGTCATTCGAACCCGGGTGCACACCAAAAGTGCTAGTGTGAAAGTGCCCTTAGATATGCGTCTAATAATACTGCACATTTATCTAGGTTAATGTTAGAGTGAATGGCTAAGGTCCTTATATGTTTCAAATAAGTCATATTTTAGGTCGATGGATGATAGGCAAACGTTTGGATTTCCTGCCCGACATACTGTAATTACCACTAGAAGCCGCAATTAACGATCTGTCCCTCACGGACTGTGTGACTTCGCCACTTCCTGTGGAGTTTTTTTTTCTGCGACTAACTGACTAATTCAATTTTGGTAGACTAAGCCTCTGCTCATCGACTAACGTTTAGGCGAATATTTGGGGGCAGCCCTAAACCTAGGACATATACCTGTAAAGAGAACACTTTCCTGTCCATTTCAGTCAAGAACTGACTCAGACATTTATAATAAACAACAGCTTTCATAGTCTATACTGTACATGTAACGTCAAAGATTACTCCTTTATCTGTCAGATGTTTGAGCTTTATGTCTTAGGCATTTGATTTTTAATTGATCACTTCAATTCTGAAGAAATGTCAGCCAGCTAAAGGTCATGTGAAGACATAAAGACTCAAACAGGGGAAGAAATGTTGCTGGTCAAATGAGTAGAAGGGAAAGTGCTGGTACTTTGTCAGGAACATTGAATTTTGGAATGAGTAAGCGAAATAAGCCAGCTTGTTCACACTCTCAGATGCTTCGAAACCTATCTTTTTCAGCTTCTTTTTGTCTTTTTCAGGATAAATGTAAAGTATTTCAGAGTGATTACAAAGGATCTGTATTGCTTGTTTCTGGATCTCGTGGAGCCTTTTCACAACAGTGTTTTTGGCTTGTGGCTTTATTTATTGATGCTAGATTAGATTTTCTTTTGGAAGTGTTTGCTTATAACCGCAAACATTGCAGGACCTTGTCTAAATATAGAGATGGAATATGAATAACATAAATCTTATAGTGCAACAAAATGAAACTTTATTTGGTAATCAGCATACTCAAATGATGGGGGAAGAGAAGTCAGAATCAGTGAGTTTGAATTGTTCAGCTTTCAGCAGTGTTGGGAAAGTTCACTTTCTACATGAACTAGTTCAAAGTTCAGTTCACAAATTTTAAAATGAACTAGTTCAGTTCATAGTTAATACTTCACAATTTTGAACTAAGTTCACGGTTCCAAAAAATGAACTAGTTCATAGTTCTTTTTTCCATATGTTGCTGCAAGCTTTTTTTTATTTTTATTTTATTTATTTTTTATTGCCACAACCCATATACAACCACAGACAGCAATTATTTTATCGGCCGGCAAAGTTTGCACGGAAATGTAAGATTTTTCCCATCCTCACCGACCTTTACGGTGTGTGGGGTTTTCGCCTGGAAGGCTCTATAGAAATCTGGCACCCTATTGAACGAAGTTGAACTGAGAGAGCGTGAGTTCACAGACACCAGAATGAACACGTTCACAGCAACGTCCATCAGGCAGTAATACAGTACGTTCAGTTCACGTTCGCCCAAAATATGAACAAGTTCATGAACTATCGTTCAGGCACAACACTGGCTTTCAGCATAAGCTGATTGTTTCAGAATTCATACACACAGACCTGTGACAGAGTGGTTTGATGAACATGAAGTTGAACATCTCCCATGGCCTTTAGTCACCAGATCTAAATATTATTGAGCCACTTTGGGGTATTTTGGAGGAGCGAGTTAGAAAATGTTTTCCTCCAAGTATCACATAGTGACCTGGCCACTGTTCTGAAAGAGAAATGGCTCAAAATCCCTCTAGCCACTGTGAAGGATTTGTATCTGTCATCCCCAAGATGAATTTATGCTCTGTATTGGCCACAAAAGGAGGCCCTATACCATACTAATAAAATATGTTGTGGTCTAAAATCAGGCGTTTCAGTTTAATTGTTCAACCCCTGTACTTCCTGTCACGTTCATGCACTCAAGTGGCTAAGACTGCAAGTGTGGATATTGAGACAGGCCCCAAAAGTTTGATCAAAGTCATATTGCTATGGTTAGGACAAAAAAAATCTGATTTATATTGAAGAGACGGCTTTTATTGCTTGTTTCTTTATCATGTCGCTCCTGGTTAGGACATTGTTCCCATTTCCTTTCATACATTTTACTCTTTCCAATGTGTGCCCAGTTGTAAGTTAGCCATTTTATCTTTGTCAGAATGGTCCAACCACTAGGCTATCTGTGGCACAAACTTCCCTCTGTAGGACATCCTGCTGTCAACTTTCAAAACAGTGCTTTGAACAAGGAATGTGATATTTTCAAGGTCTCCAGGGTCGACTGTGCTCCACATCTAGTGTGCATATTGGCCAGTTCTGTTGGAAGAAAACGCCCTGTGCTGTCACCAGCCTGCATTCCCATTTTATCTTAGATTTATCCTCTGATAACAGTGCGATATCTTGTGCTGTTTCACTGAGGCTTTCCTTAGCCATGTGACAAACAACCTGTCAATCAAACAGTCACATTGTGCTTTTGTTCAACAGTGAATCTATTTTTAGGATAAGATTTACTGGCTTACTGGTAATCTAGAAAGAAATATTCTGCTTTGTCATCTCAAACTTGGAATTGTAAAATTTTACATAGTTGTAGATTGTAAACAATAAATGGTTAAACATTTAGGATTAGGAATGAAATAAACAAAAAGTGGTCTATCTAGATCTATGTATGATGATCATATATCAAATTAGGCGCATATATAGGCGCATCAAATTCATGTCACTTTTGCCTACAGAACAACAACTGACTGCTCCCTTTTACCTAAACTCATTACTTCAGACTTATGTGCCATCCAGAATCTTGCGCTCTGCAAGTGAACGCCGTCTTGTGGTGCCATCTCTAAGAGGCACAATCTCTTTCTCAGACCTTTTTCTGGTCTGTTTCATGCTGGTGGAATGACCGATTTAATATAATAAAGTTCTGTATAACGAATTAACGAAGGAATTATTTTGAATCTGTTCTAGAATTGCAGTTTATTCATAGTTAATGTTAACTAATGTAGTTAACTAGAGTTTAATAAATGGAACCTTATTGTAAAGTGTTACCAAGTTGTTATACACCGATTCAGACGTCTCGTGAGTTCAGTGTTGGACAGATCAGTTTTTAACCATTCATTAAATTGAATCGGTTCAAGGAGTCATTAGTTCGCGAATCGGACGTGTCATTAGTGGACCACGGCACACGTTGTGTGATTTTCCCGGAAGTTTAGGACATCGCACAAGATTTGTGTAAACACAGAAAACATTTAATCTCTGAAAAGTTTTTTTTTGTTTATTGAAAGTGTTTTTTATTCCAGCTGAATGTGCGGAACGCTTTTCAGAGAAGATAAGGCAAAGTTTTTTTTAGGGATGCTCCGATACCGGTATCGGCTCCGATACTGCCATTCTTTGCCGGATCGGGTATCGGTTAGACGAGGCCTACCCAAATCTGATATTGTGCGTATACTATTCTGTGTTATTGTTAAGCCCCACAAAAGGCACAAAAACATTATAAAGCACTATATTATAGGTGCAGTTCTCTGTGAGCGAACCAATGAGCTGCTAGCTAGCCTGCTCATGGTCTGCTGCAGCTGAACTGCGTTGACTGCTTAAGCCTACTTTGACGGCGGTCCGGCCGCGGGAGAGAGCGCCGTCTTTTCCTCAGCTGTGCTAGGCAGACTTCGAGTGATCAGGTTTCAGCGTGATCCTGGGCCGAGGCCCCCGGGGAGGCGGCGGTCTGTGGCGGCTGTCAGAGCGAGAACGACGGCGGCCGCCCTGGCGTCGCTGAGAAGTCTGACTGTGCTGAGCTGGGCGCTGGGGCGGGGCTCGTGCAGGAGGCTGGTCACGTGAGCGGCCTGCAGAGGAGCTAGCGCGACGAGGCAGAAAAAGATTCATGGCCTGGGAGGCTTTCTGCACTTTGGAGAAACGGTCAACGATACCCGTGACAGCAGATCCGAAGAGGCCGGATGGAGAGAGCGGGGCGTTGAGAAAGGCGGCGCGCTCAGAATCTCCCATGTCGGCGAGTGTGAGCCACAAATGTCTTTCAGACACACAAATGGCGGCCATGCATTTCCCCAGGGCTTGAGCAGCAGATTTTGTAGCGCGAAGGGTAATGTCCGTGGCGCTCCTCAAATCCGCGACTGAGGGGGGATTTTTTTCCGCTCTCGTCCCATTCACGAAGTAAATCGCCCTGTAGAATCTGAAGGACGGACATGGAGTGGAGTGCAGAGGCTGCTTGGCCGGCGGCTGAGTAAGCGCGGGCGTGAAAGCTCGAAGTCGCTCTGCAGGAATTAGAGGGAAGCACAGGTGATGAGCGCCATCTCGTGGAAGGCGGGCATAAATGTGCGGCGACCAGGTCCTCTACAGGGGGAATGGAGAGATAGCCCTTTTCTGCGGCTCCGTCCACAACGCAAAGCGGGGCGGAAGAGTCAGAGCGAGTTCTGGCAGAGAGCGGGGCATTCCAGGACTTCGTGAGTTCCACGTGCAGTTCAGGCAGGAAGGGCGCGGCCCGTTTAGTGACGGGAGTCGAGCGCTGGCGGAAGAAGCTTCCGTCCATACGGTTGATGGTCTGCTCGGGGGGAGGGGACCAATCGAGCCCGAGGCGTTCGACGGCCTGTGAGAGGAGGCGCACTAATTCCTCCTCGATTCCAGCGCGGGTCCCAGAGGATTCTCGGGCCGAGGAGGCGTGAGAACCGGACCATTCCTCACTGTCTGAAGCGAGAAGCGAACAGGTTTCCTTGATGTCCGCGGCGTCATCGGAGGCGACAGAGCGGCCACTCGGCGGCAACTGTACGTCCGGAAGCGGCGGAGAAGGAGAGCGGGAGGCGTCAGGCTCCGGCGGGATGAACGCTTCCAGCTGGGGTTCCGGCGGCCTCTGAGAGCGGCGTTTCTTCTTCCGCGGTGAAGTCAGAGGCGGCGCGGAAGCAACTTTAGTGGCCTGAAGTCGAGCCCGCAGGGTCGACAACGGTATCTCCTCGCAGAGAACGCAGCCGCCATCGGCGAGGGCGAGCTCGGCGTGCTCCAATCCGAGGCAGAGAGCGCAGATGACGTGGCGGTCTCCAGTCTCGAGGGGAGCGCGGCAAGAACCGCAGGAAGATTTACGAGACATCTTTACAAAGACGCTCGGCTCTTTTAGATACAATACAATACAGGAAGCTTTTTCGTAAAAAGGATACAAATCCGTCGGATGGCGCTAGCTCGCAGGACGGCTGAAGGTGGCGAAGACGGCCGGCTTCCTCAGTCTCCCAGATGCTCGCTAGAGTTGCCTTTTCGACGACGGCGGCTTCTCTCAGGATCAGCAGATGCGTGTAGCCTCGCTGAAGAGATGAAAATCAGAGTTTACAGACTGAGAGGCGAATTTATACTCTCTGACCACGCCCGTTTCGGCGGGCTCTGACGCAAGGAGAGCATGTCAGACTCTCATTGGCCGAGAGTTCATTCGCGTCTCCTCATAGGCTTAAGCAGTTCTCTGTGAGCGAACCAATGAGCTGCTAGCTAGCCCGCTCATGGTCTGCTGCAGCTGAACTGCGTTGACAATGGATACAAAATTATAGGATAATTTTTTGGCTTCAATTTCTCAGAAAAGATGAATCTTTCCCGTAGCGTAAGCTAGCTTACGCAATACGAGAGAACCTCTCGTAAGAGAACTAGGGTCCTGAAACTGCGGTCCTAAAACTGGGGTCCTGAAACTGCAGCCTCCGGTTGTGCAGGAATACCCTTCTCACTCGAAGAGCTGCGTGCTGTGACTTGCTTCAAGCGCATCATCCTGTGCTCGGGATGCGCATAAGCTCTTTGTGCCGCACTATATTGGAACCTTTCATATTATAATACTTTTGCGCAATGAAAGATTTATTAAAAGCCTTTCTTGTTCTGTCCTATCTATCATATGTTGCTGCCTCATTAAACAGCTGCGCTATACATTTAAAAAATGTCTTAATTTTATAGTAGGCCTATAGCCTACCTTTTTTTTTTAAATCTTTTTGATTTTTTTATCTTGTTTTTCATGAATGTATTTTACAATACAGAGCAATGTGTAATGTTTTACCAGATTTAGTACTTGTTCCCCACTAAATGTTTTTGTTTTTTTCACTAAATGTTCAGATTTTATCAAATTATTGTGCACTTGTGATTTTTCTAGAGTAAATTTTGCTGCTGAATTATCCACTGATCTAGTTTATAATAGCATTTTTGTCATAGATTATGATCATATATTTTTTATTTGTTGTTTTTCTTTATAATGAAGTTGTCTGTATTAAGTAGATTGTGTTTAACACACAAAATAGTGATTATCAGTTCAACACACAGAGTTATAGAAATTCAAAAAAAAATAAAAGAATAACAAAACGGAATATGTGACGGCCGGTGTTGATTCTGTGGCGCACCGCCACGAATTAGTCTATGTGCGGGAAACACTGACTTCAGAAGTTAAGTGATGAATTGTGGGCGTTCCGTAGGTGTCACTTTTGAGACTAACTTGGAGACTGCATATTTTATACTCCATTAGCATTAATCAACCCTCTACAATGCGAGTAAATCACTCGCATATGTGACCAAATTTCACGCTCGGCGACGAAACATATTTTTAATTAGCCAATGGCTAGTAAATTGTATGATTTTGCTCACCTGTAACTGAGTTTAGCGCAGATATGATTTCATTACCTGCTCAGCTTTACGCAACGTCGCTTGGCTGAGAGTGCCTTATGTTGTTCACGTGCACTCAACGTGAGAAAGAGAGAACGTAAAGAGAGTTAACGCGCTAGATCTAAATGCAGGGCTCGACAATAACGACTGCCCGATGGCCAAGAGTTGACAGAACTCTCACTGTCCCGATCGGGCCAGTGCTGCATCAATGAAAGTTTATCATTTGAATGTGTTTTAAGCCTTGACATATTAAAGCCTTGCCCAGAAGCCGAGTCTGACTTCACGCGAATACTGACTGAGAATACTGAGTTCTCTTTCTCTTCGTCTTGCGCTTGAACAGAAAATTTCACACAAAATTGTCAAAATGCCTGTATTGGCAAATATCCTGGTAAACATAGTCGGTTATGTCTTTAGTGAACTTAAACTGTTGAGATAGGCAACGCGTGTGTAATCAGTATATTTGATTTTGCATTATTTTAAAGTTACAACAGCCCAATGTACCTGCTGCTGTCTGTTTTTAATTTTAATCAAGCAACAAAAGACACTCCAAAAAATCATTCACTGCACTTGTCTGAATAACTTTTGTAACTTTAATACAGATTAGTCTATATTGAATTAATAAGACTAGCCTATGCAGTTGTTTTACATTAGATTATTGTATTCAATTTCTGTACCTAATCTGTATCTAAAAACTGTTATCAACCTGAAAAGCACTTTTTTTTGTTTACTTTATTTGTATTTTTGTTTTTTTATTTGTGCTATTGCCTGTAGTTTGTTATTACAGACTGTTTACTTGTCTTTAATATTGTTTGAAATTAATATTTTATATTATATTTATATCATTTTTTTCATTTGCATTGTTCTTGCATTCCATGCAAAAATTCTGGCGAGTAAAAAAAAAAGATTTACTAGCCAATGGCAACTCGAGCTTCAGTGTGTCTGTAGAGGGGTGATTAATGGTGACACATTGATCTGTGAGTGGACTCTTTTGATTTGCTGAAGATGCTTTCATTGCTCTTTAGGCTTAAAAAAAAAATTTGTTTGGTTCCGGTTTCCGACCGACCCTGTCAATTTATGTGCGACCCAAATTTATTTTATGAGCTTGGGGAAGAAATAATAAAAATTAAATAAATACACAAATAAAAAACTTTGAGGCGAACTATAATTTACGTTTTTGTACAGCACGCGATGCAAGATGCCATCTGTTGTCCTCCAGCAAAACAAACGAGGCAGCTACATGGTCGTTCACACATCGTTCGTCAAACTGAACTATAATACATATAGGCTACAAGTTTTTTTTGTTTTTTTTTGTCATTAAGGACACTTTTATTCATATACGCACACATACAAATGCATGCATTCATAGGCACGCACACACCACATGATGAGTTACAGAGTAACCTCCATCCGCCTCCCAAGTTTCATTAAAAATCATCCCAAATCCCAATACCCTCTTCTGCTGTCTACCACTTCTTTCGCCATGTATTTGTTCGTTTCTTTTATTACTTTATGCAATCCAAAACACTCTAACCTGCCGCGCTTCGTATCTCCAGAGCCCGTCTAACTTGTCCGCTTGTCCGCGACAAATGGATTTTTGAAGGACAAGTAAAAGAGAATTTTACTTGCCCGAACGGACAAGTAGCCTGATTAGAACATCAATAACAAACAAACAAATAACTAGGGAATCACTAAACCGAGAGAATGATTTTATTACATTTATTGTAAGTTGCGATCGATTGTGGATAATAAATGCATTAGCCTGCTGACGGTGAGGTGCGCTGTTGACGCTCGCGCAGCCTCTCGAGGAGAAATCTACACACATGAGCGCAGCACACATACACACACTCAGTTAACAACATACTGCCTATAAACAAATCTAAATGTGGAGTTTCTATATTTTAACATATGTGTTAAGCAGCCTCAATTATTTTTCCTGAATACCATATCACAATTGAAAATGTGACATTGATTTCCTACAACAGTTCAATAAACAGTTACAATTAAGTCACTTACATTTTAGATGAAATATTGGCTGTTTTTGTTCTGTTTCTGCAGCGAAAATAGTTCCAAACAAAAATCACAGCAGAACCACGGCGCATCTCACAGGAACACTCAACCTGTTTTCATTACTGAATGATTCAGCATTTTGACCGAATCGGTTGAGTCAAAGATTCAATGACCCATTCATAAACATCCGTCTCATTCTTGAATGAATCAACCGTTTAAACGAATCGTTTGAATTAATGAATCAATGACTCACTCATTAATACGGCCGCCTGCCGCCACCTATTGGCAGTTTAGTGTTATGTTTATAAGTAGCCTAGTATACTTCTTTCCGATGTTTCTTATTTGTACATTTAAATCAATTTCATAACATTATTTTATGCAATTGTAATTTTTCAGTGTAAATTATTTAATTTGATCACCCCTACTTAGGGTAACAGTATGCTTCATCTTTCATTTTAAATTCCTAAATTTGATCAATAAATTCAATTATTTAGAATAAGACGACACTATAGGGCATTTAATAAGATTGGGGGAGGGGATGCCCTTCAAAGGTGCAGATATTACAATATGCCAATTTAAATATCAAAGCTGATTGAACACTGATGAGAACATTGCTTCAGAATAAATAAATTTAAAAAATTTAAAAAATCCGGACAAGCAACTTTTTTACTCTGACAAGTGAATGACAGATTTACTTGTTCGGAGGGCAAGCACATGAAAAGGCTTAAGGTCGAGCCCTGAATAATTTCCTACCTATCCATTGCTGCTGCCACTAAAAAAAAAAAAAAAAAAAAAAAAAAAAAAAAAAAAAAAAATCCCTACCGACCCATGACCTCAACTGCCAACAAACCGGAACCAAACTTTTTTTTTTTTTATGCCTTATACTGACATGTAAAATAGGCCTCCCTCAAACCTACCAACTTCACTATAATTATACTTAATCATACTCATGCTAAGATGTTGTAAGCAGTTAGTTCACTCTATGACAGGCGTCAAGTGGAGTTCGTTTGTCGTGTCTTCAGCCAGGCTCTCTTTCCTATTGGAGCAACTGAATGTCATTTACAAAGTTGTTGCTCTGTTTGATGCCAAGAGGATGAATTTAGATATTATGGGTTGGGAAGGTGTTATGTTCATGCCCTCGAGACTGCAGAAGGGAATATTATATTTCTCCTCATGGGTGCAGTGGTATTGATTTAGTGTCGAATGCCATGGCAGCTGGAATGGTTGGATGCAGGATCCTCAAGGTTCCTTTATCTCCTGTGTGTCTCATAAGCAAAATCCATGTGTCCTTCTGTGTGACTATAAGGTTACGGTTGAGCACAGCGAGTGACTGAACACATTTGTTTTGTCTGACAGCACTTATCTATCAGAGAAGTTTTATCATAGTTGGTCATTCCTGTAATGTTTTTGTCAAGCATTATACTCCATCTCACTTTTAAAAGTCTCAGATTTCTGTAGTCAAAACATTAGTCATGTTGAAAAATTAATGCCTGTTATTACAACCAGTGTTTATGTATGAGTTTAAACAAATATTGAAACATTTGTTTTATTTAACTGTCATTCTGGTCTAAAACCGTTCCCGCCTCATGCTTTGTGTGTATTTGTATAATATTTGTGTGTGTGTTTGTACGTGCTCTAGGCTTAGACATTCTGCCATTTGAAACCCAGACGGTCTCGCTGTGGCACCTCATTGAGATTTGCTGCAGTCCTCGGAGCGGTGGCCTATTTCCTCCACTGCTCTGTTATGAATTACCCCATGAATGCATGCTACTTGCTGAATTAGGGTCAGGGCTTCTTGAGATCAAACAGGTCTGTCTAATGAGAGAGATGGTGCAAACACTGAGATAGAATCCTGCTATTGTGCAGCTGAAATCAAAATGTGGAAGCTTCTGGACAAGTGCAGGAACATTTAGCTCTCCAATCCATTTCTCTGAGTAGTATTTTACACCAGCCCACGCTTTCCCTAGACTTTTGTCTTTTGAATAAAATGTGAACATTTGTTCTTTTACAGTCAAAATATCAATGTTTATATACAATAATTTTGTAGTTTTATATTTGCAGTGTGTTGTTACTATTTTTTTTAATCATCCGATACTGAATATTTTCCTCTGTTTACGTTTAGATTATTTTGCCATCATCTAAAGCTCACTTAAAACTTAATCTTTAAAAACACTAACAATTGAATAGCACTGTTAAATGTAATCTTTAAATCTGAAAATGAATATCCATTTTTCATACTGTACGTTTATAATGTTGTGTTTCGTTAACATACGTATAAAGTATGACGTTTCGTGTGTAAGAAAAGCATGCCGTTTCGTGTCAAAGCAAATTACGCTCCAAAACGTTAGGTGGCGTTACTCGGTTTAGAACGTAAGCTCCGCCCCACCCTTCCGGTCCTGGCGCTGGTGTTAGAACGTAAGCTCCGCCCCTTACTTCCGGTTCTGGCGCTGGGGTTCTGAAACTGGTGGTGCTGCGGGTCTGCAGCTGGATACTATAGAGAGATTCTGGAAAATACAATGATAATGTATCCCAGGATTTGTCCTGGGATCGTTTGTTTTTGGTTTATCACATTGCCAGTAATTTTCTGGAATCTGTGCGTGCGTTCACACACATCCCGTAAAGACACGTGACATCGATGTGACCTGTAATTTCTCTGCAGCTACTTAAGTTTGCGTATGATTTGCGATTTTCTCTCTCTCGTGCATTATTTTTTTTTAATATATTTTTTTGATTCGATCATAAACTAGCTCATCGCGTACCGTTTCACTAAGCTGGCGAACTATCTCAGCGTCATCAATACGACACACCCCTTACGGCATTGATCCTGCCTTTTGTTCACACGGCGCATTCGGGGACTGTTCCCGGCAATTTTACTAGGTCCCCATTCCGGGATCAATACCGGACTCAATCCTGGGGACGTGTTTGCGTTCACACAGGAGGCGCTCTCTCTCAATTTTATGGCAATTTTCCGGGATCAACGCTCTGTGTGAAAGGGGCTAATGTTGCCTTAGCGAAAGTTGTGAAGCATGAAACATAAATCACGTGAGCCAACTCCCACATAATGGCACGCGATAGATGATGTTTTATAAAACACAAACCATTATTTAATTATATATCAGCATAAACATACATCGCTAGACAGGTAATGAACATAATCTAGCTAAAATTTATAAAAAAAAATTACGGCTAAAATGTTGCACAATATGTAACAAGCAAGATATTTATCATCATGTACTTTAACATTTAAAAAAATATGCTATTCTGCTATTGTTCATAAATACCAGTAGTGATGTTGTACAATGAGGATATTGTCTTGTTGCCGGAAATAGTCCTTACTGCCCTTACCATTTCTTTAATTTGTGTACTCGATATACTGATTCATGACCTTGGAAGCTAGGGAGCTAATTGATATGCACCCAATGGCTTTCAGGGGACTGAATTGACCGCTTAAAGACTTCTAAATGCTGAGCATGAACACTTTCATTATGCGCAACTTAGTGCGCAACTTAGTTTGGGATCGTTATCATGTTGGATCATATCATTCATTCACATTCAATCTCCAGACAGATCCTCTATACTTGGCTACATTGTTCATCAGGAAGGATTCCCAAGTATTTGTCCATATTCAAAGTGCCATCAACTTTGTATATTATTCCAACACCTGCTGCAGACATGCATCCTTAAATGTTTATTCTACCTTGCTTAATAGCGCCATGCTTTTGGCATTAAAACACTGCAGTTGTCTCATGACTTGTTAAATTTTTACTTGTCGGACTGCAGAACAAGGCTCCAATCTTCCACACTTCAATCCTTATTTTCATTGGCCAATGCAAGGTGTTTTTTGTTTTGTTTTGTGTGCAGTAGATAAAACTAATAAATGGTTTATTTTCTGGTACACAACTCAATCCAGCCTCTTATAGCCGTCGGCTTACAGTTCAAGATGAAATTGGAGGTTGGAGGTCTCATCCAGAGCTTTAGGGGCTGTTTTGAGGTGGTCCCACATATAGGTGATTTTCATCCTCCTGTCAAAATGCTCACTAGTCTTCCGTGACCAGCCACAGCACTTTATATTCTGCATGGTAGTGGTGTCACGGTGCTTTGAAGTAATTCGGTGGACATTGTGAACATTAACATCCTGCACATGAGCAATATCCTAAACCGATTGACCAAATTTAGCCATTTAACAATAGCCTTCTTGGTTGCAGAGGACAGCTCACTCCATCATTTTCACTAAAACCCACAAAATAACTTTTTGCGCTATAAAAATTAGCTTAAATAACTAATACTGATGTATTAGTGATTTATTGAAATATTGGCTGGGAATAATCAGTGCTAGTTTGGTATGTCCACAAAATGACATCCACAAAAATTGTTCCGTTGCGTCATGACGCATAATACAATTGGAATGTGGAATGCATACATTAGATTTACACTACAGGCACAACTTCATGACATGCATACAAAATATTAAAAAAATATTTAGTAAAAAGTTTGAATAAATAAGGTCGTATATAACTTTTGGCCACTACTGCAATTTTGATCATTTACATTTTACTCATTTGATATTTACAATTTATCCGTTATCAGCCATAACATGAATAAATATATATTTCAAGAGTTGCTTTCAGAAAGGTTTTTCTTACCCTATTAGGATTTTTTTTTCTAATTAAGTGAGTTTGAGTAAGAAGGGTAAGAAAATTAGCTTGATTCAACATATATTCTCTAAAACATGTTGTTGTTGGTTTTGCTGCAGTGTAGCATGATATTGCAGTAGACTGAATGCCTTTACCAGGTAATCCACACTGCAAAGAGCTGCTTCTAATTTGACGTTCTGTTTCAGTAGCTTCCTGCTTATCATTGGTTTGAGACAAGCCTGTGTCTCCATGTTACTAGCTGGTTAGTCAAGTGGTGCCATATTCTGCTCCTCTGATGTTGGGCCACTAATTTTATCCTCTCTATACATGCAGAGTTCTTCAAAAGTGTGCTTTTCTATTTATACTGCGGCCTAATTAAGGGATTCAAGTAGTCTGAAGAATCTGCTCCTAGATGTGTACCATGAAGTACTGACTGGCTTCTGGATTTAATTGAGAAGAACCCATAGATGTAGAAGATACACTTTGAACGTTTGTTTGTGTGTGTGTGTGTGTAATGGGGTGTTATGAAAAAATGGGTAGCTAGTATTTTTAATTGTGCAGAAAAGATAATGTTGGGTGACTTTGTTGTCCTGTAATGTCAGAAGCGGAGTTTCACACCACTGTGGAGCTTTGTGCTCTCAAGGTTAGAGGCTAGTTAATTGATAAGAAAATGTTTAGCAAATGATAAAAAATTGATAATCAAAATTATTATTGAAAGCCATTAACAGCTTCGCCATTTGGAGAAGTATGGAAGTCTTTTCCAGCTGATGTTTTTGTTTTGTTTCCAGGCTATTTCCCCCTATTCAGTTTTCTAAAATATAAAAGAAAGAATTTCTAAAAATAAATGTATCATACAAGCAGAGTTAATTCATGGCAAAAGTTTAGTGATTGTTGTAAAAGTTTGTCTTTACAATAAAAGAGTCTCTTTTGAATTTCACTAAACGAATGTGCATGTGCTCCTCAAACCAGCAACAGATAAAGGAGCAAACGTTCATTTAATTCAGACTGTATTTTGCTGTTTGGTGGTCGTGCAACATCAAACCGATATGTCAGAGAGGAATATATGCTGCTTATAAAGCATTTTAGGTAGGGCTGCCCCCTAATAGTCGACTAAACGTTAGTCGACCAGAAAGCGGTTTGTCGACCAAAATTGTATTAGTCAATTAGTAGCAGAAAAAAATACTCCACAGGAAGTGGCAAAGTCACACAGTCCATGAGGGACAGATCGTTAACGGTGGGTCCTTGTGGCAATTACAGTATATCATGCATGGAAATTAGTTTGCTCTCGGCATCAAATATGGCTTATCATTTGAAACATGTAAGAAGGAGCAACTTTACTTGGCTGCTCACTCTAACGTTAACCTAGATAAATGTGCGCTATTATTAGGCACATATCCAAGTGTTTGTGAGGAGTGTGGAAGCTAAAGTATTAGCACTTTAACTGCATGACACACAGGCGTCGGCGTGATCACTTGCATTTCTTGAGAACAATGGAAACGACTTAATGTCTACTTTTAAACAAACTAATTAAAATCGAAAACAAATACTCTGATCCATATGAAAGTGCATATTTATTTGTATATTACGCCTTTATATTAAAGGCTCATTATGGTGTAGTATTCCCCCCAGTATAATATTTAATAGTTTAATAATAATTTTTAGTTATTTTATTATTGAATTTTATATTTAAAGGTGCTCTAAGCGATGTTGGGTGTCGTCACTTCTTGTTGACGTTCGAAGTATTGTCAAACAAAACGGAGGCTAGCTAGACCCTCCCTCCTCCTCATCCCGTCCCCTCCCGCCCCCTTGTGTTGGTTAGGCAAACATGAATGTGTCCATTTTAGAAAAAAAATGAAAAGAAAAAGGATTTACCCACCTGTCCAGCAAAAACAGAGCTGAATGAATGAACACACTACCTGAATGTCGGATTGGAAGCCCTTCTGCCGGAGGAGTTCTTGCCACCTTTCAAAGGCTTTTCCAATTTAAATTCGGGACTTCGTGCGTTCCTTATCCTTTTCCCTCTTCTTTGCAATTTGTTCATCGGAATGTTGTCTCTTTGGTCGTGTGTCGGCCATATCAAACTTAAAGAAAATATAATTCTAACTTCCCTCTTCATGCTTCTCTCTCCTCCACACCCCCCTTCATGTGTACGTGCACTAAACCCCCAAACCCCACCCCCAAATCCTTCTTGTTGGTTATTGACTGGAACACTGTTTGTTATGTTTCGTGGTGCGGGTTGGCCCAGAAGGAGATAGTGAGAAGATGTTTTCTGTATGTGACAAAAAATGTTTTGGCATCGCTTAGAGCACCTTTAAGAAATTAAATTAATAGAAACGTGATTAGTCGACTAATTACCAAAATGCTAATACAATGCAAAATAATGTACAATAACAATTTTAGAAAAAAATAACACATTTTCTAGAAATCAATTTCAATTGTAACGTTACATTGGGTTTAATTTAGTCTTTTAATCTACTAATATTGTTAGTGCCGAGAATTTTCATGTGAATTAATAAGGCTTATGTACCTTTAATCTTGTGGTTAAAACTTTTGCCAAGCGTGTCAGAGGTTCTGGGTTCTAATCCGCACTCGTATAGATGATTATTTTTCATCAAAACCTAATATGTTCATCAGTGGTTACAGTATATATCAAGCATGGACACGTTTGTGTGCATTTTGTTTTGTGATTTCACCGAAACGAATAGAGAGTCTCCGCAACGGCGATAGATTGAAGAGCGCGTCCGAGTGAAGACTGCGCGAGCCACAAGAGAACGCTGTATCCATGCAACTGATGCGGCAACGAGCACTCCGCTTGATTTAAAACACAACACATTTTAGCACTAGATTGTCTCTTATTTAATAAAGAACTAAATTAATGCTCTGCTAGTTAACTGGACTGGAGATGTTTTATTGATTTGTTTTAGGTGCATCTGTGCCTCAAAATGTTTCACAAAGTGGTGGGGGACAATATCGACCCTGAGAAAAAGTGCTGGGGACATGTCCCACCCATAAATTACGACCTATGCACAATAAAAATTAAAGCTCCGCTTTCACATTAATGCTTTAGTTTGCGTGTTAGAATGTTTGAATCCATGTGCTAACACACTATAACTGTAAAGCTGCTTTGAATCAAACAAATCTGTATGGTAAAAAGCGCTACATAAATAAAGGTGACTTGACCATCATATATTCTGCTATAAAAAGCATAAAATTCCTATAAAAAGCATAAAATAATTAGAGCACCATTTACTTGCCTCAAAAAAGTCTGGTATTGTTATTATTATTATTTATTGCTACACTTCAATATGTGAATTATTCCATTTCCTTTAGATAATTAACACTTTTAGTGTTGTCAAACAACGGAGCAGTGCACTTGTTGATATTTGTTTTGAAAAAGTTTTTGATTGATGTTTTGACTCCTAACCAATTTTCTACGTTAAAAATTGTCCTTTTATTTGGGCTAGTAAAATTCATTTCGGGTTACCAAAATCTGAAGAGTGCTTGCCCAAAGGGCTACCAGCGATTTTGAAATTTTGCGATCCCTGCAGATGATTGAACTATATACCAAATATAATGTCACATGAATCATTTGTTAAATATTGTAAATTGAATCTGGAGAAGTATGCAATTTTGAAATGGAAAATGATGTGTAGAAACCCTGCATCAAGCACCGTAATCTCTGGACATTGCTAAAGGAAATTTTTGTGCTCTGGTTTTTAGATTCTTGTACCTTTTTCCTTCAACATTTCAGGTCACTTTCTTTCTGTATACAAATTTTAATCCATCATGGCGCCAACATGCACTTTGGATAACCAAGCACAAACCAACAAATGAGTAATGTACATTATAGGTAACAGTTAGTATATGACTTTGTAGTTTATGAAATTTAATTTGAAGCTTTATTTGTAGCTTGGATGCATAGTCATGCAAGCAACAAGTAATTTCCCGGTCAGTCTGGAAATTACTTCACATTTTTTTCCTTCCTGCAGGGGAAAGTATGCATTTCCTTGCTCATTATTAAGTTTATTTTAAATATAGCCATAGTTTGAATTTCTGTTGAATCGAACATGAGGTTAGCCAGAATTTGTAAAGCAATTAAGCATAATGATACATCCATGTATGCAGACATAACCTATTCTTCCTGCACACTGAGGAATAATTAATGTCAGCGACACAGGGCATGGATCTGATTGTGCATTTGAAACTAACTAGGGCATTCAGTTCAGTGCTGCATTGAGAAAATGACAATGAGATGATGGCAGTTTCACTTCCCAAATCAGCCTTGTTGCTGCTGACTTGGAGCTTTAGCAGGATTTTGTGTTTTGGCCTTGCAAGCAGACATACTTTAAGCAACAAGCTTTTGGTTCACTTCTCTATGTAATGAGGTAGTGTATCATTCTGTCTTTTTTGAGCAAAGATGCCGGTGAAATAAAAGTGAGGCCTTGATGAAACTCACAGTCTCTGTTTCATGAATATTAATGTCATATGCTGGTGGTTGGCAGCCTAGATTTCTCTGTCTCTCTTTTTCTGGGCAGGGATGAAGAGGAGAAGGAAGTTCTTTGCATTTAAGAGAGAAGGGATGCTTATCAGGCCTGTGCATCTCTGCTGGAAGAGCTTAGGTGAGGTGCTGTTCCTGTTTATCGCTGGGATGGCACTGACAGGATTATCATGCTGTGTTATTTCTGCCTCATTAATCAAAGTAAGAGGCATGACGATGAGATCGAGACAGTTCACAAAGAATTTAATCCATGCAGGGACCTCATGCAGTTTGTGTTCACCGCTGGCCTGCAGGTCTTTTGATTGACCGCTTCATCCACACTGAACGTGATACTGCTGCACAATGTGACAATCACACTGTACTCAATGTACAGTTATGTGGAGAAGGTTTTTGGGCCAATGAGATTTCGCAGTGGGCGAGGCTATTCAGAGTAACAACTGAAATGGAAACAGAACAGTCTATGACGTGCACAGCCACTAAAATTAGGATTTATCTAAGCATGATAAACAGGACACTCAGTGCTAACTGGCGAGGCCACGTTCGATAAGTAGCGAGTAGATGGACTAACTACAAGGAGTCTTCATTATCAGTTATTACATTTAGAGTCCTCTGAAGGCCATTGTAATATGCTTGCTTTCTCTCTTGATAAACAGTCTAACTGGTATAATTTATCTCTCTCTGTACCACTTCACAAGGTTCCTGAGGTTTGGCCTTTAAGGCTTAGCGTCTGAATAGTGAAACTGCATCAGGGTGACAGAATTTACTAATTTAACTTCTGTTGAGTTTATTTAGCTCTGAACCTGGCTCCAAAAAGTGATGATGAACTACTTTAGTGAAATCACTAAACCGTTCCACAGAAGCACTGTGGAACCATAAAGAAAATTAGCCTCAGTGCCCAGCGCAGTCGTGAGTCATTTCACATTCTCAATTTTTTTTTTCTCAGTCTGTTTTTAATGCTTCTCCCCTGTTGTTCTGAATCTCATATTGTTCTTGTGTGAGCATGTAGCATTGCTGTTTAATAGACCTCTGCAGTAATCAGTTTGAACAAACTGCATCATTGCGCAAGAAAATAAATAAAACTTGTTGCTTTTGTTTGTTTTAACGATGGTCAAAACAGTGAAAGTAATTGCTTCATATTCATCCTATTTTGGCATAAAGGCTGTGGTTAATGTTGCACTATATTACACTACCATTCAATATATTATTATATATATATAATTTTATAAAATTAATACTTTTATTCAGCAAGATTAGGCTACATTAAATTGATCAAGAGTGACAGGAAAGACATCTCATTTTATAAATGTTTTCTATTTAAGATAAATGCTTTTCACTTGAGCTTTCTATTCATCAAAGAATCCTGAAGAAAATGTCACGGTTTCAGTGACATAAATGGCAAAATGTCACCAAATCAGCATGTTAGAATGATTTCTGAAGGATCATGTGACACTGAAGACTGGAGTAATGGTGCTGAAAATTCAGCTTTGCCATCACACAAATTACATTTTAAAATATATACAAATTAGGGCTGTAACTAACGATTATTTTGATAATCGTTTAATCTATCGGTTATTTTTGCGATTAGTCGATTAATTCATTGCTTATTTTTAAGATTAATATATTTTCTGGTCAGTCGATTAATCCTTTAGTTAACCTCTTTTTAGGGAACTGAACCGGATAATTTTGCTCAGCTCAGTAATAAGAGGATAGGCTTGCGTCTGTTACTTTAGTTTTCTGACCCGATATTAAAGGATTAGTTCACGTCTGAATTAATTCAATTCAAACTTTATTGTCATATGCACAGGAAACAGTCGTCACACAGTACAATGAAATTCTTATCCTGCAAATCCTCCCAGCAACATCAGACATCAATTAAGACACACATAAATAACAAGTGACTAGACATCAAGGAGACATAAATAAAGTGCAAATAAATAAAGTATGCAAAAGTAGGTTGTCAGCAGTTCACTCCCATGATCCTCTGTCTGTGTGCGTATGTGTGATTGTACACACATACATACAAGGTGGGGGGGATCGTTTACACCTCTCACGATCAGAGGGCAGTTTGCCGTGTTGGAGGAAGGGGCATTGGGTAAGTACCATTCACAAGTCTGATGGCCTGTGGGTAAAAACTGTTTTTCAGTCTTGTTGTCCTTGCTTTCACACTTCTGTAGCGTCTTCCGGATGGTAGAAGTGTGAATATGTTATGCTGGGGGTGGCTACTGTCCTTGATGATGTTGTGGGCCCTCCTGTTGACCCTGATCTGGTAGATCTTCTCCAGCGTTGTTAAGGCTGTTCCAGTGATGGTTTCGGCTGTTCTCACCACCTGTTGCAGAGCCCTGCGGTCCCGTGCTGTACAATTGCCGAACCAGACTGTGATGGAGCTGGTTAGGATACTCTCGATTATACATCTGTAGAAGCTGCTGAGGATTTTGCCTGACATGCCAAATTTCCTCAGCCTTCTCAGGAAATACAGCCGCTGTCGGGATTTCCTCACCAGATGTGTGATGTTGTGAGTTGTGAGTCCACTAAAATTTCCTGATAATTTACTTACCCCCACGTCATCCAAGATGTTCATGTCTGTCTTTCTTCAGTTGAAAAGAAATGAATGTTTTTGAGGAAAACATTCAAGGATTTTTCTCCATATAGTGAACGGGACCAACGGTTTGAAGGTCCTAATATCAGTTTCGATGCAGCTTCAAAGGGCTCTTCACGATCCCAGCCGAGGAATAAAAGTCTTATCTAGTGAAACGATCTGTCATTTAAAAAATAAATAATATATATATATATATATATATATATATATACAGGTCCTTCTAAAAAAAATAGCATATTGTGATAGTTCATTATTTTCCATAATGTAATGATAAAAATTAAACTTTCATATATTTTAGATTCATTGCACACCAACTGAAATATTTCAGGTCTTTTATTGTTTTAATACGGATGATTTTGGCATACAGCTCATGAAAACCCAAAATTCCTGTCTCAAAAAAATAGCATATCATGAAAAGGATCTCTAAACGAGCTATTAACCTAATCATCTGAATCAACTAATTAACTCTAAACACCTGCAAAAGATTTCTGAGGCTTTTAAAAACTAGGGTGTAAATGGCATTTGACTTAGTTTTTGCACGTTCGCTTTGTAAACACTAGGTCGGTACTTCTGCCTATGTCACGTGTGACCTTTCAACGTGATTACGTAATGCGTGGCGCAAAACATCGAAAACAATTATATAATTAAAAACATAACATCTCTTTTTCCCATAGGTGTCGGACACATGGGGACAAGACACACCCTCTTTTTAAGACCAATGATATTGAACCCACTCACTTTTAACATCTTTAATTCCAGCCTGTTCTCACGTAAATGCGTCTCTATAGCACGCATTGTGTATTATCGTGCAATTTATACGCGAAAATGAGTTTTTACGTGCATATGATACGCAGTTTTCGCGTGCATTTGATACGCAGTTCTTTTGCGTGTAATACACACGCACCCCACACCACTAATTCTACCCAAACGTATAATACACACGCACCCCACACCACTACTAAACCTACCCTAACCAACCCATGCGTATCCTATGCACTTAACAACTTATTTTCGCGCATTTAGTGTGATCGGGTTGTTAATTCACTGGTTACATCACTTGCCCACCGCAGCATAGCCCCCACTGCAATTTAATTGTAAAAAATTTTTTTAAATAGCCTAATACAAATTATTTAGTTCAGTTAGAGAACAGACACTAGCCTACAATTAAAAACTGAACGTGTCTGCTCTAGGGCTGGTCCGAATACCATTTTTTGAGCTTCGGTAGTAATGAACATTGAATATTCGAAGCTTCGGAATCTCTATATATCTGTCTGTCCATTTGCATTTTGATTATTTCGAGAACCGTTCATCCAAACGACTTCACAAGGAGTGCAGTGTCGTATTTGGTGCGATATAGACAGGCGAGACGCGACACGTTCAGAATTAATAAACTTTTAATAAACTACAGAACAGTGCAAGCGGGAAGCGCGCGGGCCTCACGCGAGCAGAGCTTATATGCTCCGAGAACGGACACTGCTAGTGATATAAAACACACACAGGTCTGTTAACTTAAGCAATATCTTTAATAAGGTAGTCTAATATCTTTCTCACTAACAAATTACTGACCAGGTAGCGTAGATTTAAATAAAGAAGCGGCGCGCCTCACGCGAGCAGGGCTTATATGCTCCGAGAACGGACACTGCACGCACTATATAAAACACACACAGGTCTGTTAACTTAAGCAATATTTTTAATAAGTCTTCTAATATTTTTCTCACTAACAAATTACTGAAAAAGTAGGGTAGATTTAAATAAAGATGCGGCGCACCTCACGCGAGCACGGCTTATATGCTCCGAGAACGGACACTGCACGCACTAGTGATATAAAACACACACAGTTCTGTTAACTTAAGCAATATTTTTAATAAGTCTTCTAATATTTTTCTCACTAACAAATTACTGACAAAGTAGGGTAGATTTAAATAAAGAAGCAGCGCGCCTCACGCGAGCACGGCTTATATGCTCCGAGAACGGACACTGCATATAAAACACACACACATGAGGTCTTTTAACTTAAGCAATATTTTTAATAAGGTATAGTCTTATAATATTCTCACTGACAAAGTCGGGTAGATTTAAATAAATAAAAACTAAATTTAAATAAAGACAAACGAAATTTAAATAAAGACAAACGAAAAATAAATGAACGAAGTGTAATAGCCTAAATAAAGAACACGGTAGCAATAACAATTTCAATAACAATATTTTGCAGTAGATTAATTTAGATTGATAATAACGGGTAAAAAGGATAATACATTTTGTTTCTATTATTCTATTTTCCACAATGTCAAAGCAACGCAGCTTAACCCAAAACACAAGCTCAGGCATGCACTTCTGCCCATACAAACTCCGCTGTTCTGCGCTCTAGCCAGAGAATACTCACGTTGCAGGAACACTTTTAGTAGTCCAAAAATAAGCAAATATATTTATTAAGTAGCTATAACGAAGTTATATGTTAAGTATTATATTTCACCAGATTTTATAGTGTTAACTGTAAAACATATTCAAGCGCGAATGAGAACCGTTTCAGGGGGTTGCCAGGTGTGCAAAAAACACACACAAAAAAACGAATATTCGAATGTCACATTTTCAAATCGAATACCAACCCACCGAACGAATATTCGAATATTTGGGTCCAGCCCTAGTCTGCTCAATGTTGCGTGAATCACGATGCCTACTTATTGAGGAGAGCCAAGGTGATAACAGCGTTTGACGAGAACTGGTTTTGCGCCTCTTTGGGCCTGGTGACTTAGTTTGAACACAAGGGGAGAGGGGGGAGGTTTTATGATGTCTAGCATTTTGATTACGTCCATTCGTTACTGTTAAGTTAATTATATTATTAGTTTACCTGTTTACCACTGATATATAGAGCACCGCATTGTACAGTGTTAGGATTCACATGCATGAAACAGTTGCAGAATATATTTTCCCAGCTTTCTAGTCTTAGTAGGCCTGATCGTACCTTGTAGCCCACGCAGGGGCCCGCATTGTGGGACTCTGGGCTGATCTCTTTGCGACCCCACTCTGCTGGATTTATACAGGCGATCTGCTCAAGCCGTAGGTTTCCGGCCTGCATTGTTTGGAGTGGAGAGTCTCTTCTGTGGGCCCACTGAGCCACAGTTTTTTTTCTTTTTTCTCTAGGCTTGAGTCTCTCTGCCCAGCAGTCTTTGCCCGTTCCCATTCATTCAGATTGCTGCCCACTTCCCATGTAATCCAGCAATATAAGCAGAGCCCGGGCTATTCATCAGCACTGACCTTTTCTCCCAAGATTCAGTCCAATTGATAACTGATGTTTGATGCGGGGCGACATGCCCATTCAGCCATAACGTATGTTTTGAAATAGTTCAAACAACACTGTATAAACAACACACACACACACACACACACACACACACACACACACACACACACACACACACACACACACACACACACACACACACACACACACACACACACACACACACACACACACACACACACACACACACACACACACAGCCTTAAGTAAATGTCCATGGGTAAAACTTCAAGATAGGATTTTTCATTAGTCATTTGGGTTTGTGTTGCTTTAAATTTGTTAGGAGCGTTGGGGGGCTGATAATTTCTAAATATAGCAAGTTCAGGTTGGTTAACAGTACAAACTGTCCCTTTGTTTTCTCTGTCTAATTAAGCATGAACAGCCATCTAATAGCGATGCCCACGGGATGGGCAGCAAAGCGTTTTTAAGCATGCTAATTATTCTCGCAGAGGTTCTGGGTCTAAAATTGTCATGCTAATGCGACAGTAGCAAGATAAATAACCTTATAGATCATAACACGCTGACAGGTCTTACCTTGATGATGCTGTTTACCTAACTCTCCCTTTTTTAGTGACTGCACAAATCTCCTCTTTGCAAAGTTGGCAGGTCACTGTATTGAATCTGGCAGAGCTTTTAGAAGTTCCCCGATCTCCAAATGAAAGGGGATGGACATGCTGAGTCACCTCTCACAGAAAGTGATATTATAGCACTATTTCCAAAACGCATCACTCTGTATCTGCCACATGATGTATTGTACACATTTCCTCAAGTTTTAGGCTTGAAATTATGCCTTTTTGGTGATTGCTGAGTGGCTGTTTTCCTGGTCATGGCTGGTCATGGTATGGTGGTTGGAGATGTGAAGTCTGAACTGATGAATTTGTCTTAATTGTACTTTTATCTGATGAACAGCTGCATCTGAACCTACAGCACAGTCATTTTTCACAGGGTCAGCAATGCTCAAAATAACCTAAATATAATATGGATTTTTTTCCCCCTCTCATTCTCAGATTTAAGATCTGGCTATACAAATCCTGTGTAAATCCATTCAAAGCTGCAGTATTCCTGGCATATAATTGAATGAGGCAGGGCTTCATCGGAGCTCTGGCAGTGTTTTGTTCATGGACTCACCCGCTGGATGCTGTTTACTCTTATCTCTGGTCTTTTCACCGGATTTATAGATATGCTCTTCTCTTCAACACAACCTACAGTAATTTCCTATTTACCGAGTACAAGTTTGCTCATTAGCTTCTCCTTTGTCTATGCAAAGTCAAAACAAGTGCTCGTATCTTGGGATGGAGAGACAATTGCTACACTGCAAGCAAAATCTCTTAATTAGTATTTTTGTCTTGTTTTCTAGAGGAAACCTCTAAACATGCTTAAAAGAAGATAGATTTAACTTTTTTTTCTTTTTTTAAGCACACAATTTAGAGAGGTTTATGCTTAAAAAATAAGCTCTAGCTATATTCTCAGGAAAAAAGTTATATTTTACACACATTTTCTACTTGGTTCAAGTAAATTGTTTTAAAGAGGTTTTTTTTTCTTTCTTTAAAAAAAAAAAATACTGGCTTAAATACTGATTAAGGAAAATAATTTTTTGCAGTTCGTGCACTACTTACTCTGTGCTTTCTTTGATTTTTACCAAACATTTCACAGATGTGGAAACGTATCGAATCAATTGTTGTTGTTTTTTCACGCTTGTACGTTATTTTCACTCAGAAATAATGCATACTATTGCCAGCAGCAGACAATATGAATCTTGTATTATTGAGATGTTGCCTGACAGCTGTGAGAAATGGGGGAGAAACATGATTCCTAGTTTTAAACTGATGTGTATCCCTACGGATATTCTAATAGATTCTCTGACCTGCCTCGTGTTACATTTGTTGAGGTAATACTCTGCAGAGGCAGGGTTTTGCCCTCTGATGTAATGCCATGTTAACAAATCCCATCTTTCTCATATTAGTGCAGGCCACCATGTCTTACACCAGACAGATTGTCTGCCTGTCAATGAGATCATATTTCAACCAGATCTTCATGAATCTGGTGCTCCATTGTGGCGGTCTGGAGGTTTGGAACAGTTAGGTTTAAAAGTGTATAGTCCTCCTTTTGTCTTTGCAATGCATGAAGTGATGCAGATAAATTCATATGTAAGCTCAATTTGAAAAATCAAAATAACAAAAAGAATAGCCTCTCATGGTCTAGACCTATTCCAGGACAAAAATGGTATACATTTTTTCTGCTTATTTTACTGATAATATTGAAACCGCTTTGAGTGAACAGTGTTGAGACTGTTTGGAGAACACTGATCAGAGAGCCATTCATTTGTCAAAGACGAGCGTCAGCCAAGTGTTGAAATGTTTTTCCCGGTTTCTCCTGCAGTTGAATAAGATGACCGTACAGTAATTTGAATCTTATGAAACACTGAATTGTTGTGATGAAATGTAAATGTCAGGAGTTATTCCCCAGTGTTGAATGGTGCAATCTAGGACCTTTTTTTTTTTTTTTTTTTTTTTTTTTTTTTTTAAAACAAGCACTTGAATTTACTTGTAATCGTGACAGCCCTATTTTGTAATGAAAGGCCACTTCAGCTCTACTTTCTGAGTATGAATTATCATATGTAGTAAAAGATAGAACAACATAGGGGTATGCGTTTATATATAATATCACTAATTGATAATGTTTGCACATCATTAAAATAACAAGTATGTCCCTCATTTTCAAAAAACTAAACAAAAACACCTAGCGAGTGCATGCACTGCATGCTGTAGCCTTTTTCGGTTTAGGCTAGACTACTGTGCATGTGCATTAAAGGACAAGTTCGGTATTTTACAGTTACACTTAAAGCCCTGTTTTAAGATTGTTTCTGATGAAATAGAACGGTTAAGATTGAAAGATTTTATTGTAGTTTTTGTCCTACTCCATTGACTTGACTTGGACAAAAACTACCATAAAACCTGTTGGAAAGCGTCTTTTGCAGGGAAGATATTTTGAAGAACGATTTGAGCCAAACAGTTGTTTGGCACCATTGACTTCCATAGTAGAAAAAAAAATACTATGGAAGTCAATGGTGCCAAATTTCCAATCGTTCTTCAAAATATCTTCCTTTGTGTTCAGCAGAAGAAAGAAACTCATACAGGTTTGCAACAACTTGAGGGTGAGTAAATGATGACAGAATTTTCATTTTTGGGTTGAGTATCCCTTTAAGAGTGCACTGCATGATTTAAAATGCCCCTGTATGACTAATAGTTGTTTAGGCTATATTTATATCATATGACATTAAGCAATCATACAAAGAGTGCTTCTCCCCCACCCCCACCCCCAAATATCAACACAATTGCAAATGCGATATTGATTTTATACAAATTAATAAACGGTTAAGTGACTTACATTTTAGACACAATATTGCCTGTTTTGCTATGACCGGTAAAAATAGTTCCGAACAAAGCCACAGAAAGAACTGTTTTGCGTCTATGAGAAACACACAGCAGTGTTTTGTTACTGAATGAATCAGGCATTTTAACGAATCGGTTGAATTAATGACTCCATGATTCGCTCGGGAACAATGACTTGCCATCACCAACAGGCATTTTTAGTTTCATATTTAAAGTATCTTTTCAATTTTAAAATCATGTCATATATATTATCCATGTTTTATTTTTAAACATCAATTATGCATTTGTAACTGCAGGTTAAATGCATTTGTCACCTCTGAGCTGCATTAAAGAAATACATCTAAATGCCACATCAGATGCAGCTTCCTCTGCATTGCAAAGAAAGATTTGATTGGTTCTGATTTCATTTGATTGGTAACAGCCCTATAGTGTCTTATTATTCTAACTGAATTTGATTGATGTAATAATTTTACATAAAATTAGCATAGGCTACATTTTATTAGGTATGACAAAATTGCCCTTATTTAGGTACAAATGCAGATATAAAAGGTAAAAAAAAAATCCATTTAAACTTATTGGAAAATTAAATTTCTGTCAGTTCTGTGAACTAACAATCTCTCAAAATATAAAGAATAACAAAAGCTTCCGGAGTCAGCTGTCCACGGCAGTCCTAAACCAGCCAAGGTACCAGCACAATAACACGCTCAGCAAAATATCATCTGATCGTTATCGACAAAATCCCAGAAAATATTGAGATTTATTTTGTCAATACCCCACATAGAACAACATAATGCAAGTACCGTAAAAGGTTTTGCCTCGTGTTTTACTTATTTGTGGCATTTTTGTTAAGAATAATTAAATAATTAAATGGATGACTTAAAAATATTCTTTAATCACCTGTAGCATATTCATTCTAATGTAATATAACAGTCGCAATATAATGGTATAAACAGTCGCAGCAACCAGTTGCTCAACACGGAAATCGTTGAAAGAGTCGTTTACAAAGGAAACTTTCCACAAGTTCCTCTTTACCAGTGTCAAACTCTCACAACAGCCCATCCCTCTCATTGACATGATGTTGCTTTTTGAGCGTGCGTGGGTGTACGGCGCTTCCTACAATTTTTCTGCCTGCCAGTCTTTCATAAAGTTCCCCTTGTCTGCTTCAAAGGACACAAAGAAAGCCGCATGGCGGTGGTTGATGGCTACTAAAGGAGGATGGCTGTGTGGGTTTAGGGGTTTGTTGTTTTAAATGGATGAGGAATGTTCTCTTGTTCAGCTTGTCATTTATCTCCTGTCTCTGCAATTAAATCCACACAGAGCTTTGGGGTGGGAGTTTTTCTGTGTGACAAACATTAGCTTTGTGTCTGATTGGGTGGCAACTTTAATGGTACTATTAACAAGATTTAATAACCTCCACTAAGTAGTTGCACAAGGGAAGGACACATTATACCATCTTACACTGGATGTTTTTATTGATTTATTGAACGACTGATACGGGATCTTCAACAGCTGATGCCGATATTATGAGACAAGGATGAAAAAAAGCAAACTTGATGGTTCTAGGCGTACTGCAGAAAATGTGGAAAAAAAAGATTTTTAAATGATGCTTTGTTTGAAATTAAATATAGCTAACTGTGTTAATGTTGTTTTTGTTATTATAATAATAATATTTTCTAAGAGATTACTCTTGTGCTTCCTTGAATTGGCATTGGAGTGCTGCAGGACTGACGTCAAAGCCCTGAAGACTAATTCGCCACTGGTTCCCTCTATTTTCCTAAGGGTTTTTATAATGGGTATTTTCAATTTATGAATAAAATGAGGTACGGGTATCAGTTGATGTGATAATCTCAAAATACCACATAACAACCTGGTTAATCTGAATGTCTTTAATGATTGTCTTTTCTGATTTTTTTAATGGTCTTGTCAGATCAAGGTGAATGAATGCAATATCACCATTTGAAAGCAGAGAAAAACATTTTCCTAAAGTCTAAGCATCATCCTGAAAGTACCTTAGAGTAAAGATCAGAGATTTGTCTAGTTTTCTGCTATCTTCCAGAGACACACAATCTCACGGTCGCCTTTCTCCTCTGCTTGTTTAACTCTCACATTCGCCCCCAAGTTGCTTCGTCTCTCAATTCTAACTCTGTACTGACTCTACATCTTTCTTTTTTTACTCTCTCCCTTGCTCCCCCCCCCCCCCCCCCCCCCCCCCCCTCTCTCTCTCTCTCTCTCTCTCTCTCTCTCTCTCTCTCGCTCTCTGGCAGGCTGCTTCTGCAGTGAGTCAGTATCATGGAGGCTGGCAGTGGGGCTGCTGCAGTGGTGGGAAGTGCAGCTCTTGGACTGCTTGGAGCCACAGGAAGTCATGACATCTCTGACAGGTAAGACTCAATGTCTTTCCTCATCAGACCTCCTAGGGGGAGATCTCACCTGGGTTATTTTACTCGTTTAAGGTACCTGATTGTTTCTGTTTGTTTCTGTGTGTGTGTTGCGTTCTTGCTCCTGTGTGAGTTTTTGCGTCCCTGCCTCAGCATGCCCTTTGCTTCCCTGCTGTTTCATTCATAACTGTAGAGGTTATTTCTGTGTGCAGCGTGTGTGCGCAGCAAAGGCTTTGGCACGTACATCCTATTCCTCTCCAGGGGTTGAGGAGAAATGTCAGAAGTGCGAGCTCTAGGAGGTCCGCGCAGATGCAGCAGAAACTATGTAAGCTAAAGGTTTTTAGAGAGTTGTGTACATATATCCAACATAGTGTATGCAGAACAACATTACCCAGCTGCTAGCACTGATAAATACCCAACATGAGAACATTTATTTCTTCGGAATAACGTCATTCCTCATATATATCCCTGCCGTCATCAAAGCCCAGATTTTGCAGTCAGATAACATGGTGCTGAGTGCACAGTCTGTATGAAAATCCACGATGCTGAGTAGTAAAGCTGTGGCAGCCAATAAAAAGCGTTACAATGCCAGTACACTCCCACCCACCCATCCACTCTCACGGCTGAGCTCTGAGCGCAAGTCACATGATCTGCAGCGCTCACGAGAGCCTGGATGCTTTGGCTTCCTCTGAAATTCTGCCCTAAATCCCTCTCCTATCACCTTCCCGCCAACGGTTTTGGGCTCTGCAGCGATTGTCCTGTGTTTTGAGGATTATTGTCCAGCCATTTTAGCCCTCAGCCTCACTTGAACAGTCCAAATCTGGTATGCCTAAGGTTGCCATGGCAGCCACAGCTTAGCATATATTAAATATTAGCACAACATCAGCGAAAGAAGGCAAGAAAAAGGACAAGGGGAGGCAGCGTGTTCTCTCAGCTGTTGTGGAAAGCATTCCAGATTTGGTGGTCATTTTCATACACACCCATGCTTATGATTCATAGTCACTAGGGGAAATGCGTAAGCTGTGCTGAGGCTTTGCTTTCACAGTCCCTGGTACTCTGATGGCCTAGAGCTCTGCAATCCTTCAATATGCTGTCCTGCCGCTGCACCGCATGCGTATCTTAAATAAGCAGCCTCTAAAGTAGGACTATGACATTGAATAGCCTCCAGCTAGGCAAGTAAGCTTTTTAAAGTGCAGAACAGTCTGCAAAGAGTATGCAATAGTTAATTTTGTTGCCTAAACTTTGGTACCTTTCTTATCGACGTCTAGGTTGCAGTAAGAGACCTCTGAAGTAGATCAGTTAGTCGTGTGGCTATTTAATTGCCATTTAAGAGACTGTTATTATCCAAAGTGGCTTACTGTGCACTGATTGCAGGGCCAGTCTGCCCTGAGCAACTTGGAGGTTTAGTGCCTCACTGAAGGCCACTAAAGTGATAAAACGAGTTTGTGATCTTGGTCTACTTGGATTTTTAAACCACTGCCTTAATCCTTAAACATTAGATCTCTGTTTCCATGTAAGGCTCATTTTCACCCATCTCAACACCATACTGCTGAAGTGATTGCAGGTTAAGTGGGACTTTTGAACTATATCTTTTTTTTCACACGCAAATGCTTTTTGGGAGATACTGATAGTACTGACAAGCAGTTAATCGTGTAGTCGTAACTTATGCCTTATTTATGTTTTAGCTTTAATGAATGTGTGACTATCCATTTATTGATTGCTAGTTAACACTTTACAATAAGGTTGTATAATTCTAACATTAGTTAATGCAATTAGTAGTCATGATCTAACAATAAAAAATAATCTATACAGTGTTACCCTTGCTTAAAATTAATGCATACTACTGTTGTTGTACATGAACATTAATGCATATATTGAATGACCAATACTACATCATTGAACAATAACGACAATGCAACTGACAATAATGTGTGCATTGGCTCTTAATGTTTACAACCTTACTGTACAGTGTAACAAATAGTTACTTGATCAATGAAATCATTATGTTAACCTGCTAATAAAAGTAATTCTTTTACCAGCCAATCTGCAATAGTAGTGGTGCATGTTTGCTTTGCTTACAGCCTGTGAAGACAATGAAGCACAAAGATGTAATGTCTATTTATTGTCTCTCTATATTATTATTATTTATTTTTTTTTACATTCAGTTCAGGCTGCAAATTCACAACTTGGGTAAAATAAAATGTCTTTTGATGTGGTACTGTAGATTCATAGCGGCACAAGAAAAATAATTAATTTATTTATTGAGTTCTCTGTAAGACATGCCTCGCAGATTTGCTTTTAGTGTTCATTAAAATAAACTTGTGTTAGCCCAGAATCTTCTTTTGTCCGTGATTGGGTAATACTGAGCAAACAGGGGAGTGCTCTCTGCTTCCTGAAATATTGCATGCTGACAGAGTGCATTTCTACCAGCATTTTTATATCAGTTGACAATTTGTTCGTCCTCACAGTGACGAAGCATTCCTGCAGGACTTGTCCCTGCGTGAGATAGAGCACTGCGTGTAAAGCAGTACTTCTCCCAAAAATTAACATTCTGTCATTATTAAACAGTCTCATGTCTTCACAAACCTGCTATTCTGTTATTCATAGAAAACAAAACTAGAATTGTAAGTAACTTTATCTCTTTTCCAAATCACCAAAAAACAATGATAACCCTCAATGATACTGATAACCCTCCTTTTTTTGGTATTTGCATGACAAAAACTTTCCTCAAAGGAAAGAATGTCATAAGGGTGAGTAAATAAAGATAGTTTTTGTTTTTGGTGAACTATTTTATGTGATATAACATAACTATGTGAAAGCAAGCGAGAATGTTTAGTCTTATTTTGATGCCCCAGTCCTCCAGTAGACCATTTCATTTCTCCGAAATCGTAGAGTTGCAGAAGCATATGGTCTCTGACTGTGCTGTTGATTTCAGTGCCAGTATCCTCTCATGTTAAAAACCATTTCATTTTTAGTGAGTTTAATAGGAAAGTGTTACTCTGTGTGGGCTGGTTTGACTTGCATTACTTCACTGCCACTCTGCCACTAGAGTTTGCAGATAGAAAGTGCCCCTGTAGGGCACAGCGAGCTCTAGGCCTGGTGTCTTCTGTGTGCACTGTTTAGAAAGGCTGGCTATTGTTTTGATCATTCCCAATTGAAAATGCCAAAATACTGTATGCTTGTGATTTGATATAATGTCAAATTTTTCATTTTTAATGAAAATGTTTTAAAATCATTTGTTTTAGGGGATGTTGCCTTGGGGCAGTGGTTCCCAAACTAGGGTATGTGAGGTGACACGTGAATAAAATGCTGAGTTTTGCCGTTCATTTAATTCTACCCAACCTTAAAATAAAATTAAATCAGAGCATGTATTTCTAACAGGCAAAATGCTGCATCTAGTGAAAAAGACAGGGAAATGGTACTGCCGTTAAAGGTCAAATACATGACTATCCAATCAAATGGCCTAATGTTTTGCGATCAAAACTGACTGCATCCACACAAGCAGCGTGCAAATGAGTAAGCTGACTTGTCAAATCGTGCTACATTACTGCCTTTTTTGACAATGTACATTTGTAAAAGTTGGGTTTTAGCACGCCACATGCTAGCATGAAGAACAAATATAGACACAGATTGTGCATAGGGATCGATTTAAGACTCAAACTCTCTTCAATGCAGACACATACCCTGTGTAGGTTCATTTTTAATGTTGATAAATTATACAAGCAAGAATGCAATTCTTCCAGAATATCCACACTATTGCAAAGGTGACTGATTTTGTACAACGTTTAAACTTGCAAAAAGGTAATATTAAAGCTGCAGTCCGTAGTTTTTTCCTCTGTCACCATCTCTGTTTGAAATCTGCAATTGCAGTTATTTGCGGAATTATCAACATTACGTGGGTTGTGCCTCGGCACGGCACAGCGGGAATGAATCCAATGTTTTGAGGAGAATGTGCGGCTGGATACTGTCATTCGGAATCACAGATTCTACTTTTTGGAAGTATGACCAACATAAGAATTTTCACTGGAAAATATGATCTGAACAAGTAACATCCACTTTTGTTCTGACCAACTAAGGAAAAAAAAGCATTGCAGTCAATCGTACTGATTAAATCTAACGATCGCTTATATCACCAAATTATAATTTGTTCTCAAATTGTTAATATTAACAACATCAGCATTGTCTGTGATTACATTTAATGCCCTTCCGATATTTATCCTTGTTTTCGCATAGGCCCGGTTGCAGTCTCTTTTTTTCTGTAGCCAGTCCGAAGTCTTTTGCATTTTACAACGGGTGAATCTCAAGTTGTCACTGGTGATTGTCGAACCTTTCTGGATCCGCCATCTAATTGATTACTTTAATTGTATCAAGTGCTGTGAGAAAAGGCTATAAATCTCCACCTCCAGCATCCTCACACGCAATATAGCCTACTAGCCGAGACTTCTCCTTTATGTGAACAGATGTGACGTAATGACGAAAATGTCGTCATTACGTCCAGTACCACTGGAATTAAAAACATTATTACAAGCTTACCATTTTGAATCGAGCCAAGGCAAGCAGATAGTTTTGAACACTGGCTGTTTATCTACCTACTCAAATTTATTTTGGATAATTTTTAACCCAAAAAGGTTACGGACTACAGCTTTAAGTGATGTACATTTTAAACCGTTTTGTCAATACTATTTGTTCTATTATACAACAAAATAATAGTTCCAATGAAATCCACCGCAGAACTGTTGTGTCTCCAAGCAACACACAGCGTTATGTGAACGAATCTGCTGCTTTGAATGAATCGGGAGAGTCAATGATTCATATCCCATTCATAAATTCAGCCACTTGCTGCTTTACTTAATGAAAGAATAACTCGATGACTCACTCATTAAGACCTACTGCTGGTTTTAGTTTACTATTTAAAAGTATCACTTCATTTTTTTTTAAAATCATTATCTCATAAAATTATTTTATTATTAATAGTAATTAACTTAATGGAATTATAAGAATTTGACACAAAACATAACATACATTTAATAGGGTTAGAAAAACTTTGCCTTTATAAAAATCAACCTGAAAATCAATTTAAGGGGGCAAATCTTGTCCCTTAATGGAAAATGTGGAAGAGAGGGGGTACGCAGAATGATGTTAAATGCTTTACATAGAAGGGGGAATCTCCTCAACCACCACCAATATGCAGCATCCACCTGGATGATGCGACGGCAGCCATGTTGCGCCAGAACTCCCTCCACACACCAGCTAACCACTAACCTCTTGAAAAAAAAGAATGCATTGTGGTCTGATAAACCTGTCATAAAATTAAATGTTTTAGTAATTATTTCAGGTCGATTGACAAAGAGTAAATCTATTAATGTTTTAGAACGTGAAGTTAGCCGAGTGGGCTGTTGAATTAATTGTGTGAAATTAAAGCGATCTGTAGTTTCTTTAAGATGTTTTCTAACCTTCTTTTCATTCCAATTTATGTTAAAATCACCAATAATAATTATTTCTTTATTTAAATCACAATATTTGAGAAGAGTTTTAAATTTTTCATAGAAATCCAACTTTGCAGATGGTTCACGATATACACATATTATGGTAAATGACATTGAAGATGAAAGGGATACATCTACTCCGACAACTTCAAGTTGAATATCCTCTGGCCATACAATCTGTTTACTATTAAAAACATCTCTCACATACAACAAAACTCCTCCGCCCCTACCGTGATCCCTGTTGTAAGGATTCAGGGCGGATCTAATCCGTGGGGAATTTGCATAAATTAATTAATAATTGGTAATTAATAATTATTCATACATGTTTGGATTAGATCAATCTTACATTGAATTTACTCTCCCTCTAAGGGAGGATCTATCACTTTACCTGCATGCATACGTGTATCCTTGCATTTTAACTACAAGTTGATTGCATAGATCACGTTTTACAGACAGGTAAAATTTAATTAGCTCAATTGTCAGATTAATATTGGGGGAATCCCACATATCATCTTACTTCATAGGATTTCAGGAAACGCAATTCTCTGGCCAGAAGAACTGGGTTTTCTGCCCTATAAACACATACTCTTTAAAAGTATTTTTATTTTATAAAGCAAAGCCGTAGCTTGATCTATTCATTTCAGAGACCTGGAGTATGAGCAGACACAGTAACATCAATCAAAATGAATATAATGGATTTAATAAAGGCATGACTACTTATGTATTTACTACGGTTACATGGGATATATGTATTTACAAACACATAGACAACAATGAACAATACAATAAGACATCAATGAACGAGAAATGCATAAAGTTTGGACAATGGATAACGTACACGCGTGAGCGAGTAAGAGAGAGAGGAAAGGGGATGGGGAGAGAGAGAACAGAGAAATTGGGAGAATTTCATTGGCAGGAAGACATTCACCTCTCCGATTACAACACGGAACATCATCTTAAAACTTCTTAGAAGCTCTATAAAGAGATTTATACTTGCAATCAACGTATGTTATGGTTTCTCTCTGACTGTGCCGAAACATTCCTGTACGGCCCTGTCTGGCCGCGTGAGCTGAGTCCTTTGGGTGTGAGGAAGCGTCACGTGGGCTGCGTGGCGCGCGTGTTGAACGGAGGTTTACAGTCTTTGTTGTAACATTTCCAAAGGGAAATAGTTCGGCTAGGTTCGTTTCACTTCGTGGAAGTGAACTGAGTCGGCTACGGAAAACAAAACTTTGACTAACAAAAAGGGAATAAAGATCTCTACGGGGAAATCACGCGGAGTTAACGTTGCATCTTTCCATGGCTTTTGAAGAAGCGTGTGTGTCTCTCGGTCCGTGCGCGTGTTTCTCCTTCAAAGAGAGCGCGCGCTCGTTTAAAGGTCCCTGGTAGATGGATTTGCTGAAGAGATATGTCACGGTCACGGGGTTTCCTTTTCAATCGTCGATTGGAATTAAACACAGAGACTTATCTACAAATGAAAAACACAACTAAACTAGAAACAAATAAAAGAAAGGCGAAGAGCTCGCCCGGAGGCGAGACGTTACATCATGACACGGGAGGAAGAGAGCGAGCGCAGGGGAGAAGCGTCATTTATAACACTATGAGAAATCCAGCCTCTTCCTGTTGGCTTGGCCAATTAGAGGGTTGGAAGTTTACAGGCGGGACTTTGGGTTTTATTTCTCTTTGTCTTGTCAGACTGCTTGTCTAATTAAATTATGACCTGTGTTAGGAAGGGTCATTTCTACTGCAGAGATGTGTTATGCACATAATCATACCTTTTACGGTGTGTTCATACATATATCTGGCTGAGTCAAGTCAAGGGCATTTTTACGATATCAAACACGACTGTTATAGGTAAACATTTACATTAAAAATACACCTAGGGTATTTATAATTCACTTTTAAGTTACGGACAAATTATAGTCATTACAATGTGACATGGGCAAATGGACACACATAAAAACACATCGAATATATCGGGTTAAATGTCTTTTAAAGAAAAGAAGTTTCTTTCTCTTTGAACATCAAATTCCAAGTCAGTCATACAAGTGTCTCGTTACAGGAAACCACGCTCTGTCCTGAGTGTGGGTGTCAGCTGTGGGGGAGGTGTGTGTGTGTGTGTGTGTGGTGTGTGTGTTTGTGTGTGTTTTTTTCAAGTTCCAGGCCTTTTGGGGCTAAAGGCTTTGGGATTTTAGCACGATGGTATTTAGTTATTCAGATTCACCCTGGCCCAGTCCTTACACTGTCATTCCTGTACACATTATACCCAGGCATATTTACAACAGAATCTGGGCACTTTTTTTTATTCTGAATGTATGGTATATTTTTTCATATTTGTATGGTCATGACAGCGATGGTGCTGTCACTTTACCTTGTTGTTGCATCTTCAAAAGTGCACAATAAAATGTGACACTGAATTTGAAACAGCACATTGTAATTTCTGTATCTATTATCAAAGTATTTATTAGTAATAAAGTGGAAATTAGTAGAAATGTGAATATTTGGTTAGCATGTTGATTTACGGTGTGTTCCTCTAAATTTTCTGGTTGTGCCCCTAAAATTTTCATTTGTTGGCCACTGTGCTTCTAGTGAAAAAAGTTAGTCTGGAACCCAGGACTGGATGTAAAATTCAGTCGCACACACTCAAATTTTGGTCGCAAAACGCAGTCTGGAGCCCTGATATGGCTGCTGTCGTAGAAGAGGAGGAGCTCTGATACATAATCTTTTCTTGTTATTTTGCCCTCTCTTTTTCCTTCTATAATCGGCGTTAATGAATTGCTGACTCTGGATAGAGGTGATTTCATGATTTATGAAGGCCCAGCATGAACTGCAGTGGCCTCAAGGAGTTAACGACTTCCATTGGGATGCGATGAGGATATTGTGACAACACAATGGCGGACACTCCATCTCGACCTAAGAAACATCCCAATTATCTCTGTTGTCCTGCAGTGGCTTAAACGCTACCTTTCACACTGTTGTAATCAAGATTCACTAGGCCAGAATGGTACCATATTCAAAGTTGTTGCTGTTGCACAAGTTACACAAAATCAGCAGATTTATTTAAATTGTGATTGAGAAATTCTGGGTAATTGCTATTGTTGAGAGAAAAGCTGGGTAATTTAGATTTGTGATTAAATTGAGAAATGTTAATGTGACTAGCACCTATTTAGACAGATTTGTGAACAATATTTGAGAGAAATAGGCCTTTTGTGTACATAGAAAAAGTCTTAGATCTTTGAGTTCAGCTCATGAAAAATGGGGGCAAAAGCAAAACTGTTGCGTTTATAATTTTGTTCAGTGTAGATGCAAATGTGACAAATAAAAATGCATGGTATTTTTTCATCAGGTATCATTTCTTAAAAGTATGCGCTGTGGTGTCCGATTCACAGACAAATTACTCTTATGACATGGTTCTTTTTTTTTTTGTGAGTCAGTCAAAAACATGCATAGAAACCACTTCAAACTCTCTGCTGAAAAAATGATTTGAATCGGGCTGTCAGTGAATCGTTCAGAACCATTACTAAGTTCACAGTTGAGCTGAACCGTGAGTCATTTTATACATGAATGCTATTTAAAATTGTTAAAAAAACAACAACAACTATTTTATTGGTTATAATTTAACATATGAAGTCCAATAGGCATCTATTACTCAATGAACTGAAGCACTTTTCAAATATTACCTTTACCAACCTGGTCTGTAATTAGTCAACTGAAGTAATTTGCCTCTTAAATGTTTCATTTTAGGAGCTAATGGCTCCTTGGTCATTTTTTTCTGGCTGCTATGAATTATTGTGTAATGTCAAATTGTCAGTACCTGACAGTACACCGCTTGTATCTGCTGCTAAAAGCGTAATCAGATTAGCTAAATTTATACAATATAATAAGCATGCAGGGAGTGGTGGATTTGTAGTCATTTTTGATTGGCAGGAGGTCCAATTCTGCAGAATTTTATTGTGAAGTTGTGCGGATGCAGATTCTGTGTGGGCCTGTCATTAGCATATCTCTCTAACCTCACCCTAGAATACCCTGCTCATCTCCACATGTACGTGATGGAATCTCCTGCTCCATCACACCATGCCTCATTGAGCACTCTTGTTCCATGAGTGATTCACTAACCAAAATACACACAGGCCCGTGGCCGCTGTGCATTGTAGTTCAAGCAAATGAGATTAATCATGTTATTGATTTAAGCACTGAAATTGGTTGCACCTGGATCAGCGAAGAGTCCTGGCAGCAGTGTCATCATGCAGCACACTGTTGCTTTCTGGACATCCTCCACCCTGGTGATTATGGATGCAAACTCTGCTGTGTCAGAACTACATGGAGGATGGCAGTTTGAGGTCATCAACGTATGGATAACCCAACCTGCTCTATTTCCCTTCGAAGTGCTGGATCTGTGTTCATGTGAGCCTGAAACTGGCAGCAAGAGTGAGATCGGATATATACAAGTCAGTTGGGACCACAGTCACCAAGCAAACCATTGGTAACACACTATGCCGCAATTGATTGAAATAGGGATGCTCATATTGACCATTTAACCGTTAACCGAAAGTAAAAATTTTGACCGATTAATACTATCAGTTAAACTGTATAACTGATATATTTGTTAACTCACGGGGCGCGTCGACACGCGCAACCACACGTGCCTACAGACATTTCGCTGAGCAAGCAAAATGAAGAGAGCGAAAGGAAGTAGGCCTACTGTGTGGGACCATTTCGACAGAAAGGGCGACTTTGTTACTTGCAAAATATGCTACACGGTATTAAAATACATCAGTAGTTACCAGTACAATGCAATATCACTTGCAGAGGAAACCCCCACTAGCAAATGAAAGTCGCTTCCCGAAGCTGGCCATTCTAGCAAGACGTTATCTCTATTCCTGGGACATCTGTTCCATCGGAGAGGGTGTTAGACCCGCGGCAGAAAACTCAACAGGCTGCGCTCCATACTAACCCCACATCATGTAGACATGTTACTTTTTTTAAATAAAAACTTGACAATGTGTTGATTGAGGTAGGCCTGTTATTTTTATTTGATGAGAAAACTTAGTCTGGAGGAAAAAAAATTGCTGTTTTTTTTTTTCAAAGCTTCAAACGGATTCAGTGATTTCTTTTTGTCATCTTAATTTGTTAAATATTTAAGTTAAAAAAAATATTTAGTGTAGGCCTATTTTATGTTTTTTATTTATATTATTTTATTCTGTTTTTCTCTGTTGTCACTGTCAAGTGCGTGAAAATTTGATGTGAATCCGGGTTTTGTTGTTGTTCTGTTCTGTTGTTTGCACGTTAAAATAAACCCGTGAATTTTTATTTTATTTTATTTTTTTAAACGGGTCACAGGCACTCGTCAATTTTATTTTTATTGAATTCAATAGGCTATTATAAACTTATCAGTTAACAGTTAATACTCGGATAACGAGTGACGGTTGTCGGTCGGGAAAATTAACCGAAATGAGCATCCCTAGATCGAAATCCTGCAGCGCCCGCTAGGTCTCCCTGCTCAAGAAGGCACATGTACAGGCCCGTCTGAAGTTTGCTAATGAACATCTAATGATTCCAAGAAGACTTGGGAGAAAGTGCTGTGGTCAGATGAGACCAAAATTGAGCTCTTTGGCATCAACTCAACTAGTCATGTTTGGAGGAAGAGAAATGCTGACTATGACCCCAAGAACACCATCCCTACAGTCAAGTACGGAGGTGGAAACATTTTGCTCTGGGGCTGTATCTCTGCTAAGGGTACAGGATGACTTCACCGTTGTCACGATGTGGTTGAGACAAGGAAGAAGCAGGATCCACTTGCAGCACACTTTATTAAACAAACTCCAAACTTGACAAGGACTCAGACAGGGAACAGGACTCAGGAACAGAACAACCAACATGAACACTACAACATCAAGAACTCACAAGGACTGGACTGAAACACAGGGTTTAAATACAAGGGCAAACAAGCTAAACAAGATGACAAGGGGGCGTGGTTAATCGGGGACACCTGGGAAGGCTAATAGAGATAACGGGGAGCGGGAAACAGGACTAAACCAAAAACACAAAGAACGGGGAAACAGAGAATTCATAACAACCGGATTGAGGGGCTGATGGACTGGGCCATATACCGTCAAATCTTGTACAAGAACCTCATATCAGCTAGAACACTGAATATGGGTCGTGGATTGGTCTTCCAGCATGACAGTGACCCAAAACATACCTCCAAGGCAACAAAGGAGTGGCTCATGAAGAAGCACATTAAGGTCTTAGTTTAGGGTTAAGAGAGTATCTGTAAAGAGGAGTGGACCAAAATCCCTCCTGAGATGTGTGCAAAATTGTTGACCAACTACAAGAAACGGCTTACCTCTGTGTTTGCCAACAAGGGTTTCTCCACCAAGTACTAAATTGTTTTGCTTGGGGATCAAATACTTATTTCACTTACTGAAATGCAAATCAATTTATAACCTATGTATAATGTGTTTTTCTGGATGTTTTGGTTGATATTCTGTCTCTATCCGTTAAAATAGAACTACCATAAAAATTATTGACCCTTCATTTCTTTGTAAGTTGGCAAACTTACAAAATCAGCAGGGGATCATATGATTATTTTCTCCACTATGTGTGTGTGTATGTATATATGTATATATATATATCCGCTTTCCGACCGGAGGGACTTTTGCAGTTCCTAGAACCTAACGTTCCTATAACCCTTTTTTTCGCGTGTTCCGACCGGACTAAGTTGGGGATTTTTTAGTTCCTCAGACCGTAGTTCCTATAACTCTTTCAGTACCTAGTCTAGAGCGAGGACTTTTTTAGTTCCCTTTCCCTAGGTCTACGTTGATTTGGTTCAACTTATAAGTCACGCCCACTGTCAACACATTTTCTTCACTGTCTGTTGCAATTCGCCTGTGTAGGCTATGCTAACTCATAACTTAAGACAAACATAACGCATTCAACCAGCTAATTGCTAATGCTTGCTAAACTTACCTGTCGTTTTGTTTGCCTCCTGCGCTCTGCTCTTCTATCTTCTTCCATTATATAACTTAAGATCATATTACGCTGGAGCCTTCGTCTTCTGTGCTTCTCTGTACAGAACTCAAGCATAGTCTTTAAACGCCGCCGTTCGTACTCGTTATTAAGGTCCCGGCAAGGCAGAACAGGAACATTCCGATAGCCTCCTCCATGCTGGTTTGTTGTTGTTGTATGTGGCGCCGCCGCCGCCGTGCTTGCGTCACTCCCTCACCCCTCCTACCAGTTCCTATGGCCACTTGGCCAGTGCGAACGCAAACAGCAAAACCGAGTTTGGGGGAGAGTAGTTCTCAGAACTGTTTAGAAGTGGACAGTTCCTATAACTAAGTTCCTGTAACTACTTGGTCAGAAAGTGCCTTATATATATATATATATATATTGTGAGGAAAATAAGAATTTGAACACCCTGCTATTTTGCAAGTTCTCCCGCTTGGAAACCATGGAGGGGTCTGAAATTGTCATCGTAGGTGCATGTCCACTGTGAGACATAATCTAAAAAAAAAAAATCCAGAAATCACAATATATGATTTTTTAACTATTTATTTGTATGATACAGCTGCAAATAAGTATTTGAACACCTGTCTATCAGCTAGAATTCTGACCCTTAAAGACCTGTTAGTCTGCCTTTAAAATGTCCACCTCCACTCCATTTATTATCCTAAATTAGATGCACCTGTTTGAGGTCGTTAGCTGCATAAAGACACCTGTCCACCCCATACAATCAGTAAGAATCCAACTACTAACATGTCCAAAGACACTAGAGACAAAATTGTACACCTCCACAAGGCTGGAAAAGGCTACGGGGAAATTGCCAAGCAGCTTGGTGAAAAAAGGTCCACTGTTGGAGCAATCATTAGAAAATGGAAGAAGCTAAACATGACTGTCAATCTTCCTCGGACTGGGGCTCCATTCAAGATCTCACCTCTTGGGGTCTCAATGATCCTAAGAAAGGTGAGAAATCAGCCCAGAACTACACGGGAGGAGCTGGTCAATGACCTGAAAAGAGCTGGGACCACCGTTTCCAAGGTTACTGTTGGTAATACACTAAGACGTCATGGTTTGAAATCATGCATGGCACGGAAGGTTCCCCTGCTTAAACCACATGTCAAGTCCCGTCTTAAGTTTGCCAATGACCATTTGGATGATCCAGAGGAGTCATGTGAGAAAGTCATGTGGTCAGATGAGACCAAAATAGAACTTTTTGGTCATAATCCCACTCGCCGTGTTTGAAGGAAGAAGAATGATGAGTACCATCCCAAGAACACCATCCCTACTGTGAAGCATGGGGGTGGTAGCATCATGCTTTGGGGGGGTTTTTCTGCACATGGGACAGGGCGACTGCACTGTATTAAGGAGAGGATGACCGGGGCCATGTATTGCAAGATTTTGGGGAACAACCTCCTTCCCTCAGTTAGAGCATTGAAGATGGGTCGAGGCTGGGTCTTCCAACATGACAATGACCCGAAGCACATAGCCAGGATAACCAAGGAGTGGCTCTGTAAGAAGCATATCAAGGTTCTGGCGTGGCCTAGCCAGTCTCCAGACCTAAACCCAATAGAGAATCTTTGGAGGGAGCTCAAACTCAGCAACAGCCCAGAAACCTGACTGATCTAGAGAAGATCTGTGTGGAGGAGTGGGCCAAAATCCCCCCTGCAATGTGTGCAAACCTGGTGGAAAAACTACAGGAAACGTTTGACCTCTGTAATTGCAAACAAAGGCTACTGTACCAAATATTAACATTGATTTTCTCAGGTGTTCAAATACTTATTTGCAGCTGTATCATACAAATAAATAGTTAAAAAAATCATACATTGTGATTTCTGGATTTTTTTTTTTGATTATGTCTCTCACAGTGGACTTGCACCTACGATGACAATTTCAGACCCCTCCATGATTTCTAAGTGGGAGAACTTGCAAAATAGCAGGGTGTTCAAATACTTATTTTCCTCACTGTATGTATATATATATATATATATAAAAAAAATGTGTGTGTAACGGTCACCAGCTGGAGTGCCCTTGAGAGCCACCAGAGGGCACTCCACATTAGACTATTGTCATTCCCTCACAAACTACATCTCCCATAATTCTCTGCCTGGACTCATCAGCACTCATTGTATCCACCTGTATGTCATTATCTTGTTTATTCACCCCATATGAGCCTGGTTTTTACATTCATTCCCTGCGAAGTCTTGTTAGTTGTTTACACTGCATTTCTGAGTGTTTCCACTGTTTTCCATCTTCCTGGTTGTTGATATCTGCCTGTGTCCTGGGGCCTGTACCATGATGGTAGTTGAACAAACTTAGGGTTGCAGGATTAGCGCAATTCACTTATTAAATAAAAGTATTAAAATATTAAGAATTTAAACAAATTTAAATCACATTATGAAATAAATGTTTTTTTTCCAAAACATGTTGGCCACAGTTATTGGTACCCCTAGAATTTTTTACAAGTAAAATATCTCTGAAGTATATTCCCATTAATGTTTACCTTTTTTAGCACACCAGGGTGACTAGGAACATGAAATTGTCCAGCCATGACTTCTTGTTTCACAGGAGTTTAAATATGAGGAAACACAAAGGCCAAATTCCCTTAGTCATCCTTTACAATGAGTAAAACCAAAGAATATAGTTCTGATGTACATCAAAAGATTTTTTAAGAATCACAAAATAGAAAGTGGCTGTAAGAAAATAGCTAAAGAATTGAAAATCCCCATTTTGACCATCAGGGCAATAATTAAGTTCCAATCAACTAAAGATGTTACGAATCTGCCAGGAAGAGGAAGTTTATCTATATTGCCTTAATGGATGGTGAGGATGAAAGTTTGAGAGGCCAAAACTCTTCAAGGATCACAGATGGAGAATTGCAGAGATTACTTGAGTCTTGGGGTCAGAAAGCCTTAAAAAATTTTTTTTTTTTAAATCAAACAACCCCTACATCACCACATGTTGTTTGGGAGGGTTTCAAGAAAAATTCTCCTCGCTCATCCAAAAACAAACTTCAGCAAATTCAGTTGTCAGACATAACTGGAACTTCAAATGACACAGGGTTCTGTGGTCAGATGAAACTAAAAAAATATATTTTTGGCAGCAAACATGCTAGTTGGGTTTGGTGCACACAAGGATAAAAAGTACCCCATGTGTGCAATTTAATATACCGTTGGATCTTTAATGTTGTGGGCATATTTTTCTGCTGGAGGTCCTGGACTTCAGATACATGGCATCGTGGATTCTATCAAATATCAACAGAGAAAAATCAAGAAAAAAATCAAAACCTGACGCCTTCTGCTAGAAATCTTATAATGGGCCGTGGTTGGATCTTCCATCAGGACAACGATCCAAAACAAACATCAAAATCAACCCAAAAATTAGTTACAGAGCACAAAATGAAGCTTCTGCCATGACCGTCCCAGCCCCCTGACCTGATGAGTGGGGTGAACTGAAGAGGAGAAGCACCAACATGGTGCACACACACACATTCAATTCTTTTACTTCAATGAAAGGTTAGATTTTTGGCAATTTTTTTAATGAAAGATCAAAAGGATAAACGATGCAGATTTATTTTTTAGAGCCCGTTTTGATCATATTTACCAGGGGTGCCATTAATTCTGAGCATGACTGTATATATATATATATATATATACACATAGTGTGTGTAAAATTATATTTAAAATTTTATATAAAATATATCAGTTTGAGCGGGAATGACGGCTACATTCGTATAAGTGTTTGCATGTGCCACGACTCACGGCAGCTCACGTTTGCGTGTGTCAACCACAATAAGCTTGCGGAGCAAACTTGTCAATCCATGACGCAGTGAAAACTGACCAATAGGGGGACAGTTTTAATCTCATGTGACTTGTAACATTTTGGTGCACTTTGAAACGTTGCCTTGTGAAAGTGAACCAAACCAAGAAAATGCAACATTGGAACAAATTAAGTCCCTGATTCGAAATTAAGCGAATGATCTACAGGTCTGAAAACGCCCTAAGATTGTTTTTTGCATTGTCTAAGGTCCTTCTTTGATGTTCATTTCTGGTCATCTTCAAGATAATTTTGTTAGTAAATGATAAATATCAGATGAATATGAGTGATTTTAAATGGGTAATTTCTGTACATTGCTCCCAGTCGTAATATCTCGAGCATCTTCCCTGGCACATTCTTTATGGCGAGAACCATTTTCACTGTGCTCCATAAAGCCTCAGCATAATTAAAGGTCTTACAAGGATGCAAAACATGTCATTAATTTAGCCCATATTTGTGTGGTGGTGTCAAGTTCTTGTTTATTGTAAAATGGCAACATATAGTTAAAGTAAAATACAGGCACACTTTCACAGTTTATGACATTTGCTGGATGTACTATTGTGCCGTAAACTGTAGGATCACTTATTAAACTCCAACGCAAGCGTCTCTGCTTAAAGTAGATAGATAAACATTCAAAGCCATTTTCCAGGTCATCCAGATTGGTTTATTCCATATCGTATAACTTTTATGTAATTCATTCCATGTCTTTTTATGGAAACAATTTTCTCTTTTTTGTCAGAACATCCCCCACTTTGGAAAGTGTAACTGTACCACTGACCGCGCTGCGCTTTTCATCTCTGATCAGCGGTGGTTTGTCATTTTGCCAATGTGAGACAAGCCAGACTGCTACTTTGTCTCTCCCACCCTCTCATTCATCAGGGTTGGAAGGAAATAATATCTTTGCTTTCTTTCATATCACCCATTAGAGCAAATGACTTTTTTCTGTTATTTTTTAAAGTAAATCAACAGCATCTACTTTTCTAGGCTGCAGGCATTTTCAAAAGAAAACTGAAGATATCCTTGACTTAAATTGGCAGATATCCCTCCATGCTGTTGTAGTGATCTCACTTTGATTCCCTGCTGTGGATGCTGGATAATAATTTTTCCCTTTCGTGTCACTGTGATTAGTTTCGACATCTCGGCTAATTGAAATGATGCTGCCATTAACACCTCTGTGAAGGATGGGATGTTCTAAATCACCGCCTTACATAGAGGACGTGTCATTTTTGCTGTCACACTGCCTATCTGATATTCTACTCTGCTCCGCTGTCATAATTGTCAAAGGCAGGCGCAAAGCAGGCTATATCCGTTTAGTTCACAGGCTATCAGACTGACCCTGCTGCTTCTCTCTCTATATATCCCATCCCCTCCCCTCTCCCCTCAGGGGCCTGAGACCTGGACGTCACCCGGAAGAAGACGATATCGTGCCAGAGCTTGCCAGAAGCATCCACCCCCGAGAGCGACCTGACTGGGAGGAAACCATCAGCGCAATGGTGAGAAGCCAAGTGCTCAGTCTCGCACAAATTCAGCGACTCCCTCCCACACCCTACGTTTACAATTGCAGTAGTAAAGAGAGCAGATAGCATACCCTGAAGCTGTGAAAATTAAAGACTGACTGGTAGGGACAGCCATAATTCTTTTATACAAGATCCATATTACCGTATTTTCCGCACTATAAGGCGCACTTAAAAGCCTTTAATTTTCTCAAAAAACGACAGTGCGGAGCGCCTTATATATGGATGGTGAACACACGTTCACCAAGACAGGGAGACAGCGCCGGACGACTTACGCCACTATCTGGCAATGGATCGTGGATGCCTGGGCTGATATATCAGTCTCAACTGTGATCCGAGCTTTCACGAAGGCAGGAATAATCTCTTTATTCAGCCAGTTCACATACCCATATTTACTTCCTGTTCTCGGTCAACGTCCACAATAGTTGATTGTCGAGTTCGCGCGCGCGATCAAACCTCCTCCGTGTGTTCAACATCTGATTCGGATGAACTATCCGAACTATCCATTTGAGCTGATATTCTCAGAACACCACACAGCACCGTCATCAGCTGACAGTCTGAGTCTCCACTGTTGCTTAGTTACCAATGATCGCGCGCGCGCACTCGACAATCGCCTGCTGTGGACTTCGACCGAAAACAGGAAGAAAATACGGGTATGTGAGCTGGCTGAATAAACATCATTTTTATTCATATCTTTCACATTTACTGGAGCCAGATTCACCGTGTTCACTCACATGGCTGTGCACTTGTAATGACACATTAAGGTTGTTAAGAGGCTAAAAGCAGGTTTAAAACTTGTCCCGTTTAAGTCAACAAGGTGCAAATTTTAAAAAGAGGATAACACGGTGTAGGCAACACCGGTTTTTTGGCGTTGTTATCTGTACTGACAGCACTCCAAATTTACAAAAAATGAGCTCAATGTTAAAATTGACCGGAGTTTTCCTTTAACGTTTGAACAACGTTACCATGGGAGTGAACGGAGTTGTCAGAAAGCTTAATAAAGTTTGACTTTATCTGACTTTTTTGTTGACATCTAGTGGATGCATAACGCAAACCCAGTCAAACGTTTGACTGCAGTATCTTATGCGCCTTATAATCCGGTGCGCCCTATATATGAAAAATGTTCTAAAATTGGTCATTCATTGAAGGTGCGCCTTATAATCCGGTGCGCCGTATAGTGCGGAAAATACGGTAGTGCCATAGACTTACATTATTACCTGTACGCAGGAACATGCTCTTGTCAGATGCCTGCAGAGCGATAATGTAGATTTGGTCATTTATAGAGCAGCAGACACAAAGCAGAATTATTTATATAATTCATGCATTATGAAATAAAGGAATGAATGGACATGAAATGTAGATTTGAGTTTTATTGAGAATTATTTTAGGAAGGAGACTGCAGATTAATATGAGAGGAAACCAGATGCATGGAGTAATGGTCAATAATACAGTTTAGTGATCATTATGTAAAACATTCTAAAAACAGTCACTTTTAATAAATATATTGCATGCATGCTAAATAATATGATTATTTTCTATCAAATATGTAAAGCATAATGTAGTCTGTCATTCATTAATGTAAAATACACCCCGTCATGAAGCAGCTAACACATCATCTGACTCTTTTGCAATGAGTGATGACGTACAGTATATTGCAGAATATCCCAGGATGACCTATTAGAATGGAGTATTCGAGAGCAGTGTAGTAATAGATGACTGTATTTCACTGCTTTGATGATCTACACCATCTATAACGTTCTTTCCTCAGCCTTTGTCCATTACAGAATTAGTTCATGATGATTTCACCAGCACTGACATACTTGCATTCAGTGGTGCTGATAAAAAAAACTGTCTCCATAGCAACCTGACTGTTGGCTGATGTTGTTTTGAGCACAAATAGATTAGCGAAGACATCAAGGGAATCACCATGTATCGCCTCACTCTTATGATACATTAAGTTAATGCTCTTAGGTTCAGTTTTATAACATTGTGTACCAGGGTATTAATTTAACTCGTTAATTTTACTGTCAAGGTCATCAAGCTCTAGTCGCTGTTGTCTCTTCACTGTCGTGACCTAGTTTCACTGTCACTTATAGTGAAGTTGAGACTGTGATGATCAACAGACTGGGTGTTACAAATAATGAAACAGAACTAGATTTGGACCAGACCCAGTCTAGCTTTCACACCCATGTTTTACACCAGTAGAAACTGGTCTGTTCAGCCGCATGGCATATTTGAAGGCTGCATGGTCAGGAGACTTTTAATAATTCTGTGTCTGGCTTCTAAGAGCCACACTTTCAAAGCATTATTCATATTTCATGGGCATTCTGAATCACTAGCTTGTTTTGGTTGGCCTTGCCAGATGACTCTCTCATTTGTTAAGGAATTGAAGATAATTCAATAGAGCTTTATAAAGCATACCAGCTGTCAAAAGATTCAGATGCTGGACGCACGCTTAGCCTTTGTAGACAACAGTTCAGGGTCATTCAGCTTTTTGGCATATCTGTTTAACCTATCTTTGATCCTGTTGTTGCTTTTTCTTTCCTTCCATTACTCAGCATGTCTGTTCTATATGGTGCCTACAGGTGCTCAGTGGTGTTAAATGATATTCTTATTATACTGTGCTGTGGTTTTTAAAGATGACACTGTGTGTGTAAGAGGGATTTGTCTCTCTTGAGCTCTTCTTTGCATAAAGATTTGGGAGGAGACTGTCCATGTCCTGTTAAAAACTATATTCAAGTGCTTTATCATTTGGGCCAAGCCCCTGCCCATATATAATGCATGAGTATTAGTGATTGTATTGTAAAATTCTGAATTAAAAATGTAAAATCACATGCTTGCCTTTAGCTGATCACATGCTGATCCCTCTTTCAGGCACGAAGTGCTGAAATTCCAGAGCTGACCTCTGAGCCTCTCATGCGCTCCTGCAGCAGCACTGCCAGTATGAAGGTGAAGAATGTTAAAAAGTAAGTGTCAAACATTTACACACCCAAAGTCACAAAGGTTTCTATATTATCCTCATGTTTCCAATAGCTGAATATTAAACTTACCGATCTGTGATCTTTTCAGACTCTCATTCACCAAGGGCCACTTCCCAAAGTTAGCCGAATGTGCCCACTTCCATTATGAAAATGTTGACTTTGGGACAATACAGGTAAGATCTTAAGCCCTTTAATAACAGTAAACCTGCTTTAACTACAGAGTGGCTCTCAGTGACTGGACTTGAAAGGGACAATGTTGAAAATGAGGCAAAAGGGGAGATTAAATTCTATTGTGCATGCGTGTTAGTGTGCAATAAAATGTCAAGGGTGTGCAGATAACACCAGAGTGCCACAGCTGGGAGAGGAAAAGCAGCGTGTCTCTAATGCAAGGCTCCAGGGAATTGAAAAGTGAGGATCAATGTGATATAACATCCCTCTCAAACCTGCAGTAGCACTCTTGCAGATGACTATATCCTCTACTAGGGCTGGGCATCCTCAGCTACTTCACCATACATTACATCTCGATACGTGTCACAATTCAGTCATGATGCATCGCTATATCATAATTGTATCAACTGAAACTGGGCCAGAGGCGTGACAGAAAGACTCAGTGTGATGGCAAGAGAGTGTATTTGTTGCATCTGTTTCAATCTCTTCACTTTAGTCCAGCATCGTGTCACACTGAGAGACACCGGTTTTAGAGTTTGCACTTATTTAGGTAACATCCATCTTCACTAAATGTAGGAATAAGTTCATAACATGAGACACTGTTTAATATGCATATATATATATATACTGTTTATTATGTATATATATATATATATATATATATGCATAATAAACAGTGTCTCAGTACATCCCAGATGCTAAATTGAATTGAGATGAGGGGAATTTGGAGCCCAGAGCAACACCTTGAACTTTTCATCATGTTCCTCAATTCATTCCTTAACAATGTGCGGTGTGGCAGGGTGCATTATCCTGCTGAAAGAGGCCAGATCCACTAGGGAACACCATTGTCATTAAGGGGTGTACTTGGTCTGCAACGATGTTTAGGTAGGGGGCACATGTCTAATTTACGTCCACATAAATGGCCAGAGTCAGGGTTTCCCAGCAGAACATTGCCCAGAGCATCACACTCCTAAAAAAAATAAAATACTATGGAAGCCAATGGGGTATATCAACTGTCTGATTACCGACATTCTTCAAAATATCTTCTTTTTTGTTCAGCAGAAGAAAGAAATTCATATAGATTTTAAACAGAATTTTCATTTTGAAGTGAACTAATCTTTTAATATGTGGACTTGTTAGGAGATGATCAATGATATTTGCTTCACCTGTGACTGGTCATAAGGTTTTGAGTCAGAAATTCAAGTTTAGTAATTGCTAAACTCTAATATACCAAAATTTGGACTCATTTTTTTATTTTATTTTTATTTTGGGGAAATGCTTTGAGTTCTGCTTGGTTAGTGCAGGGTTTCCCAACCTGCGGCTCGTCACCCCCATCAGGGCTGTCTGAGGGGTCGAAGAGTGTATTTGATTTTAGAGAAGCTAATGATTTTACTCATCACGTTTAAATAATCCAGGCTAATAAACATGTCTTTCATAGATGGTAAAAGGGTGTTTTTTTTTCCTGTGTCATTTTCTATTTAAAAGCAGTATAAACTAAACCTAAACTAAAAATGTACTTCAAGTCCCCTGCGTTCTGTTCAATTCTGTTGAGCTCCATCTAGCTGCAAGAACCATGACAAAATATCAAACTGAATAAAAATTCTTATTGTTCAATGACCTGGCTGTGATCAAAACAAATGGACATGACAGAGTGAAAGTCTGCAGTTTTTTATTTAGCAATTCATAAAACCACTGCGTATTTAACATTTGGAAAAAAATGCAAGCATAAGCAAAGAATAAGCACATTTTCTAATAATACTTCTGTCTATCTTTTTCAACTGCCTATCTACACATAAGTTTACTTTAAAGGTGTGGTAGTGAAGCATATGACTTATGAAACACATGACTCGTGAAGCATATGACTTGTGCCCCCTGAGAAAAAGGGTGGGAACCACTAGGTTAGAGAAGTGTGACAGCTTGGGTCAGAACTGTGCATGACTTTCGGTGTGAGGCAGTAACAGAGCTCAACAATCTAGAGAGGATTAGAGGGCATTCACAGGACATGTTCTCCCTTTCAAAAACAGATAGACATGGTGTTTTTAAAGAACTATTTTTAACCGGACTACATTTTAGAACATGACGCTTATGGTGCTAGATGTCAAAAAAAGAAGCAGCGATAACAGAAGCAAGCACCCATAATGCCTGATATGCACATTCCTACTTGCGACATCTTTTGATGTGGGAAAGAAAACTTTATCTGTTCTGAATAGATTCGGCTTCTTCACAGTGGTGTTCCCTTTCCCATATTTTACATTTCTCATTATAAACTGTATCAAGGCTCAGTGAAAGACTAAAAGGACTGGTGGGAATGCTGAATAGCGCCTTGTTGTGTAGAGACAGGAGGTGGGGTGGTGCGACAGTGTCGGAGATCTCTGTGCCTCTGTGTTTGGGATTAAGGATATAATGGAGCGCTCACAGAATGAGAAAATAGATTGGCATGGTGTCGAGGGCCAGACAATTGGGAGGGAGTGAAGCAGTGGTTTCTTCAGGGGGCCTTCACACTGAATAGTAATCCTGCTTTTGGAGGAATTGCCCTGGGAAAGCCGAAATATGAGACAGCTATTTTGCATTCACATGTTGCAGCGTCGACGTTTCTTTATTGCTGTTTATAGATTATTGTTGTTCTAGCATTGTGTTAACAGTCTAGGTGCAGCCGGTTGTAGCCTGCACTGGCGTCCAGTAGAGGGCGGCAGCTCCTTTCTTTCTCTTATCGTACCAGTTCGCAGCCAGTGCAGCAGGGTACCATGGCGACAATGAAGAACATCAATAGTTCTCTTTACTCTGCCACATAATCATGGTTTATGCACAAAACACAATTCAATCTGGAGAAGTCCTTTACAGCCCAGAATTGAATGAGCCTCCAGTTGTACAGCAGCAGCTGGCATGGATACTATAGCCATGTTTGTGGAGTTCCTACCAGAAGCATGTCATCCTTCTGCTGGTGATTTATGAATGGTTTGTAATTACAGGCAGATCACTGACTGATACTCCCAAAAGAGCAGCAGAATGACTGGGTTTCTCTGCATTCAGAAATGGCTCCAGAGAAACACTGTTGTCCACAAATATTTTTACTGTGTTAGCCATGCACTTGATTTAGTTAATTAAGGATACACTGATCACTGATTATCATTAATGTATTGGTATCGGCTTTTTTACATTTAGTATGACAAATTAATTTAAACATAATAATAAGGGGATGCACTATACACTACTATTCAAAATTTTGGTGTTGGTAAGATTTTTGATTTTGAAAGAAATCTTGAATGCTAACCAAGGCTATATTTATTTGATCAGAACTACAGTAAAGACAGTAATATTGTGATATATCATTGCAAATAAAAATACTAGAAAATAGAAAACAGCCATTACTCAATTGCCTAAAGAAACATTTTGGTAACACTTTACAATGAGGTTTCATTAATTTACATTAGTTAACTACTTTAACATGAACTAAGAATGAACAATACATCTACATCATTTATTAATCTTAATGTTAATTTTAACATTTACTAATACATTATTAAAATCAAAGTTGTATTTGTTAACATAAGTTAACACTGAACTAACAATGAACGACTATTTTTATTAACTAACTTTAACAAAGATTAATAAATACTGTAATGTACTGTAACTGTAAATGTATTGCTTATTGTTAGTTCATGTTAATACATTAACTAATGTTAACAAATGAGACCTTATTGTAAATCGTTACCAGCCTTTCTTATGTTGAAAACATTTGTACAAAGTTGTGCTGCTGGATATTTTTGTGAAAATCGGGTTCTCTGGATTCTTTGATGAATAGAAATCATTCATTTGAAATGAAAATCATTTGTAACTAAATGTCTGTACTGTCACGTTTGATCAATTTAGTGCGTCCTTGCTGAATTAAAGGTTGTTGTTTTTCACCCCAAACTTGTGAATGGTAGCTTATCTTTACCATATAGTTCCAGATGTTGAAGCTGCCATTGCTGTAACTAGGGCCTGAAACAAACTTTTTTCTACACCTGCCAATGGCCGGTGACTTAAAAATGTACCTGCCATAAATAGTTTTTACCGGCCATGAAACTGTTTTTGCAAAAACAGGCAGTAATGACACCAACATTTTAGATACCAGTGAAAATTCGCAATTCTGTATTCCAATTTCAATACCACAGGTGAAACTACTAGCCTAAGTAATATAAATGTAAAACATTATTAACAAGAAAACAGTCTGTAATAAAATAAAAACAAATAATTAAATTATCAACTGTTCCCCTTCCTTTAGGACATAACCGACTGTTTACTAGGATAGTCGCTATTTTTTTCCCCGCTCAGGTGCAAGACGACGTGAAAGAGAGCTCATTTTAGTATTCGGCTTTCTGGGTGAGTTTCTTTTTATGTTTTCACATACATACTTTCGTATGTGCGCACACAAAACTTTCCACACAGCGTGCGAATAATGAAATGAGCTCCCTTTCGCATCATCTTGTGCTTGAATATTTAAATTGTCCAGGCTTAAACTTTCGTGACGATGCTGCGCTGACTCGTCTACTGTTCTGACTTCGAGCATTGTTCACGTTTGTTCACGTTCATGCATATGTTAGAATTCATAAAAATGTTACAGGCCAACTGTCGAGTGGCCCCATTTCATATACTCCCCAACGCTGATTTTTACTCTCATTTGGCACTTGGAGAGTGTTAATTTTAGGCCCTGGTTGTACCATTGTTAAAGCTGTTGCCCATATTAATGTGTGCCACTATGGGAGGGGTTCATGTCCCCCACAGCAAAACGTTTAGCAATAATCGCTGCATTGCTCACGTGGCATTGACCCTTTTGCTTGTAGCATCACTCATTGATTTTACTGTTACATTGCTGTACATGCTTTTTTATTTTTGTGCCCTCCTCTGCCTATGTTGCATGACATTTAAACAATTGTGGTTTAAAGCTCTGGAGGTGACTTTGTATTTGATGTCTTAATTGTGTTGTTGGATACGGCCGCCAATTGTATGTTGGTTTATTCTTGCACACAATGGAGGGCTTGTCTTCTGGATCCATTCATGGCCTTTGCTCAGCCTTGTATTGCAGCCGTGTGGTAACTGGCACTGACTGCTAACCACAGCCAGTGGAAGACAAAAGTGCAACTTAGATTCAATTACAGATATGTCTTAAGTTCATCAGCCGCTCGGTAATGTGTGTGGATGGTGTGGATGACACGTGTATGTTGTACCAGTGTACCGGAGGAAATAGTTTCCATAGGCACCCCTCCCTGCTGGTGAATGAGTGAGGGCAGTGGCCGTGTTTTTAGTGTCCCACTGTCCCTTCCCCCATTTTCTGCTCCAGGCTCATATAGCTACTCTGTATACTCTCTGGATATACGAACCCCTCGACCCAGAGCTTTCGTCGGGTCGGGCCTGTGCCAGGTAATGTGCTCATTGCCCAGTATTTGCTGTGGTCCGTCGTGCATCTCTTTATAATGTATGCTTGCAAGCTACTTGTCTCAAATTGGTTCCACCTGCTCCTGTTTTAGAATATTAAAGTCTTTCATATTTTAGCTAGGAGTGCATGGCATATTTGTCCTATACAAGTCATTGACTGATTTGTTTAAATATTAGTATTTGATATTTGTGTATGCTTATTTCCACCCGTTTGCATTTAAATGACATTTTTCTTCACCTAACACTTAGTTATTATTAAAAAAATGATTTGATAACACTGTTAAGTGTAATCTTTATAAAATCAAAAATGAATATCCGTTTCATACTGTGCATTATAATGCCTAAATGAAATTGTAGCATGTAAAACGATTGATTTTAGTTTTTATTTATTTATGCAAAATTGTACTATTGGCTAATATCACTTATTGGTCATAAGATGAAAATTATTATTCAGTTAAATACAGTATCTGCCAGAATTACTTTAAGGGCTAAACATTCCCTTGCTGGAAGAAATCTGGTCATACTTGCTAGTCAAGGAATCTAAGCTGTTTTCTGCAACAATGTTAATTAACTTAGCCGGCTGATCAGCCACCAAAACCAGCTAGGACCAGGTGAAGACCAGTTTTGACTAGCTAGACACATGTAAAACCAGCTACCATCAGAAGATGGATTTTTCAACAGACATGAAACTTTTTTCTCTCTCATCCTCTTAAATTTGGTCACCAACGAGTTATGATGCATCAATCTTGTGTGCTTCTCAACAGCAGGGCTCATCCTGTGCTATTCTCGGCTCTGTCTCAGGCTGTTTGAATTACCGTCCACAGCCTGACTATTATTATTTACCCTCGCTGTCTCTCTAGCAATCTATCTTCACATCTCTTAGTCATTATATTGCCTGTGGAGAAAGTCAAATGCTCGTACCCCTCAGCTGGTGCACATGACACATTTATTCCTCAGCTACTCGGCAGTCTGGAGCAGAGATGCTGCCTCTAACCCACAGGTCAGACAGGCCAGTATGGCTGCTGTCACTGTTCAGCCATCACATTGACATGAGCACTTGCTTGTGCCCTCAATGTAAATCAGAAGTGGAGTCACGTAGCGTAACAGCAAGTACAGAGAACAACAGTTTAATAAGGAGTGAGTGGTAGTTGTGTTTGCTACTAAGGGCTCTTGAATGAACAGAATACTAAAATAAAAGCATGATCCTCTCTGCTTGTTTTTTATTCCCACCACAGGCCATAAACGCTTGGATTCTCATCCTGCTTTGGACCGGTCAACTGTTTATTTTTAGGGCAATATTGATGTTGATCAGCACCATCTGGTGCTAATGGGCAAGTTATAGGAAATAGCATCTGCTTTGTTAACATTGCTTTTCAGATTTATGAGACAGGAAATATGTTGTTTAATTCTGCCTTCTAGGTGACTGAGTATCTATATTTTGTGTTCCAGCATAAAACTAATCTGTTCCAGGAGTTCATTTCCACAGATGAATACTCCACCAGTTTAGTTCTCTGTTGTTTAATGCATGGCTCTCTTTCCGATTTCTTCAGTGTCTGATATTTGTAGGCACTCTCACAGAGTACTCTCTTGTGTTTTATTTATTTCAACAGGCTTTTATTCATGTTGGCACACCTTGCCCTATCCTGTTGAATGGAAAATTGATTGCTTGCCACATTGTGAGAACATACCAGTCTTCCAATTGTGCACTGGCGAAATAGACTTCACAGGGTATTCAGCCATTTTAAGTGAGAATCTCTTATGCAGTAATATAGTGAAAAAATTACTATTTAAAATGACTGCTTTATATTTTAACATAATGTATACTTGTGATAGCAAAGCTGATTTTCTACAGCCATTACTCACTCTGGATAATCCTGTAGCTCCTTGATAAGAAGGTGGAACTCTCCTTCATCTCTACGTAATCTCAGGATTGGATGGACACTTTTTAAGAAGAGAGAGGACAACAAAATAATCCTAAGACTACATTTTGTATTGTTTTAGTTTTTTTTGTTGTTTTTTTACCCCGCAACTATTAATTAATTAATTTGCATCTGACTCAGTTTGCAAGGTTTCTGTGTGTGACGAATTTTTAGGATGACGAATATGAAAAAACGCATACGAAAATTTCGAACTCAGTGTGCAAGGACCTTTAGTGTGTAAGAAACAGTAAACTGCATAAAGAAACAAAGCAGCTTGTGATTTAATATTTGGCAAGCTCTCCAATGTGAGATTTTGCATTGAAATGTATTACTTTTGCCAGCTGGGCTTTTTAGAACTTTTTTTATATAACAGTTGCCAAGTCAGCACTGTGGATGCACAAACCGTAAAGAGTTGTGCACAGTCAAGGCATGACATCCCATGTGGCCTGCCCCTCTCTCCATCAGAGCATCTTAGACTGCAGTATGCTTATGTGTCCAACGATGTGTACATGTGTGGCCACATAAATCATGTCAGTCAGTTGACCCCATGTATGCTTGTTAATGACAAAATGCCTCAGCTGGTATTGTGGGGTAGAGATTTCAGGAGGAACTGGCCTGTGAAATAGTCCTTGGAGAAGGGGGATCCTGACTGCCTTTCCAATCTCCCTCTAGCCCTGCCTTGTGCCCTCTACTCATTAACAATGCTGATTCAGGAATCAAACTGCTCTTACAAATGACAGCAGTCTCAAAAGAGGGCATTTTACAGAAGAATATCTCTGTAAAGCAGCAGACTACCCCATTCACTCCATGCAGTCCCTCTACTGCTAAATAGCTACATGTAGCCAGTACGTGCAGTGTTCTAATAGCATCTGCTCTTGTACTGCTTTGGATCTTGTTTGGGGAAAACATGCTGTAAGATCTCTTTGGGATGTTTACTAGCTGCTGAGCTGGCTTTGTTATCGATCTGTGCAGTACAATGTGTTTTCAGTGTGCAAGCACCTTTATATGTCTGAGGCTGAGGCTAAATCACACAGGGGCGCAACTGCACATTTACTGAGGGGTGTGCATTATTCAAGATCAGTGATGGCGCCACCCTGTATATTCCATCCCCTAATTCTGATATCATATTTGACTGCACGCTGTAAGACATAACATGCTTGTCTGCATTAACAGAAGATGAGGCCAAAAGCCCAATAACTAGTTTGTGCTTGGAGGGATGCAAACCTATCAGGGGTGAACAAAATTAAGATGTGACCCCCTTCCCCCATTTTTGATACCATAGCAAAAAAAAAATGGTATGACTTTTATTTCCAAACACATGTAATATTGCTGTTTTGGAGGGATTTGTGTGGGGTTTTTATTTTATTTTTTTACTTGAGTAAAACATTTATTCAAATGAATACTGTTATTTTGTACTTTCTATTCATCAAAGAATCCTGAACAAATGTGTCAGTTTCCACAATAATATTAAGCAGCACAATGGTTTTCAACCTAAATATGAAATGTTTCTTGAGTGCTGAATTAGCATATTAGAATGATTTTTGAAGGATCATGTGACATTGAAGACTGAAGTAATGGCTGCTGAAAATTCAGCTTTACCACCACAGGAATAAAATACATTTTAAATTATATTAAAATAGAAACCAAGTATTTAAAATATTTGCAATGTTTCAAACTGTTACTGTTTTGCAAATAAATGTAGCCTTATAAAAACTTATAATGACTTAGAAAAACATTTTAAAAAATCGTATAGACCCCAATCTTTTGAATGGCAGTGAAAGAAAGTATAAGAAAGAAAAAAATTTAGTTTTTGTTTGTTACCTTCTTCTGTGTGTTTTAATCTTATCAACTTTAATCTTTCATCCACATTAAACCCTTTCAAAGCTACCTTGCTTAGTTATGTCATCCTCAGAGGCACTGCTTTATCTTGGTCCCTCCTCTGCAATGAAACAATGGAGCACTCCACTATTGCCCACAGGGCAACGCACTCAAAAACACAACCACTGCAGCCCGACAAAAATACCACTCGTTCCACCCCCCTTGGATTGGAGAGTGTGTGGGAAGACCACTTTATACGCACAGACCTGCTCTTACCTCCGCAGTCCCGCCCTATCCACACAAAATACATTTTTCAGCACAGTAATATTTTGTTTGTATTATCACTCTACAATGTGAATCTGGCTACAGATTATGGTACAGTTTCTTGACCAGTCATACTCACACCTGACGTGTTCGTTTCAGTGACCTCCCATTTCCTTGAATGTCCTCTCAAAGTGTGATTTGTGGAATCATGTAAGGGATTTACCCTGGCAAAGCTGGCAGGATGCCCAGCTTCTGTTCAGGCAAATCTGGATGAACTAGGTCACTAGTGGATTTTAATTGTATAATATTTATAGCAGTTCAGAAAGAGAGAGTCTTATTTTAATGTATGATCCAGTGGATGATGCTATGTCCTTCAAGTTCATGTTGCCAATGTGGCCAAATAATCATTTTTTTTCTTGATTTCTTCCTGCTTTAAGATGTAGGTTTGGAGGTAATCTATTACTCAGAGGAAATTATGTTTGATTCTTTGCTGCAAATTTTTTTTGAGCCAATCAGCATTATGATGTCATCCTGTGACTCCAAAGTGATTAGTCACATGACGTGTAGGTGACTGACTAAAAAAGTGATAAAGAAGGCTGGTTTAGGGTTATCTTTTGTAGACACTAATCAGGCATGTTTCTTAGCAACAAGTGTACACTAATCACACCCCTTTAATAGAATAATTGATATATTCAACAAATACATAGGCAAAATTACTATAAGATTTTATTGCACAGAACTATTAGATTATGCATAATAGCAGGCAGTTTTGAAGTCTAATGTAAATTGACTTGCAATTGGTTACAAAAGCGGTACTTTGATGTCAGTTGAAAGAAGCATGGCAGTGAAATTCGGCCAGTATACATCAAGTTCTACACCACTGACATGCGGTGTGCCACAAGGCTCTATTCTGGCCCCAACACTTTTTTTCACTTTTTTGCCGTTGGGAGATATTTTTAGGAGGTATGACATTGCATTTCATTGCTATGCAGACGACTTGCAAATATACTTACCATTAATAAACGGAAGTAGCCTGGAGCCTCTAATGTTCTGCCTGTCTGAACTTAAATCATGGTTGGCCTCTAACTTTCTATATCTTAATGAAAATAAGACTGAGATTGTAGTATGCGGGTCTAGAAGAACAAGGAGCTCAGCGGAGTAAAATTTCGACCCTCTCTCAATACATGTTAAAGAACGTGTTAAAAACTTGGGTGTTTACATCGATAGCTCTCTGAAGCTAAATGCCACAGATAAACCATGTGGTGAAGACAAGTTTCTTTCACTTGAGAAACTTGGCTAAGATGAAATCGTGTTTGACGTATAAGAGCCTGGAAATTGCTATTCATGCACTTATATCGTCAAGACTTGATTATTGTAACTCTTTATATAAGGGTATTAGTCAAGCTTCTATTTTACGGCTGCAAAAGGTTCAAAATGCGGCAGCGAGATTATTATTGAATATTAAAAAACGAGAACACATCACTCCATCTTTGATCGCTCTACATTGGCTTCCTGTACAATATAGAATTGATTTTAAACTTCTTTTATTGGTGTATAAATCACTCCATGACCTTACACCGACTTATTTGTCAGCTCTGTTAATGGAGTATCAATCAGGAAGAGCCTTGAGATCATCAACTCAAAAGTTGCTGAAAATTCCACGGACTAAGTTAAGCCAGAAAGGGGATCGGGCTTTTGCAGTAGTAGCGCCAAGACTTTGGAATAGTTTGCCATCATATGTTAGGGATGCTGACTCTGTACATGTTTTTAAAGTACAACTTAAGACATATCTGTTTGCCATGGCTTATTCGTCTTAAATGTTTTATTTTTTATTTTATTTTATTTTTTGTTCTATTACTATTGTAGTATGTTTCTCTTTCTATTTTTCAGTGAGAATGTAAAGCACATTGGTCAACTTGTGTTGTTTGAATAGTGCTATATAAATAAAGGTGACATTGACATTGACAGTTCATAATGCTTTAAAGGGAATGCCTCAAAAGGACCATGTATAATACAACATTTGCAAGATTACAAAGATAATATCTTCAAATGAATTTGAAGATATTATCTTTGTAATCTTGCAAATGTTGTATTATATACATGGTCCTTTTGAGCTTTGATGAAATTCACAGATACAGAACCTGTTTCTGTGGTCCTTGCAGAAAGGGGTTTTAGCATGCTGACTGTTTAATTGTGTGGTGAAATGTGACTGAAATAGCACCCGGATTTTTGAATATAATATATTACAGATAATTATAATATTATGAAACAATTCTTAACTAGCTCAATTTCAACATTTATATGCTGCGATAGATGTTAAAAACAAATGTTATTGAATAAATAAACTATTCAATCTTACTAATTGACTAATCCTGTCCCATCCATAGTGAATTCCTCTGTTTAAGGAATGTGTATTTTCCACACTCAGCCTCTGGATTTGTTTTGGAACTGGATGCTTGAGGGTGTTAAATCTTCTGCTGGAATGTGTCCACCCTTATGAATGCTCTTTTGCAGCTCATCCAGACACATTAGTAAGTAACTGAATAATCATATGACTTGGCGTTTCTTTATTCAATGGAATCACAATTCTGGCCCTTTAAAGGTCATCGTTCTGTAACTTTGCAGGAGAATGATTTGTTTGTTAACTTGCATCACATGTGTTCCTAATCTTGCTGGAACACACTCTTGATATCATAGCAAATGGTACGTCATATGTCATAGTTTTAAGCCAAGGCATTTTTAAATTCATCCTCACATTTCAGCTGAAGTCTCTAAGCTCTCATATTTGTTTTGGTCTGCATGACCCCTTCCACCTCCATGAAATAATCCAAACACATCTGATACCAGCCAGCCTCCCTCCTCAAACTCACATATTCACTCTGAAGCAGCCATGTGTTTCTGAGCGAGTGAGACTCCAGGGAAGGATTTCTCATTTCTGCAGGTCGAATAGCAGGACTCTTGGATCTCTCTTGCGTTCTGTGTGGTTGACTGCCGCATTTCACAACACTCCTCCAGGAAAATCTTTTTAATCACCCTCAGATGTGCTGTGATGCCACAAGTGACCCGTTGCTTTTCTCTGTCCCCTGCGCTGATTTACGGCTGAAAGTTGTGTAAATATGTATCTGAGTGCTTGTCTTTGTACTTCTGTCACAATCACTGCCTCAGGCCACGTCTTATCATCATTAGACCTTGAGCTAGAAGTCAGGTTAAACTTTCAAAATCAACAAATAGGTAATTACAATTGCATGTACTTTAAAAGTTTGATTTCAGTCAGACTAAAGCAATAATTTTAAAATGTGCCTTGATCTAATGATACCATTTAAACATGTCGTAAGATAAAAAAAAAAAAAAAAGAGAGAAATCCTTTTATTCATCAAGGATGCATTAAATTGATCAAAAGTTACAGTGAAGACATTTATAATGTTACAAAAGTTTTTTTTTCTTCTTAAATAAATGCTTTAATAAATTTAATAAATGCTGTTCATTAAACTTTCTATTCATCAAGGAATCCTGAAAAATGTATCACTATTTCCACAAAAATGTTAAGCAGCACAACTGTTTTCATCATTGATAATATTATTACTTATAATAATATTATAATAATTGTAATTAATATAACATTATAATATTATTATTATTATTATTATTATTATTATTATTATTATTATTAAGAAGTGTTACCTGCGCACCAAATCAGCATATTAGAATGATTTCTGAAGGATCATGTGACACTGAAGACTAGAGTAATGATGCTGAAAATTCAGCTTTGTCATCATAGGAATAAATTACATTTTAAAATATATTCAAATAAAAAAGTTATTTTCATTTGTAATATTTCACAATATTCCTGTTTTTACGTTTTTTTGATTAAATAAATGCAGCCTTGGTGAGCATCCCAGTCTTGTTGAGACTTCTTTCCAACCATTTTTATAGGTACTGTAGTTGACTAGTTGGTGGTAAGAAAATGTTGTATAATAAACCTGGGTTAAGATCATATCCAATAGAAACAAATCTTTGGGGTATGGATGCTAAGTGCATCCCTAAAATCAGTTAGCTGACAGATATTCAACAAATAGGCTAAATAGCTATAACTTTTCATTACACAAAACTACCATAATTCTCATGAACAAGCATTTAAATTGTGTATAAAAAAGGGAACATTGCTCATAGCAGAGTAAGCAGACTGACAGTAATGTTTCATGTATTGTTGACATGTTATATTTCATTCAAAAGCAATGCTTTTATGGCTGAAGCAGCAGTGATTAAAATGGAGTGTATTAAGAGAAACAAATACAAGCATGCTGAAATCAAGTTGCATGTCTAAATCCACTCCCTTTAACCACCTTTAAAATATTGTCATTAACTCACCATCGTGTCTAAACCTATAGGCATTTCTTTCCTTACTTTTCTTATGTTTTTTTCTATTCTACACTGTCTCAAATGTGTTTTTTTAGATAAACTATCCCTTTTAAAATGTTACATTAATTGGTCAACCTCACCATTCGAATAATAATTTGTTGGATTAGTCAACTATCCTAACCTGTCCTTATTGTCTTCATCAACGAACACTATAATTAGGTCATTAAAAATGGCCGTGAACGGAAAGCACCCCCCTGCCAAAGTACGAGACATATGGAGGCTCTTTGTTTCCGTTCTTTGTCTTTTGTGCTACTACAATAGTGTGATTATTAGACAATAAAGCCTCAAGCAGCCATTGTCGTTCATGAAGGATTCTCCAGACATTCTCAATGCAGCACTAACATTTGTCTCTGTCCCTTCTGTTTCTCTTGCTCTGGACTGCACTGGTCCCAGAGGATCAGGACGGAGAGTGAAGGGCACATGCTGGAGAACCGCTCTGTGCTCCTACAAGGGCAACCCCCTCTTCACAGCTCTCCCCACTGTTTCTTTTGGCTCACCGGCCCTGTGCTTTGTCCCAGGGACTGTACCACTGAGAGCTAGCGAATGGGGGAGGCGCTGGGGGTTGGGAACGGGGGGAGACCAATAGAGTCTGGAGAAAACGAGAGCGTGTGGTGAAAGGACACCACAACAAATGCAAAGGGAGAACTGCTTTTTTCATCATACTTTCTTCTGTGTGTTCTCTAGACCACTTTTGGCCAGCAAACTAAGTGAGTGAATTTCAGATAACATGGAGTAAGAAGGACCGAATCATCTCATCACAAATTAGGAAAACCAAACTGCAATGAAGTCCCTTAAAACAACTGGATTTCTGCAAAAAGTCGACCAGCCAGCACTTCACTCTGTGTAAGTTTGCAGGAAAGCACCAAAGGGGGGAACCTTAACCCTTGTGCTTCACAACAACTCAGCCGGGACGGCACTCCGGAGGGGGTGGGAAACTCAACTGACATCTGTGTTCTGCCGAGTGGATTTGTGCCGAACAAAAAGAACCGGTTTTACTTTCACGCATGCTTGACTGATGGAAGTCGAAGGTGGGAATCCTTGAATGTTTAGGAGTACGGCATCTGAATTGAGCTTCCAGCGTGCAGCCGGAATCTTGGGGTGAACAAAAGATGCTGCGTTAATGATCGTGAACGGGATGTTGTGCCTCTGTAAGTCGTCTTTGCCCTTTTTGCTCACTGCTTGTTTTATTTTCCTACCCTTTTATTTTGCTCTTGGTCATGCCTTCACTTTAATCTCACTTTATTCACACTTAAAGGCTGCAGATGTGCTTTTAAGAGACACCTAATGTCTTCAAGTCTCACCAGGGCCATTGACATCATGCTTTGTACTTCAGATCAGTGCTGCGTAACCATGCGCTATGGAGATTTACACCACTAAATGGATTTTCTGTAACAGCTCTTGCGGGGAGCTCAGTACCTCCTGAGCACCCAGAGTGCTTTAATTTCTTTCATGCCTGTGAGTGCTTGTAAATGATTAGCTGAAGAATTCCCATAAAGTGTAGATGCTTTCGTTAAGGTCTCAATCAAACAATAGTTCAGTTGAACGCTCTGTCCCAACAAGGATTGCTGACGACTTTTGTGAATGCATTTGTTTGTACGTCCCATGGGACTTCATGTTAAAAACCCTTTGTGGTCACTGCTAAATATATTTCCCTAACTGTTTAGGTTATGGAAGCCCATCTGAGTTCCTTTTCCTGGCACTTGTGGTGGGGATACCTCTCTTTCTCGCAGCACTGGCAAGCTGTTCAAGAGTGTTTTAAACTGTGCTGTGAATAACTGGGTCATTACTTCTCATGTTACCCAGGGTTTTCTGAAGAGCTGCACTGCTTACCGGACCTTAGTGAAGCACGCGGCTTCCAAATTTCACATACACCTGGTTGTGCTTCTCTCTAATCTTTTCCCACTCTTCTCAAATAGACCTTGCTGGTCAGAGGTCTGTTTCTTTGCTCGCGTCAGAGCAGCAGCGTTAGATTTCACTTTTCACTTGTTAGGATGTGGAATGAACAGAAGTCTCAGACCGTGGCTCAGTCGGGCCTTCATGTGGTATTGTTAAGATGTCTAAAGTTTCACTTGCACACACACTGAGACAGATATTTAATACTTCACAGCTCTCTGTAACCCTGCCTTCTTTAAGGGCATAATCCTCTCGCTCTAAAGAGTGCAGTGCCACTGAGCTTTCACTCATCGTGACAGGAATACAACCTAACGGCTGCTTTCTGAACTAGAGTGTAATTAACACTACCACACACTCATATAGGTGAGATTTGACTGCAGATTTCAGGGTTCACACAAACCTTTTCTAATTTAAAAGAACATTTGGTACTTTTTTATATGGTTTCAGCTTTGCAGGTACAAAACGGAGACTGTCAAAGGACTACATAGTGTTGTTTAAACAAAAACTAGGTGAGTGGACAGTGCTAAAGACTGCAAGTATACAGGTGTAAGATTGGTCTTAAACATTTTGTGTTTTGATCAGAAACGCATTTAACCACATTTGTAGTGTAAGTGCTAATATGCCCTCATGTTTCCTGAACAATAGCACAGGATCCAATATGTAATCATTCCACCAAACCAAGGGTTTAAAATCTTGGCAGTGTCTGTTTACACTAAGTGTAAATAGCCAACCTTTTCATTGACGCCTTCTTACCTGACAACTTGTGGTCAGATCATCATAAACACAAAGTGGTTAGAGTAGTTTTTATTTTTGCTCTTCCGTTAAAGCTATTTAACTACATGGATGGAGATAGAGAGACACTTTATTGATCTCATGGTACATTTTGTGTAAATTAAATTATTTATCAGTGGATCCACCTGGATGCAACCTTTTATACGCTCTATCAAGATTTACAGCTCAATGCTTTTGCTGCCAACTGAAGTCCAAGTAGCTGCTGTCAAAGCTCTTATTGAAAAGATATTTGCTGTTCTGCTCGTCTTTAAATGAGTTTATGAGTTTATTAGTCCAGTATAGAGGCTTTTTGCATGAAGATGTTTATTTTTATGTGGGAGTGTGACTAGCTGCACTTGACAGAAATATAGTCACCCTTTGTTTTTGGCAAGACAAAGATTTTTTTATTTATTCAATGTTTGTGTGTCTCTCGCTGAGGTCATCACCTATCTCACAGTATGAACAAACTCAAATGAGTCACAGCTAAATTTTTTTCACTCACACAACACAACAGTCAGTGTGTGAACACCCTGAGATGATGTAATGGGTAATATTTGAGTTATTAGGGTAAGAGGTCTTTTTTTATTTGAATGTTATATAGTTAGTCATGGTACATTTCTTCTATGTTCCCTCCCAAACATGGATCTGGGACTATTTTGAAACGCATCAAGAAAGAGTTATTTTGTTATGTACAGCGTTCAAGACAACAACCAGATCCATTGTGTGTGTTATTACTCTTAGGCTGGGCATACACTTTGCAAGTTTAGACACTCGGGAGCTTGTGATCCATTGCACACGTTACAAGTCAGTTAGCCTGGTAATCATGTCAAAGATTTGGCGCTAAACACAGAGATTGGAATTTTCAATGTTGCTGCTATAGCTTTGGATGGATAAAAAATAAAAAGATGACTTTACAAATGATTAGGTAAATGGCAAAAAAACTGTATGGTCATTCTGTTCAAAAGCAACAATAGTGGGTTATTTGTGTGACAGGTAATGTGCACACTATAGAGTTTCTAGTAGCCTATATGTGATGTTATAGTACACTGGTCAGTTTTAAATGTTTAAAAAGCTTGTGAGCCCCCTCACTTAATGTGAGCCTCAACCATACGTGCATCAACGATTGATGTTGCCTGAGACAAAAAAAATTTTATGAGCAAAAAAACACAGTTTACACCCGGCATGTATAGTGAGTCCATTTATATCAACACCCACCATATGGTAACACTTTAGTTTAGGGTCCAATTCTCTCTACTAACTAGTTGCTTCTTAGCATGCATATTACTAGGATTTTGGCTGTTTATTAGTACTTATGAGCATAATTATAAGTTTCACCAATGAATACAAGCAGTCAATATGAACTCCATTTTTATTTTATCTGCTCCAAGCAATACACTTCCTGAATGTAATAAACATTAAACAAAACTGAAGTCTGAACACAGCAGACGACAGGACCATTTATAACAAACACTAGTAAATACTAAAAGTTCATGAAACTGTTAAGTGTACTTAAGTTACAATAAGGCTCATACACACTCGCACGCACACAGACTCGCACTTGACTCGCGCACACACTCACATGCACACACGCAGCCTTGCACACACACAGCCTTGCACACACAGACAAACTCACACACGCATGCACACACTCCAGCTCACACACTGGAAAATTTTAAATAGGGGGTGCATTTTTTTATTACTCTCTTTTGTTTAGCCTCCCTCCATTTTACGCTAGTGCGAGTAGCACGTATGTGACGGATGAAATCGGAGAAACGTCTGTTGGGTATAATCGATTGTGGTCCATTTCTGCATCGATGCAGAATCGTCCGCATCACAATGCAACGATTAATTTCAACACCCCTAAAAAGTCATAGTTAATAGTTAGTTATTAGTGAGAATTGGACCCTAATCTAAATTGTGACTGACCGATATGTATATATATATATATATATATATATATATAAAACACACACCATGTTGATAAAAATAATCTAATGTAACAATTTTTATTTTAATTTCACTTTTTTATATTCATTTTTATATTCATTTCACTTTTATTTCACATTTATCACTAAAAGCTACGATGGACTGAAGAAATGTAATCGAATATGAATGACTTCTTTACATGCATGGCTCAGTCTGTGATCCGTCTGGATTCACCGTTTCAGCGCTCTTGTATTTATTATTTATAATATGTGGACAATATGCTCAGCTGATGACAAATCATTTAACACATCTTCAAACCCGAGGAACAATCTCTGCACCTTACTACACAGAGACACGTTGCTGCTAGTAATTTTTTCACCAATATCAAAAAAGCTCATAACAGAATGTGATGTCTTAGGTGTTTTCAGCTGTCACTAAAACTAGAAAGTGCTCTGGTTCTCTCTGTTCATTACTTCCTTCCGTCATCTCTTTCTTTATAGTTAACCCTCGCAGACGAACAGACTGAAGTGACACGGAATGGCCTGGAGTCAAAAGAGCCTGTGTATTTGGTTCAGATCTACTGTCAGGTAAGACAGAATATCTTGTATAATAATGCTTGTCTATGTACAGGTCCTTCTCAAAAAATTAGCATATTGTGATAAAGTTCATTATTTTCCATAATGTAATGATAAAAATTAAACTTTCATATATTTTAGATTCATTGCACACCAACTGAAATATTTCAGGTCTTTTATTGTTTTAATACTGATGATTTTGACATACAGCTCATGAAAACCCCAAATTCCTGTCTCAAAAAATTAGCATATCATGAAAAGGATCTCTAAACGAGCTATTAACCTAATCATCTGAATCAACTAATTAACTCTAAACACCTGCAAAAGATTACTGAGGCTTTTAAAAACTCCCAGCCTGTTTCATTACTCAAAACCGCAATCATGGGTAAGACTGCCGACCTGACTGCTGTCCAGAAGGCCATCAAGCAAGAGGGTAAGACAGAAAGAAATTTCTGAACAAATAGGCTGTTCCCAGAGTGCTGTATCAAGGCACCTCAGTGGGAAGTCTGTGGGAAGGAAAGAGTGTGGCAAAAAAATGCTGCACAACGAGAAGAGGTGACCGGACCCTGAGGAAGATTGTGGAGAAGGACCGATTCCAGACCTTGGGGGACCTGCGGAAGCAGTGGACTGAGTCTGGAGTAGAAACATCCAGAGCCACCGTGCACAGGCGTGTGCAGGAAATGGGCTACAGGTGCCGCATTCCCCAGGTCAAGCCACTTTTGAACCAGAAACAGCGGCAGAAGCGCCTGACCTGGGCTACAGAGAAGCAGCACTGGACTGTTGCTCAGTTTTGCATGTCATTCGGAAATCAAGGTGCCAGAGTCTGGAGGAAGACTGGGGAGAAGGAAATGCCAAAATGCCTGAAGTCCAGTCAAGTCAAGTCAAGTCATCTTCATTTATATAGCGCTTTTAACAATGGATTGTTTCAAAGCAGCTTTACAGAGATAAACATATAATTTAAGGTAACAGATTGTTTTGGTGTTATAGCGGTTCTTGAATAATGTTACTTCCAGCTAAAGTTAACTTTGATTGATTCACCTCCGTCGAAATGATCAGACTTTAAACGCGAACCTGTGATTAACGCTGACCGCGTTCACATGCTCATTCAGTGTCAAGTACCCACAGTCAGTGATGGTCTGGGGTGCCATGTCAGCTGCTGGTGTTGGTGCACTGTGTTTTATCAAGGGCAGGGTCAATGCAGCTAGCTATCAGGAGATTTTGGAGCCCTTCATGCTTCCATCTGCTGAAAAGCTTTATGGAGATGAAGATTTCATTTTTCAGCACGACCTGGCACCTGCTCACAGTGCCAAAACCACTGGTAAATGGTTTACTGACCATGGTATTACTGTGCTCAATTGGCCTGCCAGCTCTCCTGACCTGAACCCCATAGAGAATCTGTGGGATATTGTGAAGAGAAAGTTGAGAGACGCAAGACCCAACACTCTGGATGAGCTTAAGGCCGCTATCGAAGCATCCTGGGCCTCCATAACACCTCAGCAGTGCCACAGGCTGATTGCCTCCATGCCACGCCGCATTGAAGCAGTCATTTCTGCAAAAGGATTCCCGACCAAGTATTGACTATTGAGTGCATAACTGATCATAATTATTTGAAGGTTGACTTTTTTTTTGTATTAAAAACACTTCTTTGATTGGTCGGATGAAATATGCACATTTTTTGAGACAGGAATTTTGGGTTTTCATGAGCTGTATGCCAAAATCATCAGTATTAAAACAATAAAAGACCTGAAATATTTCAGTTGGTGTGCAATGAATCTAAAATATATGAAAGTTTAATTTTTATCATTACATTATGGAAAATAATGAACTTTATCACAATATGCTAATTTTTTGAGAAGGACCTTTACATATGCATGGGCGTCTTTGTGCACTTCATTGCATCTTGCCTTTTTTTCACTGTTTCGACAATTGAGCATTGCTTTTTGGATTGCCAGGTTTAAAATCATATCTTCCAAAAACAAGTATAGCAGAATCTAGTACCAATCTGCAAATGCAAGAGTGTGGTCATTTCTCTCAGTAAAGGGAGAGATGTAATCGTCAACTTGAGACACCCCAGTAAAGCCATAAATTAAACGCAACTATGTGTTGTTGCGTATACATTTGAGATGCAGACCTTCTACGTTTTCACATTAGTTTGTTGCTACAAAATTTAAACTATCCTTTTTTTTGTGCAAAAAAAAGTAAAAGAGAAGCTACTGAAATGGATAGTCCACTCAAAAACTAAATTGGACACAATTTCTATTTTTAAGTGAACTATACCTAAATCTGGTACAGAAATCAGGCAGCTGGCTGCTTGTGTACTTGATTTGAGCACTGGCAGATGTGATTGAAAACTCAGTGGAAAAATATCTGAAGTCTTGGTTTGTGTGTGGAAACCTCATTCCATCTTGGTGTGTGAGAACTCATCCAAATCCACAGCACTGCTCCTGTGTGTTTAAAATGAGAAAAAAATAAAACATTAACGACTGAGAGTGCATGTTTGGCCAGGAGTCGTCTGAATGGACAGGGATCAGACACACAGGAAAAGCATTTTAGTTCCACTCTCATTGCCGTTTTTCCAAACAAATGCTTCTCAGACCCCTATGAAATGCTTTGGAAGCAGGAAGGCTGAACAACTGTTTGTTTTCCCTATGGGTGCACTAGTACACCAGCATTTTTTGAAGTATTTTCTCCCAGCCCTGGTTCAGAGAGAAGTGTTTAGGGCGAATCATAGACATTGAGGTTTTCCATTTAGTGTGGATATGGACTCTGTGGCTTGCCTTGGATACTGAAGAAATGAAGGGAAAAGTGCAGATATTCCAAAAGAGAAAGGAAAAATACTAAATGGTTTTTAAAAGTGGGGGTGTCATAAATTGACTTGGTTCATTAGAGTGGATAATAGGTCTATACTATGTAAATTTAGCTAGAATAGAATTCAATATGGTCTTATCACAGGTACAAGGGACCAAAATTAGTTTTTGTGACTTATCTTCACACTAATGGCAGGTGAATTGAGACAATATATCAAGTATTTTTACTAGCCACAAAACTGTATTCAAAATTGATTTTCTGTGCAAGCAGCTATTTTTAATCCTGGATTAGGATCATGTCGGTCTATATATTCGCCAAAAGAAAAAACTGTTTTGTAACTAACAAATGTACACATGCTGCTGTATGTTGTTTAATTAGGAAATCTGATTGGTCGGCTATGGTCAACCGTGGGTCTACATGAGTGCACAGTGTGTTCTAGTCAAGCGGCACAACACTGGCAGGATGATTGATGGTTTACGCAGGGCAGACACAAAGGCATTAGGCCAAAGGGAATCCACCATGAGAGGCAGGAAAGAGAAACTAGCATACTCAGTCTATTCCCACTCTTCTCCATAGAATCCCATCAGCATATTCAGTTTCATGCTCATTGATATCTTCTAATTGAGAATTCTCAAATGCTTTATACAGCTGCTGATGCCCCTATCATAACTGCATCCTTTTTTTAGACAATGTAGTGCAGTTTTGTAGAGTTAGTCGTTTTTAAGAGACACTCGTACAGATTTGAGTTGGTTTACTTTATATGATATACAGTACATTCAAAGGGGTTAGGATGATACGATTTTTTTTTAATGTTTTCAAAAAGAAGTCCTTTATGCCCACAGAGGCTGCATTTATTTGATCAGTAAAATAGTAATACTGTAAAATATTATTACAATATAAAAACGTTTTCCTATTTGAATATTTTCAGCATCATTACTCCAGTCCTTCAGTGTCACATGATCCTTTAGAAATCATTCTAATATGCAGATTTTTCTGCTCAAGAAACATTACTTATCAATGTTGAAAACGGTTGTGCTGCTCAATATTTTTAAACTTTGACCCCAAACTTTTCTGATGTAACTTCACTTTTATGCAACATTCCTTTAATAATTTTATTCATATTAGCTGATTTTCTGAACATAAAACATATTTATATTATGATGCAACATTGAAAAGTCCAATCTTTTAGTAAGAATGACCCAATACCCAACACCCATAATTTTCTGGGTGTTTAAAAAATACTTTCTAAAATCTGAAGTGAATTGGGATTCACCTTTATCAAAAATGTTTCAGTTTTTAAAGAATTTTTTATTTCAAAACATTGGATTCTATTCTTTATATACCCTAAAAGTATCAGTATTTCCTTCAGGAAATGCAAATCTAGTTCTACCTGTAAAAATGTTTTGTCACTGTCCCTCTCCTCATTGCTTTGAATGCTGCAGGATTAAACACACACACACACACACACACAGCTGTGATGTGGCGGCTCTGAAGTGGCTGTTTTGTGTGGTCATCTAGGTGCTAGACTGGCCAGATGAGGTTTATCCAAAAAACAAGCCCTCATATTTACTCTGCAGACCAAACGTCAACACGCTCGAACACTTGTTTGTTTACATTTTGAGTTACTGCCCTCTTTTACCGCCCTGCAGGGACGAAGCTGGATCGTGAGGCGGAGCTATGAAGATTTCCGAGTCCTGGATAAGCATCTCCATCTCTGCATCTATGACCGCCGCTTTTCCCAGCTCCCCGAGCTTCCCCGTTTCGACAGTCTGAGGGAGAGAGCTGAGGTAAGATCCCCAAGCACTCTTCTTTTAGCACTCCCCTACGGCCAATGAGCCATTTTTTTAGATAAATGCAGAATGGTTCGGGTTAGACCTTTTATACCCAGTGTACAAGGAGCTTATCCTGGAAGATGTCCCTCTTAGAACAGATTTAGTCATCTGTGGTGAGTGAGTGCTCAGTGACTGAGGCTGGTTAACAACACCTAATGGTGTCCCTTGAGAGACTGTCATATAAATATCCCTGTAGTATACAAAAAAAACCCTCCTCTTCCTGCTGTGTTGGGCATAACCGGCATTTGTTTTACAGAGGAGTATACTTGAACCGTGGCATATTTTCACAGCTAAATTGATCTGCTTTGAAGTTTGAGTGCTGATAATGCCGCCCATTATGTTTTGCAGTAATGGAAGTCTCTCCAAAGCAGCTAAGTGGAAGCTCCCACTGTTGTTTTTCTGTGTAACCGGGCGCTTTGAGATTCTCAATACAGGAAAACAGCTTTGAGATCATATTTCATCTATTGGATTTTGCAGTTTTATTTATAGAGAGACAATGTAGAGATCTTGGTAAAGATGTATCTGAATCTTGAAAGGGGATCTCAGTATTACAAGCCCTAAGACGATCTTAAAAGATTAATTGGCTATGATTTATAGGGACAAACACCTCAAAGGACAATCTCATTATGACGCTTGCCTATGCATTAAATATGTGATATCTCGCACAAATTAGCCTCATTAGCACATGAGCACAACATAACATGAGCAAATAACTGAAGCAGGCAACCCTATCATTAGAGAACACTGTTCAACTTCTGTTTACATACTTTCTTCACAATTTTCTCTAGTATAGTCAACACAAGCAGAGTTGCCTAGGATTCTGGAGGTACATGTAGCTGTATCGAAATCTTGCAGCTGTCTATACAGTCTTCTTTGACCTAATTATGCTTCCTTTGCAGCCCCATTTGGCCTTAGTTTTACATTTTGGTTAGTGTGTGCCAGCATATGTCTGGGAAAGGAATTGACAGGAGTGTGGATCCTGGGACATGTTCAGCTGGAACAGATTCCATCGGTGCTCTGTGGATCATGAATAAAATCTTATAGGCTTTCACTGGTACATTTTAATCTCCTGTTTTCTCTCGTAGGCTGTTCACCAGTCACCAAAACCCTTGCTTTTCATATTTATTAAACTGATATATACACTATATGTCATCAAACCCCTTATTTAGGAGTTATTATAAAGTTTAGTTAAAAAAACAGCATTTTTTTATATATATATAAATTTTTTGTAACATGTTACAAAATGTTGCACCCGGGGCAGCAGTGTCTCAGTGGTTCATGTAGGTTGTCTACAAACCGGAAGGTTGGTGGTTCAATCCCCGGTTCCACCTGACCAAGTGTGGAGGTGTCCATGAGCAAGACACCTAACCCCAGCTGCTCCCGACGAGCTGGATGGCGCCTTGCATGGCTGACACCGCCGTCGGTGAATGAATGAGTGAGTGAATGGGTGAATGTGAGGCAAAATGTAAAGCGCTTTGGTGGCCATTGGGTCTGTGAAAGCGCTATATAAATGCAGTCCATTTACCAATTAAATGTCTTCACTGTCCCATTTGATCAATTTAATGCATTAAACAGTATGTCTTGTACATTGTTTTATATTTGGCCAAAATACCCTCCAATATTTTCCATATGCATATTTGCTGTGACTTGAGGAGAAATATTTGAAAAAACATTTGTGAAATTAGTTTTTTTTTTACACTTGCAGGTTTTAACATTTTGCTCTTTGCTGATGAGCTGACATCCTACTGTCTCTGTTTTCCACTAGGAAAGACTTTTATTATACCTACTGTATTTTTAGACTAAGCTGTATGTAATGGGGTTTAAATAGGCTGTAAAGTTTTAGAAAGAGATGTGTGGTAGAGCACTTTTATGAGACAGATCTTTTGAGCTGTATAAATATGAGACCGCTCCACCTCTCCTCCTGCTATATTAGTTTTTATGCAAGCTGTGTGGAAGTATAATTCAGATCATTTTATATTTCAGAGTGCAACTTCATCCCTTTTAAAGTAACCACAGTCACCAAACATATACTCCGAAAAACAATGACAGACTGTTATGCATCAAATAAATGTATACAAAGCGTCTTTCACTGAAGAGACTAGCGTTGTTTTTGAGAATGTGTAGAAACAAGAACATTTGTTTTCATGAGTTACTTAAATATACATAGATTTTAATTCTACAAGTTTAATGTGAGCTATGCCGAAACTCTGCTTAGTTTTTAACCGGAAAGCTGCATTCCTTATACCTACCCTACCATTTTATAATGAGAAAGTATGTAAACTCGAACCATTCGTTCTTCAAGTTGTGCGCCTTTAACCTCCCTGTAAAAATACTCTGTATTTATAGAATTACCCCCTTGGAAGCTGTTACACTTGCTTAACCCTCCCTCTCTTGCTCTTTTTCTCCCGAAAGGCAGTTTCCCAGATGCTGATGGCTTACCTCTCCCGTCTCTCAGCGATTGCTGATAACAAGATCAATTGTGGGCCAGCCCTCACATGGATGGAGGTACAGATTTGATGCCAGCTGAGAGAGCTGATTGGCTGCTTTTTATTTACATGAATAATCAGCGAGGATGAGGGATGTTCACTGAATATAATTAATCTCTTTCCCCAGGTTGACAATAAAGGGAATCACTTGCTTGTGCATGAGGAGTCATCCATAAATGTTCCAGCTATCGCAGCGGCCCACGTGATCAAGCGCTACATTGCCCAGGCTGCTGATGAGCTGTCATTTGAGGTGACTGGGCTAAAAATGAAGATAGATTAATGCAGTATTGAAGATCTGTGATTGCCATACTAATAACAATTATTTTGTGAAGAATGCTGTTGATAATTTTCTCTTTCTCTGTCAGGTGGGGGATATTGTTTCCGTAATAGACATGCCCCCTAAAGAGGACACCACCTGGTGGAGAGGAAAACACGGTTTCCAGGTTTGTTACATGTGATTTAGTCCTCTACTTTAAGTGTACATGGCAGCTCAGAAATTGCAGGTAGAGTCCCCCTGGAGCAACAGACGGTTAAGTGCTTTCAGTGATCATAGCTCTTCAGTCTCTAATAAAAGTTGAACCTGCAAACTATGGTGTTGCCAGCCCTGCTCTTTAATCACTTGGCTGCTATGGAGGAACTAGCAGTGTACCTCAAATAATAACAATTTCAATTAATTAATATAAAATAATGAGATAATAAATCACCCTTCAAATTGACAATAAACAGACATATGAAATTACATCTTATTTAAAATGATAATTAAATGTAACAATACATTAATAGCTCATTTTTAAATTCATCTTTTAAGTTGCATTTTAAAAAAAGCATGAATCTATTGCTTTCTTGGTCCATTTGGCAAATACTTTTACAAATGCTTTGTCACCATCTTGTAAAGTGTCAAAAACAAGCTGTGTGATTTGTCATGCTACCACTAACAAAATTGCTGTTATCAGTGTAAAATATGGTTTGTTTGTGAAACGACACTAGTTTAATAGCAGAGCTTGGCTCATCATTCACTTGTGTACATGGGTACACAAACCCACTCGTGAGTCACTTCACAATCTGCCAACCTGCCAAACCATTCTCTCTTATTGCCCCACAAGCATATGTCGCCTTTATTTTGCCCTGTCAGTATGCAGTGCTTTGGCATGTTATGCCATTTTTGCATCTCCACTGAGTCACCGCAAGGCCCTATGCAGTGAGACTGGCTCATGGTGGCAGATGTGTGCTGGATCCACCGGGGGGCAGTCTGACGTTGAGCTCTGGCAGGCTACAGCTGGGTCAGGTAGCCAGCAACTGTCTGGATGGAGCATGAGTACACAGCAGTGCCAGCTGTCACCACCACCACACCACACTCTGAAGTCAGCAGGGTCTCAGGGAATGTCAGAAATGTAATCAAGCTCTGGTGTTGAAGAGACTGAGCTTTTCAAAAAAAAAAAAAATCTGAGATTGTTGACAAGGTCAAGGTTATACTTTTACAGTATATACAGTATATATGTATAATACATATTAACATGGTTAATGTTTTCTGCAAGATAAGCTCTTATGACAGAAAACTCAGGCTTTTGTTATGATCTTGATTCATAAGTAATCTGCAATTGGTTTGTAGATGATAGAATGATAAAATCAAACTATGTTGTAAATCATGGCTAACATGTTAGTTTGTCTCTGTGTGTCCTTATTTTTTCATGTTTGTGTGTGTGAGAAACTGCTGAACTTTGAATCTTCATTTAGATTCTTTTATCTGCAGGTTTACAAGATGGGCGGCCCTTGAAATGTATAATCCTTAGTGTTTTTCAAAGATTTTGTCCCTTAATATGATACTGGAATTTTACAATTGAGTAGATTTGGATTTGTTTTTAACCCAAAAAATACCTCAGTAACAGCACTGGACTTAAAAGTTTGTCATACATGCAGTATTTCTAAGGGGATTAAGGCTCCTTAATTAATACCCATAAGGCAGGACTCAACAAATTTTTAAAAATTTTTTTTTAAATTAAATAAATTACATTGGCTTGACATCAGATCATCATAATTAGCAACGACAAAATATAATATAACACAGGAAACCAAACTTTTAAGTTTGCAAGCGTAAAAATAATTACTATTAAGATTTTAGACCAATGCAAGAATGTAATCAATGCCCTAACTCTCTCACAATATTTCATCCCGTTTTCTATCAGCTTTATTTCCAACCCAACTTCAGTTTCATGCACTACAAATCAAAAGTTTGGGGTCAGTAAAAACAAATAAAAAAATGATTCAACAAGCATGTATGAAAAATGTTCTTTTGAACTTTCTATTCATCAAAGAATCCTGAAATAAAATGTCAAGTTTCCACAAAAAAATAAAGAAGCACCACTGAATTTAAAATTGATAAAAATAAGAAATGTTTTTGAACACCAAACCAGCATATTAGAATGATTTCTGAAGGATCATTCAGCTTTTCCATCACAAGAATAAATTACATTTGAAAATATAATAAAATAGTAAAAAGTTATTTTTATATTGTAATATTTCACAATATTACTGTTTTACTGTATTTTTTATCACAAAATCAGCATTGGTGTGTGTAAGAGACTTTTTTAAAAAACATTTAAAAATTGTTTTACATTATTCTCAGCTGTTTTAGATTAGTTAAACATCCTTCTAGATGTGCTTATGCAGAACATGAAAGCATATCTCAACTAATAGATGCCTGTTTCCATTATGCTGTACACTTCTTGATCATTTCAGGAGCTCAAAATATAAGCGTAGTTTAAAAATAGTTTGGGCTACATACTAGATTTTGTCAAATGATTGTTCATTAAATAGTCAAATTGTCAGAGTTCACCATTCTCCTTATTTTAGCTTTGTAGTTTGTCTCAAGAAGAATTATTATAACATATTGATACTGTAATATTTTGTGTTATGATGGCATGCTATTTTCTGATTGTGACTAAGTGCAGGACGCAGAGTGATATGATGAAGCCTTGGCATGTCTGTCTCCAGAGAGAGAAGGGGCTTTTCAAACCTTCTCTGCTCTTCACAGGTTGGCTTCTTTCCCAGCGAGTGTGTGGAGCTGATAAACGACAAGGTCCCGCAGTCTGTCACCAACTCGGTGCCAAAACCAGGTACCACAAAACACACACGCACATACACATACCTCAAATCCTGCTGGGACAGCTCATCAGTTCTTCTGCTCACGTCTGTATTAACTATCCCAAAACAGCTTACTTCCACTGCAGGGCATTATAAACTGCACTAACTGAGCAATCATCATCAGGAAACAAAACTACAAGGTCACACTTGCTGTTCTTGAGCGTTAAGATTCCCCCCGAGGCTGTTGGGCCTTTGTAAAGATGCAGGTTTTTAAAGGCTAGCTTGTTACTCATGTGTTGCAGTGAGATATTAATCGTGTTTGAGAGGAAGAGAGAGTGGATGGGAACAAAGTGTACAAGTGACGTGTTGAATCAGCCACGGATCGAGTCTGTGTGGTGTGTGTGTACTTGAGTGAAATGGAACAGGTGCTGACTGGAGCCTCTGGGTCCTGTTGCATGAATCAGAAATCTTCCAACCTCCATGAAGAAAAGACTACAAGCTGTGTCCTTGGGAAGGGTGCAGCTGCTTTTTAAGAAAGTGTCACTTTAGATTTCAACACATTGGATGTGAGACATGCAAGGTTTTCAGTTCTCGAAGCACGTCATCAACACACTGCACGGGAAATTTTTTCGCTCCCAGTCCACATTCTCTCTTTCTCCCCCCTCCTCACATAGGAACCCTTTGACCCTCTTCATTTATCACATTTATAGTTAAATATGTGTTGTGCTGTTGTTTGATTTCATTCCTAATGGTTTGTTGTATGTATGTGTCTTTAATGTATATCACACACTGTGGTGCAGCATGGTACGATTTATCCCACGTCATCTCGCTGGCAGAGTACTGAAATGTCAAAAGAAACAACTTGATTCATAGACCTCTCAAATGGACTGTTGCTAGCTTTCACAATCCTAACACGAGTAATACATTTAGTCATATTTGGAGTGGCTGTGGACCATGCAGACTGCTTTATGACTGGTCAATTTACATCATGACTTGGACTAACTGGCCTACCAAGCCCTCTGGAGACTTATCCATCACCTTCAGCCTTTTCTGTTTGGTTCCGGCCTTCTTGTGTATCAAATCAGTGCTTATTGGCATCTGCAGAAGGGTGAATCATCATCATCATGACTCATCAGACCAATCAGAATGCTGGCTTGCATTAAGTGGGCGGGAGGGCTTTTTGGTACATAATTTTGTGGGAGTAATATTATCACAGAGATGCAATGACATGGCACAGCACAATCAGCCTGGAAAAAAGAGCACTGTGCTTTTTACGGTTTTTTTACGGTTTCATGATCAAGGGCAACGCAAGAAAAAAATGAGGTACACAGAGTTTATATGATTAGATTTCACACTGCAGAAGCTTTTTGCTGGGGTTTAGCTCATTTTTAATGCTTGCTTGTACACCTACTGACTCTGTGGTATGTATTTGGAATGTATGTTGCATTGCTTTGCACTTATTGCATGTGTGATGTGTTATTTGACCATGCTTCCTCCACTGCTCCCTCAGCGTCCCCCTGCTCTGGTCTGCGGCCGGCCTCCTGGAGTCTGTTCCCACCCTGTGCGTGCTGGTATATTCTCCCCAACGTTAAAGGGCTAGTTCACCCAACAACAAAAAACAGTCATCATGTTCTCACCTTTATGTTGTTCCAGACCTGTATGACTTTCTTTTTTACATGGAACTTTTGAATAATTTTATTTACTCATTTGTTTGTTTTGTTTAGTTTTTTAGTTTTTTTTACTTTTATTTGCTTTATATTTTATTTTTGGAGCTGAAAATACTTTATTTTTTTAATGCTAGTTATAGGTTTGTTTCAGAAAAAAGTCATACATGTTTGTAATGACATGAAGCCAAGTAAATGATGACCATTTCATTTTTGTTTTAACCATCCCTTCAAATACATACACACAAACAGACAAACATGTCGTCACACACCCTCTCTCTCTCTCTCTCTCTCTCTCTCTCTCTCTCTCTCTCTCTCTCTCTCTCTCTCTCTCTCTCTCTCTCTCTCTCTCTCTCTCTCTCTCTCTCTCCCTCTCTCTCTCTCTCTCTCTCACACACACACACACACACACACACACACACACTTTCTCACTATCTTTCTTTTATCACACTTTCACCCTGTATGCATCAGTTATTCTTTGGCAGAATCATAAAATAGTGTTTCTCTTGCATTCCAGCTTAGAGCACGCTCATCCATGATAGACTAGTGTTTGTCTTCACATGAATTTTACTGCACCAGCTTTTATCATTTATGGCACCTTCAGAACTGTTGTGAAATTTTCTTAATGGACAGGAAATGTGGAGTGAGGGGAAACCTCTCCTAAAAGATTTCTAAGCTAATAGAGCTGCATGTGCAGCTGTTGTTCTCATGTTCTCTAACTCATGGTACCTCCCTCTCCCCTTCTCTACTCTCGGCATGCAGATTTGGAGATGGAGAGTATAAAGCAGGACAGTGCATGGGCACCCGACCCATTAAACCCCTACAGGCTGAGCTCAGGTAGACCAAACTGTTTATCCATGTACTACGTCTAACACGGACTAACCCCAAACTCTCCTGTGCATCTCCGCACAGTCGCCTGGTGCTCACGGGGCTCTGGACACTACTGGCACTCCATAGCATTGGTATAATGTAGTTTCACTGGTCTTTCCTAACATCATGTGTTAACTATATAGGATCTGGTGCAAGCACAACAAATATGGAGTCTTGTTTTCCACTTTTCACTTCACACTCCTCTGGTGTCTGTGACTTTGACCCATGTCTTATAGATTTACCCTGATAGCACTCTCTTTCTCTCTGTCTTGACCTGCATTTGAGCGCATGTGATTGTTTATCAGTCTTTTTGCATTTTATTTTAGTGTAGTGCTGCCATACCACCAATCAGTCTCTTTTTGAAGACATACATATGTAGGCTGTCGAACAATATTAGTGATTTAGTTTTAAATTGATCAGTATTACACAATGTTGGATATTTTAGTCTTCTCCCCTTTTTTACATTTAGATTACCTTTGCAATCATTAAACGTTCACTTAAAAATTTAGCTAATAGTTTAATAACACTGTTAAATATAATCTTCAATTTTTCATACTTTCCATTATAATGTTGTGATGCCTAATTCCACTTTAAATCCTGTAACATGATTGATTTTAGATTGTAGGGTTTTATTTTTAAATTATTTTAATACGAGTTTTAACCTGAGTTCGGCCATTGTAATGGAAGAATATCACCAATAATGGATATTTCATTGTTTTTGCTCATTGTCCCTATTTTTACATTTATGTTATCTTTGCCATCATTAATTAGCTTTTAAATTGCTTAATGTAATCTTTAGCAAATCCAAAAATGCATTTATTTTTCATACACTATAATGTTATGTATGAACTTAACTTGATTGATTCATAGTTTTTTTAGTTTTTTATGTACGCAAAATAGTGTAGAATTTTAATGTCTGCTATTCATCAGGTATCGGCCATAATATGAAAATAATTATCAGTATCAACCAGAATTTTAATGTCAGTGTGTCAATTCTATTTTGAATATGTCTACATTTGAATGTCTCTGTATTCAAAAAGAGGTTTGTGATGTCAATTTATGGCCCAGTTTGTCTGCTCTTTCAAGTGCACCACATTGTGTTTTCCAGAAAGCCCCATTGTGAAGTTATTTTGCAACACACTCGTTGGCTGATTTACATGACCCTGGTTGAAAAAGGCTATAAAATAATCCCAGCTTTGTCCACTGGCAATATGAACTACAGTCTCTCCATGGTTACTCAAGCACATTCTTGTGTTCAGCCTTTGTGCATGCTCAAATACAGCATACCTCTCCGCTCCCCTGCAGAGCTTCAGCCAAGCAACAAACGTCTATCACATAACACAAAACACCTTATGAATCATTCACCTCATTAAGCAAATGCCCTGTGTAAATGGTTAACCTCATAATGTCCTATCGTGCAGGTGGTGTAACAGTGATAAAGGTTGCTGGGAGTTTTATAGCATGAATAGGGCATATTCTAGGTTATGAAAATGCCTCAAATATAATCATTTCTTTCTTGTACAGACTTCTTATTCTCGGCCGTAGCAGGTGCTGCTCCAGATGTAGATCCCTTAGCTCCCTCTCACTTCCTAACTTCCTTGTGGGGTAACAATGTCTTCCTCTCAGTGGAGTAAAGGGCAGCTGCCTCTATGAACAAGCCAAGACAGCTGGAAGGAACTGTGAGAGAACGAGAGACAAACTATGTTAGATTTACATAGCAATATGTGTCCGTTTATCCTTCAGGGGATTGTGTACTTCTACTTCCTTACTGGCCTGTTCTGAAAACAGAGACTTTTATATGAACTTCTTTTAGCTGTTGGGTTGGGAGGCTGGTTTATTGTTGTTTTTTGTACTCCTATTAACATTCCTTTATAACATTATACATTCCTATTAACACTTTTTGATGGTTTATAAAGTTAGCAGATATTATGATTTGAATGTAGTGTGCAAGGTTTGTTTGTTTTCCAAATCCCTTTGCTCTTGTATATGCATGTCTATATACATGTACACACACATACACTACCATGCTAAAGTTTGGGTCAATATTATTTGTATAGTTAATATAAATTAACTTTTATTTAGAAAGGATGCTGATCAAGGACTGATCAAAAGTGACAGTAAATACATTGAAAATGTTGAAAAAGATTTGTTTCAAATAAATACTTAAAGAAACATGTAAAAGAGAATCAGGGATTCCACAGAAATATTAAGCAGCAATATTATGCTGAATATTATTTCAGCATTGATAAGAAGAAATGTTTCTTGAGCGTGTGTGTGTGTATCACAGTGATAACATCACTGGGTCAGCGTTACCTTGCAAAACACGCATCTCTGTGTTATTTAGCCACAAACCTGTTGCTTTAGAGTTCAGACAAGGTTGTCTTTGTCAATTCCTTATGGCTGTCCTGTGTCAATATGGGTATTAAAAGCTGAATGGAACATGGCCTTGGCTAATATGAATGAGTTTCTTTAGAAAGAGTGAATTGTTGTTGCCCTGGTGGTGTAGTCAAATTATATGTATGCATCTTTGTCTGCCTTGTTGCTTTTTTTTATAGTTTTATTTATAAGTTACTTATTATAAGTCTTTTTAGGCTATAGCCTATTAGAACATCAAAAGAATCAGCTGTGTTGTACTGCCTTTGTTTTTTAAACCACAGTCATCACTCGACATTGGATATTTGATAAATGCAACAGCCTTCAGGCTGAAACTGACATTCTCTGGGTTTTGCGGCCGCTCACGCCCCGATCTCTACATTAGAAGCCAACGCTGTTGAAAGCTGATATTAGGGGCTGGACAAACTCAGACAGAGGAGGGAAAAAGCAATGAGGAAAGAATGCATGCTGACTATTAGCTTTTACCGGCTGGCAGGGAGAGCGAGAGAAAAAGCAGTTTGTGATGATCCTTCACCGTTGTGTCTCAAGCTCTCTATAGCAGCTGCAGCCTGACAAACTTAAAAAATACTCAAGCACTGTTTTCTGTCCTTTTTTAATGGATATTTAACATTGAGGTAAGTTATGAAGTTGCCTTTTTAGTGCTAATGCAGTTTGCTAAACTATTTCAGACTTGTAGATGTGGCTGAAGTGCATTTAATGGCAAATTTGTGTAGGAATTATTTAGGGTTTGTTAATTTGCTCCGCTGAAAAACAAGTGTTAAAAATATTTGTACACTGGTTTTAATTTGCGATACATGCATTTTGTTGACTTGAAGACTTTTTAATCGTCTTTCTCAATAGACTTTGTATACGCTGATGTCTGTAACAAAGTATTTTTTGTATTATAATTGAGTGATTTTATTACTAAAGCCAGAGAAATTCATAGTAAGTCATCTGAACTCACATAAAAAGAGTTTCAAAACAAAGCTAAGCTTTGATTTGGAGGTAAAAAAGTAAAGAAATACCGTGAATGTGTCAGTCTATCACTTTGCGCTGTGATGTCATCAGTCTCTCCTCAGTAGAAGTAAAGTGCAGCCTGCAGGAAACACTCATTCTTCAATAACAAACAGTCTTCTTGCCGCTTCTGTGAACTTCAACACATGCCCTGTATTTGGTTTGTTGTGGTGTTCAGAATAAGAGGATCGTGAAATGCGTTGCAGTTACTTTATTGGCTCTTGAAAAGTAGAACAGGAAATTCCTACAACAGCTCTTTTTATTGTCAACCTCGACTGAATATGAAATTATTAATTGCCTTCAGAGCAGTTGCAACTGCTTGTTGGAGAAATTTCAATATCTTTTATGGAGAAAAACACTGAGTAATGTTCCTTTTTAAAAGGTAAAGACACAAAGGAACAGATGAGATCACAGCTGGCAGATGTCCCCTTGCCACGTCCACTGTGGTTTCAGCATGCAAAGGATCACAAATCTTTTAAATCAGTCGGGAGTTAAATTGTTGAAATAAACAACTGTGTGATATTTGCAATTATTTTGCTAAGAATTTTGACTTTCTACTGCTAAGTCCACCACATGTGCCCACACAAACATAAACACAGATTAACCAGTTTATGGTTTTCTGGAATCCCAGCTGCATTTGTAATGGCTCTGAAATTGTTTCCGGCAATAGATTGTTTGCTGATTCGTACAGCTTCATTATGCAAACAGTTCTTGGGTTTGTAATATTTAAGCTAGCTAATATTTTATAAGATGCAATGAAAACAACCCAAGTTTAATGAGCAATTGCAATACAGGTTTTTATAGCAAATCCAGTGGAATTATTTTGATGCATTTGTGTTCCTGTAAAACCTTTGAATTTCTCGTTTGATACTTTTCCTCTGTGGCGTCCAAGAGTTTCTCATGCAAATTCTAGGTCAGGCTGCTGATTTTTGACCACTGACAGGCAGTTACTGTCGGTGTAATGTCAACGCAAGCTGCTCTGGAGACCAAACAGCTTGAGACGTCCTTCCTGCTTCTTGGCCTCCTTCAAAAATAAAATGAAAGGAAGCATTTATTGCTCTAAGAAGACTTTCACAGATGTTCTATGTCAGCCACTCTTCATTAGGCTTTTTTCTTCCAAAACTGAGCTCAAGTTTCAATATCATGAATCATTCATAGTTGATTATATTATATTGTACTTTGGTTTCTATAACAGTTACATGGATCCACAGAGAATGAAATTGTTTTATTTTGCTCTACCAGATGTAGAACGAACACCAAGAAATGGAGGATGTACTTGGAGGAAATAAGTAATTTTTGAGTAATTCAAGCGACACTTACAGTGTAGGATTTGAGAGATTCCTTCAGTAAAGCATAATGCATAAACTCATTATTCTCACACAACCCAGTGATATTATTTTTCATTTCATAAGATCTTGGCTCGCTCACATGGTGTGGCTGGCACTGGCCTGTGTTGTTAAACTGCATTTTCTTTTTGGGGTGGTCATTTATTGTTGCGCTGCTTGTGGTATTCCCTGACATGAATATGTTTTTAAATGTTTTTCATTTTTTTCTTTCAGTGTCCAAGAAGCACGGGAAACTGATCACTTTTCTGCGCACATTCATGAAGTCCAGGCCGACCAAGCAGAAACTGAAGCAAAGAGGTATCCTCAGGGAGAGGGTGTTTGGCTGTGACCTGGGAGAGCATCTTCTCAACTCTGGCCATGATGGTGAGCTTTGCCCGTTCTGGTCCTACTCAAACTCACGGCCGTGCTCCAGACGGTGCTTGACACTAGTTTCTTTGACACTGTGTGTGGGTGGGCTGGAAATCATAGCTAACCCCCCTCCGCTAGAGTCACCCTTGGATCTGCCTGCATGGGTTGCTATGCCAATGGATTGGCTTAAAGGGGTCTAAAGGTCAGTAGAAATGGTTAGGGGGGCCGTGTCTGGAGATTTCTTCCCCATTGATTCAAAGCTCCCTGGCAGCCTTCAGCATTTGCTCCATTTGTTTAACTTCAAATCCTCCCTGAGCCATTGCCTGCCCTTACAATCTAAGCCTTGTCCTTTTCAAACAGGATCCGCGCAACTTGGTGCGACTGCTCGACCATTACATTTAGAAGGGAATCAGAAACCCAACACTTTTATTAAAATGCTTAAGAATGGGCATTCCTTCCCTGAGGACGCAAGTGTCCTCAAACTGGAAATTCCAGGAATTCTTTAAAAATGTGTTCCTAACACTGCTACAAAAGGTCACCCATTGAATTGGGTTATATAGATGATAATGTTTAGGTTTACTACCTAGATCTGAACCTTTCACTGCCCTCTCCCACCCATGAGCACACACAGCTTTAATGTGTTTGTAAAACAGTTAATGGCAGACTGTGTACTCTTAGTCTCAGACACTCTGATCTCGGAGGAACGTGAGACGACATGGCTAAACACTTTGTTCAAGTAGTGAGTCATTAGTATGGATCAGTCATACTAACGCAAAGCTCTGTAGACCTCCCTGCAATGCACTTAAACATATTAATCCAATTTTTGGTGCCATTAGGATGTTTGCCACTGATGTAACTTGCAGAATTTTCCAAAGGGCTCAAAAAATATGCTGGCCGAATCAAGCCATTAGTTTTGTTGTTTGCAGATATTACCACTGCCAAAAACTACTGGCTTTTTGTGCTACAAACACTACCATTCAAATGCATGGATTAGTAAGATATATTTTTAAAGAAATTAATACTTTTATTCAGCAAGGACACATTAAATTGATAGAAAGTGGCAATAAATACATTTATAATGTAACAAAACAATGTATTTTTTCAAAATATTTTCTTTTGAGCTTTCTGTTTATCAATTAATCCTAAAAAAACATTTTCAACTTTGATAATAAGAAATGTTTCTTGAGCACCAAATCAGCGTATTATAATGATTTCATGTGACTGAACTTTTGGAATGTATTACATTTTAAATATAATTAATTATTTGCGTAGACGACTGGAAATTTATACAGCTGTAATTTAACTCCATAGTAATAAATTCATAAACACATGGTTGTGATTTTCAAACCATTGTGACTGATGCTTCCAAGACTATCACAAGCCATTCACAATTTTGACAATTTATCTATGTTTGCCAGTTAGACAACTTTAGCTTAGTGACATATTTAAATCAGGAGACTAAATGTTTGTGTACAAGGCATAAAAATGCATGTACATGATCGATAAACATAAAACACACCGACAATGTATTACTGGCCTTTTAGGGCAAGTGACCGCTCAGTCAACTGCCCTGAAACGCACTCACAATGGCCCCATGTCATCCTTATTGTGAAGCGCTGAATGATTTTTGAGATGGCTTTGAGACAGAATTTTCTTGCATTTTTAAGGATTGTGTGCTTCAGACTGCTATGTCAGGAATGAAGATGAACAGCAGCCTCTGAAAGCCTTGGAATCGCTCATCTGTCGGATAAACTTTGTCAAGACTAGAGGCCAGTCAGGGTTGTCTGTGACTATGATTCCTCTGGGTGAAATATTGCAAGGTCGCATTGGAGGTCTGGAGTTTGTCTTATGCCACTGGAGCAAATGTGAACCTATTACCTCTGCTTATATAGGAGAGCACGGATTTGTTATCTGACAATCGGACCTGTGCTACAGCTTATTTATAGCTTACAAAATCGAAGATTTGCTGCACAGAATCTAGCATTCTATTCTATTGGCATTTTGACAAGCCTCTCACATTATGTGCCAAAAAGGATGCTTCAATAACATTTTGTCTAAACCTCTAGTCCCTCAGGTACTCAAGAGCTGCACTGAGTTCATTGAGAAGCATGGAGTGGTTGATGGAATGTACCGTCTCTCTGGGATTGCCTCCAACATTCAGAAGCTGCGGTGAGACATAAACATACTTCCCTAATTGCAAGTAGCAGAGATAGGGATTTATCATCCTGCTTGAGAAACTCTGAATGCAAAGGCTGAACATTAAGCTGTTGCTAATTACATTTTGTAATGAGAATGTTTGTATTCATAAATACAGCAGGAAATGAGTGGACTCAGAGAGAGATTAGATGGGGTTCATTACCACGTCCAGGAAAGTTGATTTGTTCGCTTAGCCAGTTAACTAGTTTTCCCTCCCCTCTGTGTTTCTAAATGTACTTTTTAAATGTAAAGTTAATGTTACATTACCTTTCCAAAGTTGGGGTTTAGTAAAAAATATTTTGGATGTTTTTGAAAGAAGTCACTTATGCTTACCAAGGCTGCAGTGCATTAATTTGATCAAAAATACAGTAAAAAGAGTAATATTATGAAATATTATTACAGTTAAAATAGGCTAACTGTTTACTAGTTTTATACATTTTAAAATATTTTTTCAGGATTCTTTGATGAATGAAGTTAAAAAAGACAAGCATTCATTTGCAGTAGAAATCTTTTGTAACATTATAAATGCCTTTACTGCCAATTTCTGACCCCAAACTTTGGTGTATTAGTATACCGGTATTTAACTATATACTATATTTTCTATAGTCAGTGTATTTTATTTCAGCAATTTTGTGTGCATTTAATTTGCTCTCATCAAATTTTACATAACCAAAATGTACGTTTTAAGCACAGCAAATAGCCTGCAATGTCATTGTCATGTATGAAGCACAATGTCATGTATCTGAACCCCCTCTCTCTCTCTCTCTCTCTCTCTCTCTCTCTCTCTCTCTCTCTCTCTCTCTCTCTCTCTCTCTCTCTCTCTCTCTCTCTCTCTCTCTCTCTCTCTCTCTCTCTCTCTCTCTCTCTCTCTCACTCACTCACTCACTCACTCTTTCTCTCTTTTTTTAGGCATGAATTTGACTCTGAACAGATCCCAGATCTGACAAAAGATGTTTACATTCAGGACATACACTGTGTGGGCTCCCTGTGCAAGCTTTACTTTCGAGAGCTTCCCAACCCACTTCTCACCTACCAGCTGTATGAGAAATTCTCGGTAAGTGTTTATCCCAGAACGACCAGCCTTTAAAGAGCCTTTTCTCAAAATTACACTTTTTGTCATACAAATAGCTACAGCTGAGACCACCTATTATACTAGAACAACAATGATATCATAACCTTTTTAGTTCTTGGTGTGATAAACTGGCAAAACAGTGCAGTAGTCATTGAAGGCTTGATACTATTTGTTCTATTGATTGCTTTTAATGAGCATACAAAATGAATGGTTTGTTTCTTAGAGCCCTGCTCCTTAGAGCCCAGAGCCCCTCACAAGGAGTTCAGCTACATGCCAAACACAGTACTGACATTTACAGCATCTCGTGATAAGTCACTGCAAATGAAAAAAAAGGACAGAGTAAAGACTGCATACATGTTTTCTGGTTGCTATGGAATCAGTAAAACTATAATGCACAGGAAATGGGACTGACCATGTGCTCTTCACTCTGCAGTACAGTGTGAACATGGGTTTGAAAAATATGTTAGTTGGTTTGAGCTGCACTAGATACAGTGACCCTGATTTACACCTGCTCTTCTCCTTTTTAGGAGGCTGTGTCAGCAGCCACTGATGAGGAGAGGCTGATCAAAATACATGATGTCATTCAGCAGCTGCCGCCCCCACATTATAGGTTTGTAAATGACCACAGTGCCCTCTGTTGGTTGTCAGCGGATTTGCAGATCTCTTCAAAAGCCAATTTTTTTTTAATAATCTACTGCATTAAGCGTACTAATTATATTACTAATGAGGTTCAAGTACGTCTATGACTGAGGAAAATGTAGGCTGTTATTACAACGTTGTTCACGTAAATGAGTTTGCTCCTGAATCAAGTGCATTATGCAAATTTTTGTTAGCGTCTGATTTTAATGCATCAGCAGGTTTAATGTTTAGTATTCATGTTTCTCTTGTAGGACCCTCGAGTTTCTTATGAGGCATCTTTCCCACTTAGCAACCTTCAGCTATGTAACAAACATGCATACAAAGAATTTGGCCATCGTTTGGGCTCCAAACTTACTGAGGTACGATCTCTGCATGATGCAACGGTTTTCATACAATGTGAAAACAGATATACTTCTTGATTCAATTTTTATAACTATAAATATAAAAATCCTACTATTCATAACTAATATTAGATTTTTATTCTAAAAAAAAGGTCAAAGCAAATAGAATCAGCTTGCTTCAGCGGAACAGCAGCCTTCATGGAGGTCCGGATTCAGTCGGTTGTGGTGGAGTTCATCCTCAACCACGTGGATGTTCTCTTCAGCCCCAAACTGAGCTCACTCATACGAGAGGGAACAGGTATGGACACAAACAGATTTCAATTATGAAGATGACAAGGCACTGAAGTGAAGTAAAAAGCCTTTAATTTGCTGGGCTAAATCATTAAAAACTGTTAAAAGTGTAGATCTATGTGTTTTGGCTACACAGCCTTCTTCAGGATACATATCAATTGTCCAAACAAGTATTTTTTTTAAACAACATTTGTTAAAACATTATTTTTTTGATTGCTACATTTTCATCACAAATGTCTTTGTCTTCTTAGGACACAATTCTTTGTCTCGGCCTAAATCTTTGCTGGTACCCTCTCCATCCACAAAGCTGCTAACACTAGAAGAGGCACAGGCACGCACCCAGGCCCAGATCAACTCGCCCATCACTGCAGACAGCAAGTACATAGAGGTGGGAGAGGGTCCTGCAGCCTTACAGGGAAAATTCCACACAGTCATTGAATTCCCCACTGAGAGGTATAATGATTTAAGATTTAAATAATAAGATTTAAAAATAAATCTTTAACCATGTCAGTGTTTCTGTTGTCATAAAGAGACCAACTTTATGCCTGTTATTCTCATAGAGATACATTTTGCGCCTCTTATCATTTGTTACCTAGGAAACGGCAGCCCATAAAGTCTAAAAAGTCTCCAGTCGGCAGTTGGCGGTCTTTTTTCAACTTGGGCAAGTCTTCCTCGATGTCTAAACGCAAACTACACCGCAATCCCAGTGAACCAAATGAACTCAAGGCCATGGCATTGGCTGGTTAGTGTTGTGCCATTTTCTCATCTCAGAATGTCAGATGGTCATTATCACAAAAAATAAACCCAGTGTTTAATCAGGTTTTACATCATGCCAAAGGGGTTCATTTTGTGGTAATGTCATGTAAAAGCAATTTGTATTAACTTTGTTCCCACTTTATTTTCACTGCTCAGGAGGAAGAGGAGACACCAGTACTCTTCGGTCTGCCAAAAGTGAGGAATCTCTCACCTCTCTGCATAACGTTGAAGGTAACTAGATCTCTAAATCTCAAAAAATGCTCAGAATAAACTTGTAAATCAACCATTGTGAAATGACGACGTTCCTTCTTTTCCTTTAACACAGGAGAGTCTAAGGTTTACAGGCCACGCAGACCTCGCTCCAGCAGTGATGCTCTCTCTGCTTCTTTCAATGGTGACCTGCTGGATAGCAGGCAACACTGTAACTCGTATGACAACCTGGACCAAGGGGACAGTGATGGGGATGATGGTCCAATTTGTGTGCCTGCTCTCATCTCCCCACCCCGTTCCGCTGATGATGTGGACCTGAGCCCCCCTGACATTGGCATGGCCTCTTTAGATTTTGACCCCATGTCTTTTCAATGTAGCCTTCCTCTGGCAGAGACTTCCATTTTGTCACTTGACGTAGATGCAAACAGTCTAAAGAGGAGTCAGGGCAGTGCCAGTGGCTCAGAGCCGGTCTCGCCAGTAAGAGCTAAAGTTACAAGCTTTTCTTTGTCTCCAGTCCACAGTCCAGCCTTAAAGGATAGAAATAAACTGCCCCCTGCATCTGTCTCAGAGAAAACTGAAATTGTTCAGTCAATTGAGAGCAGTGAGAAGTCAGCTGTTATGGCTCCTCTAAGCATCTCTGAATCATCTGCCTCCATTCTAAGAAAAGGACCAGAGAGAACTGCGCTACAGCCCTCTTCCCCTCCATCTCCTCTCGACTCTCCTGCAAAATTGAGCTCTCTGTCAAGAACCACTGATTTGCCCCTGGGTGAAGCCATTCAACAAGAGCTTCTTTCTAAAGCTGCTACCTTTGAGAGTAAAGACAGTAAAGACATATCAAGCATTGAATGTTCACAGACACCACAGGATACCTGCTCTCAAGAGCAGCCAGGTAAGCTGAACTGAAACACATGGATATGATAGCTTAAATTTGCGTTAAAAATATTTAATGCAATTAACGCAGCATCCGTTTTTTCGCCGTCATTCTTTGGCTAGCGTTACAATATGATCATGCTCTTATTCATGCAAATGCTTTTAAGCCACGTACAGAAAGCCTCTTCAGACAGCGCTCGAACGGACACACAAAATTATGCCAAAATTACCGTTGTGTTGAGTATCCTCGCAAGCACAGTTAAATTAAGTCTTAAATTAACTTTTTAAGTTGTGAGTTGTGAGAAAATGGGATGGATGTCAGATCTGCGTGATGTGCAGCAGCGGCAGATCTTAAAGTGACAGCAGCCCAAAAAAAGTGCTGCTGTGATGTCTGCCATTAATGTTAATCAAAGAACAAAGAAAAAGAGACAATCACTCGCTGCTCTTGACTGAATAATATGTGTAGCTTTGATAAGGATTCATCTATATTTAGTTTATGATTTATGTAGTGAAGACTACAGTGTTTGATAACTTTATTCAGTTTCTGTATATATCCTACCTGTTAGACCTACCTAAAAATCTTAAAGCACTGTTTACAAGAAAAACGAGGGAAAACAATAACTTTTTGTGCATTTTGACCGGGCAAGTAAAAATCTGAACCAGTCAGACTGGGCCAATAGAAAAAAAATATCCCTGACATATTGAAGGGCACAGGAAGATTGTTTTAAGTTCACTTAAATTAAGTTGTTTTATTATTTAAAGCCTAATAAATGGTAAAAAATGTATAGCTTTTAATTATACTATAATTATGAATGGCTATAATGAATGGCTAAAATTGAGGAAAAAAGAAATCAGTAGCAGTATTGGTATCGGTGATGCCTTCTTTCATAAATAGATGCCATTAAACAAATATAGGCCACTGTTTTTGTTTCTACATTAATTTGGAGATTACATGTGAAATTATTACAATATAAAAATATATTAACTTTAATGTTAGGTTTTATTAATCTGGGTTTATTACAGAAAAATGTGTGATTTAATTTTTTTTAATCGATTTGACAGCATTAATATATATTAGGGCTGTGCTCAGAATATCGATACAACCATACATTGTCATGAACTCCTGACTGTAGCCAATTATCACGTGACGTCAATTGGCGCTAATTTTAGCAACGCAAGCAGCAGCGCAAGACATTCAAAATGGAGAAGAGGATTTTGCCACCGCCGACAAAAGTAAAATAAAAAATATGGGAGAATTTGGGGTTTTGCACTAAACCGGAGAGTCAGACATTAGACATGAGTCATGTAATATGCAAGACCTGCAAAACAAAAGTTAAGTACTCTCTCTGCATATGGCAAAACATCATCCAGACCAGCCAGCCCTGGTCGCAGCACACACCTGTCATCTCAGAAGCAGCCAAAGTTGCCTGATGCTTTTATCTCAAAACTCCCACCCACGTCTCAGTACTCTCAAAAGATTACAAATGCATTAATGCGCTTCATATGTCAGGATTTACGGCCATACAGCGTTGTCGAGAATAGACAATTGCTTCACGAGCGTGAGCCACGCTACACAATACCAACTCGTCAGTTTTTAACAGAAGCGGCAATTCCCCGGTTGTATGAAGTTAAGCGAGACGTTCTGCTGTCACTCTCTTCTGCACAGAGAGTTTAACTAAGTTAAATTTAAGTTGTTACAGTTTTTGCTTTTATGGAATATTTTAAGTTTTGTTTAGTCATTGAGCATTGTCGACACGCTTCACTGTCACTATAATTGACACTTTAATTGTCATTTCAGTTATTGAGGCAGAGACTTTTTTTTTAAAAAAGGAAGAGCCATTCTAAGCTTTTTTGTGACAATTTTTTTTATTTCATTTAACTCATTGTTTTTTTTTTTATTAAAAAAACAAAATAGTTGTTCAGTTATCACTGTTATAACACTGGTTATTCAATAAACAGATAATACTGTTACTAAACTCTGCTCAAAAGAAATTTAAATTCCAAATTGATCCATATCGTGATACATATCGTATCGTGGCTTTAGTATCGTGATGCGTATCGTATCGTGACATTGTTGGTGATACACAGCCCTAATAAAAAAAATATATATATATACACTAACATGTCATTGACCCTGATGCTACTGTGAAATGATCCTTTAAGGTACACTGTTTAAATTTCATAAGATAATTATTTGATTTTTCAGGTTTAGTTCACCAGGCTTTTACCAGTAACGCTTTGCATGAGTGCCCTCAATGTAGAGAAATCTGTCCACAATCAGTAGAAATTTAACATTTCCCCTCTCTTACCTTTCTCGTGAATATTAGCCTGCCTGCCTTGTTTGAGTTCCCTCTGTTTTGTCCATCCATAGGAGCCGTAGTTCTGGACTCACCAAAGGGCAATGTCCCTGTCAGCTCTGTGTCCCTCATCCCTCCCCCTCCCCCACCAAAGAACGCTGCCCGCATGCTTGCACTAGCTCTAGCTGAATCTGCTCAGCAGGCCTCCATTCTGTCTCAGAGGCAATCCTCTGGACCCCCTACACCAGTGTCCCCTCTTAAGCCACAAGAGTTACTGGACACCCTGGACTGGCCTCCTGCTCCTTCCTTGTTATCACAGCCATTCCTGGAGGAAGCTGCAGTCTCAAAGATATCCGCTCCTACGTCTTCACCACCATCCACCCCACCTGAAAAACTAACTCACTCAGTCAGTCTGCACCTTAACACAGCTGATAGTGGGAAGCCATCTAGCATTTCCTGCAACAACCAGGATGTTGTCTCACCTGAGAGCCCAAGCCAGAATGCTATGCCTTCTAGTCAACCACCTCAAGTTTCTCAGACACAAAAAAGCCCAGAGAGGCAGCAGCCTGCTGTGGGCCAGACCCCTGTGAGCACAGCCAAAACCACAAGCACCACACCAACTATCAGCAGCAAGGATGCTGTCATTCAACAACCCAGCTCAGAGGTAAGTAGTGGCACATGCAGGGATGTCAGTCACGCTAGTACTTAGATACCAAGGCTAAACGTTACATTGTTATAAATATTCATTAGGGCTGCACGATATTGAAGAAAAATTTGATATCCTATAACTTGTTAAATAACGGGATATACGATATGGTAATGGTTTAAGTTTGTAAAATTAATTATTTCAATATATTTAAATACTGAAAATGATATAACCAGCATACATAACCAGAAGTTAAGTTGGCCACTTATTTATGATAGAAATGCTTTACTTTACTATATTTGTATATGTCCCCGAAGGGCAATTGATTTTACAGCAAGACAGCATACAAAAGGATAATTTACAATACATTAATAATTTCAGTAAAAGTTAAAAGGTACCTTTACAAATTAACACTAAAATAAGCACACTCACACACACACAGTACCTACACAAAACCCAAACAACTACTTCCTTCCACCTACTCCCCCCATACCCAAATTGAACAGATAAATGGAAGTAGGAATAAATGAATGTTTATACCTGTTACTTCTAACCGAGGGAAATCTCAGTCGAGATCCTGAGGGTAAAAACTGAAACTCAGAATAGAGAGGATGTGAAGTAACCATTAAAATGCTACAGCCACTGTAATCTCTTGAACAGAAATATGTGGACATCAAAACATGCAAACTCAGAGCAAGGGTTTAAACTTATATTTTGAAATCGCGATGAACAACAGTTTGCATATTTAAAAACATGAATGATTTACATTTATAAATTTGACGAAATGGCGCACATTGCATTCCCAGATGAACGTTATAAGCAACCCAAACTCACAGCATTACTGTGTGTGTGTGTGTGTGTGTGTGAGAGAGAGAGAGACCCTGGACCACAAAACCAATAAGGGTCATAAGGGTACACTTTTTTTTAATTGAAATGTATATCATCTGAAAGCTGAATAAATAAGTTTCCATTGATGTATTGGTGTTAGGTTATATGATGGTTGTTAGGATAGGACAACATTTGGCCGAGATGCAACTATTTGAAAATCTGGAATCTGAGGGTGCAAAAAAATCTAAATATTGAGAAAATCACCTTTAAAGTTGTCCAAATGAAGTCCTCTACATTGCTGCATCCACTTAAAAAAATAAATGTTTCATATATTTAAGGTAGGGAATTTACAAAATATCTTCATGGAACCTGATCTTTACTTAATATCCTAAGGATTTTGTGCATAAAATTAAAATTGATAATTTTGACCCATACAATGTATTGTTGGCTATTGCTCACAAATATACCTGTGCACCTTATGACTGGTTTTGTGGTCCAGGGTCACACACATATATATATATATATATATATATATATATATATATATAACCCTCAGGGCATATATTTATTTGATTGAACCGCAGTCTGTGAATTCACAATAACACTATGCTATACTATGGTTTTTAAATGGTTTTAATACATTGTGCAGCCTTAGAAACGGTCTAATAATGTGGTTCATGGATTCTCGTCCTTGGAATGTGCCACTTCTGGTATTTTGCCGGTTACTTGGCATGGGTAAATTGCAATCGAGGATTTTTTTTAATTGAGTACTCTAATTTAATTGAGGAATCGTGACAGCCCTAATAAAAGTAAGTGTCATTTTAACTTCAGTGTAAACCAGGGGTATTTAGGATTTCAGGTAGGCCTCCATTAGAGTTCAGAAATTGAATGATCAAATGTAAAAATAAAACACTACTTAGTCGTCACTGTATTTAATTGATTCTTATTAAAGCTACAAAAGTTATTTCGTCAAGAGCAGTATGTGATTTTTCTCTTTGTCTTTTGTTTTTTTGATTAATATTAAGCACACAGACTGAAGCAGGTTTATTAGGCTGCTGTCACTTTAAGAGCTGCACAGATCCAATATATTGTTACATACGCGCTTACTCAACTGTTTACTCCACTTAAGACATAGCTGACTGTGTTTACATGAATACTCACCAAGACGGGTATTTTGACATAATTTTGTGTGTATATGGCCATATACGCTGCAGAAGAGAACTGAAATCAGGATTACGCAAGAGACAGCTTCCTGTGCGCGTGAGTAGGCCCTACTTCGCTTATTGCGCCTAATAACATTAAGCATATCACATGTATGTAACAGTCATGTGTCCAGTCTACTCTGTGCTGTCTGCGTTGGCCTAAAACTTAGACTTTTTATAATCTTTTGACGTATTAAAATCATTCAGTTATCGTAAGCCATTGCGATATGCATATCTCAATATGTACACTTGTGATATTGCTATCATTTCAATATATCGTGCAGCCCTTATATTGATCATCCAGGGCTTTACCATTGTAAGTTCAAATTTTGAATAGCATGTTATTAACCCTCTAAAAGTGTCTGAGGTGTTTTCTGGGCCCTGGAGGTGTTTTGACATGCCCTGATATGTGTGCTTATTTCTGTTACTTGTAACATTTTCATTGCTAAAGTCTGATTACACTGTATTCAGCACAAACTCTGCTACAATAATACAGTGAGCAGCATGTGTGTAAAAGTTTGTAGTTTTGAGAAAATTACGTTTATGCGTGGTTTGTAGGGGGGGAAAAGTAAGTCACTGAAATAGGCCATAAAACTCATACTGAATATTTGTTCACAAGACTTTTGAAAATTGTATCATGTAGCCTAGAATTTTAGCTTCAAAACTATGAAGAAAAAAAAAATCCTGCCCACTCATTCACACAAAACAATATATTGATTTAAAATTTGTAAGACATTTTTTGTGTAAGAAAGCTGTATGCGTGAATCATGCGGCCCATTACTATAAATCATTAAAAGGAACACCCAAACTCACAGCGCTTGCAGAGACCATTTACTGAAGTGATCGAGCTGCACCTCACTGTGAAACATTATTGTTAGCACATTATAAACATCTACGTTTAAGCAGATATCCACAAACACCGTATTTAACAGTAAACACTGGTCTAATCATTCTAATATTCATCATGTTAGTTTAAACACTCATACTAGCCTACTTTTGTATCATGCTGTGTTTTATATTGTAGAGCATTAAAACATCCTCGTGTCATACATGTATAATTATTTAGCATTGAAAGGTTGCCTACTTGTCTATAGTTAATATTTCAAAATGTTTCCATCGATTTCATACATTTTAGTCTGGCACCAGTTCAACTAGTACAATGTGAAGTTTATGCAACAATAACACGCTAACTAATATAATAGAGAATACTTGCCTTAAAAATCTTTCTTATCTTAAAATCGCATTCTTATTCTTCTGCGGTAAATCCAAGGTAAACTCACCGTGTGTTTTCTGTTTGGAATGCGATGAAAAGCAGAGGAATGATGAAGTTTGATGCTTTGTTTACAGGTTCACATTCCTTCACGTGGACAATTAGCATGTGAATCGCTTGTGCGCACTCGGGTGTGGTCACATAACGGATAATGAGAAGACGCATGAGAAACTGTACCTCTCGTTGGTTTCATACTGATTACTTAAACAGAGAATATTTGTTCTTATATTACTTAATTTAAAAAATAGACACTTCAAGCTTTTCAGAATAGACTTCACACTGAGATGGCAGAACGTGCATCATGTTTATTTTCTTTACTTTACGAAAAGCACAACATTTTGTTTTTATTGTGAGTGTTCACAATTCGAAAGTATTAAATGTCTACTTTTATTTATGTACTTATCTGTATGACAAAAATCAATGGAGTTTGAGTCTCTTTCGCACTGATAAGAAAAAAAGCGAGGTGGTTGACCCCTGGGGTTAAGCATTATTGCTGTTTGCCTGCTTAGAAAAACATCAAGAACCATGTGTGGAAGTATGTTGGATCAAGGGATGTTGTTTTAATTTAGTTTTTTAGAATTTATGTGAACTTTTAGACTACTTTTTTTGCCTGTTTTTTTTAAGTGGGGGGTGGGTGTTATGTTGTATGACCATTCAGATTTGTCATATTGTATCAAAATTGTTATCAAGAATAATTAGATCATTAATCTGGTATTGGTATCAGTAACTAAATTTATAGCACATGTAAATATCAAAGGAAAATATGTAAGATATCTAACAGTGTTTGTTTGGGTTTAATCCTTAGATCCGTATGACTGAAACGCTCCTGCCACTGAAATCCACAAAGGCGGCAGATCAACTGGTCGCAATTCTTCAGCCTCAGCCTCAAATACAGATTCAACCTATTGCCTTGTTTCGGTCTCAAGCTCAAGTTCAGCCTCATTCTCAGTCACAAGCACAGCCTCAATTTCAGCCCAGATCGCAGCCCAATGCTAGAGTTGCGCCATCCCCGGCTGCACCTCTTGATCCTGTGGAAAAACCATGGGAAGCCATAAAGCCTGTCCATCCAAAGGGAGATAGCGCTCCTCAACACCACACTCAGGGAGTGACACCGCCAACACCCCCTGTTCGCTCGATTGAAAGTAAACTAGCAATGGCGGCTCTCTGCAACGCTGAAGCAGCAAACCCCGCCAACTTTCATGCCATCTTAGAGACATCCATGAGGGGCTCAGTGGAGGAAACTCCCCCACAATCTCATCCACCTCACCGCAGGTCTTCCACTCATCAATCAGGTTATATTTACCACTCAAAAGGGGAGGCAGCCCTATTGGAGCCCACCCCAGAGGCATATTACCATCAGCGGGTAACCACTTCTGGTCAGGCTACAATAGGGTACCATTACCGGCCAGAGAGTGTTCCACCTCACGTTTCTTACGTGTCGAAATCGGAGCCACAGATTTCTTATAGAGGCCACGGTGATGGGCGATACAATACGATTGGACCCAGGTCCTACCACCAGTCCATCAAATCTCGTGGCCCACCGAGAGGTGAGTACGTTTCTCCAAGTTCAGTGCACCACTCCCATGGCTACAGCCAGGTAGATGGACCTACCGTGTACCCAACAATCCGCAGGGTCCACTCCCTACATGCGCCCCCCACGGCTATCCGCTCAGTGCCAGTCACCAGAACTGAGGTTCCACCAGATGATGAGTTATTTTACTATCAGCGCCCAGTCTACCACTGCAAGTCTCACCAACCGCCCTCTCAAGCTGACTATCATGTCACACAACTGCAGCCTTACTTTGAGAATGGAAGAGTTCAGTACCGCTACAGCCCCTACTCTGGTTCTCATGTTCTGGATGCCCCTTTCTACGATGTGGACCATTACGGTACGATCCGTTTACGGCATGTCCATTCCTTCAGTGGTCGGGACAGTGCCCCTCTCCTTCGATCTGGAGCCAAATCTGGAGGCTACCACTACCTTTCACGTCATTTCATTCCTTTAAAGGAGCATAGCTTCGTAAGCAGGGACATGCCACCTTACAGTGGTTCAAAGGGAAATATTTACTTTGCGTGGGACCCAGAGGAAGCAGAGAGGCTTCGCATACACTCTATCCGCAGGGAAAGCAGAGCGAGGCAAAAGGTGAAGGGTTCTATTATGTCTCAGTATGACAATGTGGGGCCCTACATGCCAGTGGATATAGACATGTTACACTTGCGCAGCAAATCAGATCCTGGCAAAACCGTATTGATGACCACCGAAAGCAAGGAGGCGAGATACAATATTGTTCCTGGATCTCAGCATGCTCCCAGGCACTTGATCTCCGATCCAGATATCCTGTTGTATATGGAAACAGAGAAGCACTGCCAAGGAAATGGAATGGGGGACAAAACCGGCAAACAAGGCAGCTCCAGGACCTACTCGTCCATCCATTCACATCAATCGCAACTTCCACCACGAAGTTTGCAGCACTTACCAGAGGGTAGCCATCTTGACCCCAAGTTTGAGCCAGGGGAAAAGCAACTGAGCAGTAAACATTGGCAGGAACACTCGGAGAGCAGGAGTGCCCAGCCTCGTTACGAAAGGTCCGATTTGGATCGCCACATATGCAGGGTTAAAGCCACAAGCAGCGCCAGTGAAGATGAACAAGCAGCTCCTGTGAAGCCAGCTCCTCCACCCAAGCCTGAGAGATCCCATAGTGTTAGAGAGCGGCAGCATTACAACCTGTCTAGTCTTCCCGCACATTTACCGGACAATTCAGATGCAGACCACAGTGGATCCTACTCCCATCAGTCACAGGGGCAAAGACAAGGCACTGTTACTTCACAGTCACACTACGACAACCTGGATGACTACCATCCGGTACCTCCGTCCCAAACCTCACTAGCTAATCGGAGTGGTTCTAGCTCCTATCATAGCCCTGGTTTCTCAACTCCACACAGTAACCGTGCATACTCCACAGCCTTAGGACAGGGCGCCTTCATACAAGCTGAGCTTTCAGTGCAGAGGCCAGAGACGGAGATTAATGCCGAGTGAACCGGCATTTAATGACAAATGGGATAGATTTGGAACATGATTGTAGGTGTCAATAATTATAATAATTCGGCAGCCTCTGCAGGACAGTGGACTGCCGCCTGACTGTTTACATTCAGTTTAATTTTTTTTAAATGTACAAAGAAATGTTAAAGACTTTTTACTGAACTGAATGTACCATATTTTCGGTTGTTTAAACATGGAGATATAACTTGTTATATACTGTAGATACTCTGCGATATTGACAAATGGTACATAAATCATAACCAGATGTATATCTGAAATGATGATGTATATCTGAAAAGTACTACTGGATAAAAGGGATTCTTTAGTTCTGTTTTATTTCTTTGAAAAGGTCTGGGATGGGGTATAAATTAAATGTAAAGGTTTGCATTTTAGAAATGCATGTAATCTATCTTTTACAGAACAGTTCTGTGTACCTTATTGTGTACTTTCTGGATGTTACAGTAACAGTGGAAAGGAACCCCTGTTTAAGTCACCCTACCTTAATTTTACACTCAGTTTACACAACTAGGTGGTACATGAAATTCTTAATTTTCTGCCTTCAGGTTGGAGGCCCAAAATGTGCATTTTTCATTTTGTCCAAACTGTGCCATTACTATTACGTATGATAGGGTTTAATCACAAGCAACTGGAATTCTTTCTTCATTTGAAAACTTGACACGGTTTGACTGAACTATGCTTGGATAGGTTGCTCTTTGTTGTTTGAGGGACCAAACAATGAATGTGGATTTGATTGCAGAAGTATTCATGAAGGTGTTGGAGAATGACTGAAAGTGAGAGTGCCTGTGTGAAGTGACTCCGACACATTTCTCTCCCCTTTCAGAGAAATCTGGGATTGAAAGGGAGCTTTTGATACATTAAGTGATTAAAATATGTATCTGACTGGTTTAAGACCAGTGGCATACTTACATTTTTGTAACAAACTGTATTACTAAATTTCACATAGATCCATAACTTTTCTTCTGTAAGGGGAACCACTTATGAAAACTCATTCATTTCATTCTGCTTAACTTTGTGCTTTTACAATGAGGACAATATACATTGCTCTCAGAATGATTCTTTCAGATGGAGATAAACCTATATTTTAATCATTTAAAAGGACAGTTTATGATCAGTGGACCCAGTTTTGTTCTTTTGCTAAGCCATTGCATGTTACCGTTCTGTCAGACAGTAATTATTATTATTGCGTAGCGATAACTTTAAAATTCATGTTTGATTATTCAAGTGAGCCCAAGCTCACAATGGCATAATTTGTATGTTTGTGGTTGATTCCCTGATAACATGTTTTTGTGTTTTGCCAAGTCTTATGAAGTTCATTCTCATTTTGCCGGCATTTTTATGATTGACAGTTAATATGCTGTGTTTTCTCGTTTTTTGTTTTTGTTTGTTTTAGACTGTGAAAAAAAAAAAATGGTTGGGTGGCTAGTGTGCAAAAAAAATAAAGGCATTCATATGTAACCTCTATTTTATGGGACCAAACTGAAATTTTAATGCAGCATCTTCATGCCTGCATTCTCCTCATGAGGACTTGACCCCAAACATTAGCATTAAAGCCTCATGGCCTAATTTAATCAAGCTTTTATTGCCCTGCAGTCTGATTTCTTTTGGCCTCGATGACATTTAGTCTTTAAATGCACATTTTTGGGAATAATATTTTCTTTTCAAGTATAGTTTACAAATAAATAAACTTTACTATTTTTCTCTTTAACAAATACTTCATACAACATAAATCTGTAATATAATACAGCTACAGTCTTGATTTAATTTGGCTGCAAAATGGATTGTTGTATAAAAAATCTCAATCTAGATTGCATTTGATATGTTAATCTCAAGCCATTGTACTGTAAGTCTATAGCTATTTGGTCATATTCCCCCAAACCTATACACATCTGCCTAAGGACCCACCTAGCTGAACACATATTTCTGTAATACCAAGAAAGTATTATAATACATGTTGGCAATGACTGAAACATAATATGCCATGGTTCAAATATATTTGTGATAACACTTGGAGAATTTCAGTGTCACTTTTGAACCCAAATAAAATTAAGCTTAGCCTGAGAAGGAATGATTTATTGATTCCATTCTTTACTGCTTATACATTTAATTCAATTATTAGCTATTTCATGCTTGCTTACATTATATTTCCAGTGACTAATTGCATTTGAGTTTCATATTATGTGTGTTTCTAATACAACTGCAGTATAAGGGATGGCTGTCCCTGCAATCAGTCTAATGTACACTACCTTTCAAAAATTTGAGGTCGGTAAGATGTTTCAATGTTTGCACGCCACCGTTTTCAACTAAAAACGGAAAACTTTTTTTTTTATGCGTTTTGGCCATTCATTTAAAATGCAAGCTTTTTAAATTGGGTTTCAAAGTGCAAGTTTTTGAAACCGATACCGTTATCGTCTCTGTGTAAACTACAAAAACGCGAATTTGTGAAAACTGTGACGTCACATGCATGCTATTATTACGTGTTCAGTCTATAGGCCTGTAATATTTCTTTACAAAGTGACATCGCCAACTACTGGCCTGGCATGAATAATACAGTGTTTTTAGTAGTTTTCACGGATCCTTCTAAACGGGGATCATTTTGACAACATTGTTGTCTGTACATGGAAAAAGGCAAAGGAAAAACGTTTGTTTTTTGTACATCGTAAACATACCCTGAAAGTCTCATGCTCACCAAGGATGCATTTATTTGATAAAATACAGTAAAAACAGTAATATTGTGAAATATTACAATTTAATTTAATTACTGTTTATATTTTAATATATATTTTCTCATATAATAAAATCATGTGATGAAAAAGCTTAATTTTCAGCAGCCATTATGGTGTCATTTGATCCTTCAGAAATCATTCTAATATGCTGATTTGGTGCTTAAAAAACATTTCTTATTGTCAGAGTTGTTTTTTGGAAACCTTGATAAAAAAAATCCGGATTCTTCGATGAATAGAAAATTCAAAGACCAGTGTTTATTTGAAATAAGAATATTTTCTAACATAAATTTATTTACTGTCACTTTTGATCAATTGTAGGTGGCAACTAACAAAACTGAAAGAAGTATTGTGCATTTTAGATAACTAATCTGAAACCTTGAACATTTTGTAAATTGTGAGGAAAAAGCCAAATGTCTGGCAGTTTAAACAACTAGCACACAACTAAAATGGATTGATAGGCCTACTGCACTTCAGTTTTAAACATTTTATTTAGTTCTTTTGATATCAAAACAATGAAACACTTTTAATGAAAATCACAGTGGCACAGTTAATGTCATATTTTCAGAAACGAGTCCGAGTTCTTTCTATTATAAATAAATCTTGGATCAGATCACCCACAGAAGGATCAGTTGGAGAGGACAGAGCCTTCCCATCTAACTGCCGATGTTTGGGGTGTTTTCATGCAAACTTTGCAGGGCGAGATCTGACCACTTCATCTCTTGTTCTTTGACTGACTCGGTTGATCCGCCGTTGTCTTGTTCTGCTTCTGGAAGTTCACTCTTTCAGAAAAAGAGAAGTGTTAAATCATCATACGATGGGCTTAGATTCAATTTATGGAAAATATAATACAAATATAAAGTGTTCAAATCGTCTAATTCAAATATTTTCACGTGTGAAATATGTGGCTGATTTGACTATATGTTGTGCAAATGGGATGGGGATTGGGGGGGGGGGCATCTTTCCACTGCTGACTGCATTACAATACGCGCCGATCATTGGCATGCTAAATTTTGCTGTACCTAATTCGGAAGGCACATATCAAAACTGTAAATATGAATTCTCACCAGTGGGATCGTCACATCCTCATATGGCAGTCTGTCTTCTCTCCAGGCATCATCTGTGAGATCGAGAACTCTTCCATCTCTCTGTACTTCACTGTCCATGATCCGACTTTGGTACACAATCAAAAGATCAAACTACGTTAAATCACAGTCTCGTAAGTTATGTTGTGTATTGAGTGCAGTACAAGTTGTGAACGTAAGAATACAAATCCGTACAGTCAGAGAATGTCTGGTACAGTCTTGTCCCCAGCGCAGCTGTTTGTTGCGTCGCTCTCTGATGACGACATATCCTATTCAATCCTAGATTAATAAAACCGAGTAATCACAGTGTTTCTTTAATTTACTTTGATTCATTTGTAAAAAAAAAAATATTTGCAGCATTTAACTGTTATTCGTAAGTGTAATTCATGCATTTTGAAGCTGCAGCTTCATGCTAATGCAAAATAAATAGGATCTGTATTCTTCAAACTTTCATTTTTCCGCGCTTATACTTTTGCCACGGTTTTTGCGCACAAATGCGGCCAAAAGCACTGCAAGCCTGTGAACAGCAATTTGCAACCGAAAACAACAGAGGCAGGAACTGCAAAACAGATAACTGCGTAAAAGTTTAATATGTTTATTTAAAGCTACGCTGTTTACTTCTTAATATCTATCTAGATATTAAGAAGTAAACAGCGTAGCTGTTTTTACTTCTTAATATATTATTTAATTCTGGTGCGCTTAACATTATCGCTTTCACTGGCATGTATCTGTATCCACTCTAAATATCCTCTAATCATTATGTCAGTATGCTTTCTACCATGCACAAATAAAAATGTCACTGAACTTTTCCTGTGTAATTGTAACAATGAGCACTCAAACACACCAAACCAACAATTGCTAAAAACACACACAAAAAAAATATTTTGCACGGGCATTTTGCACTAGTATATAAATGTAGCGATGTGCGATTTGTGAACAGATCTTTTCAATGAATCTGTTGAGCCGGTTCATGAATCTGTTTGGACCTGATGGAGCCGTCTGATTGAATCTTCCACGAATTGTTACGAACAAGAACGCACTAGAAATATTTTTACGTTTGCATGAGTTGGTTTTACTAAAACGCACAACAACTTTTCAGAAAATAGATGTAAATGAATTTAAGCACTATTAATTGTAAATACAAATTATATTTGAATTAAAATGTATATACTGTATGAGCTGACTCATGGCAACAACAAAATGAACTAGGGCAGATAAAATTACAATAAATATCTTAACAATAATACAACTTAACCGAGAACAAGGTGTGTGTCTCATACAGTTTTATTAAAACGTTTGAACGTCAGGGACACATGATGAGGCATTTATGTCAAGACGTCAAAGAATCATTGAATCTGTTTCAATCGGTTCTTTGTATCGAACTGTTCAAAAGAACCGATTCGTGGAAAGGAGTTGGACTTCCTGCTATCACTAACGCCATGACCAGATTTCGCATCGACCAATGAGATGTCAAGAAACGGGCTCGCGCTGTGAGGAAGTGAGCCGCCATTGGCTGCGTCCGTTTGTGTTTCTTCAGTGAAAGCAGGACTGCCTCTGTGAGGGCTTTAACCCAACAAGTTATTTTCTTCGCTGGCGTGTCTTAAAAAACACCGTTACAGGTGAGCTGATTGTTTCTTATAATTACAGCATTTGCCTTTAGCTATGAACATTTATTATCAACAACAACATAGACTTTTCATTCATTCTGTATAATCTTTTTTCTAAATCATTTTGTCTTTGGGAGGTACAAAGGTATTGTTTACAATATTGGGGAAAGTGCACTTTAGTGTTTCTTTTAATCTTTTTTTTTTTTTTACAATACAGCAGTGATGCTCAAATGATTTAATTTGAAGCTGCCTTCTTTAGTCACATTATAGACAGTTAATCACACTTCTTCTGGCCATCTTTTAAGGTCAAAGATGGACCTAGTGTTGAACGTTGCAGATGATTACTTCTTCACTCCATATGTGTATCCCTCATCATGGCCCGAGGACGAGCCTCTGCGACAGATCATCGGCTTGATGGTGGTCACCAACCTGGGTGCTGCAATCTTATATCTAGGCCTGGGTGCTTTGTGCTACTTCTTCGTTTTTGACCACAAATTAATGCAACACCCTCAATTTTTGGAGGTTTGTTTATGCATCTAGCAACCTACAGTGTCTTTTCTCATGTTTTGCATCAGAGGCAAGAATAAATATGTTTTTGTTTTGTTTTTGTCAACAGAACCAGGTGCAACGTGAAATAAAGTATGCTTTGTGGTCTTTGCCCTATATCAGCATACCCACAGTAGCATTGTTTTTTGCTGAGGTCAGAGGATACAGCAAACTGTACGACAGAGTCGATGAATCCCCCCTCGGTAAGAAAACAGAGCTGTGGTCATAAATGCCAATCAAAGTTTGTGCTAAACAAGTGCTACATGGACAACGCTTTGCTTTTTCAAGTGGGTTATATTTATTCATATATGAGATAATCATGTTGCTATGGGCATTAACTATGTCATACTATTTATTCTTGTTTTTTCAGGTTGGTCAGGAATTATTTTCAGCATGGTCTCTTTCCTGTTTTTCACTGACATGTGCATTTACTGGATCCACAGATTCCTTCATCACAAGTTAATATATAAGGTATTCAAGATATATGATAATGCAAAGTATAATTATAATTTGGTTTAACAGTGGGTAAAAAAAAAGCGGAAATAAAGAGTAATGTTACAAATAAACAGGATTATATTAAGGACACAGGAAAAACATATTACATATATATATATTATAACATATTAGCCAATTATAAGAATATTCCCAAGAAAACATGCTTTGAAAATTATGAGAAAGTAAACAATAAAGAAAAAATCTATTTGTATTTTAGAACAGTGTTATTTAGTATTATTACTATTTTTTATTTATTTTAGTTTTAGCAATTTTATGTGCTTTTGTCATTTTTACTAATTTTTGCTTTTAAAATTTCTGTATAGCTTTAGTTTTTACAAATTGTTAATAAGTCAACTGATTTATTTCAGTTAGTTGCAAACTTTTTCTTTAAAAAAAAAAGTTTTTCATCTTATATTTATATTTTATTGTGAATTTATCCTAGCCTGGTAATACCAAACTCTGCTAGAAACAAAAGAACAGGTCACAGGCACTCAGTCAAGTCTTCAAATGAGAATCAATCACACAATCACAACTATCGCCTTGCCGGCCTTTGGCCTCCCCAGTTTCTCGCTGACGATCTGTAATATTTTATAAATTAAACTTTTACCAAAACCTGTCGGGAGTAGGGCCACGACATCACCTCCATTCAAAATGTTTACCAAACACTCTTCTTGTTCAGAAGTTTGGAAATGCCAGGAATATTCTCCACAACAGAGCCAATTGCATCCCGTGTCTCCATATCCGCGATCGTTTTCGATTTCCCCAATCTTAAACTCGGTGCTTAGCGTCTACGTCACAGCTCTCAGCCCGCCCTCTGTTCGTTGATTGGCCGGCTGTTTTCAGGCCGGAGGAAAACTGAGAGACATGTCGATGTCTCAGACTGAGTACAGAAGCGAACTGAATAGAGCGGAAGTACGAAGTCTGACGTAGTCAGGCTAAATTTATCCACCATATTAACATCCATATGACACCTTTTGTTTCTTATTTTGAATATGCTTTCTGCTACCAATAAAAGTGTTCTCTATATAACACATATTTAAAACCATTCTAAATAATGTAGATTTCCCCCTACAGAAAATATGAAAAAGGTGTATATTCCATGTCTTTGATATATGCAAATATAATCATGTTTTTTCGTCCTTTTCCCTTCATATACAGTATTTTCACAAACCACATCATGTGTGGAAGATCCCCTCTCCGTTCGCCAGCCACGCTTTCCACCCCGTGGATGGATTTCTTCAGGGCCTACCGTACCACATCTACCCCTTCCTCTTCCCTCTACACAAGGTTCTGTACTTAGCCCTGTACGTGTTCGTCAACATATGGACCATCTCCATCCATGACGGGGACTACCGCGTGCCCAGCCTGGTGGAACAAATAATCAATGGTTCAGCTCACCACACTGACCACCACCTCTTCTTTGACTACAACTACGGGCAGTACTTCACCCTGTGGGACCGCATCGGAGGCTCCTACCGCTATCCTTCAGCCATGATGGGGAAGGGGCCGCACGACCAGATCAAGAAATTGATGGCAGAAGGGAAGCTGAGCTCAGACAGCATAAACGGCCACACTAATAATAATAAAAATGGCAAGAAAGAATAGGTAGGCACATAAAAGATTCATGAATGGGTTTCAAGGTAAGATTTCTGCTCTTAAAATATGTCCTTAATAAGTCCTTATTCATGAGATTCTGAAACTCTACTTAACACTAAAATAATCAGTTATGCATACAATTGCCTAAAGAAAGCAAAGACAAAGGGATTCTATCTTTGCCAAATAGAAACATTCACTATGGTTACCCTGTTGGTATTTTTGCCTTCTTGCCTTTGTGTAACCTAATACGAATGACTTGAATTAACAGGCTTCTGACAAGTAAGCGTCTATAATTTTGCAATCATAAACATTCAAAGAATGTTTGAAGATTGACTGGACTATCCCTTCACATCAACCTATTCACCTTTCTATTAGCAGTATGCTCTGTTTATCTATGAACTTAGTGGTCAGAGACCAGGTGAAGGTTTTTACTGATCTAGTCATCTTGTTTTAAAAGAGATTCTGTGGTTTGCTTTTTATATGAAATGCACATTCTTTCCAAATAAAAAAAGTAGCTATATATTTCACTGGTGTTGTAATATTGCGCACATAAATCTGAGGTCAGGTAATGTAATTAAGCCCAATTACGGATGGAGAAGAAAGCTATATTGCTTGTGTTACATGATTGTTTATAGTGAACTTTGTACCTTTGAAATCACTGGCATTTTATTGTCCTTCGTAGCATAGCAACAGTTCGTGTGGCGCATCAGGGCACACACAAGAGGGTGCTGTTGAATCACACATTATTCTGGTGTGATTTGAGACTAAAGTACCAAAAGGTGCAGAAGAAGTGTTGTTTTATTGACAAACCAAAGCGGTGACAAGGACAATATTGCAATAATATAACTGTTTCCATCACAAAAGAACAGATTTTATTTCTTGTTAACTTCATAAACGTAAAACAAACAAACAAACTCAAATTAAACGTATTTGTTCTTCATTATTTAAATGAGGAGAGAAACCTCCAGGCAATGCATTGTTAGGCAAATTTAACTCGTGCTCCTGTTAAAAACATCCTGGCAAGCTAATTAGTGGCTATGGCAACCGTTTATGATTTTTATGACTAATGCGTTGCCACAAAGGTTCACATTTGAACTAAAATGTAAAGGCCGTTGAATCACGACTTGTTGAGAATGCTCGCAAACTTTGATTAAGGTGTGTTGGAGGGGGGGAGGGGGAAGGTACCTTTGTGTGAGGTGGTAAACTACAGCCCAGATCATTTGATGCACATGAGCATTTGAGTCATATTTCCTAGGAGAGAAATAAGGATAAAAGTTGAAGTCGCCAGCTTTATGATGTATTGAAGTGGGGATAGCAGGGTTCCTTCAGGTTTCATGCTGTGAATATCAGAAGGCATTATGCTTTTAATGAATTTCCTTAATATAAAGTGAAGCACTTATGTTATAGCATAATGTGTAATTATATCTGTTATGTTTGGCTAATGTATGTAGCCATTCTTTTCTTGGCTTGGTGTCACAGTGTGTAAGTTTGTCACCGTGCTCTCGTGTATATGCGAACTGTTGCGTGCGCGACCGTGCACGTGTGGTTTAGGCAGTGAGCGAGTTTATGAACCAAATAACTGAACTTGAAAATGGTCTTTTATTTCATGCTGGGTGAAATGGCTTTATTATACGGTGGATGTGCATGCATGCGTGGGATGCTGGATGACTCATTTGTATCCTGGCAGCTAACTGAGGTACAGGAACACATCATTTCAAAGTTCACACTGTGGGTACCACCAGGAGCACTATTCCTTTGTGCACAAACAATGCCACATTTTCTTACCCATTGTTATGATCGCGAGGAACCCAAAGAGGAAATTAATCATTACATTTCTGTCTACCTGGAATAATCTCCACCCTTTATTTGAATCGGTATCATTGCTTTGCTGTACTGCAGCTGTGGCCACTATCTTTCAATTACAGCACAGACCAATGCTCATTCTGTTGGGCTTCTAATGATAACTCCAGGCTGTTTACAAATGTCCCTTCCACAGAATGTATTACCACACAAATTAATGAAACGAAGTAAAACCTTTAGGAAATCTTTTCATTTCATTTGTATGAAATCCTATTTTAGATGTAGTACTGTGCTTGATGCTGATTTGTTTTTGTTTTGAGCGTAAAGTTTTTGATTAAGTTTTTTTCTTTTTTTGGGTGGTGTTGTAGTCTACGAATATATCATTTTAATTGATGAGAAATTAAAGGTACGCTATGTAACTGTAAAAAACTGCATGCATTTTGGCAAACAAGCTTTGGTTGTGTTTCAGCTCTAGGTGACTTAGAATAATGCACAATAGATGGTGCTTTACAATGAACTCTGTTCTACACATGTCAATTTATCTGTTGAGTAAAATACCTTACTCACCTTCACGTCGCTTTTACAACATTTCAAATCCCTCATCTCCGAAAAGCCAAGCCAGTGCTGATTCTCATTATGAGCTGTCGCGTTCTCTTTTTGTCAGCAGACTCTGTTTTAAAAAAAAAAAAGGATGATTCCCCTGAGGTTCGAGATTTGTCGTGCTCCATGTCAACCTTTCTTGCTCATTGTGACAACTAACCTATGCTCTCCCACACCATACACGCATCAAAGTAGCCGGAGCAACTTTTTTCTATTCGCGGATATGGCGAGACACGCGAGTGACGTATGTACGCAATTTCCTGCACATTTTTGAAGAAGAATTGATGATGTATTGATTCTATTTAAATTTTGAACAGAAAAAGTTATATAGTGTACCTTTAAGACACACTTGTCATATTCAAACATTATATATGAATTTAAACAACTTTACCAAAAACACCACTTGGGAATAGGGATGTAACGATTCACTCGCAACCGGTTGAAAATCGATAAAAATGTGTGACGATTCAAGTCGGTTGAAATGTTAAACGAATCGCGATACACGTTTTAAACCGCAGGGCGCGTTTACTATAGCCTACTGTGAAGTTGTGAACCTCGCTTTACAATAGCACAATAGCAGCGAGCACACACTGGCGTGAAGCTAGCGAGTGTTTTCACTTCATTCATGGAACTTGATCTTGTGTGAGCCAAGCTCAACTTCCATAGGAATGAACTGAAAACGCTCGGTTTGCTCCGCTCGCGCCGCACCAGTGTGTGCCATAGACTGGTGTGCACGTGCCGTCAAACAGTAGACATGGCTTTGGCGACGGCAAGCGTAGATGTTGACGTTGACTCATTCAAATCGGAGGTGTGGCGGCATTTTGACTTTCCGTAGACTAATAATAATCACCACCGTGAGTAACACCAGTCACCTCCGTTTTCATGTAAAAGTCATTAATACTACAATTGCGAGAGCCACGGAGATCACAAGGTGCATCAGTGTTTCCGTGGCAACCAGGTGTTGTATTTATTTTACTATCTCTTTCTCTAAATGTGTTTTTTTTTTACTCTTACTAGTGTAATGATACAAATTATAACAAAATTAGAATCTTGCCTTTATTACAATGTAAAACCCCTGTCAATCTGGTACTACTAATTTTACACAGCCTTTTACATAGTGTGCGAAGGTACCAGTGTCCAGCCTCTTGACCAAACAGACAGAAAGACTGAGTTGAAACAACCTTGAAGGGAATTTTTTTAATGTAGTTTTATTATTTGACAAATATATTTTAAATTAAAAAGAAATGTGCAGCATTTTGTCTGAGAAATAATAAAAGGGACACTTTTGTCTTAAATCTCATTTGTTAAAAAAATCGTGAGAAAATCGTATCGTGAAACCAGTATCGTGAATCGTATCGCATCGTGAGATGAGTGAATCGTTACATCCCTACTTGGGAACCATTTTAGTTTAGTTTTTTTTCTTTGAGTCCTGAGTTTCTGTCAGTAAGAAAACATGGTGGACGCCACAGATGCAGCCTCTGTCTCGCTAAATTGCAAGTACAAAATATGAGAGTGTTGGAAATTATGATTATGTAACAATTCAGTATACAGTGGCTTCATAAATTGATTAAAACATAAAATTGCAACAAAAAAGTGATGTACATTCTTTGTTAATCAATGTTAAAAAAAAACTTGCTTTATTTTATTTATTTATTTAAAATTCATCATCATCATCATCATCATCATCATCATCATCATCATTTTGCTCTGCCAGTGATTTGAACATGCCCAGGAAGACTTAAACACACTCTTACACATTCTTAGCACATATCTTAGTTTTTGGATTATGTGAAACAGTCATGTTCTTTCTAGACTTTTCTTTGGAAAACATTATTTTGTTTTTGTAACCCATGTTTGAGCTGTTTTAACTGAACGCAACTTGCACTGACATATCTAAAAATGTCACTGCCATTGTTTGGTCTCAAGATCCGCACCAGTCATTTGTTATTCTAAGGCACATTTATAAAAGCTGCTTAAATGTCCTAATTGAAATAAGGCTTAATCTAAGCCCTGTCTGTAAAACCGGGCCTTTACCTTGTTTTTTCTCGTCATATGTTCGTTGTCAAACCGCCGAGTCGTGGACAAGACTCTCTGCACACAATGTAACTGAAGCCTCTATATGGCTCTATATTCTAAGCTTGAGCATAGAGAAAATAATAGCATCTATTCCGTTTTTGATACCCTTGTATCCACAAGATCTTGTCTGAAATGATCAAAATAAAAAGCATTTTTGTTGGGGTGAACATTTCTATAAATACTAGGCTAAAAGCAATCTAGTATTCATTTAACACTTCAAAGGTGATATAACGACAATGGTGCCTTTTAGAATAATGATTACTGTTGTCACAATGTGACAAGTGCTGATGGCATTCATCCCTGAGGATTATGATCATGTTTGTGTTATTACTGTATGTAAAAGACTGCATTCTTCCTTGTGGATTGTATGAAAAGCTCTTTAGCTCTGCCTGCTTCATCAAAAATGAAAGGCCCAAAGCAAACACCTGAGGTTGTCTATCAGTTCCACTTAGATGAAGAACAATTCCTCTTCCTTTTTTAGCACCGCTTTTATAATGTGACGAAATTGGAGATGTCATTTTGAATTTATTATGAGCATCAAACTGAAACGGCATGGCCTCTTTTGGGGGTTTGTTTGCATTCACAGTTGCATACTTTTATTTCTGATTCAGTCGGTGAGCATCTAATAATACTACTGATGAACTGCCACGCTTGTTTATTGCTAGCACTGGGCTGAACTACTGATAAAGAGGGCAACATTCACTATCATGATATCCCCGAGGGTGCATGTTTCTCATGGATTCATAATTAAAAGTGCAGATTTGCATTTTTCATAAAATGTTTAAACCAAAATTCAGTTAATAGTTCAGTTAATGCCCTCCCTATAAAAATCAATTCTGCGGCCCATGCTGTGTTACCCAGCAGAATGGTGTTGCTAGACTGATAATTATTCACATAAAAAAACTGAGTTATAAGGAAAGAACATGCATTTACTTTTTACGAAATAGCATATTAAATCAGTACATGTTAGTTTCTTTAATTAAACCACAGTTAATATGTTTAATTATGTCTGTTGCAGTAAATAGCTTAACTATTACAATGAATTTGCATCAAGATAAAAAAGTAATGAAGATAAGCATGGTCACAGGATAATGCTGGAATACAATATTCTGCACACACTCAATACAAATTATCTTAAATATTGAGATTTATGTATTTAAATTGCATATAGAAATTCCATCCATTTAGATTATGCTGTTCTAACATAAACAACAATCCTAATGCAATGTCATATTTGTCAGAAATGAGAGGTTTGTGTAATAGTGCTAATAATACACAAAAACCATGTTGAAATATTTATCATCAAGAATTCAAATTTTAAGTGATTGAATATTGATTGATTTTGACTGTCACTTTCACGATGTCACTTTGTGAAGAAACTCTACGCGCCTATGGACTGAACATTTATGTATGCGCATGATGTCACCGTTTTCACAAATTCTCGTTATTGTCGTTTATACAAAGATGATAACGGCATCATTTTCAAAACCTTGCACTTTGAAACCATTTTTCAAAAGTTTTCAGGCCCCCAAAACAGCAAAAAAAAAAAAAAAAAAAAATCCTTTTTAGTTTAAAGCAGTGCAGTGTAAACAGCCCCTGATGGATGGAAATTTTATATGCAATTCAAACACAAATCTTAAATTTAGGCCTAAATATTTTTTCAAGTGCTGTAAAAAATGCCTCATTTTCGAGTTAAATGTCGCTTACAACAAACTAACACAAAAAAATGTATGCCAATTTCCCCATTCAATTAAACCAATAATAATCAATACCTACCTTCATGTTCAGTCAGAGCATTTTCTGACAGGGTTTTGAGTTAGCACAGGATAAAAGTGACATAAATTAGCTTACAGGAGTGTGTGATCAGCCTGGGAATTCTGGCTATTTCCTCCAGTCAACACTGAAACCTGTGAGGCACACATCATTCTTTAATATCCACTCTAAAAATGATCTCTCCACAGCGTCAGTTGTGCGCTTCCTCACAGCAGGGGTGGCAGTCTCAATCTGAGCGAATTCTGCTGCTGGCGAGATAACCTTCTTAATGAATAAGCGAAGCCTTTATGGAAGACATTAAGAAGTGACAGAACAAAGATGCCGGGCTGCTTTTATGTGGGAACACAGTTTGCATATTGTTTGTTAATCCAAAGTGGATAAAAGCTGGGCTGTTCTCTGATTAAGGGAAGCGAGTTAGGAGTTAAACGTCACTTTCAAGGCGTTGCATGTTGGTTTATTTGTCCGTAATTGGAGGGAACACTCTCCTGAGCTTGTAAATAACAGGATACACACTTAAATCAGTTACACGCTGAGCATAGTGTGATGGCTTGACTGATACACTCCCTTATTGGAGGTCCTCTTTTAAGGCAAGGCCATCTTGTAAAATGTCATGGTATTTATCAGTGCAACTAAATGTCAGCTAGAGCTTCTTTGACTGACTCTCTGACCTATGCATGCCTGAGATTTTCAGATAATATTTGTTTTTATAGTGGTGAAGGACATCCCTTATGGATCCGACACTAAGAAGACAACGTTTGCTTGTGATATAAATGTCACATGTGTTTTCTCAATCGCATGACCAGATATGTAACACACAAAGGGGTCCATGAAAATGATCACTAGTGAAAATGATTCTGTTTTGCATTATTATAAGGTAAGTTCCTAAAGGTAATTTCGGGAGGAGTGAACCCATCTATTCTTTCAATGAACTGCCGGGGCATATAAGTAGCCGCTCGCCTTGCTCCGGCATCAGCTGTTTCGGCATCCCATTCACCTCCCCAACTCCACCGAACATAATTTAGGCATCTTGCAACCATACTCATCTTCAAAGCATTAGTATTCCCAGCTCGAGTTGAAGCTGCTTCCTCCAGCCCCTCCACTGCGGACAGCAAGCCAAATAGATTAAAGATTATATGGGCAAACAAACTCGTGAATTTAATGCATTTTTAAAGTACAAATTGTAGTATACAGACAACAATTGTGCAGAGTATTTCTGAATCATTAAATAACAAAATATAGCTATTTTTTTGTTTCAAAAATCCTAAATGCTCTTTTCAGGTATAAATTAGATTTGAATCCCACTGACTTTTGAAGCCCACTCTATGAATTCAATAACATTTTATAGCACATACAAAAGTTGTCCTTGCTTTAAAGTGGTTTCCCAGCGTTGCACCATGACTAAAATCTTATCTAGCTTCGTCTGCGGGCTCACATTTACTGTGATTGACACAATGAAATGTGGTGATGAGGATAATGATGTCCTTCTCTCACTCCAGCGCTAGACAGATTCTCCTTTAAAATGCAAAGAATTTGTTTTGTATTTTTCAGAACAGCCTGAGTTTAAGACATACAACAGGAATGACACCATATCAGAGAATGACACCATAGTGCTCACTTGTGCAATCATACACTTTCATTGTGGAAATTACTGTCGGACTGACCGAAAGCTTGGATAGGATTGCTCTGCATGATGCAAAATTCGAAAGAGCAGTGCAAGGAATGCAACAGCTTCAATGATCTGCCCCACTATATCGCTAAACAATGACTGCTGAAGTGCAACTGTCATCTACATTACTCCTTTATGATTAGCTGTGAGATGTTTATGTGTCACTGGCTTTATCTTCCTAAGCAACCAATGCAACAGTATGACCCTCTCTGCTGCCCCCAGCAGCTTTGGAGCACCCATTGTGTTATGTGACCCTGTTATTTTACTGCAGGTTAACCGGTGCACTCCGAAACAAGTTGGCAATTTGTCAGTTTGACATAAATTTGTCTGAAGTGACCTGCCTTGTGTAGAAAAAAACAGCTTTTTCTAGTGAATTATGACATGTCATGTACATATAGATTATTTTAAGCACATTTATTAGAATGTACAAAATAAAGCTTTTACTTGGAGCTCTTTAAATGGTTTTGGAATTCAATGATAATTGAAGCAAATAATCAGCACACACAAAAACTATAGCACATTTACACATTATATAAAGATTGTATTGTCCTTGGCAGCTGTTCATGACCTCTTGCTGGGAATTATGCATTTCTGTGGCAACACTATTAACGCCGAAATCATGTGTAACTTGAGTAATCAATAGACAAAACCACAATACAATAACAGTTGTAAGTTGATTATAGTTTATTTAGCAGGACATTGCATAGTAATTCAACTCTGTGCTATCTATATTAAACTGTGTATTGTTTATTTTCAGATTATTGCTGCATTGTTAAGGCATTAACATTAGTCAATTTGAGTAATTATACAGAAATATTACAGGATTACATTTTACTGCAGAAGCCATCAGGTCGGAGCTCTCAGAAAATTACAAGTTTACGTGAACACTTTACAAGTCAAAATCTCGTAATGACGTTAATTCTGACATGGCGTCAACTCACCTTATTTCCTCATTCATACCAACACAGTCTTCTAGAAAAAAATGCTCTGGGATTTCTCTTGTTTCCTCTCTTTGACTCCGCCAAAAGAAGGAGCAAAACTACAAGTCTCAAGCCGTGTATCATCCTTCCACCATCTCTTTTTTTCCATAAATAGCAGCCTTCAGAGGTTTTTCAGAGGCTTGCAGACATCCAAATGAGGGTTTGGTTTGGATGCTAACTAAGCTCACAGATGAGAAGGTTTGCTTTGACTTGGCAAATCATCAGTCGCTCGGGGGTAGAAATCAGAGATTGTTGGCCTTGGATCTTCAGATGTCTCATTTGATCTCTCGCTGTCTGTCTTCCTCAGCCATCCGCTCCATCGCTCTTACTCCCTGCTGTTAGTATACAATTTCATCCTAGTTCAATCTCCAATATTAGTTCTGCTCCTGCCCATGAGTGTTATCAATCCGGTAAGGTCTTGCAGGAGAGTCTGAATGACTTGACCCGTTTGGTCAAAATACCATGACGGAATGTTTTTACGAGATGTTGCTCATGACATTTATCTCCTCGTTTATGTTACTCTCATTGTCTGGTGCTAAAGTGGAGAATTAGTGTCTCCGTCGGGACATCAGATGTGGCATGTAAATGGAGTTTTGTCAGGCAGGAACAGGAGGTGGTCAATCACTGCCTACTTTAACCCCAGCCACTTAAATAGCAGCCCTATCGTTCGCTTCCTCAATCCATATTTAATGTAAGTGAGGACATGAAGAATTCCAATTTCCTGGTCTCTTTAGGAAGTCATCTCCCGTCAATGAATAAATATCAGAAATTACAGACATTTTCGCATCTCTCTGTGCTGTAATGTTCTGTGAAATAATGACTTACGGTATTCAATCTGTCACACGATTGCTGTCCTTTTTGTTTCTTTATATGGGTTTTTAATCACCTCATGCAGCAAATTACATCTTTTTTCCCACCGCTTTGAGTAGACGTGCTGCTCATCGGCAAATGAAGTAGCTCTCACAGATTTTAGTATTCACGTATCACTTGTTTGTCAAATCCTGTTTGTCAGTGTCGACTTGACAGCGCAAACATAGGAGAAACATGAAGCATAGCCAGAGATGCCGGCACACGTCGTATCGCACACGGAGCTACAAGGAAAAAGGAAAACGAAAGGAAAAAAGGTGAAGGCAGCGAGACGTCAAGTCTGGCAGATCTCATGCCACCAAGTGACTGGATAGAAATGGGGCTTTGTTATTACAAGTGCACACTTCAGTAAAACTGGGAGCTTGTCAGAGAAATGCACTGCTGAAGAGAGTGAGCCAAAAAGGCCCTGTCTCTCTCTGAGACACCCCTCAGTTCTCATTAAAATGCACCCCGTCTCTCTCTGCTTTTGCTACTTATATGTGCCTTGTCCATGGTGTATCAAACGGATTCTTTAGTGTTTGGTGCCTCTATTACAAAAATCAGAAAAGAGAGATGTACAAGTCCTACCATGACTGCGAGCTCAAGGCTGAATAAAGGACATGCAATAATCAGGGGGCCTGGAGTCCCCGTTCAAGCAATGAGAAAGAGGCAGACAATCTAATCCCCACTGATACGGAGCTCCATACTTTGTCTAAGAAATAAATCAGCGAATAAGCAAATTAGTATTTTTATTTATTTATTTATTGCAAGTGTCATGTTCAGATGTTACTTCCATTGTGAGCTGCAGGCAAGGGCTCAAGGCCTGAGTGGTTAGCATGGCACTGTTAGCCTTAGCTGGATGATTGCTGTAACAACACCATGCAATAAGCTGCAATGAGCAACTTTCTTCACTGGCAACCATTCAACGGTCTCCAATATGTATTCTGACATCCTTCTTTTTTTTTCTTTTTTTTTGTCTGCTGTCTTTGATGTAGTTTTATCATTAATAAAATAATAACTTGCATAACCGGGAAATACTGAAACAAGAATACTTTTTCATCACTCCAAAACTTACTGAAATAACATAAAAAATTCAAGTGTCTGTTATTTTTAGTCTCATTAAGTCTCATTAAGGCTGCATTTATTTGATCGAATTATAATACAAACAGTAATATTATGATATATTATTCTAATTGAAAATAACTTTGATGGTAAAGCTGAATTTTCAGCATTGTTACTCCAGTCTTCAGTGTCACATGATCATTCAGAAATCATTCTAATATGCTGATTTTGTGCTCAAGAAACATATCTAAAATAATCGATACTTTTTCAAAAATGAATCTAAACTTTTTCAAAAATTAATCGATACTTTTTCAAAAAGAATCGATACTTTTTCCAAAAAGAATCGATACTTTTTTCAAAAAGAATAATGTAACAAAATAATAATGTAACAAATGTATAATAAGAATTATGTAACAAATGTATAATAACACTGATAAATGGATAATTACATTGTAATAAACATATAATAACATTGTAATAAATGTATAATGACACTAAATGGATAATTACATTGTAATAAACGTATAATAACATTGTAATAAATGTATAATAACACTGTAAACTGACATAATGACATACAATAAATATGGAAAATTTAACTATACATTAACTACTGACAACTAACTACTTCTGAATAACTACAATATTCAGAAGTAAACAGTGTAGCTGACTTAATGTTTAGCTGACAGAATGTTTATTTTTAAACCACAACTTCAATGTGTGCTTCTTTTGCCGATATATTTACCGATATCTTTTGCATTTCTAATCCAAACGACGTCAAACTCTGCACTGCACTTACTCGTGCCCGTAGCAAGACACCTGCCAAGTTTGAAATCCATCGGACTAACGGTTCGAGAGATATTCGATTATTTGACAGACAGACAGACACACAGACACACAGACAGACGTTCCTGTAATTTATAGATAGATAGATAGATAAACAGCCAATATGCTAGTAATATGTAGGCCAATAAGCAACAAGTTAGTAGTGAGAATTGAACCCTAAACTAAAGTGTTACCTACTTTTGTCAATTAGAGTGCTAATGAATGAAGAGCTCACTATTTGTGCCTATTAATATTCAACAATGTAGAGACTACAATATGAATAAACTTTAATGGTTTGTTAATGATTTGTACGTACTTATTTATTGTATACTTATAGTATTCAAACTTTTGAACACTATATATTATAAAAAATAAAGCCTATACTATACAACTTTTACAATATGTCTGCATTAAACATGACAATGTTAAAACCTAAATACATTGAAACTATAAAACCCAACTGAAAAAAGAAAGAAATTGATAGTAAAACTATTATAGTGCTTTGAAGCCACAGCTCAGTCAGTGCTGTCATGATTTCCCTGTGGCTCTAGAGTCATTAGTCCCGTCTCTGCTGATTGGCCCAAAACAAACAGGCGGCAAAGATGGCAGATTTCAAATCACGTACTTCCCGGAGTCTTGCGCCAGCCGAACAACTGCTGTTGAGATGAACGGATAGCTGTCTCCAGGTATTATAGACCTCCTTGGCTGCAGTAGAGAGAGTATCTTTGATTATGCATCCGTGTAGTCCTCTGGCTCCTGAACTGCTGGCTTCTCAGACCTGGCAAACTGTGAAAAGACCTCTTTTGAACACACAAACACAAACCGATCTTGACAAGGCAGAGGAGGTGATTCTAATTAGATCCTGCACATCTGAAAGTGCACATGCTCTGTATGGAAAATGATTCAGCTTCTCTGTGGATGCAAGTCTAGCTCCAGGACATCCAGTTGCCTTGAATTCTGTGCCAGTGCTAAACACTTCCCACAACAAGAATTGTGTTGAACAATATAAAAAGGAGGAAGAGCACAGCAAAGAGCAGAAGTCTTCAGCACCCCTGATCATTTCAGAGGAATACGTGCTTTTTTGGTTCTCAGTCTCCAACAACTCAACAAAATATTCTCTAGTTACAGATTTTTTTTTTTAAAGGTTGAACATGCCAGCATGGCTCTATGTGGGAGTGATGTTTCATTTTAAAAGGAAACGAGTGAGGTCTGGAGTGACTCTCAAATATCTTCAGATGGAAGATGAAATGAAAATGAAGTGCCAGACTTGAACAGTTGAGAATTGATCGTGCATTGACGTAGACGTCTTCAAATCAAAGCATGACAAAAGACAACCTCTACAATAGATATGCACAATTAATCAAATGAAAAGTGCTGTGATTAAATAATCGTAAAAATAGTTGAATACGGAATTACATTTATGCTTTTTTTTGGAGCTGTTGAGCATCATATTCTGTAGGCCTATCGGTAACTACAGCTGTTGTAATGAGTTTAAAGCAAAATTTGTGTTTCATGTTTTGCTTCTGTTCGCAGTAGCATGTGGAAATAAATGCTGAAGAAACATCACTTAACAATCAAAAACTAAAAGAACTAATGACCAGTTCTTGTTTCTGTACACAAAATAAGCGTAAATATTAATAAAACGGAAATGTTTTTAATTGAAACGGATTATCCCGATTATAGCATCAAGGGAAATAATTGACAATTGTTTGTGTCATAATGGCGCAGCTTTACTTTATAGTAGTTTAAGTCTGGTTTTCTTCATTCTGTAATTTTCCTCTCTCAACCCTGACAGAGATGTGTGATGGGATGAGATAGTCTACATGTTTTATCTATGTCTCATCTATTTGTCACTTGAAAAACACTCAGTGGCACCAATCCCTGAGAAAAATATCTTTCAAATGGAAATTTTCCCAGATATTTTCGGATGACGCAATGGGGGGGAAATATATACCCCGTTATTATTTTTATGACTTCACATGGAACTATTCATGAAAAGATAAACCGTGACGAAAAAGAAGAAGGAGTGTGTTCATTAAGCGAGAATACTCAAGTGTCTGTCATGTCATATATCTGATGCCTCTTTATAGCCAGATGAATACATGCTGTCCTCTGTAAATCATTAGCAGTCAGAGAGTTGCACTGAGCGCCGTTACCAGCGCAGACAGTCAGAATGAATGCTGGAGCCAAGCTAAGCTCAAGAGCTGTCAATCACACACCTCAAGAATCACATCCTGCCCACTCTACAGACTACTATACATTACGCAATATCTGCTTTGGGGGTCATCAGATTACACTGGCACTGCCACGCTGAGCATTATGGAGGGTGGCATGGAAACAGTCTCTCTCACAGCGGCAATTAAATGGAGTGATATGTGTGGGTATCTCCTTTTCAGAGTGCAGCTGCTCAAGTTTGATAATATTCCTCAATGGACTTCATTTTGGTTTATCTAAACTGACCAGGGTGTCAGTGGTTATATACCTGAGTACTGTCTGTCAGTGAAGTGCACAAAAATGATAACCTAAGTGGACCTGGATTGAGACCGAATTCTTAAAATATCTTCAAGCTTGAGGAACATTTGATAGCTCAATAATATACTAAATTAAAAGGTTTATTTGTCACATTTATGCAATACCACAGAGGTAAGATTAGCATTGTGCTGACTGTTAATATTGCTTTAATGCAAAAAGTTAAAGGTACACTATGTAACTTTTTTTGTGTTCAAAATTTCAATACATCAATACATCATCAATCCTTCTTTCCCTTCTTACTAGTCTTACCCTGATTCCCTACGGTAAGCCTATAAGTCCTTATATATTATATTTTGGCATAGGTTAGTTGTCACAATGAGCGAGAAAGGTTGACATGGAGCACGATAAATCTCGAACCTCCGGAAAATCACCCGGTTAAAAAAAAGGCCGAATAGAGAAGAGTCTGCCGTCAAAAAGAAAACGTGACAGAGTTCGTACTAAATCAAGAATCAACATTGGCTTGGCTTTTTGGAGATGGCGAGAACTAAGGGATTTGAAATGTAAAAGCGTTGTAATATTTTTTTTAAACACGGAGATGCCGTTTTTATTACCCAACATGTGAGTAAGGTATTTCATCGAACAGAGAAATCACCATATGTAGCTCTCTAACAGAGGTCATTGTAAAGCATCTTTTGTGTATGAATTGTTGTAGTGATTTGCTGGAATTTATTTTCAAGGAAGTACCATGTCTATAATGGCTACATTAACGTCTTCAGCTAGTCAGCTTGACATCCTTTCCATCTTATATCTCTTTAGCCTAGTAGTGAATGTTTTATGAGCAGTATGATAATCTCTCTCTTTTTGTTTTACTGTAGTTATGAGAAAGAACCATATTCATCCACACAGTCACACAGAGCCGAAGCACAATCGAAGAAATGTTCTTCCGCAAAATGCATGCAGTTTTGCTGGGCCAAAAGTTACATATAGTGTACATTTACTATTAAGTATTAAACATTTTAGACACAATATTGGCTGCAACTTTGTCTATTTTTGAATAATAGTTTCTTTCTAAATAGTTTCAGTCAAAACCAAAGCAGAATCAACTAGCAGGCATCTCTGAGAAAAACACAGAACTACATTTTTTTACGGAATAAACAAACTTGGAATGCCGCTTAGCCAAAACAATTCGAGGACCGAAACTGTTGTATAAATGCCACATTTATTAGTATACAAAGATGCCACAACCGTAAAGTCGTGAAGGATTTTCTGTAATCATTAGCCTGTTAGTATACACATGATACTTTGTAATGTACTTACTCTTTTAGTACTTGTGTCTAACTTCTGTGAGGGGTTGTGTGGGTCGTGTTGGTATTTGTTGACAATGAAGTTTTGTTTTAAGGGAAAGGGATTCGTGTTAAAGGCAGGACACTCTCAGCTGTCTTAAACACTTAATAAAAAAAACAGCCCCCTGAGTGACTCAAATCACAGAGAAGGAAAGCAATCCAATATCATTGACGTTCTGCTTGTATTACCAGAAAAACCTATTATATCCCATTATATCTGTCTTTTTATGAAATCATTTATAAAATCATCTTTTTTGACAAATGGGAAATATGTTAGTATTTAAGATAAACCTCTTGGTTGTGTCATTGACAAGTTTATGAAAGTAAACTGTACAACTTTAAAGATCTATATTTTTTCCACACTTGTGCTGCCTTAAAAAGATACAGATTTTCAATTGCATGAACTGAAAAATGTTCTGGTCATTTATCAAGTTGATCAGAGGTTATCATCATATTTTAATAATATGGTTTAATATTTTAGTAATGTATATACTATTAATATGAATATAAAATTAAAAAAATAACCTTAAATTCAAATTGTCATAGTATCCTCTAGAAGATAATATTAAATAATATATTATCCTTAAAAATCACATTTAAATTTGGACACATGTTGACTTTATAATATCTCAGTGAATTTGTAAGTGTCTTTATACAAAATACAGGCAGCTTTTTATATATAGAGAAAATATAATATTTTAGGAATCGGTCCTTCAGCAAGGGGATATTTAGGGGTCAAGCAAAAAGTTTGAAAATCTACTTAAAGGCACAGTTCACCCAAAAATGCAAACTCTGTCATCATTTAGCCTACTCACCCTCAAACTGTTCCAAACCTGTATGCATTTCTTTCTTTTGCTGAACACAAAAGAAGATATTTTGAAGAATATTTGTAACCAAACAATTGGCTTTATGCCACAGCTTCACTACTTCCTGAACTTCAGCCAGCCCTTTGTTTCCTGTCTGTCATTATTGGACAAACTGATTAATCCAGGTGTGCCTGGCCTCAGTAACAATAATCAGGCACACCTGGATTAATCAGTTTGTCCAATAATGACAGACAGGAAACAAAGGGCTGGCTGAAGTTCAGGAAGCTGTGCATAAAGCCTATTGTGGGACACATTGACTTCCATAGTATTTTTTTTTTTAATGGAAACCAATGGGGTCCATCAACTGTTTGGTTACAAACATTCTTCAAAATATCTTATCCATTTAATTATCTGCATGCATATCATCCCATGCACATGTTCCTACAAAATTCCCACATATGAAAAGGAAGTCAACTTTTTGTTGTTGTTGTTGTTGTTGTTGTTGTTGTTGTTGTTGTTGTTGTTGTTGTTGTTTGTCTAACGGTCGTTTGAACTTATTCTCCCACATGGAATTGTCCAGACTGTCACGTGTAAATGGCTTGACCTGTCGTCCAGGTTTGGCTCTCGTCACTGTCTTCCACCTCTGTCAACTGACAGACTGCAGATAGCAGATATATCCTGCTGATATCCAAGCACCTGCTGTCATTATTTGAAATCAAGCATGACCAGATGCAGTAATGGCAGAATTCAACCATCCATACCTCTGCCTCTCCTTCAGTTGACATTAAACGAGCAGTCTCTCTCTTTCATCTTCTCCCGCGTTTACTGACCTCTTTATTATGATTCCTTTTCTGCACGTTGTTATGCACAATCACAGTCTCGCTTCAAGATGCGAGAACGAGTGCGCTGTCATTTGTCGTCTCGCGCAAACGTGCCTGTCACGCACGCCACAAAACCCTGTTTTGATATTTGTTTGTCTTGTCAAGAGGTTCAGATCAGTTTCTCAAACAGCTGTGACAAAACACCCCCTTGCCTAAGATGTTTAGTCAGGCAAGCACTGTAATTCTCACTAAACTGATATAAAATGGAAACTCTAAATGCGCAATTGTTTTTTGAACCTTGCCAAAACAAGGAAATACACCTTGATCTTCCTCAAAGTTGTCAGTTTGGAATTACTTTGTTCTAGCCGCTTTCCAAAATCCCCATATTTCCCCAATTACATTGTCATTCTGACTGTCTGCCTGCACTAGAGCAACAAGCTGTGCTGAATATTAATATAGTGAAAATAACAGGTAGAGACTCCTGCTCGATGTCAGAACAGCACACTCCACATCACGTTCCTGCCGCAGCGAAGACGGCGCATGTTCATGCATTCATTTAACAACCAAACAACCCGGCCGGGCTAAATTTGGCAAGCGCTAACAGCCTCAAACCCAAATCAAAAGGTATGGAGGCATTCGGCTACGTCAAAGTGTGGCCACTTTGAAAGCAATTCTTGGTATTTCAGTCACGTTCCCCGTGGAGCTTTCATTCGAATGATTAAATGCAAACAAATAAACACAAACTGGACTATTCATTGGGCATTTTATGCCAAGGGGATCCAGGTTTGTGAAGGGACTTGGCTTTCTGTTGTGATCCAATCTCTTCTCTGCTCCCTAGCCAGCCTAGCTGTATGCTATCAGGGCTAGCCATAGAAATATAACAGACAATAGTGGCTCCACTGAATCCTGCACTAACTGAGCTTCCAGATTTGTTAGCTCAACAAATATGGGCAATGAAGCTTTCCTCGAGCCACAAGACTCTTCAGCTCCTGCCAACGGGCAGATAATAAGACGGGCATACTTTTCCAGCAGACACTTCTGTCAATATTTCTCTTTGCACAGAGCAGACAGCTGGTTGCTATTAGAGATATGCTGCTGGGTGAGTGTGTTTGAGCTGGCTCTAACTGTGACACATGACCAGTCAGTCATGACACACTGGCAGGTGGAGGGACTCCACTTCATCAGTCCGTTTACAAAAGAGAAATGGATTAAAAAGAAAATCCTTTTTTTTTTAGGGGGTTGCGTTGCCTTCGTTGCCATCTCAAATATGCTCTGTTGAAATGGGACATTCTGTTGCATTTTAACACCTAGAAAGTAATATCACAGTTAGTTGGAATTAATTCTTGGAGGACTGATACGTTTCATGGGATGCCCAACCCCATGAAATGCCCCGAATGCCCAACCCAACCCCACCCCACAACTAAATCTACCCTTAATGATGTTATAAGCTCTACCCCAACACCGGTTTGAGACTGCTGGCTTGGCGCTGCTGTCCTCACCTTGCTGTGACGTATATGGCTCTGCGGTTCTAAATGTGGTTATTATTGGCACAGCAAGCCTCCACTGACTGCCAACAGATGAGGCATTTATACTTGACACATGCACCATTGTACTATGCTTTGAAATAACAGGGGGTGACTCAGAGTAATTGTCCTCTAAACCACCGAAGCAGCGGTGAGATGAAGTAAGGTACTCACAAAAAATGTACCTTGGCAAGACTCTGGCTGTGTCTGAAAACTTAACTTAAGCAGTTGACTTGTTGCCTCACTGCCCTATCAGGCAATGACTCTGCAGACAGCATTTGCGCACGCAGGCAACTCACAAAACGGATTTTGGACAGACTTCTGAGGCAGCATAACAGTTTAATGATCTACAACAAAATAGAGAGAATTTTGGTTATAACTAAGCGAATATTTAATTACTACAATAGTTATTTTATTGCTAGAAATGACATCAGAAGTGGAAAACGTTGGTCAGAAATGTATATTTACACACAGTCTACTGACCACCAACCGCAACTTTCAGACACCATCTTTCTTTTCTAGCTCAACTGTCACAGAATGGAAAGCACAGGATTGTGGGCAGCAAATCAAAGGCAGCAAAGGACACATCTATGCCACCTTCAAAAATCGATCAGATGAAGGTATCTCAGGAGACAGGAAGCTAACATGGGATTCATACGTGCCTTGATGCCTTCCTACCTTGGAATGCATCCTCTGAAGGCAGCATTTTTAAGATTCCGGACGCAGCCTCTGTCGTCAGTGCTGCAAACTCCAAAGTAATTGAATAGTGTGGTTGTTGTCATGTGTGTCTATTTTTTGTGCTTTCAAATATTTTTTTATTGATGTAAAAGTCAGTATAACAACATTTGTAATAAAAGAAACAAAGCTTAAGTGTATGTTTGAAGAAATGTGAATGTTTTATACTTGTATATAATATTGGAACCAGGGACAGGGAGTTGAAAATTAGCATTAGCTATAAACTCTATATGCTGCGCATCAGTTGCAGGATTTGTATTGTAACTATGTTTGACTGCATTGTCCCTGTTAAATAAATAAACAAATCAAATTAGGTTGTCGGTCAATTTGGAGGACACATATGACGATGTTTGTTTTTAGTTCTCCAAACCCACACTGCAATCGAATCAAAGAATCGTGCAAAACTCAGTAAATCTTTTAAATATTATTTCTTATGACATTAGAACAAAATATGTAAAAAACAATCTCTTTAATATTTTCACATTTTATTAACATTTTCATTTCACTTCATGAACATTTTTATTATTCATGGATCTTTAAACATGGACTTACGTACCTGTTAGGCCAGAGTAGCTTCGAAGACGCCTTTTCGGAAGTGGAGCCACGCGCAAAGTTGTAAAAAATATCGTGCACATCGCCACGTGAAATGGGGTCTCACTCCCACACCGCGATGACTAGTGACGTAGCAAGTCAGCCCTGAGCCCATATGCAAACCTTTTTTTAAGAAGCCCTAAACAACAAATGCGACGAAGAGGCGTTTATGCAGCATATCAGGAAAATACTATACCAAAAACATTGCTTTGCAAAGGGCATTTATATCTGATTGATTTGTTTGCTCAAATATACAGGGTTTCACTTTATTTGGATGGTCCCTTTAACACATTCAGTTGACTATAAGTAACGTTGCACCTACATGTCTACTAACTCTCACTAGGGTGTTAGTAGAGTATTAGTAGACTGGTAGGGTTAGGGATAGAATAAGTTGACATGTACTTGCAAAGTTACTTTTAGTCAGTAGAATGTCTGTTGGAGGACCAACACAATAAAGAGTTAGCAGATATTAAGCAGACAGTCTACTAATACTCTAATGAGAGTTAGTTAACATGTAGTTGCAAAGTTACTTATAGTCAACAGGATGTTCAAAAGGGACCATCAAAATAAAGTGTTACCAAATACAGTAAAACCAGTAGCCTAATGCTTAATATTTTAGTTTTTTATAAGATTCTTTGATGAATAGAATAGTTCATTGCAGAAATCTTTTGATACAATATAAAAGTCTTTACTGTCACTTTTGATCTATTTAATGTGTCCTTGAATAATAAAAGTAATCATTTCTTCTGACCTCAGACTTTTGAACAGTGGTCTATGTTTGTATAAAACCTAGTTATGTATTTAAAAGATAATGCCCCCTTAAGTCAGTGTGGTTATCAAAAGAGTGTACTGGTACTTTAAAATATGATTGGCATGCAGCTTGGCAAAGTAGGTTCCCCATGTCTGGCATGTGTGAGAAAACTGAAGGATATTTGCTCACTTGTATTATTTAAATGGACTCGGTAGTGAATACATTTGTACTGGGGCGAAATAAAAACAACTGGGACAGGTAAATGAGAAGAAAGCTGTTGAAACCAAATGCAAGATTCTTAACTAAGAGCCTGAACATTCAGAACATCCTGAAACTGTCGAGTAACAAATCCCTGCTTAGTGGAAAAGATGCTCTTTTTTTAACAACTAAACTAATTCTCCAATGATGAGGATTAAGGGTTTATGTAGTGAGATAATACAACAGTCAAGGTTCTTTTTGCTGCTCATATTTGAGATGGTAATTCAGTCTTTAGAGAACAGAGAGTGTTGGACAGTTCCAGAGAAGAGTTTGTTCTTTTCCAATACAATATTATACATGTTTCCCTGCCAACAGAATACACTGCAACCAGTATGCAGTTTAACTTCTGCAGTTAATTACATGCCATCGCTTTCATCTGATGGATTCGTAATGTTTTAATTTATGTCTGTTTAATTAATCATGTCACTTCTAATAACCAGCTCTGTTCATTAACAACGGAGATCGGTGCAGGTTTATTGACGGTGGAAGTAGTAGTTTACCTCTATGGCAACCGCACAGTACCACAAACACTAAACGCTCATTGAACTAGAGCTCTTATTGCGCGAGTAATCAAATGAATGTGGATGCTTGATATTATTTCTGTTCACAGAAGTCAAACAAAAGCAGAAATTCTGCTATATTTCAATTGTGGGCTTACAGACTGAAAGGATATTCTGTTTCTTGTGATTTAACAGCTTTTTTGTTACAAGCAAGGTAAAATCAGATGAAAATAACAGCTCTGACCAAGCAGGTGAAGTATTTGCTCCACTGTCCACTCTGAAGTGCCTATTTCATATGCATGCTCAACAACAATACTTCAGCACCTTGGCTACAATACCCAAGTTATCAGCCAAGACTTCAAACCTCTTGCTTTGAATTACCTAGTAACAGGAGGTTGTTTGAGGATCCTTAGAGTAATGATCCCTGGCATCTTGGGGAGTTCAAAGTAAATTGGCAAGGGTTATAAAGCACACCGTCTCTTGATTTGCACTGATCAAAATAGAGAAATCAGCCAACTATGTTAAATAGAATTTTCATCACTGCTCAACCAGTGCCACAAATAGGTTATCTTGGATAATTACCGTGAGGCTTCATTACCTCCTTATCAAATTAGATTTCTTTTTCTCTTCAAGCTAGATTTGAGGCTGATTACGAATTTCACCACAAGCTCCTCAAAACTCACTAAAATGGAAAGCGCTTTTTGAAGCGGTGTGGTTATTACCTTCATTTCGTACCACTATTTGGCTTCAACTTTGCATGAGGCTCAGGACTGCTTGAGATGAACAACACAAAGCCGAATCAATCCTCAGCTTATGGCGAGGCAGGCTTGTTTCCCTCCAATTTCACAAAAATTTCCATAACCACATAAGGCTGTTTTTCTTTGCTCCGCCGAGCAGAGAGTGTCTAATATTGTTGAATTTTAACAGGGCACGACTTCCTCCATTGGTTCCTCGTTGTGCATTCATTCAATCGTGTTTCAAAGATGCCAATTTTCACCATTCTATAAACATCGACAGTGACTGACAGGGCCAGAGTTTGCCGTCCCATATCATATTTAGGTTTTTTTGGACGGTTGTCTTGGTGACAGCACATTGCGGCTTTAAATTATCAGCGGCTGCCTCTGGTTGGCTGGTGACTTGCAATGAATGGAGGTTAGACTGACAGGCATATCACACATGTAGCCACTGAGGGCTGCCCAGGTCCACTGCAGCAGAGCTGGCTGATGAAACAAGAGGTAAGAAGGGACCACTGATGCTCAGAGAGGGAAATGGCCTAAACTAGCTCTGCATCGTGTCATCTTCTTTGTGAGATAGTCACAAGTTGGTAACCTCAGAGCATGGAAAGCACTCATCCAATTATTCCGCGCAGGTCGTGAGAGCCGCGCTCTCTTTATTTAATTAAATCTGGCGAGTGATAAACACTTCACTGCCAACCGGTTGCTTAAGCTTCGGCTGCTAATACTCACTGTGGCGTAGTGAGTTTAATCTCTACGCACCCTAGATGCTCAGTCAATGAAGATTTACAACAACAACAGAAGAAAAAAACCTGCACTGGGAGCTTATCGCAAACTTTTTTGTTCTGCCTGAGCTAATTGTGTTTTATCATATTGCTCCGAGCTGGAAAATTTGTGCTGCTTATGATTTTGGAGTTTCAGTTTGACAGACAAAGTTAAAGTGACTCATACGGCGTCAACACGTTCCCATCATGCCTATGAATGCTTATTGTATAACTAGGCCCGTATGTCTAATTAACGGTTTTGTATACAGAGTCTTTCAGAATCAGATGTCAGGACCCTTATAGAAGCTCTCCTAATATTTCGTTGAAAACAGCAGCTGAAGTTAGCTATCTGAGGTTACTTCACTTTGAATTTTCTCCCTAAATAGTTAGATGTTACGATAAGTACAGTAACTATTATCTTTCCCTCTAATCCATGCAGGGGTAGGCAAGTTCGGTCCTAGAGAGCCGCTGTCCTGCAGAGTTTGGCTCCAACACTGAAAAAAACCTCTCCTGCCTATAGCTTTAGTAATCCTGAAGACATTGATTAGCTTGTTCAGGTGTGTTTGATTAGGGCTGGAACTAAATTCTGCAGGACAGCGGCTCTCTAGGACCGAACTTGCCTACCCCTGCTCTAATCTGTTGTTATATACAAGTATTCTTAAAATTCATTCATATTTGTAGTATTGTATATTATTGACCTTAACTTTTGTTTTTTGCCATCAGACAAATCGATTGAAAAACTCAGCTGCCGGCATACAATACCGCAACACAATATGAATGCAGCAAGTGTTTTGATAATTAGCTGCTAAGTTAAATGCACACATATTAAACATAATTGGACCATAGTCAGCATGATCACAGCCAATTAAAATTAATACAGCCTGTTTAAAGTGCTTTGTTTAACTTTGAAGCAAATATAAAATGTCAAATTTGTCTCACTTAATGTCAGTTCAAACTTTTGATAAGTGATCGCCCACAAAGCCGCACACTGTTCCAGCATTGGACAACGAAGAGTGTAATTGGCTTTACAAACTCCATCTGCTTTTGATAGAGGAGTTTGAGAGCAGAGATCTTTAAATGCTGTCGGGGCAGATTGTGAAGCCGGTGAATTGTGAGAACAAACACACACACACACACACACACCGCACTATTATGACGCTGGGTAGAAATGAGCACAGATGTACATCAGAGGTCTGGCTGTCCTTTTACTCACTCATATTTGTTTTGCTACACAATGTAGGCAAAATCATGTCTCAGACACACATTTTTGGAGAATAATAAAAACAATAATTCAGTAACTATATTACTATTATATATTACTTTTTATTTATTTATACAAACTTATTTCAGGCCAGGGCTCTGAACCGGTTCAAGGAACGAAAACGAAAACCGGAAACGAACGAAATTTTAACAGGAACAAAAACGAAAACGAAAACAAAATAATTTTTAATCGTTCTGAACAGAAACGTTTATTTGAAATTATCATTAACCGGTTAATAACGTTATTTTACCGTTCTCTTTAATATTTGAATTTGGCAGTGACCAATCATGAATTGAGTACCTAAGTTACAGCATATGACGTTGACGCATCAAGCGTGAGTGAAATGCCCGCGCAGCAGTCATCGGCAGGCAATCTCTCCGGCACGATAAGATTTTTCTTAAATAGCCACAAAGTAGGCTACCCATCCAATGCCCAGAGGTATGTTTAAGTTAAAACTTAGAAAAGTGAAGAATAACCATACGAAGTAATGCAAACTATTTTTGTTTGTATATCTTCTGTAATTAATGGGAGTGAGCTAATTTTTAGAACGTAATAGAACCTAGGCCTATATAATAGTCTGTCAATTACTTTTTTTAGATGGGTCGCCACCAAGAAAATCCTTTTCGTCATTATTTCTCCTATGACAAGTCGTCTAACAAGTCTGTCTGCAATATTGAAGGATGCGGGGCAGAAGTAACCGGGAATCACGGAGGTAACTTGCAGAGGCACATTCAACGTAAACATCCAGCAGAGTATGCTGATTCAACCAGCAATAAAAGACCAGCATCTACAGCAGATGGACAAACAACTCTGGATTCGGTGATAGTTAAAAAGCCAAAGACAACAGGCCTACATATTCAACTGAATCCTGATGTTCTAAAAGATGCGTGCATAGAGCTAGTAACTGTAAACGGGAGACCATTTACATTAATGGAAGACTCTGGCTTCAGAAAAATTATTGACCCATTACAACAGGCTATAGGAAATGATTTCGCTATCAACTCCTCAAATATCCGTGATATGGTTTCAAGTGTTGCTCAGGTGAGAAGGGAAAAGCTCAAAAATGAGTTAAAGGGAAGACTACTAATGCTTAAAATTGATTCAGCCACATGCAGAGACCGATCTGTTCTGGGTATAAATGTACAGTACACTGACGGAGAAAAAATTGTGTTGCGCACTTTGGCCGTAAGGGAGCTGACTGAACGACACACAGCCGCATACATTTCATCCGTTGTGAAGGATGTCTTGCAGGAATATAATGTTGAATTACGGCAAGTTTTCTCAGTTACGTCAGATAACGGCGCTAACATGTTAAAGGCAGTGTCTTTACTATCCGATATGCAAGAGGGCATCCCATCTAATGAAGCGAATGAAACTGATCCCTTGGACGCAGGAATGGATGAGGATGAGCTAGATGCAATCCAAGGCGAAACACCGGATGTGGAAATTGAACTTGACTCTGTGATGTCAGGACATGTGTTGCGCAGTGTGAGGTGCTCGGCTCATACCCTTCAGTTAGCAGTTGACGACGCATTAAAAGAGCAACGGTCATCCAATTTGATTTCTAAAGCAAGACGTGTTGCAAAAAAGTTGCGCACACAGAACGTTGTTACTCTTCTTAAAAGAATGGGACACAAAAGGGCCATTGTTGACTGTCCAACGCGCTGGCATTCAACACACGATATGCTGGAGCGGCTTTTAGAGCTTCAGAATTTTTGCGAGGACATGTCACCAAATATTAAAGAACTACATTTAGGTGAGAATGAATGGGAGACAATATCCAACTTGGTGAGTGCACTGAAACCAGCGAAAATTGCAACGAAAAGCCTCCAGTCGGACCAGCTCACAGCAGGTGACTTCTATGGTGTTTGGCTTCAGTGTGTACTGTGCACAGACAGAATTGACAATCCCTTTGCAAAACGCCTAGTTCAGTGTCTCAAATCACGACAAACAGCTCTCTTTGACAATGACGCCTTTGTGGCTGCTTTATTTCTCGATCCTAGATTCAGCGAACTTCAATCCGAAAGCGCAAAAATTCACTTATGTCGTGCCTGGGAAGCCATTCAGACTTTATCCGGCAGCAAAGTAACTACACAGTACACTTCATCTCAGTCATCCGACGGTGACGACGAGATAGAACAGCTGTTGATGGCGAAAGAAAAAGAAAGCACAACAGTAAAACACACTCGGGTTTCCATCTCATCTGTTTTGGATATGTATTCAAGAGAAGCACGCCTTAAGAGGAGTGAGTGTATTTTTAAGTACTGGGCAAGTGTTGCTCCCACTAACCCAGATTTGCACAAACTTGCTATGAATGTAATTGCACTACCTGTAACGCAAGTCAGCGTAGAGCGAGCATTTTCATGCCTCAAGTACATTCTTTCCCCACTGAGGTCTTCAATGAATGCACAGGTATTGGAGGACATTCTTTTTGTACGTTTAAACAAGCAGTACGGACTTTAAGCTCAAATAGACTGATTTAGTTTGTGGATTTCGTTTAAGCTTATTCAAGTAGGCCTACTAGCAACTCGCACATTTTTCCTGTAGCCTAGTCTTTCAGGTAGCCAAAACAGGACAGGTCAATGTTTTCTTTATGGACTGTTAATGCTTTGTATTAAATGGTAGAAATGTTGTTGTAGTTTTACAATGTTATATTGCATTAAATGATCGAGGTTTATTAGCTGACTGAATTTGATTATGTGATGCAAGGACGTGTTTCGGAGTGTTTGCTTTGAAATTAGCAGTTGACAGTGCATTTAAAGAGCAATGGTTATCCAGTTTATTTATTTTTTATTCATGTAATTTCTTAAACAAGTCGTGTTGCAAAAAAAGTTATGTACAAAGAATGATATCACTCTTCTGAAAAGAATTAGGCATAAAAGGGGCCACTTTCGTTTGTTTAACGGTCCAGTGAAACAGGTCCATATTTTCCAGCTGTTTGCTTTGTAATTAATACAGGTATTTCTGTTATGGTTTTAACAATGTTATGAAATAAATGTTCAAGTTTAATTATCATGTTTTATCTTATTTTTGAGTAAAAATTAGTCTTTATTTAGCCTATACATATTTGTTTAAAGTATAGGCTAAATTAAAATAACGTTATTAACCGGTATTTTTTCTAATCAAACCGTTTTCGGAACAGTAATTTTTAATGAGGAACGCAAAAACGGAAACGTTAAAATATCGATTCTGCTCGGAGTGAACCGATTGATTTTTTTTTTTCGTTTTCAAGCCCTGTTTCAGGCATTATTATTAATAGTCACCTTTTCAGACCAATAGTCAAATATAAATGGATCTGCACCTTTAACTACTTGGAACGATTGTTACTTCAATTCAGACATGACCGGAAGTGATTTGTAATAAAACTGATAAAACTATAAACTCTAAAATGCTAACCATCGCCAAGAAAACTATCCTCATGAACTGGAAAACTCGTAACAACATACACATTAACCATTGGAAAAATCTTATTACAGACTTCATTACAATGGAATACACATCTCTCCCCCTTATAATTACGCATCTGCAACCGACCTCTGCCATCCAACACTTTCTGACCTCTTACAACTATGAATCCTTTCTCTCTTCTCAACTCCGACTCCTCCCACCTTTTTAATCAACCCACGGATATTACTGCATTTTTGTTATTTTTGTCATCATTGTCATTATTATCATTACTGTTACTGTTTTGATTACTATTTTTATTTTAATTATTGTTGTAATTGCTGTTGTTATTGTCGTTGCTCTCATCATTGATATCACCATAGCTGTCAACCCTCCCGTTTTTTCCGGGTTTCTCACGTATTTTAGCTCTTTTCTTTTTAGTAACTTTATAGATGGTTTTCAACAAGAGAGAGACAAAGAAACAATGTGTAAATAACAGTTTGACACAGGCATTTCTTACTCTCTAGCACAAAATTCCACAGCAATAAATGCATTTGCAACAATACAAAAAGGTAGGGGTAAAATATAATAAAATGCATAGACTGACAAAAATAGAAAGAAAGAAAATGAATAAAAAAAGTTATGTGGTCAAATAATTTGATCTAGTATTTCATAATATTTGTTTTTATGTTTTGTCACATTTAAAAAAAATATTTTATTTATTATACATGTTTATTATCTTCTCATCCAATTGCCTCCTTGGACAAAATGCCACTGATTGACTGACTGACTGACTGACTGGATGGATTGATGGATTGATTGACAGATAGGGACTGTGTGTAAAAAAAAAAAAAAAAAAAAAAATGATTGGAAGTCATGGCTAAGGCAAGTGAAGTTTACTGGAGCAGTTCTTTTTCTGTCCTCAACGACAGCTACTACTGACATTCAAGTCGCATTCAACACTTCTGTTGTGGAAAGGCCATCAAACGAAAAGGATTTGACCCAAAAATGAGAACTACAAAGCGTCCTGACCTTCTGCTGAACTACCCCATCAGAAGGAAAGCCCCCTGTTCTCCTGTCTCATCAGAAACGGTCATCATACTATTGGCGTCATTTGCAGGGGAAACAAAACAATCGACAGTTTTATTACGCGTCTCAATCTAGAGATTAAACTTTGGCCTGTGAAAGGGAATCACTCTGTCTGGATTCCTCTGTCGCAGTTTGAGTATGATGCAGGGTCCATTTGGCTGAGAAGCTCAGAGATTGAAGTCATTGTGTGGGCTAAATACTGTCCCCCCGTAGACACAACGCAATTACTCCTCACTCTCCTCACTGTTTCATGTGTTCCCTCATACATCAAAGCAATAACTTCTTCAAAAGGCAAGCCTGGGCAAAGCTCTCCGCAGGACTGCATTATGGATCAGCTTTGGGAGGCTCTGTCAAGACATATTATGAAGGAGAATTAATAAGGGAAAAATACTTTGCCTTTCACAAGCAACCATTGCACTGTTTTGCTCTGAAACATTGCCCGCTTTCCCCACTGAGGCCAGTGTGACATAACATTGGTCTGCAGGAAGCATCATTAAGAGTCCTTTGTATTCCTAATAGATGTTTAATGGATACATTTGAGCGACATAATGTCAGCTACAGAAATGTCAAAAATGAAATAACATGATTTGTGTATCGCTGCCTTTTAAGATAGCATCCTAACTATCATGGAACCTCATTTGGAACACTACACAAGAAGCAACTCAACAAATAGTTAATAGACATTTTTCTAATTAAATGTTAATTGAAATGGTAACCTTTTAAATCAATTTATAATCAATACTTTTGTATAAGCATTTACATTTTGATAAACAGCATGATTAATATGCCTAAAATATTGACATATACTTGTGAAAGGTCTCATATTTAATTGATTTTTTAATTAAAAAGGAAATTAATTATCAACATTTCAGTAACACTTTACAATAGCAGTACATGAATAATCATGTACTAATACCTGAATTAATAGTTACTTCAACATGAACTCGATTGGTGAAGATATGATCTAATCATGAATCAATAAAGAGCTATCCTTAACTACAACAGGAGTCATAAGGATTCATGCATGAATAACAGCAGCCTTAACTACATGTTAGTACGCGTTTAATAGTTAATGCATTAATTAACGTTTAAGGGTAAACTAAATCAATCAGGCTCCGTAAGAAGGAATAAGAAGTATTTTGAATTTGAAATATATGTAAACACTTTATCGTCATAATTTAAACTATTGACATCTGCAGCTTTGTCATAAACATTACTGAATGGCACAGGATTAGTTTGTCATTATTTTCACTGATCCTCCTTATCATAGAAAATACTAAATCCACAAAAAATGTGTCTTAAAGGCCTTAATCTGTTTTGTGATATTCTATTTCCCATTAAACTAAACCTACTGTGACTTACAACAGTTTCTGAGGAATCAGTTACCCAAAAAATAACCAAACAGGAAACATGAACTAAGGTCAGGGGGACGTTTGGTGGGATCAGTACAGTTCACTCTCCATCCAGACACAGGCCGTGATGATACTGTACCTCCATTCTCTGCCTTTTGAAAAGCCACACATCACTTAACTGGGCTGAATCCTAGTTGTACTAGTAGATGTATATTTGATTGTTAGTGGTAAATGGTAAATGGACTGCATTTATATAGCGCTTTCACAGACCCAATGGCCACCAAAGCGCTTTACAATTTGCCTCACATTCACCCATTCACTCACTCATTCACACACCAACGGCGGTGTCAGCCATGCAAGGCGCCCTCCAGCTCGTCGGGAGCAGCTGGGGTTAGGTGTCTTGCTCATGGACACCTCGACACTTGGTCAGGTGGAACCGGGGATTGAACCACCAACCTTCCGGTTTGTAGACAACCTACATGAACCACTGAGACACTGCCGCCCCAACTTGATAAATCATGTGCTGAATTTGGTAAGTAGTTAACAGTGAATTAAATATGATGTGCCCCCTCAAGTAGTCATGAGGAAACCATTAACAAGCCATTAGTTGATGCTAGTATATGGTTAGTTAATATTTAAAAATGAGTTAATTATGATGTGCCCCCTCAAGTAAAGTCATGACACAATAATGCATTAACAAGTCATTAGTTGATGTTAGTGTTAATAATGAATTTAGCATGATGTGCCCCCTCAACTAAAATATTAATAAACATATACACTATTTATATAATTAAACATATATGGACTTAAAAGAAAGCCCAAACATACATGTAAAGACACACATATGGCACATATACATGTAAAATGGTCCATAAGCTAATGCTAAGCATATACATTTAAACAACTATAAATACAGTTGATTACTGTACATTACCTCCTGAAAAAATCTCAATACAACATAAATGCAAACTATTTTAATTATTAATTCGGTTTACCAAAGCAGTCAACATTTATTAGATTAAAATGACAGCATTAAAGTATAACGCAACAAACTCACCAAGAGCACCTAAAGTTCGCCACTAATTAGTGTCCCACCAGAAACAAACCCTTCAAAGTTCCGGGAAGAAAAGTAGCCATGACTAAACATAAATGATCTATAAAAGTCAGAAAACAGTTTAGATCAAATTAGATTTGTTAGTGATAGTTATTAGTTTATTTCCACGTATGATTAGACGGATCTGTGTAATTAATGGCTAATCATGTGCCATTCCAATTATTTGTCACAAAGCTGAAGATGGCAGATTATGATATTACAGTTTACATTATGACAGTATTAAATCACATGTTTATGCCTTATAAGTTAATGCCTTAATTAACATTTAGGGGTAAACTATCAAACACGTACTAACATGTAGTTAAAGCTGCTGTTATTCATGCATGAATCCTTTTGACTCCTGTCGTAGTTAAGGATAGCTCTTCATTGATTCATGAGTAGTTCATGTCTTCACTAATCATGAGTTCATGCTGAAGTAACTATTAATTCAGGCATTGATACATGATTATTCATGTATTATAAAGTGTTACCCTCAGTTATCACTGACAGGGTTGCCAACTTTGGGACTTTGGCTGGAGTGAGACGGTGCGCGTGCATGCAGAGAAATTTTTTGGTAACCCTAATTTAAACAAGGTCAGTCCTTGTTTACTTAGTATAAACCCTGATTTATGCACACACAAAACCAACTAAAAGAATGGAAACGCTTTTTCAAAATGTACAATTAATTTATTGATTGCACTATAAAAAAAGAGAGAGGTGATTAAAAAACAAACATTTAAAACAACAACATCAAAACAATAAGAAATCTCAAAACAAAAACTTTTGAAATATTTCAGCAAGCTCATCTAACAAAACGTAATTTGTACCATGAGCCTATTTTTATTGAGCAATTAGCTATAACGTACGTCAGACAACGTTTGCAACTATAGTTGAAGTCTGTACTCTCGGCACACAGATACTGCCCCAGCTAAAAATACGTTCCCAAGAACGTTCCCTATTGGTGATCCAGGAAAGTTTCTTAACGTAAATAGAACGTTCCATTAAGGTTAGGGGAACGTTCTGGGAACTTTGTGGGAATGTTCCCTTTAGGTTATAAAAATAGAACCTACAAATAATCTACAGGGAACATTCCCAGAACGTTCTCCTTAGGTTATAAAATTAAACCTAAAAGAACCTACAGGGAACGTTCTTGTTTGGTTCCCAAAAAAATAACCAAATGGGTGTTTGCTGGATTATGTCTGAACTCTCTCTGAACTTTTCACACGCAACTGACGTATCAGGTGCAAGGTTTTCAGCGAATCAACGATCAGAGAATACTGCAGTGAGAACGCTGTGGGCAGATGCTACAGCTGTGGCCCTAAAGGAGGTCGCACACCGGACGAGAAGCGCAGCGCCAAGGACAACTTGTATCGCACATCGCACTTTCTCAGTTTATGGCCAGCAATATGGTTATTTAAGGACATTGAGGAAGTAAGATAATGTCTGCACTATGTTATGATTGTACTACTGTACAATTAAATACAATCGTTGCTAAGTCTGCAGTCTGAACACTTTACCTCAGAGCGTCCGTTAACTGAATGAATTGAGAATATCACCTGAAAATCCGATAACATCAGCAATTTTCATTCAAGCAGCTGATTTCTGTAAATGAATGTAAAACTAAATGTATATTGCAGCACAGGGTGAAGTTAGTATATATACATTAACGACGATTGGAGATAAATTAATGTAAATTTAATATAAAACTATGTACATGAGAGGGGAGAAAAATGGATTTTGGCGTGACATTTCTTGCGTGTGCGTGAGAGCGTGAGATTGAGGCTGAAAGCGCGAGTGTCACGCCAGATGCGTGAGAGTTGGCAACCCTGCTGAATGAGCTCATCTTGACTTGAATGCATTGACACTACTGGATGAGAACTGAACTGAACTGGATGATATCACTGTTTTCTCCAGAGCTGCTTTATAGATAAATTGAACTCATTCCATATATGATGAACTTTACACAGTTATTGAACCAAACTGAATCAACAGTGAGCTGATTTCAACTGAGTTTACTATTGTCTTTTTAGAGCTGTTTTACAGCGGAATTCAAATCTGTTTGCATCATGGAATCATTCTTTTCTGGTTTTCCACTGTAAAGCTGATTTGAAGCAATCTGTATTGTATAAAGTTTTATATAAATAGACTTGACTTGACTCGTTGCATTCTGGGTTTGATTCTTTGTGAAAGATGCATGTGATGCTGCCTTTGATAAACAAGGTTTCTCAGAAGGCAGTATAATTACTAAGCTTCTATTTTGGTACATAATTTGTTAATACATTGCAACACACTTTTACATGATCGTTTTCATTATATTTGCATTTGATTTTTTTCCCCATGAAAAGTAACATCACAGAAAGGAAATAGTCTAACATTAATTTATATCAAGGACATTGGGATCATAAAATTGGAATTGAAAGCAGACTAAAAGGGTCTTCAGACAAAGAGACAGAGGTAGTATTCTCTGAGGAAGATTACAAATTACCGCCACTGCCTTCCTGTCCTTTTCCCAGCTGAGGTCCAGTGACTGTCTGGCTGTCCCGCACGTCTGGAGGACCTTGCTGTTTGTGGTGATTGGTGACGCGGGTACTGACAGCTCCCCATTTTGTCAAAGTGCTCTTGTCACAGCCTGTGTTAATGCCTGGTAAAAATAATTCCCCTTGTGCCACTTCTGAAGGTTTCCAATAAATACAGGTTTTTTGGTACATGCAATTGCTCTCCACTCCTTGGGCATTCAGAGGGGAAAGGGGTTTGTGGGGAAGCAGTGACACATAAATAGCAGTTGGTGAATGTTGGCATTTAAGGAGGAGAAAAGAACACCGATAGTGACAAAGCTTATCTGTGGGTGTAGGAGGCAGGCCGGGTAAATCCTCAGATAAAGTAATCTTGTGGAAGGAGTAAGTCACCGTTGACCAAAACTCAATTAATATATTGTATCTGTGCATGTGTGTGTATAAAACCCCTCCACGCTAACCTACAATTATGATGACACCCTGTGTGTACACACAATTGATGGCTTGGCTTATCTGCCATATGAATACCCAGGTCTCTTTAACAAGTGGAATTGGAGTAATTCTTTACCATTATTGATTTTTTACTGTCGCACCAGCTTGACTAATGAAGGCAATTAAGAAACCTATTTTCTTGATGATACAGACATTAAGGGTACCAGTGGGAAGTGGTTTCAAACAACAGATGTGTTTAGTGCATCTTTTCTGCTGAAACCCCACCTTCTCTCTCTTTCTCTTTCTCTCAATATCCACCTTCTTGGCCAGGAGGCATGTGGCTCTATCACTTGTCAAGGCTCTAATCTGACAAGGTCTTGGACCGAACCTTTGAGAAGCTTAAATGGAAGGAAATGCAACAATATGTCTCCCTCTTTTCACAAAAAAAGTTCATTTTTGGAATCTTTCCCGGAACACTGTCACTCTCACTGGACAGTTTTACAAAATGGATCTTCTAATTACCCTAAATACATTTCACGAGTAAATCTCTCTTGTAGTCTATTAAAACGTCCCCTGCTTGGTCCTTTCTGAGCATTAAATGCACAGGGAAGCAAAGTAAATGCACATGCTCTCAAAGTCTGAGCATCTGAAGAGCTCTGGTTTAATTATCCATGCTCAGATATATCTCTTGACCGTTTGAACACAACTACTTTATAATTACATGTTTGCAAAAGCATCATCAACAGTTCCACTTCTCAACTATGATTGTCATTGTCATTCCAAGAGCACTGATGTAACAGTCCAATAGCACTGGGACATGTCACTGTTAATATCACTCTGCTTGTCTATGTTTGTGTTTTCCAGAAAGACTGTCAGAATGTGTACTAATAGGGAGGATTTTAAGTAGGTTCGATGAACACACCGGTAGGTGGCGACCAGTGACTGTCTTTATGTGTGAGTCAGTGATTCATTCTACCAATTCATTCAAAAACACTGATTCATAAATGAGTCATTGATTCATTTACTTAACTGATTTTTTCCAAAACAGAGATTTCTTCAGGAATGAAACACCACTACATTGTGTGTGCGCGTGTGTGTGTGTGTGTGCGTGCGTGCGATGAACAGTTGATTCTGCTTTGGCTTCATATGGAACAAGCATAGTTGGTTTAGTTAGCTACAACTAAACCTATTACAAACATTTTTGTTAACTGAAACAAATTTGAAATAAAATTTGAATTTTAGACAAAAAATTTGAAATGTTGTCTTGGCAACTAACTGAAATAAGTTTAAGGTGAAGCACTAAAATGATTAACTGCAAATAAATAAAAGGTAAACTGAAAAAAACCCCATTAAACTTAAATAATATTTAGAAAATAATAAAAATGACAACAAAATTACTAAACGTTAAACTAAAACTAAAAATATACAGATAAAAGCTAATTCAGTAATAAGGGCTATAAGATAATACTAAAATAATATAATGATATTGTGTCTAAAATATTGGCTATTATTTACTAGCACAAACTAGTCTGAAAACAAAAACAGAGACAAGGAAAACTATAAACAAGGATCAAGATAAAACATTTTTTTTTATTTTTTTTTTATCTCTGCAACATGCTCTGGAAGACTACTGGGCAAATGAAAAAAGATGTGGACAACTGAGGCCTTAAAAGAGATTACAAATTGGTTTATCATTTGTAAAGCAGCACTAAGGATGCAATCATAAGAAAAGATCCTTCAGATTTCACCAGTCTGCTGGAGCCCAGGCAGGGACTCTATTAATTTTAGTTGGAAATGTTAAGTGCAGATTTAGCATTTCAGTGCACTGACCATCAGAATTCTGCATCTTCTCTTACGCCCCGGAAAATGTCAAGATGCGGTTTATGGAGTTCAAGGTTATAACATCATCATATTATCACCATGCTGGAATTCCACATGAATAACGGCTCTCAGATCCTCTTCAGATGCAAGAGTTGTCTGGGCAGACATGAAGGCCATATGTGGATGAAGGGGTTTGGAGTTAACTGGGCTGCCTTAGCCTAGGCGGTGGGGGTCATTGTCGAAACAAAGGGAGCGCACATTACCATGCAAGTCATTTTAAATGCAAAAGATGCAGAGAATTTGGAGAGTTAAGTCAGAACCTGGATGCGATTCAACACTTCCTCTTTCTCATCTCGGTGCCAGCCACTTAACCAGATGTCCAGCAACATGCCTCCTTTTGCCTGATGCCTTTGTGGAGCTTGCCAACGGCTGCTGGAATAATTGAAAAATAGAGCTCATCTCGCTTAGCGGGGACGCTCTGGTCCCCTGTGAGTATGTGAACACTGCAGGAGCCAGAGGGACCGGGAGGTGATAGATGAAGTGGAGCGGTCAACATCGAGAACCAACACCTCTCTCCGCAATGCAGACATGCCCCTAAGGCCAGCAGAGCCAAAACAAAAAGAGCTTGAAGCCTCTTTTACATTTTCGGTCTCCCAACCAGATCAGTGAAAGGTCAGAAAAAGGCTTGTAAATCCCATCATCCTCCTCTGCTTCGTGAAGAGACATGGGCAGCTTATTCAATAAAAAATGAGAAATACCACATGCTAATTGTACCATGCACTGTCTGTTTGTAGGGCTTTAAAGAGAAGAAGCTAAATTGGGATGGATGGATCATGCCCTTCTTTATCTAAGGGACTATTTTTCTTAGTCCGGTGTTGTTGTGCTGGGTGCCGGGCTCGACATTAATCAAAGCACAAAAAGAATGTCAGCAGCCTCATGCGGGCTGAAGCAAAAGAGAGAAGCCAGTCAACTCAGATTAATTTCATTCCCGAGGACGTGCTTAATTGCGAGATCTATCAAGTTGTTATATAGGTCTATGTTGGGTTGACTGTCAACGGACAGATGCCATCAAAACCACCTAAAAGAAATAACTGCATGTTTACTGTAGTCGAACCATCATATGTCTGAAAACGAATGATCCCAAGATCTCTGAGCTGGACAAATAGCATGAAGTAAACTAGTTATAGATCTATCCATTCACTTTACAGTAATGCATATAGCAAAACAAAACTGCAACATTATGCAACGCCATATCTGGTCCAGTCTTTTACTAAAATTAATGCTCTTTCATCTTGGGATCAAAGCCAGGTGTTGTGTCTTTTGAAGTTTGAAAAAGAGAGCGAGAGAAGGAGAGTGAGAGTGAGAGAGAAAGGAAATGTACTTTTATTGACTTTTCATCATCTACTCATTCATGTGACTTGTCCTAACCCCGCTCCCTAATATTTAGTGTGAAGGAAACCACCCCCAAAACCCTCATTTGTAATTTTATAGCGTCAAGCCATTCTCTGAGTTTATTCTGCATGGGTAATTAAGATAGCGTAGGCATTAAGGCAGCGTGTGTAATTCAAGTACTGCAGATACTGAGGGTAAAATGTGTTTGTATTCAAGGCCTCCACTAGGAGCTGCTCCAACGCTTGTGTGATTTCAGGTCCTGTAGTGCACACGCCACATTGAGGGGAGGAGGGAGAAGACACACTGAATGACAACCACATAACAGACCCTAAAATACATCTGCGCTAAATGAATGAGTCAGTCCCTCAGAGATTAGAGAAGAGCACAACTGTATTTGCTTGTGTCTACTGTTCCTTCACAGATATCTTTCCTGCATATTGTTTGATCGCTAATTATACTCGGTTGCACGCTGACATTTTGACAATATAGACAGATAAAGGTGACAATAGAGCAAAGTATGACTACTGTAGACAGCACAAACACAGCTGAATACTTTACAACTGTAAATGCCATCTTCTTAATGATACCACTATGAAGACATGAATGTCATGAATGTTTATGCTGTTCAGAGAGGTTACTACTGAAGGTCATTTTAACCCCTAATTATGGCAAAATTCTACAAAACAGTGTCTTTATGTTGCACAGACTGAACAGATGTCATGTAATCCAGAACACAACATATTTCACGAGTTCACACTTACAAATAAGTCAGATAGAATAAATGCGTATTTGGCGTGCTGTCCGAGGAGAGGGCTCCGAGTTAGGTATTCGGCCCGAACCCAGAGCACTCCCCCCGTATTCCTGGCTGTGAAATAAATAAATAAGATAAGCCAAGAGTGAGGAGTCGGGGTGGTGGAGGGATGCTGAAACTGTCAAGGAATGTTAGGTGAGTTGACAGAGTGAATATTTATATGCTCCTTCTCGTGCTGATAGGGTAGACATGGTAATTGTTTGATGACCAGTTGATTGGAATGATTATTTGAACGTGCTCCTCCCGAACTTTGTTTATAAAACATCATTTCACGAGTTCACACTTACAAATAAGTCAGATAGAATAAATGCGTATTTGGCGTGCTGTCCGAGGAGAGGGCTCCGAGTTAGGTATTCGGCCCGAACCCAGAGCACTCCCCCAAAAGCTGCAAAATAACATGCCGGACAGCTGCCAAAATGATGTTGATGACCCCCAAAAACTTGCGGAGTGCAAAGCTTAAAACATCAGCCGTGGGAAGGGGTTAGTCGCTGGAAGGCTTCTTCTACCATAGGACGGGAGTTGGTTGTCTTTGAGGTTGGATAGGTGTGCTTCTCAGGTAGTAGGCTGGGGAAGGTCTACTGCGGAAGCGGAGGAGATGACACTGCTGCGGCGATGGAGCAAGTTCGGATGGAGTAATGGGGCTCCTGCGGGAGCTGAGTAGATGACACTGCTGCGGCAGTGGAGCAAGTTTGGACGGCGTAATGGAGCTCCTGCGGGAGCGGAGTAGATGACACTGCTGCGGCAGTGGAGCAAGTTTGGACGGAGTAATGGAGCTCCTGCGGGAGCGGAGTAGATGACACTGCTGCGGCAGTGGACCAGACTTGCTTTCAATCTTGCTTGAGAATCCAAAACTATTTTGGACATAGACTTGAGCTCCTGCGGGAGTGGAGTGGATGACACTGCTGCGGCAATGGAGCAAGTTTGGATGGAGTAATGGAGCTCCTGCGGGAGCGGAGTAGATGACACTGCTGCGGCAGTGGACCAGACTTGCTTTCAATCTTGCTTGAGAATCCAAAACTATTTTGGACATAGACTTGAGCTCCTGCGGGAGCGGAGTGGATGATGCTGCTGCGGCAATAGAGCAAGTTTGGACGGAGTAATGGAGCTCCTGCGGGAGCGGAGTAGAAGACACTGCTGCGACAGTGGACAAACTTGCTTTCGACTTGCTTTCCAGGTATCTCATGGTGAGTTGAGGGGAGAGTTGGGCACTTGCTGGAGCGGAAGAGATAATGATTCTGTGGGAATGGAGCGAGTTGGAAGAAGAAAATGGAACTCCTGCGGGAGTGGAAGAGATGATACTGCTGCTGAGGTGGGCCGAACTTGCTTTCTGGACTCGACTGTCCAGTAGGAAAGTTGGATTAAAGACTGGGCTCCTGCGGGAGCGGAGAAGATTGTGTTGTAGTTCTTTCTAACCGGTGGGCCAGTTGGATTGAGAATGAGCTTCTGCTGGAAAGGAAGAGATGATGCTGCTGCTGTATTGGAACCGAACATGCTTTGAAATTGCTTTCTGGCTATCCGAAAGGAAAGTTGGAAGGAGGGCTGAGCTCCTGCGGGAGCAGGATATGGTGGCTCCAGCGGGAGCGGAGAAGGCACTGCTGTGGCCGTGGAGTGAGTTGGGATGGGGGACGGGGCTCCTGCGGGAGTGGTGGGCCTGTAAGGTTGGTTGTATGAGAAAGTTGATACTGGAGAAATTTTAACTGATGAGGGTTCGTTGAGCTTCTTTGATATGGAAGCGGTTTGAACGGATGTAACTCTTAAAGGCCTCCGATGACCAGCGGCCAAGCTCTTGAATCTGCTGCTGGGAGAGGCCTTTTTGGGCGGCTATGGTTGCTGCGCCTACACGGAATGAATGGCTGGAAAAGTGGTCTGCTGGGATGACTGATTGGAGCAAAATGGACTTGAGGTGTTTTTGGAACCAGAAACGTGTGACGGGGCGATTGGAATCATCAGTGAAGAGTGGGTCGGAAGGGGACTTGGCCTGCGAGTTCCTGAAATGCAAGTATGCTAAGAGAGATTGGTACGGTTGGATTGGTGATGGGAGATTGAAGATGTATATGAAATGGCCTTTTTTCATTTGATCTGTCTTGCTTTGCTTTATGAAGTAAGAGATGGTTTCGTTGTCTAGAACTGATAGATCTGAGATTGTGGGGTGGACTTTTGGGTTAAAACTGGAAGTGATGGTGAGTTCTGAGCATCTGAGAAAACCGAAAAAAGCCAATATGAACATTGCGTCCAGTGTACGGGCTGTGTTGGTGGAGTGATAGCCTCGGCGGAGGGTGAAGATGCATTTAGCGAGTATGTCTAAAGTTATTGGTTGTCTGGCATCAGGGCGGGTGGGTTGGGTTTTTTGGATGCCTTTGATGAGCATTGATGTCTGAGAATTTGTTATGTCTGAGGAAGGTGAACCAAAAAGGAGTTTGTGGAAGAATTGGATTCCGCTTAGATAACCCTTGATAGAACAGGCTTTGAGGTTCTTGATGCTGTTGAGATAGGATATGAATGAAGTGATGGTAAGCAGAGAAAAGTTGGGAAAAGGCAGGTTGTATGTTGAGTGAAAAGACTTAAAACACTTCCATGCGGTTAAGTAGGATTGGAGGGTGCTGGGTGAAACGGCTTGAAGGATGGAATTAAGAGAGGCATCGAGAAGTGGTTTCAGTGGGTGGTTTATGGGAATATCAGCTCTGAATAGTGAGGTACTGGGGATGGAAAAGGGTCCGCATCTGGTGCCAGCAGCCTGAATTTCTGGAAAGCAAAACGAGAGAGAGAGTCAGCTATTTGATTTCTGGACCCGGGAACATGTTTTGCAGTTAAGATGAATTGATCGCAAGCTGCGATCCAAATGAGGCGTCTTAGGAGAGGCATTAGTGCGGGGGAATTTGAGGGGCCTTTGTTGATGTAGTGCACGGTTGCTTCATTATCGCAGTGTACCATGATGCTGTTAGTTGACCATTCTTTACCCCACAGGAAGGCTGCTACTACTAAAGGATACAATTCGAACAGCGCTGAGGATGATTGTGATTGCGGTGAGTCTAACAGCTGGGCGGGCCATGTAGAAGCAAACCAACGGCCTTGGTAGAATCCCCCGAAACCGACAGAGGGAGCAGCATCAGTGAACAGTTGGATATCCACGGGGAGAGAAATCAGATTGTTATAGAAAAAAGACAGGCCGTTCCATTGTTTAAGGAAGGTTATCCATAAACTGAGCTCGTTGCAACATGACGTAGTTAGGGAAATTTGGTCTTCTAGCGCGTGGATTGATGATGCGAGGAAGAGAAGATGTGAGATGAAAGGGCGGCCCTGCGGGATGATGCGCATCGCAAAGTTTAAGTGGCCGAGCAGAGATAGTAGCTCTCGTTTAGAGCAATTTGGATTTTCTAGGAGGGTGGATGCGACCAGAATAATCCTGTCGATTTTTTCCTTGGGCAGTGAGGCCTGGAAATTGACTGTGTCCAAATTAATGCCCAGAAATTCGATGGATGTGGCTGGGCCCATGGTTTTTTCTTGGGCGATTGGAATCCCGAGCTCAGCGAAGACTTTTTGGACTGTGAGAAGATGCGCGGCTGGGATGGTGTCGGGTGGTGAGATAATTAGGAAATCATCTAGCAGGTGGATTAAGTAGGGTATCGAGTAGTTATTGGAAAGAATCCAGCAAATGGCTTCTGATAGCATGTCGAAAATCTTGGGGCTGCTTTTGCAGCCGAAAGTTAAACGGACGGCAAAGTAAAATTTCTCTTGCCAGCGTACGCCGAACAAATGCCATGAATCTGGATGAATGGGCATCACTTTAAAAGCAGAAGTGATGTCGACTTTAGCGAGCCAAGCGCCGTAGCCTGCGTCTTTAATCAAGGTTATGGCTTGGTCAATGGTGTGGTAATGAAGAGAAAATTGTTCAAGCGAGATAAGGCTGTTTATGCTTGGAAACGGAGAATTATGCGGGGCTGAGAGATCGATTATTAAACGTTTTTTTGCCTGAAAATTTTCTTGTGGCCACTCCAATGGGGCTGACGCGGAAACATTCGAAAGGAGGAATGTTAAACGGACCAATCATGAAGCCTGATTCGATTTCTTTTTTAATCAGGATGTCGACTGTTTCAGGTTCAGCGAGAGCAGACTGGAGATTGTCACATATGATACTTTGAGTGGGAAGGCTTTCAACGCCGGGTTTGAAGCCGTGTTCGAGACCAGACAGTAAATAGTCAGTAAAGTTAGTGTTAGGGTGGTGAGCTAATTCAGAAGACAGACGAGAAAAAATTAACAGGAGTCGACAAGTAATTTTTGGAATCTTTATTTACGGACCTTTTTACAGGGCATATAGTGCGAGCGTGCGCGCCACCGCAATAGCTTCAGATGTGTAAATAACGGCAGCGTTGCCGTGAGCAACGTCCTGAATTGAAGTTATTGCAGACTTGGTTGTTGGATGGGAAGGAGGTTTTTCTTCTTTTAGAATCTGTGACTGAGTCGTTGAAATTAATGTTTGCTGGCCGCGGGACATAACTGGTTGATTTCCCAGCTGGTGAATCTGGGCGGGGAGGATTTGCAGGGTTAATCAAGGGACACGCCGTGGTGGAGTGCGAAACGGATCTGCAAACAGTGCATGAAATGTTACGGCAGCCTAGGAACACTCTATTGTGTAGCTCTGTGTCTAGGGCGCCCCAGTAAGGGCACTGGTTCCACTGAGCTACGCGGACGGCGCACTTTGCGGAGAACAATTTGTGGTAAGTATAAAAATGGGTTTCTCCGTATGATAACGCGAGCTCTGCGATTATCGCGAGATAGTCGTTTAGCTCTCGTCTCCTGTGGGGAAGTGCGGCACAAATTATTTCGCTATACCGGCTGAAAGCAATTGCAAATTCAGAAAACGACAGAATGCGGGATGAATTATTAACTGGGTTTTTGAGGGTGACTGCAAAATCGCCGCAGTCGATTTGGCGATTTGAGACAGAGGGGGGGAGTAAAGAAAGAAGGGAAGATAAATCGATGTCCGCACCTGTGAGGATCTGTGCTCTGATGTTGCTGGCAACAGGGGGCGGTTCCATAGCTGTAGCGTTCGGCGGGATGGGCATCGGCGTTGCGGAGAACAGCGTGAAAGGAGACCGATTTTGGGGAAAGGTGTTAGGAAGAAAACCCCCTGGGGCCGAGGCCGTTTGTGGAGGCAACCTCACACTTGGGTCGGCCCCTAAAGCTTGAGGAAGAACTGGAAAAGTGGGAAAGGAGGGGAGCTGGGGAGGTAGAAAAGGTGCCTGGGCCTGCGCCTCTAGCTGAAGCAGCCTCGCGCTAGAGTCTGGTGGTGGGGCTGCAGGCCATGGACAGGGGAAAGGGTTGGAAAAGGTGACAGGAAAAGTATGTGGTAGTTGGGCTTGTGCCGTTGGCATACTCACGCTGAAAGAGCGGCCCGTTTCGCTTGAAACTGGCATTGTTACGTGAGGTGCGGTGCTGGAAAAGACTGCGGTCTGTAGCTCAGCGGAGCGGAGAGAAGAGAGGGGCCTGACGGCGGCGGAATCTGGGGCGCGGCGGATGAAGTAAGAGATGGTTTCGTTGTCTAGAACTGATAGATCTGAGATTGTGGGGTGGACTTTTGGGTTAAAACTGGAAGTGATGGTGAGTTCTGAGCATCTGAGAAAACCGAAAAAAGCCAATATGAACATTGCGTCCAGTGTACGGGCTGTGTAGGTGGAGTGATAGCCTCGGCGGAGGGTGAAGATGCATTTAGCGAGTATGTCTAAAGTTATTGGTTGTCTGGCATCAGGGCGGGTGGGTTGGGTTTTTTGGATGCCTTTGATGAGCATTGATGTCTGAGAATTTGTTATGTCTGAGGAAGGTGAACCAAAAAGGAGTTTGTGGAAGAATTGGATTCCGCTTAGATAACCCTTGATAGAGCAGGCTTTGAGGTTCTTGATGCTGTTGAGATAGGATATGAATGAAGTGATGGTAAGCAGAGAAAAGTTGGGAAAAGGCAGGTTGTATGTTGAGTGAAAAGACTTAAAACACTTCCATGCGGTTAAGTAGGATTGGAGGGTGCTGGGTGAAACGGCTTGAAGGATGGAATTAAGAGAGGCATCGAGAAGTGGTTTCAGTGGGTGGTTTATGGGAATATCAGCTCTGAATAGTGAGGTACTGGGGATGGAAAAGGGTCCGCATCTGGTGCCAGCAGCCTGAATTTCTGGAAAGCAAAACGAGAGAGAGAGTCAGCTATTTGATTTCTGGACCCGGGAACATGTTTTGCAGTTAAGATGAATTGATCGCAAGCTGCGATCCAAATGAGGCGTCTTAGGAGAGGCATTAGTGCGGGGGAATTTGAGGGGCCTTTGTTGATGTAGTGCACGGTTGCTTCATTATCGCAGTGTACCATGATGCTGTTAGTTGACCATTCTTTACCCCACAGGAAGGCTGCTACTACTAAAGGATACAATTCGAACAGCGCTGAGGATGATTGTGATTGCGGTGAGTCTAACAGCTGGGCGGGCCATGTAGAAGCAAACCAACGGCCTTGGTAGAATCCCCCGAAACCGACAGAGGGAGCAGCATCAGTGAACAGTTGGATATCCACGGGGAGAGAAATCAGATTGTTATAGAAAAAAGACAGGCCGTTCCATTGTTTAAGGAAGGTTATCCATAAACTGAGCTCGTTGCAACATGACGTGGGGAGCTGGGGAGGTAGAAAAGGTGCCTGGGCCTGCGCCTCTAGCTGAAGCAGCCTCGCGCTAGAGTCTGGTGGTGGGGCTGCAGGCCATGGACAGGGGAAAGGGTTGGAAAAGGTGACAGGAAAAGTATGTGGTAGTTGGGCTTGTGCCGTTGGCATACTCACGCTGAAAGAGCGGCCCGTTTCGCTTGAAACTGGCATTGTTACGTGAGGTGCGGTGCTGGAAAAGACTGCGGTCTGTAGCTCAGCGGAGCGGAGAGAAGAGAGGGGCCTGACGGCGGCGGAATCTGGGGCTAGCTGGAGGCCTGCTGCGGCCTGGGGCTCGCGGAAAACTGGGCCCTGCAAGAGCGGGAGAAGGTGATTTCTGGGAACGTGAGTTTGGAGCCTTGTAATTACTTGCCTTTTTTGCGGATTTTGAAGGTGGAGTGGATTTTGGAGAAGGGAAAGCTGCCTGGAGTGAAACGTACAGGTTGTATAGTTGTGCTTTGTTCATTCTCCTAGAAAGATGAACATCAGCGCTGATTAGCGCTTGTCTCAACCCCAGCACTGTCCACTTCTCAATTGCAGGAATATTGGGTTGTGCTGAGGTGTAGGAGGAAGCTGGAGATGGTGGAGGAGGTCTTGATGGTGGAGGTGAGGGCAAGCCCCGGCGCCTCGGAGTACGGGAAGCGGCTCGGCTAGACCGGCGGCCGCGCGGTGATGCTGGAAGTTCAGATGCGGTGTCCTGTTGAGCGTGGGAGCTCGTTGCAGCGGTGGGAAGCTGTGATGGAGCCTGGGCGACGAAGGAGTCGTCGTCGGACGGGAAGAGTTCGATCTCAGACATTGTAACAAATGGGCGGGACCAGATGCTGAAACTGTCAAGGAATGTTAGGTGAGTTGACAGAGTGAATATTTATATGCTCCTTCTCGTGCTGATAGGGTAGACATGGTAATTGTTTGATGACCAGTTGATTGGAATGATTATTTGAACGTGCTCCTCCCGAACTTTGTTTATAAAACATCATTTAATGTAGCTTTATATTTTCACTCCTGTGAGTTTCACCACTGCGAGACGTGTCAGTGTACAAGGTTCAGTTCCCGACCTATAATAGACCTATGCGCCAGAGAAACAAGTGCGCAGCCATCTTTAGAATATTGTCTTTGAACTTCCGTTTTTGCGGTCGCTCTGTATATTTCTATGGCATCGCTGTTGAGGAGTAATTAGCTGGTGAAGTGGATTTACTTATTGTCAAGTTAACGAAAGTTCTCATGCGGATTGTAATGTTTAAAGCAGATGTCTTGATGTAAGTAGACCGAGAAGATTTTAAAACGAGCCGTTCATTCATAAATACACAAGATCACTGTGAAAATACAGACCAACGAGCGCAGCACTGAAAAGGGGCGGGGCTATATACGGTCCATAGATATAATAATAATGATAATATTTATTGTTATTATTGTTGTTGTTGTTACTATTATATGATAGTATTTCATTATAAAATTTTCATAATAATGTAATTAAATATTTTATTATTATTATTATTATTAATTTATATTTGTCAATAAATATATAAAAGAAATATAAAATGGATAATATATATTAATATATATAATATATATATAGATAATATAATATAATATAATAAATTCAGTATAGGAAAACTGACATCTTCACCTTTTATTCTAATATTATTATAAATTTGTTTTGTAAGCGTGTTTTTGTAAATAATAGTTTTTGCTATTAAATAAAGTAATTATGAGAGAGAGAATTAATGAAATATTACGTTGTAGTCAATCCTGTGAGCTTTTTGTTTTTCTATGCATTTTTTGCATACTAAAATAAATCCTGTAGCTGTAGTTTGCCTCTTTAGTTTTTGCCAAATAATTGTGTCAAATAAATATCTTAACCAAGTTTAGTGTTTTGTTCTTTCCTCATTAAATATAAACAAATAAATACATATTTTCCTCATATTTTGATTGAATTTATAGGGTAATTAAACCCTAATGTTGCCTTCCGGACATCACTTTTGTTTAAATAAAAAAAAGAATACATTTAATATTCTCAATAAATCAAGAAAAAAGAGTTATTTTGAGTTTGCAGCAACATGAGGCTGACAGAAGATGACAGAACTTTAAGCAAATGATCTGTAGAAGGCACATCTGGATTGTAACATAATTTCCACATGACCAGATTGTTTTCCAGTGAATGTGTGACAGCTTTTTAGACAAGCGTTTTTTGTCACCTATCGACGCCGCATTCAAAATCTCCTTGGCTCTCTAATCCGAGGGTGCACGTGTAGGTTGGCTGCACACACTCCTTTACTGCAGTAAAGTGCAGCATATGAACTAAAGCAGCTGTAACAGCTTCACCCAGCAGCACCTCCACAATGAGTCAGTCTCTCATGGCAGCACGGAGCATCTGCATACGGTCTGGCTGTGCTCAGCATTCTCCCCATACTTCACAGACGTCTGCTGCTAGGCCATGGGGTGTGCGTGGAGACACTCTGCTTTGTGAGGCACAGAGATAAGTTTCAGCCAGTGGCGCGCATGCCCCCCACCCCACCCCACCTCGTCATTCCGGCATTTCAGCTCATTACCTTTATCAGGCCTGTGAGTGCTCAGAAAAATCCTTCTCTCAGCTCCTGTGGGTGAGCAGCGCAGGATTCATGGAGGCATTAACTGCCTCGGCTGCTAATTCCACCGGCCTTCCACTTATCATCCGCGGCCAGAAGATTGAGAGATGCCGATTTGCCATTCTGATTAGATAAGAAGAGGTGCTGGGTGACCTTTGATGTGATTTGACTTGGTAATACGGGGTGGGTAGTAACCAGCTAAAACTAGAAAGCTACTTACTTGACTATAGGTTTAAGCAGCATGACAGTAACTAGCAACTTTCTCCCATGGAGGCGTAGCATGACAAAACCTGACATTGCTTTTCTTTTTTTGAGATTTTTTGGGCTTTTCAGCTAAACAAATCAAATTTATTTAGTGTATTTTATAATGTCCAAATCATTTTAGAGAAAAATTTGTTAGGATAGATCATGTGAATCGAGTGTTTATTTATTTGATTCACCCCTGAATTCTTTTTTTTGTGTGTTCTTGTTTGTAAACTGTTCATCACAATGCTTTTGACTTAAACCGTAAAATGTATGGTTTATTGTATCTGTGTAAAACATTTATATATAATTTTAAAACATAAATGATTGCAAGAATGTACAAAGTATATGAGATTGTTGCTCCTGAAGTCTGATGAAGGCCTCGATGGTGGCCGAAACGTCACATTTTCAACTATTAAAGTTGAATTTATCATGAAAGCCTTTCATGAAACTTTCATGAAAACATAAATCTTAAAAATATTGCCCCTTATATAGCTTCAATGCAGGTGATTTTTCATCCGTAGTTTGTAGTGTAGTTAGCTTCTTTATTTTTGATGGTCTACTTTAGACATTCTAACAAGTAACTTTGCAACATGTCAACTAACTCTCATTTGTAGACTGTCTGCTTAATATCTGCTAACTCTTTATTTTGATGGTCCCTCAAAAGACATTTTACTGACTATAAGACTATAACTTTGCAACTACATTTCAACTTGTTCAACCCTAAGACCTAACCCATAACAGTCTACTACATTCTAGCAAATTCTCTACTGAGAGTTAGTAGACATGGAGTTGACAAGTTACTTATAGTTAGTGGAATGTCTAAAGAGGACCGTCAAAATAAAGTGTAACCAACTACTTTGTTGAAAGAATAAATATTTGATGAAGTTGACCAACTTTAAAATATGTAGCTTAAATCTTGGGAAGTTCAAAGAAGTTTCACTGAGCAAAAGACAACTGCATCACAGGTGGTCTGTGAAAATGCAGTTCACTCCAGATCCTCCATGCGGTTTATGGAGTTTCTGCGTGAGTAAATTAGACTCTGAATGTTTCACAGACTGCTTGGATGAGGCACCAAAATGGTGGAGATTGTCCTCTTCTTTATAATTATGTTTTTAGAAAGCACACAGAGCCTTGCTGTAGGGAAAAGAGTATCTCTGAATGAACTTCTTACATGAAACATGGCTTGAATTTTAACCAGTGGAAACGTGCATATTGAAATTGAATTTGTAATATGTAAAACTGAAATATTCCAAGGCAATGTAGAGGAAACTCAGTTCCAAAATAATTAAAAACGATTTTAGTTATATATAATGATTTAGTTTTTCTCAAAGTGAGCTCAAATAAAAACCTTGCAGGAAATTTGCCACATATTTGATGCCCTTTTTGTTAGTTTACGTCGATTTTCCATTTAATTTGCCCCCTGTGTCTATTGAAACAGTAACAAATAAAATATAAATCATCAATATTTCACTCTGTTGAGCAGAAATAGTTTTGACAAAGCCATAGCTGCTTCATTCAACAGCCTGATTGCTAATCATGGATGAATGAGCACAAGATCACTACAATAAAAGTATGAAACACTTTCATAATGTCTTCATATTTTTAACAAGAGATTAAATAAATAAATGCACAATAATATGAATATTAATTCATGAATTGAAAAATCTAATTTTCCTTGAGCTTTTGACATAAGAGGTCATCATCATACTATACTAAAGTAGCTTTTATTGAAACCAAGCCCAGTGAACGACTCCTTTTGGGAATGTGCCCATTTATGACGTCATAGATATTTGAAAGACCGCCTCTGCCGAATTCATCATCACAACTGGTGTGTTAGTGAGATGAAGAGGAGAGAAGAGAGATATAGGAACCCTGGACTAAAAATAACATTACTTTCCAAAGGATCCTAATGCTAGGATTGTGGTTATTTATTTTCAACAATGTGAATGTCTCAGTTGAGCCTTATTTATTTGTATTCGGTGCATTTCACTTTGGATTCTCTGGTAAATCAGTCACAATTTCAGCGCAGGCTTTGCAAACAGACTTTTACTAAATGGAGTCAACAGTAATGCCACAACATTTAAGTAACCGTGTTAATTCTAATGGCTAATCTCTGATCAGTAATTTCTGATATACAGTATGTAATGATCCATGTACTCTCAGTCAGACGTTCTTTGTCTCAAAATGGTTTATTGCTGTTTATGAATCAGTAAATCAAGCCAGTGACTAAACAGTCAACATCACCTCGTTTCTCTTAGTAGGATGAAAATAATCAGTTATTTAAACTATGATTAAATTATATATAGAAAGCGATCAAAAAACGCTCCTTTTATAATTGCTGGAGCAGTTTATCAGTGACTGAGTTCTGGACTCTCGCCAAAACTCCTGTTATAATCAATGAATCTCTTATTTACATCGTGTTAGCTGTTAGTTATGATGAGACCATTCGTTAGTGTGCAGAAATCGAGTTGCAATGACAAGATCAATACATTCATGCGCTCAACATGTCTGTAATCGGCTACAGTACATGCTCATCACTGCAACCTTTCATGCCACGATCTAAATATAATGAAGGGTTGGTCAAAATCCCTTGCCTCTTCAAATACATATATAATCATATATCATTTTGAATGGTTATATACTTCCTTTATAAAAATCAATAATCAAATATATTCATTATCACATAATAATTTTTATATTCTTGTGCCTGTGAAATTATATTTTCTTAAATGCATGGATGCAAGTAACCAGTTTCTTTTAGGTGCCTCCCAATCTTACTTTGAGATTGCATGTAGTAGACGCAGGACACGAAGGCCACGTAACCCACAAGGCCGTTTGTCTCTTTCTCTGGGATCAGTAGAAAGGTTAGAGGGTCCTAAAGGCAGCGTGGGCACATATGATTCTTCGCTGGACATATGGTCAAGCTATATTGAGCGTTACTATCAAACTTTAATTGTTGTATTAAAATGTATTCTTTCCAGTATATTTCCTTCCTTGGGAGTAAATGCCAGTGATCTGTTTTTCTCCCAAACGAGTGAATGTTTTAGCAGTATGTTTTGGTATACTTAACTGATAATAAGGAGCTCAGACTCTCTTCAGCCTTGATGGGAGCTGTTATTTGCTAGTGTCTGTTATTTGTGTGTGTGTGTGTATGACATTCTATGTAGGTTCTGGACGGTCGGACCAGACACCCCGGCGCCCTTCTCTAACCTGCGAGGCCACCACAGGCCTAAATCCAATGAGTGGACGACAACTATCTTTACTAATGGCGATAGGCACCCCTATCTCCTCACATGTGTTAAATTGTTTAGGCTTTAATGTTTCTTAGCCAATGAGAATCATTCAACCTGTAAGCAATGACGTAGCTTAGACCTTGGAAATGGTATAACTGCTGTGATCTTTGTAACTGTAAGGGGGGCGGCCTACGAACTCCTATGTGAGTCTTGAAGCTGACTTCTGCTGATGAGAATGCAAACTATCTTCAGTAAAACTTTTCTTAAATTTTTTATAATTCTGACTCCGGGTCTTCTTTCTTCATATCGGGTTCTGGGTCTTTGACTGTATACCCCTTACAGTTATGGTGGAGGATGCGGGCAATTATTCTCGGTGACACCCCTGGCAAATCAACAAACAAGGTAGTAAGCTTTTGTTAATTGTTAGGGCTGTCTGACTGGAGGAGATTTTGAAGGAGAGCGGGAGAGCTTCACTCCGATGAGGCGAGTGAAGCTTCACTCCGATGAGGCGAGTGAAGGAGTAAGTTAATTATACTGCTGACAGTATAAGAAGTCGCTGAGAGCGTCGTTAAGGGTAACGGCAGCAGACAGCGCAAGCGAAGCGTGCTCTGTGGGGGCCCCGCTGGGCATTACTGGTGTAGCACCACCCCAGCAGAGCACGTCCCTGGGCTAGAGGTCCAGTGGCACCGTAAACCTGCTCAATCTCTTCCATCTCAGATAGGGGATCCCCGAACTTAGTGAAGTGAATCAGGCAGTTAGGGATACTAACAATAATAGGGTTGTTTGCCAGGGATGCATCAGGAACAATTCCGAGAGAAAAATTTAAAAAGTTGTGACCCAAATTGGCATGGACCAGTAATATGTAACTGTGATTTTGGAGTATACTTTGCAGTTTCATCACGCAGAAGCCAAGCTGTGTTGTTCAAAGATCGCCGCCTCCATTTCTGCAATAACTTCAGGTGAGTATGAACCATGATTAAGATATGGCAGAAAAATGTAATAACTTAATCAGTAACCTGAAGAGTCCTGAAACAAATAGTGAGTCAGGAAAAGCAAACGCTGTAAGCAGCTGTGCTCTAAAGCCCTCACTTTAAATAAATTTGCAGAAATGATTAAGTAAATGGTAGTCAGGATTTTGATTCTGATTGGAAATTTAAACAACTTGACTGGCTACAACCAAACAAAGAAACAGAAAAATTAAAATGTTTAGCCTCGTATTGCTTACGATGATTACAAGAAGCAAGTGAAAGAAATTCTGGGTCAGGGATAATTTCCCTGGACAAGCGACTAAAGTTAAACAGACACTTTGTGAAAACAATATTTTGCAGCTTATGAAAATTAATGTTCTGCCAATAATAATGATGAAGATTATGATTGGGTTATTATGATTAAATCAGCCACTGGTGGACTGTAAAAGAATACAGAGAACTGCTTAATCAGTAGCTCTGTTTTGCATTCCTGAATGGGACACACTGTTTCAAGGGTGTGATGCTGTAGTTGAGGCTGAAACAAATTCACCAGATGACAGAGAGTGTCTTGATTGTGGTCAGTAGGGCCATTTAACACGTGACACATTTCTGGTAATAATGTGATTTTGAAAGTAGATCAGTGTTTAAATGACGATATTAAAGTTGTCGTCTGAGAAAGAACAAGAGATAAAACAAGGTCAAAAGATTGAAGTCTTAAAGTGAATCCTTTTGAAGAAAAGATCTATAATACTAATTTTTATAAGTGAATTGATGAATACAGGTTGATGTAAAATGAATGACTCCAACAAATGTGAGTTGCAGAATATATCAAAGTAACTAAAAGGATGATTGTGTTGCCATTAAAATTTTTAAAAAGGTTTTAGATGATATAGAGAGACTAATCTCACAGATGATTTACAATAACTGCAAAAGTATCACAAGCAGAGAGTGCTTGCCTCAAACTTAGTGTGAATCCTAATTGGAGATTGATAAACTCCAAGAGAAAACTTAAGTCAAATATTAAGTTATGGTAATTGAGAACTTGACAACTAAAATTGAGATTGAGAAATGTGAAATGTTATTGAGAACTAGAATAATTACCATTATGTAAGAACAAATAAGCAGAAGCCGTACTGGATTAACAGTTGCTAAATGCTGATTAAACAAACAGCTTGAAAAGTTGACCATGAAAGAACTAGAAGCTGATGTTTTGCTTTCAAAAGATAAGTTTGTTATTGGCTGTAAGGAAACAGTTTGCTTATCTGAATCTGATGTGTGCTGTGGCTGAAACTGCCAGTGCAACAGACTCAATCTGAGTGGAAATTTGTAATGCCTAAATTTCCTGATGTGTGGGCAAAAGACAAATATAAATAATATGTTTATTTGAAACCGTATGTAATATCTGGCAAAGATGCCTTAAGCTGGGATAGAGTTAAAAGATGGTAGATAAAGTTAGAAGTATATGAGAGAGCAGTGTACCATCCAATAGAGTCTCAGAGTCTCTCTCATTCAATGAGTCAGCTAAAAGCTGGTATCTGTGATAATGTGTAAAGCACAGTGTTTCAGTTGAAGGATCATAGACACAGAGATGTTTTAAAAATAAAACTGAATGACTTTAAAGAAGTATTTAAAATAATAATACAGATAGAGATGACATTTTGATTAGGTTAATTTAGGACCAGTAACTTCTTTGTCTGATCTTAGTCCCCACCATGAAACGGGGGAGGGGCCGACGGAAATGTACACTGAATGTACGGTTGTGATCTAAATTCACTGAGTATAATCCAAGTAGCTAGGTTGCTGCTTTTAAGATAGTTAATGGATTTAAGTGATTAAATACTGTTGTTATTGACCTGTCTCCCTATGTGAACACTATTAGGCAATCCGAATGGCTCTGGTGACTCTTGAACGTGCCTTTCCTAAGCTCTAGAAAACAGCTGAGTTCTGTTGAAGCAAACAGCCTGTGATGGGAAAGAGCGGTCACCAGTGGGCACGAGTGGCTACTCAATGACGGGTAAGACCTTCTATTGGCCAGACAGGGGGCAACCTAAGCCAGAGTGGATCACGTAAAGTCACTGGGCATCTCAAGATGGAGGTGTTTATGTGAGAAAGGTATGAGAGTGGAGCGGATGACTGTGAGGCCAGCAGCATCCTTTATCGTTAGGGCGGATGAGCTGTGAGGAGTTACAGACAGTCTGACCCCGAAACGTGAGTGTTCCTCTAATACCAATCACCAGAAACCGCATTCATTGTATGGCTTGTTTTTTTTTATTGTGACAAGCGTCTGCAAATATGCCAGGGGAAAACACCCTGATGGAGATTATAGATAAAGGGCTAACAGAAATGGGCTTTCAAGAGCCAGCTGAGGCCATGAAGTGATTCCCATTAGTTGTTGTGGAGACAGTAGCAAAACTTTTTATGTACTGGTTTGCCTTATGGGCAAGGAAAATCATAGTGATGATTTTGAACTAATAGGTCTATGACATAGTTTTAACTCCTGAAGGTCGTTAGACATGGTGGTGGCTAAAGATGAAGACAGCTTTTGTAGATTTGAGAAAAGTCTGGATAACAAGGTGAATGGTCAAAGGTTATTGTAATTAATTTAATATTACATTATGTCTAAGTTACAGCCTTAGAAGGCTGTTGAAAAAGATTATTTATTTATAGTGAGAGAGACTGCTTGAGCAGAGGAAGGGATGGTAACTGTGTCTGTCTTTCCATTATTGGCCTGCTAGAGCAAGCTGAAGCAAAATAATGATAATGAAACAAAACAACCCAGCTGACCTTGTTAAATTCTAATGAATAATGAACAAGACATGCTTTGAAACTGGTTGGGAGACCATGTAAAATTAGGTAGAAGCTACCGGAAAATGGGAAGTTTAAAATCTTATTTAAAATTTAAATCTTTTAGCAATAATATAAAGAAAAATTAACATTGAAAATGAACAGTTAACATATGTGTGTCTAGTATGAGTGCGTATGATGGTGACAGCACTTTATGTCTTGTATGTATTAGTTTGGGGTACTATTATTTCCTGATTTTGAGGATATTGTGTCATTAACCTCTGGAATTAGTGTTTTATCATTACAGATGGTTTAAGTGAAATGACCAACTTTAGAAAAGTTGATAATTCTAAGTCAATCTGATGAAAAGACAATGCAGAACATGGGACGAGCTTTAATTGGAGTGGTTTTCCAGCTCTGTCTGCTATTGGTAATTATGAATGCTTTTGTCATTTATGATATTGAACTGAATTACTCTCTGGATTAGTATTTTATATAAATTGGAATTGTAAAGAAGATTGCCGTCCATTCTGGGGTAAAACTCTTGTCTAAATTCAACTGAGGGTCTAAATTTAAATAGACAACTAGGTGGGATCATAAGGATAAACGTAGGAAAAAAATATATATATATATATAGACTTGACGGCAGAGAGACAAAGTGACACATTGGCTAAGTCACTATCCAAATTATCCAGAGTGAGCTCCCTCATTTTTATTGAAAGGCCGGAGGGCGAACAAAGAAGGAGTGAATATAACTTCTAAAAAGAAAAGGTTTTATTTCTCAATCCCTTAAATGTATGTATGACATTAGATGTCTAAGAAAACTACAATTTAATAAAGGTAAAAAGAGAAAGCAGCTATATGGCTGTGGGCTGGGATCTGAGTAACATAATATTTTGGTTTCTGTAAAACTGTAAAGATAAGTGGAACTGAGACAAATACTGTGAGAAGTAGTTATAATGAAAAATAAAGTTGAAGTTAATGATAAGAAAACAAGAGTATTGAAGAATTAATAAAATACCATGATTCCCCTAACGAGGGAACTTTAAGTGTCACTAGGCTGACAGTGGTGAGAGACTCGGATGCAGAAGGAACTGGCATGTAGGGCAAGATGGAAGAAATATAGTAGAAGAAAATGTATGTTATGAAAATACAATTTCTGATAGGATTTATGGAAGTCAAATTAAGTTTAAATGGTATGAAAAAGGTGAGGGTTAGACATTGTATGATTGACAGGGATTCAAGTGATATAAGGATAAGGAATGAACAAAAGCTTTATTAAGCAGAATGGGGAACGATCCTATATTTTAGTGGTAAAATAATGACTGAAATGATGATGTGAATTTGTTTTATTTTATTTCTATTTTTTTGAAACAAACAAAAAAGGGTATAAGATGTTATACAATTAAAATGGTACATGCTATGTGACTGTAAACTGAAGGATGATTTCAGTAAAGACTTAAAGTGCTTACATCGATTATTATGGGTCTTAATTATTAATATTTTATTGTTTGTTGTTTATTTTTAGTTAGACAACCATTGTGTTTTAAACCTAAAGGGTCTATAAAAGGGGTAGTGAAAATAATGGATTAACCATCCAACTTTGTTTATAATAAAAGGATTTGGAAATCATAATATTATTTTTTTTTAAAAACTAGTGCATATATTCTGGTATTCATGATTATAGACAATGTCTTTATTTAGGATCTGAGTAGTGACTGTGGATCTAGCCCATGCTAGTAGGAATACAGCAATAGTGCTTGCTTATTTAGCCTGGCTTCCAAAGAAAAAATATGTACTTGTTTCGTAATCAGTTATGTGTTTTATAAAAATTTTAACCTGACTGATAAACTGAGGAAGAATGACATTGATGTCCTGTTGTGAGTGGAAGGTGGGAGAGCCTCTTAATGGGGACTGGAATTTTTAGTATCCAGCATGTCCGTGACGAGGTGAAGAGACAAGTGTGACCCGTCAGGGGAGCATGCGTCACCACTCCTCCCTTCCGTAGTGACCTCACTGGTTAGACTAGACGTGGCGGTATTGGACCCCACATTGGTCTAAAACGGGGGACTGAAGGGTTGGTCAAAATCCCTTGCCTCTTCAAATACATATATAATCATATATCATTTTGAATGGTTATATACTTCCTTTATAAAAATCAATAATCAAATATATTCATTATCACATAATAATTTTTATATTCTTGTGCCTGTGAAATTATATTTTCTTAAATGCATGGATGCAAGTAACCAGTTTCTTTTAGGTGCCTCCCAATCTTACTTTGAGATTGCACGTAGTAGACGCAGGACACGAAGGCCACGTAACCCACAAGGCCGTTTGTCTCTTTCTCTGGGATCAGTAGAAAGGTTAGAGGGTCCTAAAGGCAGCGTGGGCACATATGATTCTTCGCTGGACATATGGTCAAGCTATATTGAGCGTTACTATCAAACTTTAATTGTTGTATTAAAATGTATTCTTTCCAGTATATTTCCTTCCTTGGGAGTAAATGCCAGTGATCTGTTTTTCTCCCAAACGAGTGAATGTTTTAGCAGTATGTTTTGGTATACTTAACTGATAATAAGGAGCTCAGACTCTCTTCAGCCTTGATGGGAGCTGTTATTTGCTAGTGTCTGTTATTTGTGTGTGTGTGTGTATGACATTCTATGTAGGTTCTGGACGGTCGGACCAGACACCCCGGCGCCCTTCTCTAACCTGCGAGGCCACCACAGGCCTAAATCCAATGAGTGGACGACAACTATCTTTACTAATGGCGATAGGCACCCCTATCTCCTCACATGTGTTAAATTGTTTAGGCTTTAATGTTTCTTAGCCAATGAGAATCATTCAACCTGTAAGCAATGACGTAGCTTAGACCTTGGAAATGGTATAACTGCTGTGATCTTTGTAACTGTAAGGGGGGCGGCCTACGAACTCCTATGTGAGTCTTGAAGCTGACTTCTGCTGATGAGAATGCAAACTATCTTCAGTAAAACTTTTCTTAAATTTTTTATAATTCTGACTCCGGGTCTTCTTTCTTCATATCGGGTTCTGGGTCTTTGACTGTACCCTTACAGTTATACCATAGATCTAAATATTATGTTATAATCAACACTTTTCACAATAAGTTAACCTTTAACTATTTAGTTAACCTAGTTCCACATGTAATACTATCTATTTCAAAAGCAAAGAGGTTAGCCAATCACAGCAGTGGGTGCTTACACTGAAGTCTCACATGCAGCAGACATGGAGGGCTAAAATCAGGGTAGGAAAAATGCCATTTCTAAATTATGACAATTTTTTGTCATAAAAAAGTGCACCCCAGTAAATATTATAAAACAATTAAACAATGCAGGGTAACACTTTATAATACGGTTCCTTCGTTAATGAATAACTACACAAGAACCAATGAGTAATACAATGTTAACAATCCAGTAACTATTATTAACTAACAAGAAACTCTGATTAACGAACTAGTAAGTAATAGCGCACAGATGAAAGTTGTACTTCACTATTAACTAATCAATGACTACTATTTTTAATGCTTCCCAGAGAACTACTGAAAAAGTTTCAGAATTCATGCAAAACTAATCAATAACCAATGCAGTTCTACACTTGGGTTTTCATTAGTAACTACTGTAAGAATCATGGTAACAAACTAGTAATGACTTAAGTGTTACTACATACTTCTATGGGAATTACTAATTATTTGGATCCGTATTCTAAAGTGAAGATCATGGGAACTAACTAGTAATGACTCAAGTGTTACTACATGATTTGTGCAACCAAACACAAAAGTCATTTCAAGCGTTTGAGATTTTTGGTGAACTTTTAAACTTTTTGAAAATTTCTTTAGAAGTATGTAGTAACACTTTAGTCATTCCTAGTTAGTTCCCATGATCTTCACTTTAGAATACGGATCCAAATAATTAGTAATTCATAAGTATGTAACACTTGAGTCATCATTACTAGTTTGTTATCATGATTCTCACAGTAGAAAACCAATAAAGTGTAGAATCTACTAATCACTCACAAGATATACGCACGCACACCAGGGATGGAAATTAACTTTTTTGTCCACCGGCCACTGTGGCTGGTGGATTTCAAAATCTACCAGCCACTCAATGTTTTTACCAGCCACTTTCTTGTTTTTAACCGACAATGTGTAACTGCATGCAGCATGTGGAAATGAATACTACAAGAATACTTTTATTATTTTATTATTATTTAGTTTATTTAATTTCAAGTCTCAATTAAATACAGACATTTTCTCTTTCTCTCACCCTCGGCCTCATCCACCTAATATTTTTGTTTTGATGATAAATTGAGCCAGCCTCCAAAAGTTATTAACCTGTCCTGTGATTTTTTTCTCTCTCACACACAACACTCTCCAGACACGAACTTATGCACTATAGTATGTTGGTTGCCTTTACATTAGAATAATATTTCATATAATCTAGATATGGAATGGAATAAATAGCATTCAATGCAAAATGAATATGTCTCATATATTGAAATCAAGTTTTATGTGATAAAATATTTGCTTTGTTGTGCATTAGAACCAGACGCTCGAACTTGACGCGGGAATGAGGCGTAGCCTATTCGCGTGCCGCGCTCTACGCCTCCTCATTCGCGCCGCAGGATTTTTTATGCGCGTAACGCGTCTTTGCATTGACTTAACATTGAAATCACTCGCGCCAGACGCTCTGGTGTGAACGCACCATGATGTTTTCTCTGCAGACCTACGCCTGCGATGTAACCCCTACCCCACTTTTTTTTTGAAGGTGTGCCTCCTCTAAAAGTGTCCGCCGTCTGGGTGAAACAGTATGCTATTTTTATTTACCCGCCGCGGTGGCCGGTAGGTGAAGCGAGTTTACCCGCCACAACCCAAAATCACCCGCATTTGGCTGGTGGCGGGTGCTAATTTCCATCCCTGACGCACACACAGATATATGAGCTAGGAGACATACATAAAATCATATTTTTTGGGGAGGTAGGTTAAATAATAAAATAACTGTATATGGTATTTGGGTGGCTGATGACTCAGTATGTTCCAGTACTCACCATGACTCTAGTGATTCAATGCCAATCCAGAGGAATACCGGAAAATTGGCCACAGGACAAGTAAGGTCCCGACAACTGCATTTAAAAATCCATTTCTTTAAAATTATTCAGATGATAAATAGACAGCATAGGCCAATTTTTAACAGCTTTCCCAAATCATAAGTCTATGCTATTACATATTGATAATGTAAACAACCTTGCGTATTCGTTTACAGTAGCAGTTAAAATGTTAATGTAGTGCTAGTCATTTGTCCTGCATTGGTTATTGATTAGTTTTGCATGAATTATGAAAATTTTCAGTAGTTCTCTGGGAAGCATTAAAAAAAATAGTAGTCATTGATTAGTTAATAGTGAAGTACCACTTTCATCTGTGCGCTATTACTTACTAATTCGTTAATCAGAGTTTCTTGTTAGTTAATAATAGTTACTAGATTGTTAATATTGTATTACTCATTGGTTCTTGTGTAGTTATTCATTAACAAAGGAACCGTATTCTAAAGTGTTACCACAATGCAGTTCATGCTTTAACATATGGCGGAATTCAGGGTGATTGGGACACTTTTTGTCATTGAGATAACTTGGAAAAATTGTCCCAATCAAGCTGAAATTCACCCTAATTTTTTTACTGAAGTTGTCCTTTAGTACTACAAAAGTTTCATAATCAGTAAAATTGAAATTTCAACATTTTATGATATTTGGTAGCAAAGCTCGATCATTATCAGTTGAGCCACTGACATACTTTACTTGATTTTTCTTAATTTACTGACATGCAAAGTTTGACATGCAAGTTTGTAGCATTAAAAATGCTCATAACATTCTTCATGAAAATGTCTCGTGATCAAATAGCAAAAAATCATGCACAGTTTGCTAGACTAAGGAAGTGACACATCTTACCATCACAACCATTAGTAGAGCAAAGTCTGAAAGAAATGAAGACAGTTCAATGCTGCTCTTGGAATGAAATGCATCATATTGAGCCAAATCAATCTCTGCTCTCCCACAGAGACACAAACTTTTCACTCTAGAATAATTGGGAAAGTTGTGCCTCCATGGAGAACAAATCAAGTTTTTTCTTTTTCCCCAAATTAAGACTATTCTTGAAAAACATCCAGTGGATAAAGATCACTTTAAAAAAAAAAAGAGATAATTTGATGGTAAAAATACCATTTCTGTTCTTTGTGACTTGACCGCCGTGAGTTGTGACCGCTGTGAAGACAGGCAATTAAAGATGTGAATGTGTGCACGCATTCCCAACCCGGGTGAGGCTTTATTACAAAGCGCAAATCACGTAAATTAAAGTAGATTTCCTGACAAAACATAATAGAAAGCAATGCAGTCCCGCAGATCACGACAGACCATTTGCATCCGACCCTTTTGAGCCGGAAGAGAGATTAATGCTCCACCGCCAGGTGAACAGATTAATTGATTCTGTAGCACTTCCCTTCACCAAACCCTTTTCACTGGGTGACATTTATACAAACAACAAAATACAAAAATGTTGTTGCAAGAACATGAGTGTGATCTGACCTTATAAAACCCAGGGAGAGGCAAAAAAAAACAAAAAAAAAGCATCACAGCCGTGGTTGTTGTGAAAGTGATGTGTACTCAGGGTTGACAGAGGGGCATCTGCTATTACACACCACAATTACTGAGATCCCGGGGCTCCAATGAGAACCTCCATAAATGGAGTGTGTGTGTGTGTGTGTGTGTGTGGAGAAAGAGGGACCCCTGAGATTGCAAATGCTCCAATGCTGAGGCTCAGCCAATTATGAGCTCTCAATGGCTTAGGTCTGCTATCAATGGCCAGTCATATGCAGTTACTTCTGCCAGTAACCAGCATGAAGTGCATCAACAGCACCACCATACTGTGTAATACTGACAAATAAAAGACAACCATATTTACTCACAGTGCGTTACTTAATAAAACGCTGTATAACAAAGCAAGAGTGTAATTCTTCAAAGCACCTCGACAAATAATCAATTGTGCTCCAGTCAACTCATTGCGGTTCAACGCAATTTGAGTTGTTATAACAGGATCCAGCCGATAGCTTTCACTGTCCCGGCGGCATTGGAGAATGCCGATTCCAATCATCACTGAGATGCTGTGGTGGAATCTCCTAATAATGCTGCTCGATTGAAACTGTCAGGGCAAACCAAAACTCAGCGCAAGATGTATTATTTGCAAACTTATCAGCGACTAAAAGCTATATTTCTGTGGAGGTGGATAAACATAAATCCTTAGGATGACACCAGTGAGCTGGTTGGGACTAAATAAACTGCATCACTGCAGCATTTTTAAATATCAATATTATGTTTTTTCTTTTCTGTTGATGAAAATGCAATCTCTTTTTCCAGTGAGAGCTTTCCAACAACAGATTTCTGATTTTGCAAAACCTATAATGAATCTTTTTGTTTTTTAGCGAGGCTGATGCTAGAAGTCAATATTCAGTGACAAGCATGCCAAGCACTTGCATGAATAGAGTACGAAACAGGCCTTGAAACTCTTTAAAAAATATGCACTTCACTAAATGTTCAATGAAAGATTTTAAGCTTGCAGAAAATGTCCATGCAAATTGATCATTTATATGAGCGGTTTCATTTTCAGTTCATTGTAACCTTGTTACCAAAAGAGGACGCGTCTAAAAGCAGCAATTTTCTACCAATAAACATTAAATAGAAAAATAAGCAGTTTGTTTTATAAACACTTTTTGTTATACTGGTTGAAACTCTCTTCACATCCTGATAGCAAATGATGTTTTATTAACAAAGTTCAGGAGAAACACATTCGGATGATCTATCCAATCAGCATGAGAGGAGGCCTATATACAGAGCCGACTCACCTATGTGCCGGGGATACGGGGGGAAGCACAAGGAAAAGAAATTGGAGCTGACTTTATTAGGAAGCATTTACATCTGGATATCCTGTGCCAACTGAAAGTTTGATAGAGTCCGCCTTCCTGCCTGCAATGCAAACATTGCTCTTTATCATATTTCAGCTTGAATGGATGATTACTGAAAAGTATTACACTTGCTGCTTTGCAGCTGTAGGTGTACTATAGGTGTATTATATAACAAACACTGTTACCTTCATCAAAGTCGCATTAACACCCTCTCGCTTCGGCTAAAATCAAAGCAAATGTTTGCCATCTGGGAAACTGCAGTTTGCAAGCAGGCTGGTGCAGTTAGAGAACAACACAGAACTAATAAGAAGAATATGGGAGTTGTTTCACAGATCCTAGATCATTAAGAAGTCGTATAAAGAGCTGTTGTTCCTCAGACCCCCCGAGAGGCTGTCGCCATGGCAGAAATCTCTGCATCCCGCTAACAAGAGATGAGAAGAAAGTCAGCCGAAAAGACTTCAAAGACATAAATAAGGTTCACAGTGACTTACATGCTGTTAGCAGCCTTATTACTCATTGTGACACACTAGTGAGATGTTTTAGGTGACACCAGCTGGGATTTGTTTGTCTTTTATTAAATAGAAATAATGGAGGCTGTACACAAACTCTGCTTTAGACTTCACACAAGTCTGCTGTACTTTTCTAACAGTGTGCAGTTTCTTGACATGTCGCTGACTGGCTTGATCAGCAATTGAATTAAAATCCATTCCAATCAGCAAGAAGAGGAACGGAACGAAATATGCAAATCACATTGAGTTTTTCATCCTTACCTCATAGGCCCTGTTTACACATGGTATTAAGATGCGTTTTGATCGATCGGATCACAAGTAGACGAGGGAGACACATGACCGTTTACTCCTGGTGTTTTAATCCATCTCTTTTGACTACTTCTGTCCTGATTTCTTTGAGGGGAGGGTCTATGTCTAAGTGTAGGGCTATGTGTTTTTTGTTTGTTTGTTAGATCTTTCAATCTAATTGACAAAATAAGCTTGTGCAATTTATGAATCATTCATGTGACACGATGAACGCACCGAAGACGGTAGAAAAACATACGGAGAGCAGCAGCTTTCATTTCTGCTCTGATAGCCGCAAGACTACGCCAAGCGCTGTGAGTGTGTGTTAGAAATCAGCAACGGTGAGAACATTGTGCTTGATACATTTTTCGTCTTCAAACCAAACTTGGGTCTCCAGCCGACAAAGGTGTAATTCATCCTAAATGGCATAGGAAGGGTCATTATTATTGCATACGTATAATTACCAGTTGTTACAGTAAAGTATATGGACACTTAAGTCACACTTAAAAATGTCTGAAAGTCTTTGCATTGATTTTTTTTCCAATTACTTCTGAACATTGGTTTTGAGTGGATATATGAAGTAATTTCTCCTCACGTTCACACAGTCGTCCTATCAGAGTAACCATATGTGTAATTCATCATATGAACAAGCAGAAAGTGCCCAGTTACTTAATTTTAAACAGAAACCCCTGGTTTCACAGACAAGGCTTAAGACTAATCCCAGACTAAAACACATGTTTAGGCTGTTGTAACTGAAAGTAACTTGCACTGACATATCTTAAAATATGTCACTGCCATTGTTTAGTCTCAAGATACTACACACCAGTAATGTTTTTTCTAAGGCACGTTTACTTAAATTTCCTAATTGAACTAAACCCGACTCCTGGCTTGATCTAAGCCATGTCTGTGAAACCAGGCCTAAAACTATTGTTTTATATTGACAATTAAATCCTATAATGACCTCTTTTAGTGAGAGCTTGAGTGTGCTTGTGCAACTTTTCTTTCAAACAAACACCAATTGCTTCGATATTTTATTTCACTAAATCTTTAAATGTGACAAGTGTCCAAGTACTTTTTGAGTCAAATATGATGTCAATAAATGCCTGTATAGAGACAAAACCCATATTGGCTTTAATGGAATATTCTTCCATCTCTATCCTTGTAAATCACTTGCAATTTCAGGAATCGGTCCCCTTCTCACCTGTGGACCCAGACTGCAGTGAGTGGAGGGCCAATGCTATTAAGACACCATTGATGCTGTGAATGACTTTCCCCTTTCCAACTACCTTCAATGGATCCATTTAGAGTCTGTAAAGGTGAGCTCTCCCTCTATATGAGATCGCAATAGACCTGATGTCTGTTAGTCAGGGACGGTTCACACAAAATTACAATTATTAAAATTACACATTTACTCACCCTCATGTCATTCCAGACCTGTATGCTGTTGCTTCAATTGTTGTGAATTTCTGAAGAATCTGCATGCAGTTCTTTTCATATACTTGTGTCATATAATGAAGTTACCATAGGAGGAAATGAAGAGAAACTTCCAATATAGATTTAACATTTTTTAAGGAAAGAAAACATGTACAAGTTTTTTATTAAAAAAATAAAATTGGTTCTAAGATTGCAATGGACATCAACAATTGAGGTTACACTTTATTTTAGGGTGTCCTTGTTACAGTGTAAATATACATTTATACAAGTACTGAGTAATATTAAGCAACTACATACTAAAGAGTTAGGGTAGGATTGGGGGTTGGTTTAGGGTTACTTGCATTTAATTATGCTTAATTTACAGTTAGTTAGTATTAATACTAGTAACTACATGCAACATGTGTAACAAGGACACTGCAAAATAAAGTGTTACCGCAATTTATATATTTATTTTTCCCCAATTAATGTTCACTGTGTGAACAAATGTCATTGTTTTACATATTGTGCACGAGGGGAGTTATAACTCGAACTTTAAACTATTTGCAGTAATACTTAAAAAACATCAGGTTGTAAATATGACATCATTGTGAAGAAGAAGAAGAAGAAGCAGAAAAAAACTTTTTGTAATAACCATGACCTATTTGCTTCCAAGTATCAAAATTCTCTTTTTGTCTTCAATGAAATTGAACAGCATCAGGGTTTGGAATGACATGAGTATGAGTAAATGATGACAGAAGTGTAAAATATCACTTTAAATTGCAACAATTTGCTCAAGAAAATGTCAAAAAGTATTAACATGTGATTTTAAATCCAGATATAGTGTAACTTTGCAGAGTCTGCTGTAATCTAGCAAAGCTACAGGACATGATGAAATCCTGTCATCGCCTTGAGCCACAAGGCGCTCTGTTCTCCCTCAGACCTGGTTCTGTCTCTCTCTGGAATGGAGATGATTCCACGTGACATCTGTGCTCCTCTCTGCCTGTACCTTGAGATCCATCCCATCTGAGCAGAGGGTGACTTTGAGCCTTGGCAGTGTGACAACCCTGGTGCTGAGCTCCTGCTCAGGCAATCAAAAACCAGGCATCGTATAGCGGGAGGAAAAAAAGAAGAGAAGCTACAACTCAAGGTCGGCATCTGCAGAGTGTGTCGCTGAGATTGCCACTGGGCGGCGAGGTCAGGGTGCGGGCATGAGACAGCTTGAGAAAGAAGCGGCGGGTACCTGGGAGAGATGTTCTTTCTGTAGGCTGCCTCGGTCAAAGTTCAGGAATAAAAGCACAATGCAAAAGTGTGACAGAGCTGGAGAATGCCAAGGATAATAAGGAGATGGGGAAGCGTAAGCCCCGACTGGATTTCTTGAACTCGCTCTAAGGCAAAAGTAAACTTTAAAGGCCAGTAAATGATCCTGGGGTGTTTTAGCAGGCATCTCAATGCATTTAGAAATAAAATTAGCTTACTTAGCTTAAATTCAATACTCTCGTATGTGATCACATGATAAATGAAATATTTGAATCTCTCTTATGTAGGTGTTGTGCACTGGCTTAAAGAACATGCCAAGGACCTTGAGAATAGCTGAATTGTTAAAGATATTTAAGGAATATTTAATGTAACACTCTTTTGTGGAAATAAGATGGAAGATGGTGAATCTCAACATTCTGTCAGTTTTCAAATGGATTCTGTTCCCAGTTCTGTGTAGATCATTGATGACAGCAAAATATATGTCTTTTTTCAGTCATGGTTTTAGAAGTTTGACTTTACCTTCAAAAGATTCATGTCACACAGAAAAAAATAACACTGCCCAAACCAATCATTACTTTGAACATTAATATCTTTTCTTTTTTATTAAGACAAGAACTCTCCATTTTTTTTTTGTAAAAATGTCTAATATGAACAAATACAAAATGTGTATGGGAATGTGGATATCATTTTTCTTCATTAATACACAGTAACATTGCCCAAGTACAGCAGAAAGACAAAAAATAACCAACCTAAAAACAATGAATGAAAAACTTTCAACACTTTCCAACCTATCTGGAACCAGAACAAGAAACATGTCGACTTTGAATTTTCCCCAACACACTCTCATGGCAATTCGTAACTATTTTACGGTTTGGTGAATTTGTATAATCTCATTTGTATGGTTTCGTACAATTTGCTTAAACTCTCATGCTTACATTTTTTTCTAAAACTCGTGAAATAATTACGTTTTCTCATGAGATCGGGTTGGTCCTTTACTGTCCTCTCTGTGTGAAGTAGGTCTGAAAAAAAGATAATACTCAATATTGCGTGTACATTACGTACACGTTTTACAGTGAACAACAAAAATATTAAAACAAAACATGTCAAATTCTCCATTTGATTTGAAATCCAGCTTGATTTTTTTCCCACTTTCTTAATCGGGGGCCGTAACTTTGCATTCTACCTGAGATGCAAACATACTGTTTATTGTACGTGAACCTGAGACAGGGCTTAAATTAAACTGTCAAGTTCAAATAAAAGAAATCAACCAGTAACACTGTTGCACTATCAAACAGGGGGCACTAATAAATCAATGACAACAACAAACTACAAAACTGAAACCGAACCCAGTTCACATCTCAAAACTAGTTGTTATATTTGGACATTTTCAATGAAACCTTTTTCGACTTGCTGTACAAGAAACGGATGATAAATATAGATTACTGGCGTAACCACGTCTCCCCATCGACCATCTATCTGAAGTCCTCAAACGCCTAGTAGAGTGGATTAAACCACATTAATCACATTTAAAACAGGTCTAACATAACAAGTTGAACAAAATGTACATCGTCCCAGTCTAAATACCACAAATTAGTATACTGATGTCATGTCTCTCACGTACGCAAAAGAGGAGAAGGGATGTCTGAAATCCTGTTCAGAAGCTGCCAGACCAAAGCTAAATGATGCTCACTAGTTAAGCACAAGCCACACAACTGTATATCTCAACTGCAACGGTAACCATCAAGCTGCAAGACATTCCCTCGGATTTGTATTCTAAGTAAAAACAAAAGCGTCCAAAGTGTTTCTCATGGTTAATGCACATACTCTAAAATGTCTCAGTGGATGCTTGTTTTTTTTGTTGTTTTTTTGAATAAGAAAAATAAAGCAAACAAGAGTGTGTTTTCCCCCTCAACCTCGCCGTTTTATTTACACACTGAGGTTGGTTTCAGCAGGGTCTAAACTATGGCATCTAACTTCACTTACACTACAGCGAGAGTCATGAGGAAGTGAGAAGAAATACTTCTCTTTAGGGAAAAGTACTTTAGACAGCTTATCCACCTTATATTATGTACCCTCAACGGGTGCTACGTTTGTAGCTAGGCTTCAGTGAAATGTCTAATGTGTTGGTTCACAGGAGCGAAGAGAGCTCCTTTTTGTTTAGCGTCATGTGTTGACAACGACTGTAAATATAGGGGGAAATCCACGTTATCGGGTAATTACATCACAGACTGTTTTCCTAAAATATTTGGAATGTTATTAAAAGCTTTTTTCTTATAAAGACGGTTTATTTCACTTTCCATTCAAACTAACCACATTTCAAGCCCAGGACTGCTGAGCATAAGCAGGAACCCGGAGGAGCAACTCACAGCAATTATAAACAATAAAGCACACATTGTTTACAAGAGGAAATTATCTTGCTGTGGTGCTTTTTCGCACCATGTAGTCTATGATATTTGGGCAGTTTATATTAATATACTAGTATCACTAGGATAAGCTAGCTGCAATCGCCACTATTTCCTCTGAGGAAGAACAAACAGGCAATTCACTTGACAGGCAATCATAAACCCTTACACACTTGTTGGACTGCTTAACATCAATGTCACATCCTTACTGACTCGCCTACAAACCAGATTCACAAATGCAGATGTTTTTTGGCTGTTAAAATGCATTTTAAGGTAGTAAAGTTATAGTAATCAAATCATTTCCACATCTTCCCTCTCTGTACATCTACAAACATGATAGTTGTGGCGCTTCCTCCCTTGAGTCTAACAAAACACTCTAAAACCAGAAAACGTCTCGCTTTGACACAATTTTAGGTAGTTATTAACGTGTGCTAGAGGGTCACCTTCAGCAGCCCTGCATGGAAAATTACAGCATAAGACGATAAAAAAAAAGCCACAGCATTTAGACCTTTTTCAGTGACGGCGACTCTTTCGTCATTATGGCATGTGCGTTTCTGAATGAAAATGCAGACAAAACCTAAGACATCATTATATTGAAACAATAAATAACTGAAAGGGCTTTCTGCTAGGTGCAGAGTAGCAGGAACTGTTCGTCTGCGCCTCTGCCCATTCCAAAATTCAAATGTACTGGCACATACAGTATAATTAGGAAAAATAAAACTGAAGTAAAAAGAGGATAAAAGAAGTCTGCAGCAATGCAGACGCACCGTCAAAATAAAACAGGTGCAACGTCCAGGATCACTTCTCCACCGGTCTCATCAAATTGTTGGGGGACAGGAAGGAAGGAAGCTGCTTGCACTTCCCTTCATGATGCTGATGACCTGGGATTGAGTAAATCAAAACGCTGCCATGTGACTAGGCCTGCTCTTAGTACAGAGGATATGGTGTTTTGAAGGAGATGCCCACAGTGTAGGGGAATGCATTGAGGTGTGCACTCATGTACCTTCATAGGAAAACAGACAGCATGTCGATAATCAGAGATGGTGGAGGTGTGTGTGTGTGTGTGTGTGTGTGTGAGTGAGTGTGTTCGGGAAGGGGGTTTTAGAGGTGTGACATGATCAATGGCATTTAAAGCATGACTAAGAAAAGAAATTCAGAACAAGGCACAGAATTTTCTGCAAATGGTCGAGAAAGAACGAAAAAAATACCAGCAGTTGGGGAGGTGCTGTGTGGTGACGCTTTCTACACTCTTATCTGGCAACGTCTGGTATCCCGCCCACCCCTAAACCCCACCCCTGACCCCAAACCCGCTGTATAACACAAATACCTACATCTTCTCAGCTGCCAGTGTAGCATTCTACGTCATTCAATCCCAAGGAAAGAAATTCAAACAAACTGACAAATAAACAAAAACTCAGTAATCTCAGTTCCCCCATGCCCCACCCCCTCCCGCCAAAAACAAAACAAAAGAAAATATTAAGAACAACAGAGGCCTCGGGACTCAGATATAGTATTCCTTCTTCTCGTCCGAGTTGTTGTGGCCCCCTTCGGCGTTGATGATGGCCGTGTCAGCGTCCGCCGCGTCATCTGCCCCCTTGGCTTCGTGTGTGAAGTAGGTGCCTGTGTGGGTTTTAAAGAAAAGCGTGTTGATAAAAGCAATATCTCCAGCACCCCAGGGCCTCTGATTGATGCAATTGCAGGGTTTTAAAAGAGATTAAAGACCATCTGGAGCAGCTTCTCTAATTTAGAGTGAGGGTCGTTTCATGGGACTTTACCTGCCCATAAATAAGCCATTAATTTCACCACGCTGCACTTGGTTGCGTTATAATGTCTTTCATGTAAGAAAACAAAAGGTAACACGTTCCCAAACTAATACCCCATGATGGAGACACTTTGATTACAGCACGGCAAACGAAACCTGACCCTCTAGATCGAGCGCTATTTGATAAAACAAACAAGAAAGAAACTAAAACTGAGTCTGACACATACTCAGAAGAATAAACGTGTTATTTGTGGCTAATAATTCAGGAAATTTCCATAACATCCTCTCCAGGTTTGGGTTTGGTTTGACTTTGTGCTTTAGAATCAACCTTGGGAAGTGTTACAAGGAGGTGGGAATAAGCGATCCACTTCAAACTTCATTTCCGAGTGGGATTATTCCCATCCTCTCAGTCTGTGGCGTGATAATGAAGGCAGTAGCCCTGATGAAATGCAGAGATGCTGCGCCCACTTTATATTACAGAACACAACAGCGCGATGCACTCAGAGGGATACTGGCCTTAATGTGGTCGTAGCCACGGGCCAATTCAAAGCACCTGCAGAGCTTCGACAGCAGAATGACTTCTTTCCCTATTCAGAATCTTATCCAAAATAATTAGAAAGTCTATTGACCTTAGAAATGTGCCAAAAGACAGACTGGGGGCTGAATTACCTTTGTGTCTTGCAAAGTATCGTCCCAAAACGATGAGAAGACACAACATGGCGAAGACCACGACGGCCACCACGCCTCCAATAACCGCATGGTCCAACGATCTCTGTGCTTCTGTTCCTGCTTGTGAATCTGAGAGAAAGAGCCAAGAGATGATGTGTTACTTGCAACAGTTTCAACAAACAGAAAATTTAAAGTAACACTGCATATGAAGCCTTTTTTTTTTTCACGATTCTTCGGTGAAAAAAAATATATATATAGCATTTTTTTTTTTAAATATGTCACATTATAAATGTCTTTACTGTCACTTTTAGTCAATTTAATACATCTTTGTGGAATAAATGTATTCATTTCTTTCAAAAATCTTTTGAACAGTAGTGTATGATATTAATAATTTGTATTATAACTATGGTTAAATAACATACAGCTGATTATGAGGTAAATTATAAGGTACATATTTTAATGTATTATAAGAATAGACTCTAGTGCAACCAAATGGAATTTTTTTTTAGACAAGATACACATATATTCATTTTACGATTCCATAATGGAAAAAGACATTAGTACTAATCTTACTCAGAATCATTTTGATTAGCTATAACGTGAAATTGGAAATATTACTGGAAATAAGTAAATCATGTGAAGAGAAAGAACAGAATTTAGTAATAAAAACATTTAGTTAATAAATGAGGAACATTTAAATCATACAGTAAAACATAAGCAGCATACATGTTGAAATTACATGCATGTAGATTTAAAAAAAAATGTTTTGTGATGTGTGTAAGCCTGCAATAGGGATTCAAGTATCTTTAAAATCCACCTCTCTGGATTAAGACCTCCAAATTATTGACAGGCACCAACAAGCAGAACTGATGCAAACAGAAAGTGTGAGAGTGAAAATAGCTTAAACATTTACGAGAGTGACAGTGGAGCTCTGAAGACACAGGCCTTGTTGTTTATATTCTTCTGTCAACTGCAGTCCTGACTATAACTCAAATGAATCTGGCACAAACTGTGAGCTGGAGCCAGAGCTAAAGAAATACACTTTGCCCTCAAGACTAAAAGTGCGAATCACAAGCAATTTTTAACAAAGATTCATTCCATTTCACCCTGAGAACAAGGCAGGCCTCTGAGGCTGCGCGGCGTAATGATATGTGAAGTTTATTGATCAAGTGTAGGGATCCATGACAACCCAAAGTTAATGCTGGTTTGTGGACTTGATTGGTTCTTCACAGAGCAAAGGAGGAGCAAAATCTTTCATCAATATCTCACACTCGGCTCGGAAATTAAAGAGTTTGAAGAGAAGTACTGAGAGAAAATAGACAGGAGACATCACTCCAGAGCCGGCCAACGAAAGACATGAAAGATCTCCATGTCACTAAACCTGTTAATTATCAACACCTCTGAGATTTGCACCATAGCAAATTTAAATTTTTTATTTCATAGCTAGCATTTTATGTATCCTAAATACAAACAAATAAATATTTGTGCATAATTTGACAATTACAGCTTGACTGGGAATGACACAAAAATGTTTTGTTAACAACTTGTTTTATGTTTTTCCCACACATGACAAGTCTCATTTCTCAAGCATCTTCTTTACTGATGAGCGAGGTGGAAATAACTCGAAATAACTTAAATAACTGACAAATCATTTTCAAACAATAAATATTGAAATGATTTGCATACGTCAACTCTTTGTTTACATTATAATAGTTTTAAACATCATAAAATATCATTTTTTAAATAATATTTATTTCTATACATAAAAGGCATCTGAGCAGCAAATATAAATAATGGAGGAATGATAATGAGTTTTCCGAGGCGGGTTTAATGTGACCTTTTTACATACCATAACAGAAAAACCTGAAATCTCTTAGTTTGAAGAAAAATCAAGCCCTGGGAACACCCAACAGGGAGTAGAGCATGTGAACTCTCTGCTACATCTCACGGTCCATGTCCTGTTTTATCAGTCCACAGGCTCATCCCCACTCCAAACATCTCACTCGATAAAAAAACGCGATGAGAAGGGAAAGGAAGCGAGGGGAAGGATGTCTCGACTGAGCAATCCGACGCTTGGTAATCCAGTCACGAGGAGTTGATCAGCCTTCCCGTGTTTACCCACGGCAATCTCCCGCTCTCATCTGTGGCCTGAGCCCGAGAGCTGAGGGGATTTCCTGGGGGAGTTCAAAAAACAAAAACGGCAGGCCACAACTTATTAGAGGATAACGAAAAGCGAGAAAGCACAGAGCGGTGTGCTTGTACAACATCCCACCCAATCTCACCTCATAAACAACTCCTGTGTGAGAAGGGTGGGGGTGGGATGTAGGGATGATGCTGCCAAACCCAACAAAACATGACTTGATCAACCTAATAGGCTAGTTTGACTTCAGATTTCCCTTTTTGGGAGGGAAGGCAGATTCAATTAAAGTCAGTGGGAATCTGCTTGACACCTAATTCACGCTTGTCAAAAGGAAGGGAGGGTCTAAAGACGTGATTTAACTCACATTCCTATTAAGATGTTAATATGTGTTCTGGATGGAGAGATAAACAGAGATCGCTCTTTCTCTTAAACCTCTTTCCCCATCCACTTTGCTGCAAGATACCATTGCCGGTTTGTCCACAAACGCAGATGGGCTTGATGCCTGCTTGGGTCATTCTCTCACCGAATGGATTTGATAGGAATTAACATAACTTAACAAATGGAGTGAAGACCGGGACAGGACTGTCTGTTCCCATTCAGCTTCAAGTGATTTTAATGCCCTCTTTCTCCTTTCCACCCTCTACAGCCTGAAGATAAATGAAGGGGTGTGCGGAGCTCAGCCACAGCGATGAGAAAGAAGATTGAGGTCCGCGATCATGCCACGTTCTGAGGTGCGCTGGTGTGTTGGGCCGCCCTTAACACAATGACTGAACCGTAATTCAATAAGAGTCCACTGTGAACCAACAGTTTGGCTAATGTGTAATTCAAGAAGCAGATGGTTTAGAAATGAGTAATTCTCAAGCAACCTCCTCTAATCTCAGCAGCCATTTTGCCTCCGGAATTTTCAGTAATTCCAAGAAATTGCCATCTTAATGAAACCCTAGAAATTTGCTCTCATCTCAATTTGACTAGACGGAGTCACATAATTACACGCATTGTGTGGTGCTTATGGAAGAATCATTACCATAAACAGTATTCCTGTTTAACGTTCATGACTGCAGAATAAGAGACTGGAATACCCAATTACCCAGTTAGATAAGTGAAGGAATGAAGCTGGATGGAAAGCATATGCTTATTCTTCAGAAAGTGGCAAAAGAGAGCGCCATCGGGCACTGATAAAAGCAGACTTTGATCTGATCCAAACGAACTAAGTCTGAGATGGGGTCCAATTTTTGTGCATTGGGTGCAAGGTCAGGACTAAAGGATACCTTCAATTTGGAGTGTGCCGTTACATCGTACTGCACCTCCAGCTACAATGAATCGCTAGTCAGGTCTGACACTCATCCAAGAGTCCACAGTCTCCAGTTTCAAAAATATCTGTCCTGTGGTGAAGGAGGATTGCTGTGAGCTCTCAGGGTTCACACCTCAGGCTGCTTGAGGTGGTGTTGAGGAATATGAGATGGGAGAGAGAGAAAGAGAGAAAGGGAAAGAGCTTCATCAGTCTCAAGATGATGCACTAAGCATGTTTTTTTTTCATTTGCCTGAAATGGGGTAAATCACCTGGTTGGAGTGGACACCTGCTGAACTACAGTGATAGGACATGATGAAAGATCCTATCAGTTTTGCTGTTCCGCTGAACAGTTTCTCCAACAGAAATGCTGCAGTTCTTCAGCACCTTATTTACAGAAAACCTGAATATTCTCTCATTTTGCTTGGGAGCACTCTAATCCAGTTACGTTAAAATGAAGTTATCACACTCAAACACGCAGACCATTATGTAACTTTTCATTAGATTCCCTGCTTCTTGCCTCAATGTAGTATACAGCTTTGGCTTACAAATTGAAAAGAATATCTAATCTACCGCCTCAGCCTCCATGGCTGGGGAGTAACTAACTAAAAGTAGTGACACTACTAACCTTACTACATTTTTCAGCAGCTAATCTACTTAAAATATACTGTTGCTTTTCTGGTAACATGCTACTTCTGCAATAAGTTTAAAAAATAAAACACTCTCCTATTTATTATTATATAACTAAAACGCCCTTATACAATTATATAATTCAAGTTGTAAGTATTTTATAGGTACTGTATATACACAAACAAAGTACTGTTAATTTTCTGCCTGGAAATGATCTGTTAAGTTATGGCCATTTCCTTTAACCCTAAAACACAACACAACAATGCATAATTTAAAATGCTTGTAAAGCACCAGCTAAAAATTCCAATTTTTTTAGACTCTTCTGTTTAAAAAATAAATTTGAATGCAGTCAGTAGCTACTACTTTTTTAAATAAATAAAAATCTAATAATATGAATGAAAAAATATATATTTATAATTATATGTAGGCTAAACATATTTTGTGCACCTAAAATGGTTTCAATGGAGTTAGCTACCATCCTTTTTAATTATATTAAAGCTAATGGAGTTATGATTAATAATAGATACAATTATATAGTGTTAATAAAATAATGTAGGCTATAATATTTACAATGACATGCAAAACATGTTGCCTGCCTTAAATATCTTCAACACAGTTAGCTTCTTGTCAATATAATTAAGTTATTCATAAATTATTATATAATGTAAATAAAATGTTATTTATACATATATATTTATAATGATACATGTTAAAATATGTTGCCAAACTTAAATACCTGCAGTTAGCTACTTGTTGTAAATAGCTTAAATGGTTGCTACTTTTTTAAAAGAGCAGCATCATTATGGTTTATTCTACATCCACTAATTCATCTTTAAATAATTAAAAAATCACAATTGTGGATTGTGGAAGAGTTTCAAAGTAAAGTCACTGGGCGGAACACACAAACAAATCAAAGTATACTGATGTAACAGGCATGCCTATCCTTCCATCACTGCTTAGCCCTATTTCACAAAGGTGAACCAAAACACAAAGCTGACATTTAATTCTCGTGTTCAAAGTCTAAATGAAGACAAAAGGTGGAGGAAAGAGAATGAGAGCAAATAATGCTCTGCATGATGCCATGACCTTGAGTTATGAGCGAAATACCACAGCAAAAGCAATCTGGAGTGAAGGAGGACAGGACGTGTCTCTGAGGGGTTTGAGGTGAGGACCCTAAGGGCCGAAGCACAGCAACACATCTCTTCCTCCAGAAGTCATGCTTACTGGTTTTGAAGAAATCTCCCAAGACAATAAAGTGTGATAGCTGGATTGACTTTAGAGGGTCATCTGTCCCATCAACACCACTGTGGAAGACTGTCTCAGTTTCTCAGTCAAAAACAATGGTACAGATGAGTCTGTGGCCACTAGAGCACAAGTAACGTCATCTCTTGTGTGGACACTCAGATACTATAGCAGTTATTGATTCCACTCCTTTTGTCAGTGTTGGCATTTTCAAGAGTGGAAGAAGTTTTAAAGAATGACTTAAAATAAGCCTCTTTTGTGTCTTCACGCTATCGTTTTATCACATCTTCCTTTTCAAACCAGTACAAGTGCATCTTTTGAGAGAAGACAGGAATAACAACAATCATTGATAAGAAAAAGACAGTAGACCTGGGGTTTCGATCCTGTTGGCCATGACAAAAGGTTAGAAGTGTACAGCTCATATTCAGAATGTTCAAAGGCGGCTGGAGAACGCCGAACGCTATGAGTTTATGCCTCACTGTTCTTAGCACAGGTGCGAGGAGGAGATATGCTGCCGTTTTCTTCATGAGTTGAGCCGGTGGCTACACTTGATCTTGCACTCATAGTCAATTACCTCACTTCCTCAGGAAGCTTCTGTTGTTTTATCGTCCTGGACTCAGGCGGTCATTGCCCACTTCTAATAACTTTCTCAAAAGAAGCCCAAGCCGCAACAGATACTGTGCTCCAGTGGAGATTTGAAATGGACTTTGCTGTGGCTCTCTGGGTATCCACATGTCAATGTTTATTTATTTATTTACATTTTTCCTCATTTAGTTTTCTTTCGGTTTCATCATTCTTTTTCAGATTTGTCCATATACGTATATACATGCAATTATTCAGCAAGGAAAAATACATTTAAAAAAATGGAAGAAAAAAAATCCCCAGTAAAAACCTGTATGATGTATGATTAAACAGATGATGAAATGATCTCCGCAAACCATTTCATGAATCGGAGTCTTAGCATGCATTCAGCCTTTCTCTAGAACGATCATACCGAACCGTACATCACCGGCATAAGTAAAGCCTCACGATCTGACCAGTCATCCAAATAACATCAAAAAGAAGCACTTCATAATCAAATAATTTGCAATGAATGACCTGCAAGGTGATATGTGATGATGTAGCTGCAGATCATATCCCTAATGGCCATGTAAAAGGCCAATTGTTGTTCTGTGTGTTGTCCTTCAAGTTTTAATAAAGTTTAATAAAGCCCTCTATTCAGAAATCTCATTAAATTCAACCAGATTTTACTCACAAAACGTCCACATTGAAATTTCTCTTTTGGGAGAAACACAAGAAGTGAGGCTATATTAAATAAGCTTCAATCACTGAAACATTCTGACAGACAGAAACCGAACACCCAAAATCTCGCCTCAAATCAAATGGAAGCATTATAAAAAAGACAGTTACTCTGCATCAGGCTTATTTGTAAAAGGAAGGAACGTCTGTGGCAATTTTCTTAATTCTTTTCTCTCCATATGCCATTTCCATGATGGATGGAAATTTTCCCTCTCTCTACATGGGGAGATAAAATACTGCACTTCACTGCATTTTACTTTTACTTTCAAGTATTGCTCTTAGACTAAGTGACAGGCAAAGTAAAATATGTGCTAGATTGAATGCTGGCTCTCAAAATAATAATAATAATAATGTGACAAAAGCGATCAGTGTGCAAGGTGGTTGTTGACAGACTTCCCAAGATGCTTTGTATTAACGTGCTTACTCTCTGTATTGAGACAATGAAATCTCCTTTAAAAAATGGCAGGGTCACCCCATCCACAAGCAAACAGAACCCATCACACTCACTCAAGCGCAATCGATTTGACAAGGAGGGAAAAGTCTACCCTCTGGGCAACAAAAGTGTCTCATTTCAAAGGATGTGTTGATTTCAAAGACAGCAGATCTTCTAATTAGATCCTCTAATCTTGTAATTAAGCAAAAGTGATTGCCATGGTGAAAGTGTGAGCAGATTGCAATGAAATGACTCTGCTCTTGGGCCTGTGGTCAGATGGATCACAGATGTGTTATTGCAAATCCTGTCTATATTTACCTGTTCCTTCAGCCCAGCAGCAGCAGTCCTGTGCTGTAATGGAAATGTAATTAAAAATCTCATTGACCCCCTGTGTTGCAGTCACCCCGATCCAGGCTTATGTATAATGCTCAATTTTGCTATAGTCACTTAGAGGTAATGCATATGCAGTGGTCTTTCACGACAAAATTGGATTTGAATGTATTTTACCGGGAGGTATTTTAGTGTTTCAGGAAACAATAAGTTATTTCATGCTTTAAGGGCAATGGATATCGGCATATAGATGATACTTTCTATTCAGTAAACAAAAGTCTCTAGTCATAGTCCAGCCGAATTTCCAAAACAATGTTTGAATGAAAAAAAAAAAAAATCAATCATGTTGCCAGAGACAAAATGAAGTCAAAGTCATGGACAGAAAGATTTAATCTCTCTCTCATGAACTTTTTGTTTCCTTCTGCATGGCCTGTATGAAGAAGCTTGAGATAAAGGGTGTCTCGGGTTCCTTTAAACAAATCATTACGATTAGTGGTTACACTCAAGCGTGGCCTATTGTTGATGACAAACACCGGTTATATTCAATTCAATTTCCACTCAATTTCCCCAGCTAAAATCTCCGGGGCCATTCCGAAAGGTTTCCACTTAAAACATATTAATGTAATTATTTCAAAATGAACTTCATGATGGCAACAGACTGGAGAGTCAAAAGCAACATCCCATGAGGAGTTGAGGAGCATCTCCAGGTCACCCTCTCCTTTTCCATGGTATCTGTTTATCATCCCCCTACTGCGGACACTCCTCTTTGTCAGTTTCCGCCTCAAGCTCTGTCAGCGCTGACACATACGGCAGCCTCCACAGATTTATAGTTACAGTACACAGAGGTGGACAGAACTGGGCCACGCGGGGTGTTTGGAGGCAGGACATGGAATGAGGGCAACCTTTACAAGGTGCTTAGATGCCACAGATTTTAAACTTGACAGGTGCGCCCGAGGCATACTGGTGGATGACGAACCAGATCCTCTGGTTAAGAGATGCTTGATCATTTGTACTTTCAGTACGGCCATGTTTTTGCTTAGGCTTCTCCTCGTCTGCCCTTCAAACATCAATAAATCCTCGGGCTGCTTCGGCTGCTTTTGTGGACTAACTCGCATTCACAACAATCCAGCATTATGCAAATCTGGGAACAACACATTCGACACAAGGGACTCGCGTTGTTCCATTCTGTGAGAAGCAGGGGAAGTGAAGTTTGTCAGAGCTAATCCAGGATAAGATGTCCCTTTCAGGGAACCGTACAAAGCCACGGGCGAGATGGGTGTATTCCTCAGATGCCGCTTCCCTCATTTCCCTCGAGCTTGGGGATCAGTGTTAATTCTTACCCCTCAGTCGCCAGGAAACCGTCAGAGCCAGACAGCATCCGTTCGCCTCGGGCGGAGCGCAGGCGCGAACTCGGCTCAACAGGCCAGGGTCATCCACAGACTAGAGATCTGCCTCCCGCCCTTCACTGACTTTATCAAAGCCGCCGAATAAATGTCTTTGAATTCCACAATGAGCCTTGCGACGGTAGGGAAAAAGCATTGAATAAAATGCCATTCGATGTCTTGTAAGGGGGACGTATCTGGCAGAGCCCCCTGGAACCTCATTTTGTCTGGCTTCTAGCGAATTTCTGTAGCTTTGAGGGCTAATGGAGCGATGCTGTATCTCCAACGCAGCAGGTAAACCACTTTCTGATGGTGTAAATGAAAACCTTTGGTTGGTTGACAGGAGGAAGCCTGCAGAGGTGTCCATCTAATACAGTTCTTACATGAAAAGGGAAGTTTGCTCTAGCTTCAATGCATGGGCTGGAGAGAGAAAAGTTTCCTCGCTATCAGCGTGAGATTTCTGGCCGGCTATAGACAGTGGGGAGTAGATTATAGATGTTCACACATTTATTTTTTCCTCAGCCAGCTGGACTACTAGAGTAATATTTTGTGTGAGATTAATTGATGCTCAAGGACACTTAATTGGTAGATAAAAGAGGCAGGATGGACAATAGTTTCAATTAATAATAGTGGTAATGCATCTTTAAATAATGAGCAAATGTGTTAGGGCCATAGCTTAGTGGTTAAGGGCACACACTATATTCCAGTCTCCTCTCTTGCTTTCTCCATTCTCTGGTGTTACTGTATATTTTTACATTTAGTATTTTACAATTATTCAAAAACTATTAATTACTATTATACATTATGTAAAATATATTTTTAAAATAAGTATTAAAACTAGTAAAACTATAGAAAATTTTAAATGTATAATTATGATATAAATATATAAATGCAAATATAATGTAATGATTTCTGAAGGACCATGTGACACTGAAGACTGGAGTAATGGCTGACGAAAATTCAACTTTGCATCACATAAATTATATTTTAAAGTATATTAAAATAGAAAAAAATTATAATAATATTTCACAATATAAATTTTTTTTCTGTATTTTTGATCAAATGGATTCAGGCTTGATGAGCATAAAAAACATGACAAATAGCAATGTTTCCAAACTTTTGACTGGTACTGTATGTATGCAAGTATACATATGTATATATCATTTTGTGTGTTTAGCCAGTGAAAATGTTGGCAGGTCAAGTAGAAAATAGCATTATTGTTGAGCCCTGCTGCATAAATAGAGAATGTTATTTCCAATTAGGCTGGAGAGTACTCTGTCTGTCTGTGTCTGCTGGGAAATCGAAGCCACCTCAGACCCACGTTATTTCTTCCATCGAGATCGGCCCATGTGAGCTGTCCCTATGTTCCTACTTACAAATCAGCGGAGGACAGTGCCGAGTGGAGAAAGGCGTGCATTTGCTATCCCAAATCCTCCGCTTCTGTTAATGCTGCGCAACTCTCAGTCTAATTACTGCAGCATATGCGCGTCACCTGCGAGGCCCCTGCAGGCAGTCCTGAAGGCACCTCCAAGCCCTGCCTCAGCCATTCACACGCCAGCATTACTCCAAACCCTGCTCATCAGAAACACTACACACCGCTGCAAAGTCCCACTGACAGCCATACATCACTCGCTCAAACCAAGCAAGTGTGGCTGCGAGAGGAAAGATATAAGAGAAAGAGGGAGTAAAGGCAGGCTCAGAGAAAGTCAGCAAAGGAGGCGACCCTTGAAGCTGCAGAAGAACTCGTTCCTGTTGATTGATGAAAGCCCTGGCCGTGATGGCATCCAAATGTGACAATTCTGGGACATTAAAGGCGCCAACTCTTCTGCTTCACCTGCTTCAGTCCAGCTGGGAACAAAGTGGTCATTATCCCACTGTATTCTGCTACGGCGCTCCCTGCGGTTCAGAATCTGCTCAATTATCTTCTCCTCCTGGGCTAAGGCTGACAGGCATGTTGGCAGGTGTGTCCTTTCCATCCCGTTCACCCCTTGACTACTGAAGGATTAGAGAGTGAGGAGGGCATCGACTAAAGCTACGGCTTCAGAGCTGTTAACGGCCCTGCCCTTTCTTGCTCTGTGAACAGATGAGCGAAGAAAGAGCAAATGCTTGTCTTTGGAGATGGAGCAAGGAGACCAGGCCTTAGATGATCACTACATATAACCATCTGTCAATGAGTATAAGCAGGGCAAAGATGCACAGGGGGATGAAAACAGACACTCAGTCTGATAAATCTCTGAAGGTTTAAATACAATATTTTGTATAAATATCAACAATATTTTAGAACTAAACTGAATATCAGCATGACTATGATTCATAAGTTAAAGATGTTAAAATGATAGTTCACCCGAAAATAAAAATTCTGTTATCTTTTTCTCACCCTCAAGTCGTTCCAAACTTACTTTGTTTAGTAGAACATAAAAGATCTTAAATGTGTCCACACAGTGAAAGCTAATTGGGTCAAAAACAACATTGGACCCCATTGACTTTCATTGTGTGGAAAAAAAATATTATTTCAAACTATCTTCTTTTATGTTTCACCGGGGAAATAAAGTCATATGATTGGAAGAGATGAGGATGAGTAAATGATGACACAATTTTCATTTTTAGGTGAACTATATAGCATTTTAGAAATATGGGTATTTAGTCTATTAGTCCATTTTTGATCCGCTAATGAAGAGGGATCAACAACTACTTGTTGCTCAACATCACAGAAAGGAAAGAGCAGAGTGATACGAAGTGAAAAGTTCTAGTGCATTCATCAGAAAACCTTTCGCCCAATCAATTTAGAGGACAGGAACTGAAGAGAATTATTTGCAAAGGCAATCGGTAGATGCATATTCTCATTTCCATGTACATCCTCTCAGATTCAGATATTTTCTTGTGTGCTGTCTTTTCTTATGCATGAAGGGAATTCAGATCAGAGTGTTTGAAAACAAGACATTAAGTAACACAGGCTTTACTATGCCACAACGGGCAGGGGAATCGTCATGGCGACTGCTTTGAGAGGATGAGGGAGAGGCAGTTAACATTGGCATATAAAACAGCTTCACATCAGAGGTGGCTAAGTTCATGTCAAACAGCGGCTTAGATTTACCGGTGAGGGAGCGAGGGAGAGATAGGCTTAAATAAGCCCTTGCTTAATTTTGGCACCATGTGTGACACTCACAGATTTTCATTCATCCTTTTCTAAAGCCTGCTATTTATTTTAGAGGCTTTGTTTCACAAAAGACATTCTCTTTAGCATTCATAGGACAAAAAAAATTAGATTTAATTCATTTCTGCCATTATGAAAAGTGTGACAGAGGTGTGGCCAAAGCAACAGAAAACCGAAAGCCATTATTACATCCCTACTGAAAAGACCCGCTGCTTTATGAAAAGGCAGACTCAGTCATATTGAGAACGAGGATTGAAAAGTTTTACTTTTATAATTGCGAGCAAATAGTCCTCCAAAACTGGTTGGCCAAAATGGAGTGATTTTCCATTTGTCGCAATCATGGGCAAACAAAGCGGTTATTTTACACCTGGTTTCTTACAGGCTCTTTGTCGCATTGTTACTTAGAGCACATAATCAAAAGATGCCATCGTCATGTTTACCGAGCCCAGCCTTAAACATGTTGTGTGGTGCCACACCAAACAAAGGATGATGAAATGACAAGAAGAAGTGAAGTGTGTTCAATCATCCTCTTTGGAAATGAACAGGAATGAGGAGTACGCCTGGATGGAGCGACACAGAGAGGGAGAAGAGAAAGAGAGAGCCAGATGGAGGATCTACTGAATGGGCATCTCACTATCTGAATTCACTGCAGATCCTGAATGCAAGGGGGATCTACATATATTGCTTTGAAAACAGAGACATGATGGCAATAAATCAGCTTGAGGAGAGGCAGGCGGAAGTGTGCGTGACCGTACATGCAATGGGTCAGGTAAAATGAGGTGTGATTAATACCGAGGGTGCCAGTGTGTGATGATACAGTAAGAGTTTGACAGGGTTGCTGACACGCTGATAAGAATTTGATCTATCTGACCCTGCCAACCATGTTTCTTCTAGTCTGCAGTCTAATTCATATTCAATCACACCACGTCCCGTTAAAGACAACATGAAGTAGTGTGTGACCAGGACACATGTAACTTCTATATTGTGACACATTTCAAAGAAAAATGATGTTTTTTGATGTTATCAATTGTATTCATTTGGAATTGTGAAATTCCAGCTATGGAAGTAAACAGAATACATTTTGGATTCATGTTGTCTTTAATGTAAGCCATAATATTCAAACATATTTTGCAAAATTATTAGCTTATGTCAAATTCCACTGATCATTTTTCATAATAGTGTACAGACAAAAAGACTGAGAGATAATAAAAGGGGGAATATAAATGCATTAGAAATACACAAATAAGACTGTTTTCTGTGGTATTGCTGTAGCTTTCTGTTCTATATGGAATCTTGCCCACTATGTTAGCCTCCTACCTCAACCTCTGCTGAAAACCCCACTTATTGCTTGAACAGCTTGTTGCTAGGCTACACCAGAGAGGGTAAAAAAGACTGTTATCAGAGAGAAGAGAAATCTCCTGAACAGTGAGTGTAGCACACCCAGGAAAATAAGATGGTAAACAGAGTATGTGCATCAGCTACAAAAGTGAACCAAATAAAACACACAAGGTGTGACAAGATGCAAATGAGAGGATCTTCTGAGGAGGAACATAGATGCTTCGCTCTGCTATCATGAGCTGTTCTCTGCGTCAGACTAGACTAGATGTCTTTATTCTGGAAACAATGTGACTTGATTCTTCTGCAATTCTTGTTTTATATGACAAGGGTGCGAAATGCTGTTTGCAATACAAACAAGCATTTTAACATTAGCAGAAACTCATATTTGCAACAGGTCAGGACATCAATTCCACAGTCGGATTAAAGAATGAAGGAGCATGCTTGGCATTTTACAAACAAGGCATTTCCTGTCCATTTCGAAAATGAGTGAGCGGACAGGAAGCGTTAAAATGACTAACCCTTTTCACTGTACCGCAACAACATAAAAGCTAAAAAAGCTCTATGTCATACCTAGACAAAACAAAGATAAGAAGCACTACATTTAAAACCAATTTGTTTGATGAGACAAAGCCCCCTGGGTTCACCTTGTGTTCTCTTACCTTTTGTAGGATCAAAAACCGCTTTGGATTATTGGAAAGCGTACAGTGATTCAGTTATACATCACTGCCAGGCTGATATAACTGTACAAGGTTAACACTGGCCTTGTGACATGGTATTTAGAAATGCAGTGAACTGTACAAAAGCTCTATTATAGCTCTGCTACACAGTCAAGGCTGACCACGTTCTGTAGGCACGTCCAAATTATGCACATGCAAAAGAATAGCCCTAACCTTTAGATGTTCTGCCGCTTGTATTTGCTTTAACCTTTTATATATGGAAAGTTGCAGATAGATGTAAACAAACGGCGACACCCCAACTCGATCCATTCGCGAGTTGGCTGGGGGTACAGAAAAGTGTCGATTTTGAGGTGTGATCCGGTGCGACACACAACATGATGGCTAATTAAATCATTAGAGGGTGTTTCACGAGGCACAGGTGACATAATTACACAGTATCACGAAAAGCCTTTATACTAAATCTAACACATTTACACAAGCATCTGCCACTGCAAACTGAGAGCGGGGATAAAGGGCTTAATGAATTGAGAAAGCGCTTTCGTGGTATATTGTAAAACAGAATAAAGCCCGTGAGCTATGCAAATGGTCCCCGTTCTGTGATTTGTGTGCGGAGCTGGCGCACCAAGGTGGAGTACAATGCCATCTGCGTCATGTAGAGAAAAGGCTCTCCCGTTCATTTCTCAGAAATCAAAAACAGCCATTTAAACGTCATTTAAATTCATGAAAAATTATTGCGGGTGGATTACGAGCGTCTGTGAGGACTCAAAAAGGTGAGAAGTCAAAAATGGCAACAAGGACTCGAGAAGGGCTCATGCAGGAGGGATGGATGTGTGACGTGGCCAGGAATCACACCGCGAATGCTCTGATTAAAACTCCTAGAGGAGCGCCGTGGCGGACAGGTGGGTCTTCACGGGCGAATGACAATGGGGATAAAGGATGTGACATACGGATGGACAGACAGACAGACACATACAGCAAATCCACATTAGATTCATTCCCAAATCCCGTGCATGTCTCCGTTACGTGCTGTACTGTACTCAGCTGGCATGCAGAGAATGCCATGCTGTGCTGGCAGAAGAAGGAGGGAGAGGTACCAACCGTGAGCTGCGGCTTCAGTGCTGGGCGCAGCGTCTGAGCACACGAGGAGAGGAGGTGCGGTGGAGGAAGGAGGAGGGAAACAGGAGGAACAGCATGCATAAAAAGGAGAAATGGGGGAAAAAACAAATGGAACTGATAAGCAAGCATTTACACACAATTACAACAATGACCAACACTTTGAAACAAGCTCACAAGAGAATGGGCAAAATCAAATGTTTTGCACATTAAAACAAATAGGGCATTTACACTCAGCTAAAACTAGGGGTGTCAAAAGTAGTGGTACTTTGGTACAAAAAGCATCAGACAGAATCCAATCCACCTTCCTGAACATAGTCATTGCGTTAGCAAATTTCTATGGCTACTCTATTCGGTGCCTGATTAGAAATGGTATATATTTTTAATCCCAAAAGTATGGTAATTAAATGGATAGTTCACCCATAATTGAAAATGTATTCACCCTCATGTCATTCCTGTTCATGTCAACTCGTACGACTTCCTTTATTATGCAAAACACACACTTAAGATATTTTAAAGAATGCTTTTGTCCTTACAATGAAAATCAATGGGGCAAAAACTATGGACCCCAGTGAGCACCACTGTACGGACAAAAAAAATAAAAAAATACTGACACATTCCAAAGTAAAAAGATAGCTTCAATATTTTATCATATTTTCCCCTTTAAGTACCATATTTTCATGATAAAAAAATATATAGTGTACCATTTATAATCAAACTAATAAATTGCAACATTTTTGGGTAACTATCCCTTTAATGTCTTTTAACATATAACATTATATTACCAAATCTAACTGGTCATATTTTTCAAATTTCCCTTACTGTTTGATTTCAGTTAGTGAACAGCTTAGCCTATTAGTGATTAAGAAGCGATAGCAATAACAGATGATTAGCAATAACAGCATAATTTTTGGCATTGAAGAAAGGAAATAGGATTCTGCTGCGGGAGATCTGATATGTGTCGAAATATCAGCTCTCAAAAATGTCTAAACTGAACACACTTGAATCAGTGGTGTGAGCTGCATTGTTAACGTAGATCATTTTCAAATGGTGCAGACAATCACTGCAGCACCCTAAATCAATATAGCAGGAACGCAGAACTCTCAATAAATAATAACTACATAAAATGACCTTTTCATATGCTTGCCTTTCCTGCAGACCCAGTTGTTGAATCAAAAATTCAAATCACATAGACTGCCACAATCACTATTATTTATGACAAATGAATATGATGCAGAATAAGAAATGAATGCCAATTGAACGCCTATACAACTATATTATGTAATTAGTCATTAAATCGCACCAGAAGACCGCAAACTTTTTGAAATGTTGATAACTCCGTGCAAACCTGCATTACTGCTCCAGGTAAGTCCTCTGATATAACAGAGGAATTCAGCCTGCCTTTCTGCTTTGAGCTGATGAAATGCCTTGACTGAAATATGGAAGCGAGCGCATAACATGAGGAATGTGAGCCCTTATCCTGGTGCATTACCTTAGGGCAGAGAGCACTTCAAACACACCAGGAGAGCCGTGATGCAGAGCTGCTCGTTATGGAAAGAAACATTAGAGATGTCAATCACTGTTATGGCAACACAAACTTTGTGCTTAAAGCATAACATGGTGTTTCTCGGCTCGATTAGATAGGATCTAGTCCTAATCCAGTTGTTGGCTTTGAGGATTCAGGTTCATTTGAGTATTCCTCAATATTTATCAGAGATTGATGGATAAGAAGTGGTGCAAAGGGTGCCCAGAATAGCAAGCAATTCCATTGCAAAGGTAGATGAGTGAGGCGCGTTTGCTGGATCAGAAGGTGGAGATCAAGAGCACTACAAAGAATCTAGGTGTTTTCAGATGGAGAGGTTCTCAGATTAAAATATGAATTACTGCTAAATTAACATTTTAGTTTTTACTGGTCAACTATTTAGAAAACGATTTTTATCCAATGCGACTTGCAGTTCACTTTTGACAGGGGAAGTTGCCTTGAACTTTTTGAAGTGGCCCTTTCCAGTGTTTGAAATAGTGACCTTTGGTTTTGAAGATGAGATGTATCAATGTAGGTGAGGGTAGTGGACCAGAATTGACCCGTCACTAAGATCCACCCCTCTTGGTTACTGTTGCTAACTCAGAGAAGTTTTACAGAATGTCCTATAGGAATGAACTGGAGAATTCTGTGATTTTTTGTAAAAAGTGCTCGTAGAGTGGTAAACATTTCCTGGTTATTATTCTTACGTAAGCTGGAATGAATGGTGTCATTGCAAAGCATTTTCATCTGCCATATTTCTTGACTAAAAACTGAGACAACTGCAAATTAGAAACAAAGCAAATGCTTCTTAGTTAACGGAAAAGTGATTATGAGTGAAACAATTAGTATTTACAGTATATTAGTAAGTCATTTAGCATTATCTATAAAATGAAAACAATTGCTGAAATTAACACCAACTAAGCTAAATTCTAAAGTTTCAGTTAAAAACTGTATAAAAATCAAAACCATTGCTAAAACTATCAACAAATAAACCAAATGTAGAATTAAACTTGTTACAATGATGATGATGACTATTATCATCGTCATCATTATTCTTAATATTTAGTGCTGTCTAATCAATTAATCAATTTAACGCACACACACACAACTATATTTATACACACTGTATACAGTATATACACACTATATATAATTATTATTTATTCAATTCATATCTTGTTATATCAGTGTATTATATCAATCAATTGTAAAGAGAAAAGACACATTTGAAACGGTTAACATTCATGTACATGAACACACCTGGCCAATTCTATTCAAGCTCCAACTCATGATTTTAAAAATAAGCCAATTTTTCTATTTTTAAATTTGCTCCATTTATTTTGAGGAGGTTCAGAGAAAAGCTAACATGTAGCCAAGAACTAGAGAGAGAAGGCTTTTCTTGCAATCCCTGCTGTTAGGCCTTTATGTAAAGAACCTTCAGGTGGTCAGGGACCCATATCAGTGCACTGTGTTAGTGTTAGACCGCTTTTTAGGTCTCAAAATAAATAAAAAAACTCTCCACCATTAAAAGCGTTCATCTGGCACAAAAGCACAGCAAGGCCTTTAACAATCGCTGAAGGAACTTCTCAGCGTACCGCTGCCATTAGGCCCTTCAAAAGGGCTTCCACCATCAGAAAAATGAAAGACTTAAATAACACTGCACTTACTGCTGCACAGCAAGCCTTTGTAAAAGTCTCCAGCCACTTGCCGTTTGGCGGACATGTTTGAAACATTATCAAACATTAACTGTCAGCTCCTCTGAAAGTGGGCACTGAGTACTTGAGGCGAACAGTTCAAGGAGAGAGTCCCGAGATGAAGCATGGGCCTACAAATAAAACAATCAAAATGAGCAATAATATCTTCAGGTTATTATTTGACATTAAGAGGGAAGTGGAGGGTTTCCATCACTCCTTGCATGCTGCGATTCCCATCAGGCAGATGGTTTGGAGCGTGTTCTCGCTGAGAAGGGAGGAGACAGAGAACGCAAGAGGGACGTAAGGGAGCTGTACTCGTTATTTACTACTATCCAGGGACAGAAAAAAATGGGGGATCTGATCCAAAATGAGTATTAGAATCTTCAAGCTGTCCTCCAACTCTCAATCATCAGAGGGCCTCTGGAAGCCTGCTAAGCCCATTACTGGTTCAGGCAGAAGTCCGTCAATAAGTGGTGCTGATGAGCAATGGCCTTCCCCCCCTGTGCCTGGCCCTTTGTTTCAGTGTGGGTCACCTGAGGCAGTGTCCTTGCTTACATCAGCAGCTGATATCAGCAGAGATGACAATAGGCACACAGCTTCGTGGCTAATTGCGACAGCTTTGTGTGGCACAGGAGACGACAGCGAAACATGCGCCCGGTGCCCAGGGGAAGGGCACAACTGCTGAATCTCAGCAGCACACTGCTCTTCATGGAAAATGTAAAAAAAACATACTAGAGTAACATATTGTGATGAATCTATTGTGTATGGAAGGCTTAATTAAAGCTGTTTATGTAAACCCTTTAAGGGCACAGAAAAAGTGTTTTCCTGAAAGTTGTCAGCTATTACACTAATAATATTAAACTGAACCAAAATGCAAAATAAATCTGAAAATACCACTAAAATTTAACAATACATAATCAAATGCAAAATATAATTAAAATTAATAATTATATATACATATAAATATGTATGTATAGTGCATACCTATCTATCTATCGATAATGAGAAGGTTTGGGACGACATGTTAAGTAAATGATGGCAATTTTCATTTTGGTGGGAACTACCGCTTTACATATCATAAGCAATTTTTCAAAACTTTCAAGTAAAAGACAGAAGGTGCGGTTTGCATACTCAAATTATCTAATGTCCTCATATCCATGAATATATATATATATATATATATATATATATATATATATGCAATTGTCAATTGTTTCCATTGGCAATTGCCGGCAATTGTGTCCAACGACACCTATCATGATTTCTCAGCACACTCTGTATATTTACATTATATATCCCATTTAACCAATAAAGAATGAATGTGTTCTTGGTATAATCTGCTGCTAAACACATTAAGCACCTGTTTGAGTATGTGACTGACTGGGACAATAATGAGCAAATGCACAAGGTTTATTATTTTTTTCATTGAGTGTGTATTATTAGTATGTGTGTTTAGGCAGCCTGTGATGTCAGGCAGGTTCAGGCTTGGCTCGCTGAATATTCTCTGCCGTTCTACCAGCCTATCTCCAGTTAGCCATCATAGAATGTAATCATAGCTCCCATAACAATATACCTCTACATAAAAAAGACTTATTGGGAGCATTTCTGTGTTTGCATGACGCTAAGTGCAATAAATTCTAGGGGATGGTCTCTCTGGGTTGTGTATCAAAGCACTGCAGTGGTTGTTTTCCCTGTGGTAATGCAATTGACCTTTAGTGAATTAGCCTTTTCTCTGCCAGCGAGCCATCTCTCTTTGTCTGGCTTGTATTCTGCTGCGGGAATCAGACAGGGAGAAAAATGGACTTCTATCTTATGTGCAAGTGCTTTTGCTGGGCAATTCATTTGTTCAATTCCAAAATCAGTTTACCAGATGGTGTTTATGCAATTTAAGCCCTGACAAAAGCACTATTTTCTCCTCCCTCTCCCCTTGTTCTTTTTTTTTTTTTTTGTTACTTGCTAAAATGAATCAGACTTCATTTATGGTCTTTCATCAATTACCCCCAAAAAATAAAAAAGTCAAGAAAAATCTATTCACCAGTGTTTTATTAGCAAGGCCAAGGATGCCATTAATGAGGCAACAATTGTTTTGCCTGTGCCTTTTGTAGTGCCCATCTATCCAGAATATGGCATTTGCTTTATATTGGTACACAAAGAAATATACACTATTTTACATTAAAAGTCTTACTTGTTTTAAAAAGCTACTTTTAATTGCATATTGAAATGCTTTGCTGTGCTTGCTAGGACAATTATCACTAATTCACCAAATTAGGAGTTTATTGAGGTAAAAGGCGTAGTTAACAGTAAAAATGTGTTCCCCAAACTATAATGTGACCAACTAAAGATATTGAAGATAGGACTGAGCCACATCTATGGATCAGAATATCATATATTTTAACTTGGGCCAGTAAGCAATCACCTAGCAACCACACATAGCACCCTAGCAACCAGCCTAGGTATCCATTTTTACACAGGCAGGATGAAAATGTAAATCTAGTTACTAATGCTATAATAATTAACTGAAGTATCACTAACTGTAAGACATTAGTACAAAGGTCAATTGCATTACCACTCTTTACATTTAAATGAAATTGCTGATGTCAATTTCTGTGCTCAATCTAAAATAGAAAAAGAGGAAGAGATAGATTATAAAAGAAAACAGTGAGGGAGAGAGTGGTCTGAAATGGAGGATCTCATTCTTAAGAGCCTCTCACTCTTACGGAGCTCTGAATTACAGATTGTGGGGTTTGGCTACAAAAAATAAACACAATAGTCTGGGGAAAATGGGGACATGTGAGGACTAAACAACACCTTCAGAGTCTTCATTCAGTCTTCCCTTTTCAGTGCGGCTCAAAGTCACAGATAGATAAATGGACAGAAAGAGATAGAGCAAATGACGAGAAGAGAGAAATGAGAGAGATGGAGGACAGATTGTGTTGTCAGCCAGAGAGAAAGCGGCAGAGGAAGAAGTGCCTCATCTTTGATCAAATTTGCAAAAGCTTTGTGGGAAATAAAAGAGCTCTCAGAAATATCGATAAACATCCATTTCTGAGCTGTGTTTAGCAGAGGAAAAAAAGGCAATACAAATAGAAATTAATGACATCTGTCCCCATTGCGTATGGTGGCAAGCAAGGCCCCTCCATTTAGCCATTTATTTTTCAGTGTAAATGGCAATTTAGTCATCTCTAAATGTCACCTCCTGAAGCTGTGGAGCACTTTAGCCTTGCGTTATGGCTTTAATAGATTTTTTAAAAGTGCAGTATAGCTCATTCCATTTCTCTTATAGCTTTAGCTGTATATAGTTTATCAAAAATGTATTAAATTTCTAAGTGGCCTCCACCTCTGCGGACTGATAAATTCATGTGGTGTTCCTGAACTATACACATCCAGCCAAAGGATAAATGAAATCAGCAGAAGGAGGGAGCAGTGTGGCTGCTTAGGACCCACTCTTCCTATTGAAGTACATGGGCATAATAGGATATGCTTTAAGGGAGAAGCGATAAAAATGCAGCCTGATATATCACAGCTATAGGTCTGTGCGGCTCGGCATTTGGAAAGCGCATCCGGAGCCGAGGCTGTGCTGGAATCATTTCACACAAACAACGCAATATAACTGTAATTGAATAATATTTTCCCTATCAGTGCCGTTTATCCACAGCTATGCCTGCGGGTTGGACCTCTGGAGGATTTCAAAGTGTGCAGCAGGCAGCGATGTTAACGAGATTCATTCACCTCGTTAATGAGGAAAGAGGGTGTGTCTCATTAGTATGCGTCATCGCTTCTTTCATTAAACACAATCATGTAGCCTAATCACAGCCGATTCATTTCTCAGCCCTTTATAGATTCTCTCAAATCATCCGCACAAGTCAGTCCAAGATTTTGATTGCTCGCGTAACCGACGGCCGCTCCCACTCGGTTTCGCGAGTACACAACAAAGCGCGGAGCCCCATCTCTAGCAATCTGCACGGTTTTCACTGTAATATAAAGAATTGCCTTGAGGAAGGAGAAAAACAGAGTAAAACGATCTCAATCGGTTGCTTCAATATCACAATCATTACAGGCAGCAAATTACATCAGGTTCTCTTTCAGAGATTGAAACCAGCAGCAACATTGATTTAGCTTTCCATCATCTGGGGCCGTATTAGCTTTTGTGTGCTTTTTATGTTGAGTAGAGTGGATTAGAGTAGCTAATGAGCTTGCGGTGGTCAGTATCGCAGGGGCATTGGTATCGTTCGGCAACAGAGCCGGCCCTACAATCGGAGTTTACTCAATTATAAAACAAGCAGGTTCAGACGAACCCGGTGCAAACAAAAAAAGTTAATTGTAGCTACAACGTCGTGGCCATACGCCCGGTTTTCTAAGTGTGGTCCGTGGCCGGGCCATTTGCATAGATTTGTCCCCCGAGTCATGCATCTGTCTTTTTTAATCAACGCAGAAACTATTTAGATGCTGTTAAATGAAGCACAAGTTCTGCAGGTTATGTCCAATTTTTTTTAATGTTTGCTAAGGGTTAACAGTGGGCACTTTAGCACGTAAACAAACTGACTGAATATTACCATATAGCCATCTGCTTGGTACACAACCATTAAAATTTTAAATGTTTATTAAAATTGGGGTTATTAAAATGTTTGGGATTTTTACTTTCAATTCATACGATTACTTTCTATTCATCAAAGAATCCTGAAATAAATAAAAATCATGGTTTCCACAAAAATATTATATTATATATCATTTATTTACAGTAGTCAACATTTGAAGTGGATCAAAACCTTTCATCAAAGTTATACATGAATTTTGAACAATACCCCTTCTTGTCTTAGGACAACTTTGATGAACTTTTTTGATCCACTTCAATTGTTGACTACTGTAATAAACTGATATACCTGTATATCAATTTAGCAAATAAATACAACGAATAAGAAGCTTCTTTCAAAAACAATGTTGCAAGTAATATAAATATTAAAGCAGTTATCGTTTCAAGAATAACATTAACATGCTCTAGCAATAGAGCAAAGTAAAACTGACTTGCAAATGAATGGCTCGTAATCAGCCGTGAGCCGTCTCCTCAAAAGAGTTTGTTTGCAAGCAGCAGAAATCTGCATTCATTTTACCACATACAGTACACGGAAGTGTCGTTGCGTCACTGTTCTGTGCATAATGGCACAAAATTAATAAAAAACACAATATATTGACCCGAGTTTTGTTTTATCCCATGCATGTAAAAATGTTTGTGATGATGTAAGACGAATGCAAACGCACCAGTATTCGATAGAATCAAGTGAGTGTGAAACCAGGTCAACGCTGCAGGGAGGAGCCAGGAACAATCGCACTCCGTTTCGGACCGCAGCAACCGGCACAGTGTGAAAGCACCCTTAGATCAGCCGGTATTTATAAACTGCCAACGCATTCTCATCCTTTGGCGTCATATTAAAAAGTTAAAAAGTTATGAAGACAAAATTAGATGACTTACTTGCAAGACTAGTCTAAGCAGTTTCAGCCCGTTCTCATCCTTTGGCGTCATACATGTGACGCTTTGTACATTTCGTTGAAATCTTACGCACATGGCATCCTTTAGCGTCAATATAACACGCACTGTTATGGGTAGGTTTAGGTCTGGGGTAGGGTGCGGTTATGACGGCTTGGGATCTGCGTCTCATATTCACGCTAAACGATGCCATGTGCGTTGGATTTAGATGCGCGTAACCTGTATGACGCCTTGGGTTCTGCGTCTCATATTGATGCTAAAGGATGCCATGTGCGTAAGATTTCAACGAAATGTACAAAGCGTCACATGTATGACGCCAAAGGATGAGAACGGGCTGAAACTGCTTAGACTAGTCTTGCAAGTAAGTCATCTAATTTTGTCTTCATAACTTTTTAAGTCAGTTACATAAAAAGGTACATAAAAGTAAGACTGCTAGTTGGACAGAATAGTTCTTAAAACGCAGTCTTAACATAGTAGTTGTAGTACTCAAGACCGATCTTGGTCTCAAGAACATTTCAAAGGTCTTGATCTTGTCTCGACCGTATTTGTACTCTGTCTTGTCTCGATCTCAGACTAAGAGTAATCGGATTTTATCTCAAGACCACAAATGCGGGATTTCACTAAAATGCCGGTGTTTTTTCTGATTTATTTGTGAACATTAATGTAATTGAATGTAAAACCTCCTGCTTCCAAAGCAATCAGGAATTGTAATTGTACCAATTCAGATGCTGTTTCTATGCCACCTCTGCCAGGGTTTCCGTTGTCCGGTAATTACCGGACATTGGCCGGGAAAAAAATGAAATGTCCAACAAAATTAAATCTCTCCGGTCAAATTGTCCGATTAAAATTGCGTAATAATCCCGCCCGCCTAACACAATATGAATTTGAGAATAAGCCTAAAATGTATAAAGCAACAATACACCGAGCTTTGGCTATGTTATAAAGGAACAGGCTCTACCGTTTGAAAGTTATTAAACAACATCGCATGCTGCATTTCAAATAAAGCGCACGCCTAGAACGGCTGTAATATAGACCTAAACAACGAACGATTGAGTGAGACGTTTCAAATATGGCCAGGCCCAGGCAGGCTAGCCATAAAGGAACACTCCACCGTTTAAAAAAAAAAATTGGGGTTATTCACGGTCTCCCCTACATTTAGATAGGTGGGCAAATGCATTTTTGGAAGCACTGCTAACTTGGGCACAGAGATATCACGCACCTGAAATAAAGCTTGCCACAAATAACCGGGGAAAGTAATGATTATGCATGAAACATTTGAATTATTGATAAAGTTGATAAATTGATAAAGTTGATGATGCAGACTCGCCATCTTCGCAGTAGTGAACGCGCCTATAGAGAGAAGTGTGCACGCGCCGGCGCCTCTGTGTCCTGATTATATTGTCCACTATATTTGCTTCTTATTTATTAATCCAGGCAAATTTGTTGATGAAACATTGATTAAAATTAAGATACAATTTATACAAAACGAAATTTTCAAGCAAAAATAATATTCGAAGATCACTGGGTTGATTATTATTCGAAAATCGCACCCCTCCACCACATGCACGCACACATGCATTAGGCTACACACCAGAGCATGTGAACAAAGCGGAGTGGTGTGACGCTTATTATAAGTTAAAAAACTTAAACATACGTTTCATATTTATAAATAATATAGGCTAATGTTATTATTTTTTTATTTCATCTATGTTGATTATAGGTGTCGTGGGCTAGTCGACGAAACACTGAGGACGGAAGGTGCCCACTTGAAGACCCTAGAGATGTCCCCTACTCGGTTCAATCCAGACGGTTGTCGTGCTGGTCCTGTAGTTGCAGCCGTCGTGTGCGCTGACGCGCCAAGTACACTGCTGCCGTTAACGTCGGACAGAAGGGGAGTCACACCACCTTATGGAAAGAAGCGTAAATGGATGGAGAAGCATAGTTTACTGTAAAGCTACGTCTTAGTTTTGCTTATCTTGGCGAAAGCCGAGTACAAATCAGCATGAAGTTTTAACATCTACTCTCGTGTAATGGAAATCATGAAGATCTGGATACATCCAGTGACTGCGGTGAATAGTGCTGCTGGCAACCAGGGAAAGACCTTGTGACAGCCTGGAGAGACAGCTGACAGGAGGAAAGAGACCCCAATGGGGCTGGTAAGGGTTAGCTACCCTTGTCGGCAGTATCCAGCTCCATGTTTACAGGATGCTGGAGACACCCGCCCAAGGCTTCTGAGAAATCAAAGAGAAAAATACCCCTAGAGTCTGCGAGAGCGGGGGCGGAAGATGACTCAATGTTGGACAACATGGTTAACGACTTAGGAATGGAAACGGATATGAGTATGGAGAGTAAGACTAGTTCAAGATCTGCAGTAAGTAAAGTCATTGAACTCCAAGTTTGTGTCTGTGGCTGGAGCAAGGCGACAACGGTCAGGGGTTTGAAGGTTCATCAAGGGAAAATGAAATGCTTGAGGGAGAAGGGACAAGGGCCTCGCATTGATCAGTACTTCTTACGAAGTCAGTCAAGTCAGTCGAATGAAATCCAGCGACAGGAAGCAAACCACAGCTCGCAGGATATCAGCACCCCTGTCATTGACGAAAGGAGGGAAAGTTAGTGTGCACTAACTTGCACACTAACTGTGCAAGTTAGTGCATCACTAACTGTGCACTAACTTGCACAGTTAGTGATGAACATATTCATACTTGTGAACCCGGTCAGGCTAACCAGCATAAGAGAGAAAAGAACCTCAACGGGCATAGGCCTGGAGTTAGATGGCCAAGAGCTTGTGAGAAAACTGCATGGGACACGGTAAACACAGATCTATGCTTTGCATTGGAAAGATTAACTGGTACAGTTGAAAAGAAGCTGGATAAATTTGGGGACATCATTTACGCATATGGAAGTGAGAGGTTTGGTGTGGAAAAAAGGAAGGAAAAAGTACAAACTACTCCTGGAATGTCTAGACGGCAGCAGAAAATTGAAGGGTTAGTTAGAGAAAGGAGACAGCTGAGGAAGCAATGGAAAAGAGCAGAACAAAGTCAGAAGGAGGGACTCAATCTCTTACAAAGGGCCATAAAAGATAAGCTGGCAACATTACGCAGAGCTGAGCGCCTACGGAAACGCTACAAAAAGAAGGAACGTGCGAGGGCTAATTTCTATAAAGACCCATTCAAATTCGTAAAGAAGTTATTCACCAGTGAGAAGAATGGCACTTTAAAAACATCTAGGATTGAGCTAGAGAGATATTTGGAGGACACGCATACAGATGCAAGAAGGCATGAGCCTATGTCAATTCCATCAGACATACCACCTATCAACCCACCAGAATACCAAATGGAGGTCTGTGCACCTAAATGGAAAGAGGTAGAGCAGGCTGTGAGAAAGGCAAGGGCTTCATCATCTCCAGGGCCTAATGGAGTTCCGTACAGAGTGTACAAGAGTGCTTCAGGAGTTCTGCGAATTCTGTGGAAATTGATAAAAGTGGCATGGGAAAAACAGGTTGTACCTAGAGCATGGCGCAGAGCAGGTGGAGTTTTTATACCTAAAGAAAAAGATGCTACAAGCATCAGTCAGTTTCGTCCTATTTCACTATTAAACGTTGAGGGTAAGATTTTCTTCAGCATTATTGCCCAGAGATTGTCCACCTACCTGTTAAAGAATGGCTTCATTGACACCTCAGTTCAAAAAGCGGGCATTCCAGGGTTCTCAGGATGCTTAGAACACATCAATGTTATCTGGTAACGAATTCAGTCAGCTAAAAAGGAGAGGAAGGAGCTCCATGTGACATTCCTGGATTTGGCTAATGCATATGGTTCAGTGCCACATGAGCTTCTTTGGGCAGCATTTGATTTTTTCAGAGTACCAATGTCAATAACAAATTTAGTGAAAGCCTATTTTGGAGATTTGCAATTCAGTTTCTCAACTCCAAAATTCAGCACTGCATGGCAATGCCTAGAGGTTGGAATAATGGCAGGATGCACCATTTCTCCACTGGCTTTTACCATGGCGATGGAAGTAATCATGAGGGCATCAAGATGGGTAGTAGGAGGAGAGCGCTTGGCTTCTGGGATGCGACTACCACCAATCAGAGCATACATGGATGACATGACAACCATGACTACAACAGTAGCCTGCACTAATCGGTTATTGGGGAAGTTAACAGATAATATTGAATAGGCACGAATGAAATTTAAGCCCTCTAAATCAAGGAGCATCTCGATAGTTAAAGGAAAGGTAGTAGATAAAACATTCTTCATTAATGGTGAGGCAATACCAACAGTTTTTGAGAAGCCAGTGAAGAGTCTTGGGAGATGGTACGATGGGGATCTAAAGGGCACAGTTCGGGTGGGAGAAGTTAGACGACAAGCAGTGGAAGGGTTGAAGAGCATAAACAGCTGTGCTCTACCTGGTAAACTAAAACTCTGGTGCTTTCAGTTTGGTCTACTGCCGAGGTTGCTGTGGCCACTGACCGTGTACGACGTTTCTTTGACAACAGTGGATAAGCTGGAAGCGTTGATAAGTTCATACATCAGGAAATGGTTGGGAGTTCCACGCTGCCTCAGCAGAGTAGGACTTTATAGTAAAGGAATATTGCAGCTGCCAGTCTCTGCTTTAACCGGGGAGTTCAAGCGTGCCAAGGTCAGACTGGAAATGACCTTAGTAGAGTCACGCGACAAATGTGTAAGGGAGGCAGCCCCTGTGTTAAAAACTGGTAGAAAGTGGTCAGCAAAGAAATCTGTAGTAGAGGCAAAGGCTGCCCTTCAAATTAGGGATATCGTGGGACAGGTACAGCATGGAAGAGGGGGTTTTGGGCTCAGTTTAGCTCCTCCTAAATGGCACAAGGCAGGCCCAGCTCAAAGGAGGAAGCTGGTAGTCAACGAGGTGCGACAGCAGGAGGAGAGGATGAGGTGTATAAAGGCCATTTCCCAGGCCAAGCAGGGAGAGTGGATGAGATGGGAGAGTGTGGAACAACGTAAGATGGGCTGGCAAGACCTTTGGTCAATGGAAGAGAGTAGGATCAGTTTCCTTATTAGGTCAACATATGATGTTCTCCCATCACCGCAGAACCTAAACCTCTGGGTAGGAGAGGATCCCTCTTGTCCTTTGTGTTCATCACCTGCCACATTAAGGCACATTTTGACAGGATGTAAGGTGGCTCTTAGCCAAGGTCGGTTTACTTGGCGCCATGACCAAGTACTGCGATGTTTGGCTTTAGCATTAGAAGGCAAGCGTAACATGACCAATAAGTTGCCACCTGTTCTAGCAAAACATTACACGCAGAAGACAATATTCCTCCGCCCAGGCGAGCAACCACCAAGAAAAGGTGTTAACACCAATTCTCGCCCAGGACAACTGGAAGCTGCTAGGGACTGGAAGATGCTGGCTGATCTTGACCAACGGCTTATTTTTCCACCTGAGATTGCCACCACTAACCTACAGATATTGTTTTGTGGTCTGGATCAGCACGCATTGTTCAACTGATAGAGTTAACAGTGCCATGGGAGGATGCGGTAGATGAGGCATATGAGAGGAAGTAACTGCGGTATGCTCATCTGGCCACTGAAGCAGAACAGCGAGGATGGAGAGTCCAGGTTTATCCAGAGGAAGTGGGTTGTCGAGGTTTTGTGGCACACTCTACAACCCGGTTCCTCAGAGACATCGGATTCAGCGGCCAAGAGTTGCGTCGCACAGTAAAGAACTTATCAGAAGCAGCAGAAAGGAGCAGCAACTGGCTGTGGTTGAGACGGAAAGATTCTAGCTGGCTGTGTACAGGCCGCCATGCTACGGTTTCGTAGAATTCTTGAAAACTTGAAGAGTCTGTTGGTTTGTTTGTATACGTTCCTGTGGATATTGCGTGAATGACGGGTGGTTGGGCAGATGTTGTGTTTTGCGGTAGGTGGTATGCCATACGGAACCGTTGTCCACTGAAACTGCATATTAACGCACCAGTGGGGCTCGACAGCCTTAGTCAAACGGGTTGGCGCGTATGGTCGGGTTGCGGAGAGATTGTGAGATTGTGGTTAGGTCTCAGCAGCAGGAGGGATGTAGAGGTCAGCAAGCTGGGCTGAGTTGAGTGGGGGACGGAGGGGGGTGACTCTGGGACGCCAGAGTCACTGTCGAGCCCTCTTGAGGTGTCGTGGGCTAGTCGACGAAACACTGAGGACGGAAGGTGCCCACTTGAAGACCCTAGAGATGTCCCCTACTCGGTTCAATCCAGACGGTTGTCGTGCTGGTCCTGTAGTTGAAGCCGTCGTGTGCGCTGACGCGCCAAGTACACTGCTGCCGTTAACGCCGGACAGAAGGGGAGTCACACCACCTTATGGAAAGAAGCGTAAATGGATGGAGAAGCATAGTTTACTGTAAAGCTACGTCTTAGTTTTCCTTATCTTGGCGAAAGCCGAGTACAAATCAGCATGAAGTTTTAACATCTACTCTCGTGTAATGGAAATCATGAAAAGAGATCCGCATGAGATGAGTAAGATAGGATCATAAGATGACCAATATATCGGAAAACATTTGGAATGGGTCAGATTTTGACCACTTATTTAGTTTTGTTTTGTAGAAAGCCTTTCTTTAAAGTTTATTTCGTTTTGTATAAATTGTATCTTCATTTTAATCAATGTTTCATCAACAAATTTGCCTGGATTAATAAATAAGAAGCAAATATAGTGGACAATATAATCAGGACACAGAGCATTTCTCTCTATCTCTCTATAGGCGCGTTCACTACTGCGAAGATGGCGAGTCTGACTCTGCATCGTCAACTTTATCAATTTATCAACAATTCAAATGTTTCATGCATAATCATTACTTTCGCCGGTTCTTTGTGGCAAGCTTTATTTCAGGTGTTGCGTGATATCTCTGCACCCAAGTAGCAGTGCTTCGCCTGTGCTGCTCTATTCGCCTGTCCGCAACGGCGATAGATTGAAACGCGTGTCCGAGTGAAGATTGCGCTACTCGCGCAGTGCGTCGTCCATGCAACTGACACAAGAGCTCAGCTTGATTTCAAAAACAACTGATTTTAGCGCTAGATCTCTTATTTAATAGCGAACTAAATGAATGATCTGCTAGTTAACTGGAGATGTTTTATTTATTTGTATTAGGTACATCCGTGCCTCAATGTTTCAAAAAGTGAATGTGTGTGAAACCATAGTAAAAAACAATTGGTGTTGATTGACGCCAATCGGACGTTCATGTTTTTTTCCGTCTATTTGAAAGTTAGGCTAATAATAACATGTTGCATTCTATACGGCCTGATTATGTCATTTTTTAAGTTACATAGCCTGCCTCCAGTTTTCCTCAACTTGACTAATTAAGAGGCGATATTTGACCGGCATATCATCAAAATGTCCGTTAAACGAAACCTCTTGACCGGCACCATTTTTTTCTAGTGGAAACTCTGACCTCTGCAGTGCAAAGATGAATTTTGTTGTTAGTGATATCATTCGATTGGTAACAGCTCTATATAGTGTCTTATTCTTCTAACTGTATTAAATATAAGACATTTCTAAGGCAGTAAATGTGGATCTTTTAGATTCATTTAAGGAGTGCTGGTCTGGTCTTGGCCTTGACTTAGTCGCGCCCTGCCATTGTCTTGTCTTGGCCTCAATCCCTCAAAGTCTTGGTCTCAACACACACTGCTCTTTGTCTTGCCCTCGGTTTAGGTGGTCTTGACTAGAACACTAATAGTAGCTATGCAATTGGCCCCAGAAGTTTGTGATTATTAGAGAATGAGGGACTACTTGTACCTGTACCATGTTTTACACCAAAAACATGACATTTAGGAGACAATCAACTTGTGTAGCGTAGCGCTACCAACACCATGGTTCCCAAGAAACACATACTGATAAAAGACACCCTGAAAGCACCTTAAGTTGCTTTGGATAAACAAAAAACAAAATGTGATCATACACTACTGGATACCAGATTAAATAATAATAAGAGTAGCATGGACAGCGATTTGATATAATGAAACAAGCACGAAAAAACATGAAAACATTCTGTATCATTATCCCTGTGCAGTCGGATGTAGTTGGCTCGGTAACTGAGAAATCCAAACATGTACACGCTTGATCCTGGTTCCTCTTGGCCACAAAGACTCTGCCGTCATTGTCAGCCCACAGGAAACATAAAGGGGGTTCTGTAATCCCTGCACCAGACAGGCCTGGATACAGCGCCAGATCCTGATAAGATTAGGTCGCTAAAGGAGCGAACCGGGCTAAAATTTGAGAGAATTGTGAAGAGAGCCAGCTCTGACATGTGGCACCGACAGAGCTGCGAGTCGGCCCAGCCCTGGCCCGGTCTCATATGGGACACGGTCCTCTCATTATCAGCGAGAGAATCTTATCAGGCCTGGCTAGCTGCTGGCGGTCTATCCGTCTCTCTCTTTTTCTCTGTCATCCACACGCACACACAAACACACTCAGGTTGAGCAGGTGGATGGAGGTCATACCATACCTTGTATGATGTCTGGAGGGGAGGTTGTGGCGGAGATGGTGGTGGTGGTGGTGGTGGTTGTGGGTTTAGGGGTTGTGGTAAGGGCATCTAGATGGAAAAACACAACAAAAAAACATGACATACGGGGAAAATCAGGAAAAAACGAAACCAAACATGATCAAATCAACAACAATGAAAGACTGATTTGTGTTTATGTGTATTATGTGTAGCTTTACTCCACAGATGGCAAATAAGTCTATAAACTACTAGTGAATTATCAAGCATAACTACTGTACAAAATGAAATATTACTCTCTGGTGAAGAAGTCATTACACAAGGTAACTGTGGGAATAGTACTGTGGTGACATATTATTGTGTGTGTGTGTGAACATTTATTGCTGATTTAATGTTTGGGAAATAGAATAAAACAGCATTTAACAACAATTAAAAGAAACTGAACAAAAATGAAATGATGACATGAGGGAATGATTAGAAATGAAGGAAAACATAAAATGCAGATGGTTATGCATTTAAAAATGTCCATGCTAACAAATGACCATAGCGATGACACACAGAAGGGGTCCTGGCATACATTCTCCTGTTTGTTTTTTGCATTTTCACACTTCATTAGCCGCTTTCCCCCCTTTTATCCACTAATGTTGCTTCTGATTTAGCAATTTGTAGTGTGGAGTGCTGGACGCAATATTGATAGAACCCAGAGACAGCAGCGGCGGTCGTGACAGGCTTAGCGTGTTTGATGTCGGCGAGTTAACCCAGCGGGAGCGTTAGCCAGTCCGGCACGTGGGGTGATCAGGATTTTTCACGGAGAGACAAACAGGCAAACATTAATGAAATGAGGAATGGGAAAGGAAAGTGCGGGCATGGGAGATAACAGGCGTGAAAAGTGACGCGGCCCGCGCCACTGTTTGCCCAGCGCGTCCAGACAGATACCACTGTGTTAACATCTGTGGTGGGGGAGATTGGTCGGCTGTCTCCCCTCCCCACTTTGTTGTCTGTGCTCCATCAAAAGAGCTCGGTGGGAGCCCAGAAACGTTTGCACTCTCTAATGATAAACATCCAGCAGGATGAAGCGCGGGCAGAGAGGAACTCTGCCTCCATCTCCTCTGCTGATACACAGATCACTCAGAAAATGGCAGCTATGTATTGAGTGTCATGCCACACTACAGGCCTTTTAACTCGGCGCTAAACACTTGCTAAGGCCATATTTACCCCTGTTAAATTAACAGTCGATAGATGTGCAGTTGTAATACCGTTTCACGGTCTGTCCAAATATACACTCACGATGTTTAATTGTCTCACATCGGACTAAAGTGTTCGCATGACGTTTTAAAAAGATAAACATTTTTTTAGTCAGACTGAAATTAAATTGATTAGTAGACGTGCATGGGAACATATTTGGTGTGATTAATATGAGTAATATAACTCAGGATTACATTTTCCTAGGTCCAAAAGAAATGTGATCATTTCACTTCATGAGAAACACCCCCCCCCCACACACACACACACACACACACACATATATATAACCCAGTAGGAGCGTTAGTCAGTCCAGCGCGTGGGGTGATCAGAATTTTTCTTTAGTAATGTAATACTAAAAACTAAATGTTACTTTAGTAATGCAAATAATATCACTGAGTTTGAAAAAAAACAACAACAATGAGAAATAAACATTACATCCATTTTAAATAATTATAATGCAGGTCCCACTCAGACTTTACACACATTATTCCTGACAACAGCAATTATATTTTTGATTTGATATGTGATTATGCTATTCAATTTTTGCCCTTACCACTATAACACTCGGACTAATTAAATTAAATATTAAGATCCAGTCTTTCACAAATATATATATTTAATAGCACTATTTTAACAGGGGCACAAACACTCGATTTATACACAACTAAGGCTATATTTATTTGATCAAAAATTAGTATTGTGAAATACTATTACAATCTTAAAATAACTGTTACTCCAGTCTTCAGTGTCACATGATCCTTCAGAAATCATTCTGATATGATGATTTGTTGCCCAAGAAACATTTATTATGTTGAATGCAGTTGTGCTGCTTAACATTTTTGTTGAAACCGTAATTTGTTTTTTTCAGGATTCTTTGATGAATAGAAAGATCAAAAGAACAGCATTTATTTGAAATACAGACATTTTGTAACATTGTAAATGCCTTTACTGTCACTTTTGATCATCCTTGCTGAAAGTATTATCATTTCTTAAAAACAAGAAAAGAAAAATCTTATTGAGCCCAAACGTTTGAAAGCGAGTGTAATTTGTATATTGTATTTACTAAAAGTATGACAGGTATTTATATAAGAGAAATATAAATAATGAACTATAAAATGATTAAACAAAAAGCAAGCACATTTATTCTTCATAAAAAGAAAAAAACTACAGCATTCCCCACTGCACCCTGTCCATCTCTTTAAGAGACAGAAGCGGATGTGACTGCTTTACTGCACTTTCTGATGGAAAAGGTACTTTCAAAGATTTGTATGTTTGGCATGCCAATAAAAAACCATAATGGATCACAAGATGTCAGCTGTAAGTTGTTACCTGTCTCAAACTACACTGATTCACAAGGCAATCGCAGCTAGGTGAAAATTTCTCTCCCAGACATCTTCCAGAAGTGCAGAGCCATGTTGATTTCTCCTGCAGAAGATTTTGCACCCGTATACCAGAGAACAGAGGGAACCTGCTAAATTGTGCGGGATTTAAACACAATCATGCATCTCTAAAAGTACATGGGCTAAATTGTTTAATATTTTGACACGCTTGGTCATCCTTAATATCCTAAGGCAAAAAGGCGAGAGGAAACAGCTGACCCAGGAAACTCAGAGAGCAGTCAAGCATGGAAAATACAGTCTAACGAAGAGCAATATAGCTCACTTTACAAGCAGCAGCACACTTGATCAATAGCCACTATAGACTTCATTTGCATTAAATAATGTGTGCTGGGTCTGGGAAGCTTAATGCTGTATGAACTAGCAGATACATAAATGTTTTATTAAAGAAAGACGGGAGAAAGTGAAACCCCTTAACACACGTTCGGTTAAACTCGGCACAATATCCGACTCAGTGGAGTGGCAACTTTATTGGCGCCACACCGTTATGAACTGTGAATGCCCAACAGATGTTTGAGATCACAGATGTCAATAGCTCATTAAAAACTTGGCAGGCCGATTGGATCTATAACTCACCGCGTTTAGAAACAGAACCCATTTTTGTACATTTTTCGGAGGATGTCTTTTTAGAAGGCAACCCGATGCCTTGGTGTATCAAGGCTTATTGACTTTCACAGCACATACCTGCCATGTCATCCCAGCGTGTGTTTATCACGGCACATTATGAATCATAGCGACGGGCTGGGGCTTGTGTGTGTGTGTGTGTATAGCAGGCTCATTAAACCCGGGACACTGCAAAATACTGCCGGTTACACTGATTCCCCAGATACGCAAAGGCTAACGCTAGAACGAGAACTCATATTTTACTCTCTCCCTCGCTGAGCCACTCGCTAAAACGCTGCATCTCCCAAATGAGATGCGGACCAACGCATGAGTGGCTCGCAGAGACATGGAAGGGTATCAGGAGAGCGAGGTACATACGAGGAGCTGACTAGATGAGCACTTTAATCGGCATGGCATTTCCTGGCATGTCCTGGGACTCCTAACGGATAACAGTCATTCAGGAACGACACGGAGAGGGAAAAACACACATGAGTAATAGTGTGATTAGCAATGGGCGCTCAGGGCTGTTGATTTGCCCATCAGCAACCTTCTGTCATCAGGCAGCTTTGCGTGTTTGTTCAAGGAGATTTTCGCTTGCTGTAGCAAAACTAGCAAGAGGAGGGGAGGGAGCTTAACCCAAGTATTGTAATGCGTATGATAATGTGGGGCTATATGCCAGCTTTAGGTTTGGAACACAAGTATAAACACACACTACCAACTAAAACAGTGGTCCTTAAACTGTACACTGTATTTCCACTAGATGGTTCTTGAAACAAAAATGACTGAAAACCATTTAAAAATAAAATAAAATAATTATTTTAAAAAGTCATTTTTACATCCTAAAATTGCACTAGCTGCAATGATTAGAGCAGGCATAATTGTATCTATGATCAAAGAAAAACAAAAGCTTTCGAAAATAGCGATCAAATGCTATTTCTAGAGGGGGGAAACATATGCATGGACTTCCTTCCAACTGTTTAATATTACTGTTTAATTACATCAATAAATGGCAAAAGTGCCATTTCCTTGCTATAGCATGAATTCAATCAGAGTGCATTCCTCCTCCATAGACTACACATTCCTCCTCTCTATAGCATCAATGGACGAGAGGTGAGTGAACAGCGTAAAATAACAAGTACCTGCAAATCTGACACTGGCAGCAGCACTGAAACGATCGACTCCAATGAAAGGCTAATAAAGGGAGGGCTTAGGAGACGGCCCTTGTTAATGACTCTGGCAGACGGGATGAAATGGGTGTGGATGGGAGAGGCTCCTCTGCCTTTGAGCCATGAGACATGAAAGCACTTAAAAACAGCACCCATCCAATCTGCCAGCTGAACCATGTTATGAGAGATTTATGTTTCTCAATAATTACAAAGCAACTAGAGGTGGGCATAGATTATTTTTTTTAATCTAGATTAATCTAGATTAATATTGAAATTAATCTAGATTAATCTAGATTAAAATGGCTCATTTGAATTCTCCCGAAGACATTCAGAATATGTGTGCTACCCAAATAATGACTAAAAGTAAGTCTTTGAGAATAGTTTGCCTCGCGTAGGGATGTGCATTTCTGCCAAAAATGCCATTCGACAATCGAGGAGCAAAAGTCGAATATCGTTAAAAAAAAAAACAATAAAAAAAAACGCAATGACAGAAAGGGAGGCCAATTTCATCTTTAGCGATTTGTCATCAAACAAACTGTTTAGTAATTGAACAAGTAACATGTTTTCGTCCTTTTTTAACATAGTAGGCTAATTGGAAGAAGAAGAAAAACAATACGCACGACAGTCCGTTTTTGCATCGCCAATGCTCGTTAGATCAAAAAATAATGTCATCATATGTCATAAGAATTTTATGTGAACCTGCCTTGTTACTGCAATAGCCTCATTTTTAAACAAATTAGTTTCAATCAATGTAAACTATTCGTGTGATTATGCCACTGCGCAATACAAATACACACACAATGTATTACCTGAATGAAATGAAATCGAATGTATCGTCCTGTGGAATCATTCATTCACAGACAGCTTACCAGAGCCGGCCGAGCCACTAAGCGACCGTTGCAATTGCAAAGGGCCCCGTGGCCAGCAGAGGGCCCCCTAGAGTCACTGCTAGCTAGTGGGGGGGAAAAATCGCACAACGAAAGTAACATAAAATAAATAAATAAAAAGAAATGGACCTACAGCGCTCTTTATCAGGCATCATGATAAGCACAGAGTTGTTATTTATTTAGTTCTGTATTATGGCAAATCAACCGGGAGCTCCCCGCGAAGGCGCGCGCGCGTCTTGATCCCGACTGCCCCTATGATGTCACTCGTTGTCACTTGGTCAGTCAGTTAGCGACTCGACAATGTCTGACAAGAAACGAAAATATCTTTCTGGCCAAGAAAAACGACAAAAAAGAGCCTGGAAGAAGAGAAGAAGCAAGAAGATAAAGGTACGTAAGCCTGTAGGCTTAATTTTCCGATTTCTGTAATCTGCACTAAAAGTCTTATTTTAACATTAGCCTAAATCGTGCTTGTATTAATTTTCTACAGTTGTTTAACTTACATGCTAATAACATGCTGCATAAAATTGGTTTAGTATTAGGCCTATACCATTTGCTGTGGTGTTACTGTTAAAGCATTTAATAGAACAATATAAACCCAGTTTGGATTCTACACTAAAGGACTAACATTAGTTTACTCCTTATGTCCCCTTAGGAGCTGCACTATTAAAGTAACGTTATATGCTGCCACCAGTAAGCAAAGCTCCAGCTGTTGGTGAGTATAAAGGGGCTGTAAAATGATAACCTTCTGCATTTTAAAAATTAAGTCTAACTTTATGTATAATTATTTTCTTTATTTGGATTGGATTTTAATAGTTATATTGAAATGTTACCTTATTCTTAATATTGTTACTATTGATCTTCTTTGTGGTGTTTTAGATGTTATTGTTAATTTTGTTTATTTGAAAAATCTATTTATTATTTTATATAATATTATATTTAAATGTTATTCTATTTGCTCAATTTAATTTAATTTATATATATATATATATATATATATATATATATGTGCTGTAGTTTGTGACTCTTAAACTTTGGTGTCAATAAAAATGTATCTTTGTTCAGTGATAATCACTTTATCTGTCTTTTTATTCAGCAAGTTAATCAGTGTGTGTGTGTGTCTTGCACTGCCATTCAGCTCAGTGGTATCATAATTTTCCTGTTAGACATCAAACATAGTATATACTAGTGTTGTCACGATACCAAAATTATTGTTTCGATACCGATACCAAGTCAAGAATTGCGATTTGGATACTTTTTCGATACTTTTCCTGAAAAGGGAGAAACACTCTCAAATATCATTGCTGTGCTTTATTTTAAAACTGGGACAACATTCCAATCATAACACACTAATAAATGAACATTTGAACAGCAGATAGGCTATAATAACCATTTGAACAAAATATGAAATATGAAAAATATAAAAAATAAATTAGAGCAATGACATTCAAGGTAAAAAAATAAATAAATTTAGCAGCATTATCTCAGTTATCATAAGAAACATAAGATTTTATCAATATCAATGCCACTGACGATTCTGCTTATCGATCCGATTCTTTAACGATTCTCTTATCGATTCATGATAGCATTGTGTGGAAAAAAGTAGTCATGCTTTTTCGGGGGGAAAAAAACAAGTGTTTTTATTTGTTTTATGTAATTTATGTAATAAATGAAACCTTATTACAAAGTGTTAACGATTCGTTATACACCGATTCAGACAGATCAGTTGTTTTAACCATTCATTAAAACGAATCGGTTCATATGAGTCATTAGTTCGCGAATTGGACGTGTCATTATCGGACGTGTGCGCGTTGTGTGATTATCCAGGTGGTTACATCCCACTGTCATCACAGAAAACATTTCATGACTGGATAGTTTTTTTCGTTTATTTAAAGTGTGGTTTATGTCAGCTGAATGTGCGGAACGATTCAGAGAAGATAAGGCAACGTATTTTACCACAATTTACACCCAGCGGTAATAAAAAAAATAAAAATAAAAAAACTCCGAATGCTCAACATGAAACTTTAGTCTCCCGACCTTACCATCGTGTCGAATTATTTTGATTAATATGTGCGAGGGAGAGAGAGAGAGCAAGACAGCGCTTAGTTTTGAGACGGTGAAGCCTTGTTTATACTTTCGCCTGGCTCCGCAGAGAGAGAGAGAGTGCGCGCGCGCGACCGGGGCTCGCTCGCTCTCTCTCTCTCTCTCTCTCTCTCTCTCTCTCTCTCTCTCTCTCTCTCTCTCTCTCTCTCTCTCTCTCTCTCTCTCTCTCTCTCTCTCTCTCTCTCTCTCTCTCTCTCTCTCTCTCTCTCTCTCTGCTCGTTCAGTTCACGCGCCCTGTCACACGCGCATGAGGAGAAAAACACAGACGTCCATAGGGAGGCACTGGAAGCGTGCGTTGCACACACCAACATGCAATACTCTCTTACAAATCTGGAACGCGGTCATTCTTAGAAGTATCGATACTAATAAATTTAGGTATCGTGAAGTTTTTAATTTCCGAGTATCGCGATACTTTTGAAGTATCGGTGCACCGTGCAACACTAGTATATACATAATATATATTTAGTATAATAGTATATTATATAATATATATATAGTATGGCATAGTTATAAGGTAGTCATTGCTTTTCTTTAGGCCATAAAACGGTCAAAGGGGCCTCCAACCAAATTTTGCTTAGGGCCCCCAAAGGTCTAGGGCCGGCTCTGCAGCTTACGAAGATGTTCAACTAATAAAGATCTTCATCGCTGGCAAAAATATGATGCATTTGCAGATTTGCATTCACTAGACTAGACTGTAGATCGGCCACTTCATCCAACGCTCTTGATGCTCTTAAATCTTCCTGTTTCGACTCCGAGTGTGAATTGAAAGCGCTTCAGACGATTCAGTACGCGAGGAACTGAACAGAACAACTGATTCGCGAACCGATTTAGACAGATCATCTGACAACTTGTTTGATGAAGTCTTTGAACAGAATCGACTCAAAAGAGTGATTCATTTGTAAATGAGCATCGCTCATGCCCATACAAAGGACACAGCGCGCTTGGAATAAATTCATTTAACAACGTATTGCATTAAAATAAATTAACGAGAGGAACGTCGCCCAACGTAACAAAGTAAAAGTACACCTTGTGTCCCTGACAGGAAAATACCCTACTGCGCGATCTGTGACAGTAGGCGCGGCGTCATACTACACATTAGAATTGCGCGAAAATATAACGATATTCGAAAAAGCTATTTATGATCCCAACCCAACTTTGATTAACGGCGATATTTTTTTATCGCCCGATAAGAGTCTCACGTTAACGCAGCACGTTAACGCCGATAACGGCCCAGCACTAAAAGCAACCCAACAGTATGAAAACTCCTACAAAACATTTAAAAAGCATCTATTCCATAAAAGACAGAGTTGTGCATCCGTGTTTATGAATGAACTCTATTCATTAAATTTAATATTGACTGTGTCCTACGGTGAATAATGTATTATGATGTAGTAGCCTAAATATACTACAGTATATTCAAATTTTAATTCTTCTAATGTGGAGCAGACACAAATTAGAATCAACTAATTATTATTATACAGTATATTAAAACAATAATAAAAAAAAAAAATCCAATTTAATTGTCAAAAGTTAACCAAAACCAAAAAAAAATTTAACTAAAAAACAAGACTCTGAAGTAAATTCTATGAATGCAACTTGAATAATAATAATAAATTAATTAATAATAAGGTGAAAACATATAATTTTGTTTTGAAATTAAAAATTACATGATTAGGATAAATAATATAATACTCTATATAATATAATATAATTGAATTACTTTAATATAATTATAACACACACACACACACAGCTTGTTAACTGTTGCATAGTTATTTCTTTCACAAAGTTCAGACAAATTATCCATGCTTATGAAACTTCGTACTTTTACATCAATGTGCATGACAGTTCAGATGTTCTAGTTTGAGCTTAGATACGAAAGCATGCACGTCATTTGCAATGCATACTTTCATCTTCACACATCCAGTAGGACAGTTTTACATTGCCAACTCTAATACGGCATATTTGCATGTCTGAATTCACAGATGACTAGATTTTTGAACGGCCGGCTGCCGAGGCCGTGTTTGACAGCAGCGAAATTTATCAGGGCAATCTGACTTTTAAATGTGCACGTCACCAATACGATGAATTGTGAGGGAAACACTGATGTGACAAATTGAATAAAAGTAAGCGAGCTTTAAGAATTGAGGGAAAGTATGAAAGAAGTGATTTACGGCTCCATTATTACAGCGCAGGGATGGGATTGGACCCACAGTGACAGCAGTGCATTGTATTTTTTTTCTTTCCCTACATATGTTGAGCTCGCTGGACCGAGGCTGGATCTTCTCGAGTTACATGCACTGCTAGAAAGACTGCTGTTCCTCCAGCTGTTCTTTCTCAGTACTCGTCTTCTGCTACACATGTTGTTGTATATAAGGGACAATTAGGTGCCTCAAACAAGTCTGAGGATTGTCACAAAATCAGGCTGTTTATCAATCTCCATGCAATGTGTTTTTTCAGCAAGCTGTGTTGAATCTACATTGTGTGAGGATTGTGGATTTAGGATTACACAAAAACAAATATCTGTTTATGCTTGCTATTTGCACAACCACACAGGGGATTCCCTCAGAGGAAGCACAGTCCAAAGCTTTACTTTGGTCTGTGATCAGATGTACATTTCCATAACCACAAGCACTCTGTGGCCACAACACATTCTTCAGGGCATCTTTTTCAAGACCGTTTCGGTCATTTGAGAATATTGGATACGATTAAAAATCAGACTGATCTGTGAGTCAATTTGACAGATTCATCGAAAAAATCAGACCGACTTGCTAAAAAGTTGTACTCTATCCAAGAGCAATATTTAGCCAAATAAATGTTTTAGGTCAGAACATAATTAGACGAAAACAAACCAAAAAAAAAAAACTTTTCCAGGCCTGGAAAACACTTTATTGTGGGAACCCTGATTCTTGACCCACCAAGAGAACAAAATCATGTTTGTGTTTGGGTTCAGTATGGCACTCTAAGCGCAGTTAAGGAAGTGTATTGCCGTGATCGATTTTTACTGGGCGGCTGTGAGATACCAAAGGAAAGCCCTCTAAGCATGGAGGAATTGTTACGAAGAGGAAACGTGAACGAGGGTGACAGGCAGAGGAGGAGTGCGCAATATTAAAGGCCAGGGCTGTGAAGGCAAAGGTAGTCTTTATTAGGTTAGAGGCGCTCTGTAAACTTGTTACAGGCCGGTGTGTTAGATCTCATTCCCCCGCAGGGGCATGCTGGGATGGGGGCCTTGGAAAAGTGTCTCAGGGAATGTATTTTTTCCCCATAACCAGTTTAGTGCCAGCCACCCTCCAAGTGTTCTCCATCACTTAGCTTCACAACAGTTGGGGAACAAACGCATTAGAGAAAAATTGCCTCTGCAGTACATCTGTTCTGGCTGTCTATCGAGGGCCCAGGAAGCTCTGCTACCAGAAATCAAGAATCTGATATCAACTCTAATGCGCTGAATGCTTTCTAGCTCATTCACAAGCGGACACTGTGGAACAGGAGAGGCATGCCCTTTTGAACTGAGGTGGCACAGATTATAAACACCCAATTAAATAAATAAAGATTACATTAAATTAAAAGTACATTTTATTTCATAATGTTAAATTAAAGCTGCATGATTACGATAACTTGAATGAATAAACAAATAAAATGTTCAACAAATAAAATGTAATTTTCAAAAAGTCTTTGAAAAACTGATTAAAGTTGAAAAAGAATAAAAATGTTGAATAAAATATTTAAGTTGATTTTGATAAATAAATAAATGTATCATACTAAATTGAAACAAATTGTTCAAATTTTGTAGATAATAAATTGCATCTAAAACTTTGGGCCAGATTTAATAAACGGCAAATTAGCGTGAGCGCACTTCCAAAAAAGCGCCAATGGGAGTGGAAAGTTCTGCGCGTGATCTACTGAAGAAGTGCAAATTAAAGAACACAGACGCAGCCGGATCATTTCCATAATGACCAACGCAATCTACCAAGAGCAGTGCAAATTAGCATCTGGTTTAAGACATGCTTTTTTGGCCGTTAAATAATGGCACAAATACCAGTAAATTGAATAGTGCAAACCTTAGTAAATCACCTTGCATGATTAATTTAAATAGCCTTCTCCCATACATTTTGCATCTGAAAGAGAAACTCCTATAAATGCATATGCAATAAGATCAGCCGCAAAAATAACCCTGTCCACGCCTTTTCAGCGCTAATTGTTCACTGCGTGTCATTAGTAAAACCTGACACTAGTTTAACACCAAAAGAGGGTTTGTGTTGGAGCAAGCTGTTAGTAAATCTGCCCCTTTGTAGCATAAATCATGCATACACATGCCTAAATTTGGTCAGTCAGTCCAACTGAATCTTTTCTCTTGGAAGCTGCTCTTGAAACAACTCAAAACAAATATGTGCATGGTGATCACTGGTTGCAAAATTTTTTTTTTACATATGCATGCGCATGTGCACATGTGACCTCCTGGAACTAGTCATGCAGGAGAATGGGTGGGACTATGTTGATGTGTATGATGGAATGGTGCCACTTGCCACTTGAGTTGCATCTAGATCTGCAGATGTATTATTATATAGGAGTGCTGAAAGTGTTAACAACCCTTATAATGGTTACATAAGGCCATGCATGAATAGCTTCACAAATACCCTTCCAATATGCCATGCATTACATATGCCGACTGTATGAAAAAGTATCCTTACTGAGACAGATTGCTAAATGCTCATTTTGCCTTCCCTTTAACATCTCTGTAAAGTAGAGCGTTTAATTGAACAGTGCCTCGACAGAACTGTGTAATATGCCAAGTATGCGAAGAGCGCTGTGGGTCTTGCTGAATGTGTCAGGGCCACTGTGTTTGTAATTCGCAGATGTCATCCTATTAATTTGTGGGAGAATAATTATAAGACTATAGAGTACCCAGATGTCACCAGCGCATGCACATGTATGTGTGTGTTGAATATATTTTAGTGTCACTCTGTTAACACAAAGGAGACGCATGATGCTAGATTAAATGGTGACAGCCTTGTCGGGCAGTCCCGTTTCTGCATGAGCAATTCTAATGTCAGATATGTGGTTGAATTGTGAAGATATTAAAATCAGCATAAAGTCATAAAACATCCTGATAGAGTGTTATTTTCAATGCTGTTTTTAATAGGGGAGGGATTTGAGCTCTTGCAGCACCATACGTGGCTATGTCACTCTCTCTTCTATTCTGGTGGTTCAACTGTCATGAATTTCTCGTGGAATGACTGCCAAGTTGCTCATGGGAGAAACGTGTGAAAAGCCTGTCGCAATTACTGGCGCATTTGCACTTCGTGCTGGGGCAAGTTTTTGGAACACGCACAACCCCGGCGAAGCCAAGTTTCTGTGGCGACCCACCGACAACATGCAATGTTCCCCCACACACAGACACACATAAACAAAATAAGTTTGGCTTCTTTAAAGCTTATTCACAGTATCATTTGATACAATGACTTGAAATGAATCTGAATTAGTTGGGCTTTGCCTCCCTCGCTACTGACATAAACTGTATATCTGTTCACTTAAAGATCCTCATTGCAGCACAAATCCTTTTTTAAATAGCTCTGAGTCCATTGTTACACTCTGAAAATGGACGACAGCAATTTCACCACAGGCTTAGTGCAGCAAAAGATATCAGAAGTAAATTCCGAGAGGAAAATGGTCAGATTAGAACGTGTCCTAGAGGAAAGGAAATGTCATTGAAATCAATGTTATTGACCCATGACTCAGATGGAGCGGTGAAGTGAGTGAAAGAGCAAGAGGTCGAAGAGACAAAACTAGTCGGTCACTTTGGACTTACCGCGCACAAAAAGGATGTAGTCATCATAGGCTTCACCGACAGAGTTGGACGCCACACATCGGTAAGTGCCATTGTAGGACTTGTTTAGGTTCTCGATGAAGAGATCTGAGCCGGTGATAACTGCGTGAGATGGCACGTCATCCTCGACCCTCACCCAATTCACCTGTTGAGGCCTGGATGGAGAGACCGAGCAAAAATGACTTTGGCCTAGTGTTGTGTAGCCAGACCATCAAGCCTGGTTCACATCACAGCCTTTTCTGGTCAAGGGACCGGTCACTTAGGCAAAGAGGTTGTCTGACCAACAAGTAATGTTTTATGGGACATTTTACAGCAGGTAACAATACAGATCACAAACAGAAGTTGAGTCTATTTCAAAGATTCAGTGCCATGAACCAGTCTAGTCAGGATTACAATGGCCATGGGACATCTGGAAATAAGAGGGAATTTTAAATGTGTAATTTCCAGAAAATTAGTTTTAAAAAAATCAAGAAGACTTTTTAATGTTAAAATAACTAAAATAGCATTGACATGTATTGTACAGAAGATGCGGGGAACCCTGCTAGTAATTCCTTGGAAACAACAATCTGGGAACTTGTATAGATTATTTTATTTTCCAGCAGACTAAATATCTGTGCACTGTGACTGAATCCAGCAAATCCGACTTTTGGTTTTTGTGTGCAATTTGTTATCATGTTAATATATTAAGTGTGTGTTGTTTGAGGCTGAAACAGCTATGAGGCCCAACCCTCAGAAAAAATGATCAGTTGTGGTCAGTAACACAGATTGTGGGATTCGACCAATGTCGCAGCCTACGGCATTGGCAAATGAACAACATTTTGGCAAAGTAACAAAAAGCGAAAGGCTGTGATTTTCTCTTGTCTGCCTCAATTAACTGCCACTGCGAGCTATCTCCTTTTGTTCTCTAAACACCTGAGCCGAGCACACAACAGCCTATTCTACTTTCACAGTGATGAGCAGAATGAGCTAAACCTACTGTGGAGAAATAAAAGAGGCTCTAAACTCTGCTCGGCTCTCACAAGTTTCAATGGCACTGCTGCAGTGTAGTTATTTCCCAAGAGCATCTGAGGAGGCTTTCCCTTGTTGTTCTGGTTTTTGTGTCTGTGTTTAAACGTACCATCCTCTGTTTAAAAGGGGAGAGAGGAAAAAATACAAAAAACAAAAAACCTTTACAGCTTCGAAACAAAGGATTGGTTCGCGTTGAATAGCAGTTGATCCTCGGCCACTGAGGACGGCAAAACAACATTTGATGGTGAGCAGCGAGTGGGGAATCTCAAAGAGTCTCAATCTGAGGTTAAATATACATGCGTAGCATAAAGATGCAGACGTTTCTGATATGGACAGGGAGAAATGACCTAGAAAAAGTGCCTTATTGGGAGGAAGGCATGGGGAAAAACACACAGTGGAGGGGCTGCAGAGAACCTGGCGTGAGGCGGAGAATACAAATGGGATGGCAAGCCAAGCCCTGCACTGTCTGACAGTAATGACTGCAGCCCCTCTCCAAGCTTTAATGAAAATGACTTCCAATTTTCTGCTCACTGTATTGATTGTATTTTCATCTTTATTAAATGAATTCGGGTGGTGCCTTGTCTGCCCGCAGCATTTCAGTTTGGGTATGTTATGGGGCGTGTTGAATGTAAAAACACCTGAATGGCTTTCATTACATGTGCTCTCATTGAACTTACATTGATAACTTAATTTAGGCTCATGTGCGGTGGCCCCCAGAAATATTTGGATACTTTTGTACAAATAAAATGTGTGATTATCTCTAAGCTTTTCTAAGAACGTTCTTAATTTTTTGGTTTGTTACATTTTTTTTACAACAAATGCCACTTGGTTTGATATTCTGATATATGTAATGACATTCATAGAGTTTTGATTTGGCTTAAGTGCCCACATTTTTTGCCACTGTATATATTTTTGTTTGCAGTAAGGGCATATGCAAAATTATTATCATGACATGATTAATAGTAATTATATGGCAATCAATAAAAATATGTTCAATTTCAAATTCCATAACTTTTATTATTTGTTGTGTTGAGACTACATGACTTATTTAGTTTGGTCTTAATCGGTTGTAGAGAAATCCAAATAAAAATACATTGGAAACTTATTTTTTTAATCAAATATTACCTATCCATGTAGATTACCAAGTACTCAACTAAAGTAAAATATCATTACTAATTTCATTTTACATGGCAGATAAAGTAATTAATAGTCAATATTTGGTAAAAATCCCCCCCAAAAATGTTGTGGCGCATATACACATGATCAAATTTTCATTGTGTAGAAAAACAAAATTAAAGTTCCTACAACAAGGTTTTTTTTCCATTATTAAATGGCTCAAATGAAAGTAAAAAATATCACAAAATATCTTGGAATGCAGCTTGTTTAATCAGATCAGGACCAGAATTGTTGTATAATTAAGTCTATTGATACATGTTTTGCAATGGGTTTTGTTAGAGGACTGTTCTCCTTAGGGATGAGAGCCCATGACACAAAATGATCCAGATCAGAACAAACCATTGAATTGAAATGTCAGTGATAGAACATACAGCAGAGAGATGCATCTTACTCTGGTTTGCCCTTAGCCTGGCACGTCAGTTCCAGATTTTCACCCTCTCTAATCGGGCCCGAAGGAAACTCCACCACGATCTTTACCTCAGGTTTATCTGTGGGGGAGAAAAGTAAAAGCACATCAGCGTCTCGTGCCCCCGGGCTGCATGAAACTTTAAACACCCTTGGCTTTGTTCAACGCTTATTGGATTGTTCTCAGCCATTTGAGTCGATTCTTTTAGCATTACCATTGTTTGATGCAAAATGTGTGCATGCTTTTTTTTTTCTATTAACCTTTAGAGTCATTTAAACAATCAATACACCCTGATGTTTGCCATGTATACAGTCAGAAGTCATGACATCACGAATGTCCATATTCAAACTCATTCCTCTTGCGCTCTCAGCATTGACCTTTCTGCTCTGTAAGTACTGCCCTTTCTCATTTCTAAAACAACTGGCCGCTCAATGGTCCTATTCTCCAGTGACTGGCAGCAGGTATACTGCTGGCTTTTTGCACCTTGCGTCAGCCTTGCCTCTCAGCCGTAGCTGCTACATTTAGCATGAAATGTGCACTTCTCCTTGGCAAGTCTCAGTTCTTTTCCAATTCAGCTGGGATTAGACTTCCTGCTGTGTTTGTACAGTGCAGCAGGAGGGGTGACATTCAAACTGACGTCGGACACATAACTAACGCTCTCTCACGTAGAAATACCCAGCGCTGCGTGTCTCAAATAACATCGGAGGGGATCTGACATTAGGGGTTGCACAAACTAGTCGACTTTAATGCTCTGCCATGACACTATAAGCTTGAAATCTTTGCAGCACACTTTTACACTCCATTTCCAACAGTTAAAAAGACAAATAAATGTATACTCTGAGAGCGATTCACAAGATATGTTTGATTATACGGTGCTCAAACTTGATTGGGTGAATGCACGTTTTAAACAGCTTATTGTCCACGTAAGTTTCTAAATGTGCTGCTACATTGTAATGCACACACATGCAGACAGTAGCTCGCACATCACGAGCAGATCGCGCGCACACTGAAACATTCAGTAGCACAGAAATGTATTGTCATCACTGTTCTGTGATTTATCAATAAAATAGCATAGAAACTGAAAAGTTCGAGCATATATTTCTTAGTAAAAAAATCCCACAGCTTCACTATTAGTAGAGAGATGCTGCCAGGTAGAATTAATTTACACGCAAACACTCTCTATAATGCATTCAAATTTAATATGTAATCTTTACTGTGCTACTTCATCTGTATTTGATTTAGAACGAGCAAAAATCTGTTCGAAACATAACAACCCAAAGACAAAAGAACAGTTATGTATGTAGGAGCAATAGCCTTGTGGGCAGTGCTGTGTCATACGCCATAGCTGTGCACAAGGGGTCTCAGCTCGAGGTTAAGGCTTATTTAATCATTAATGACGTCATCAGCGACTAGTCGACGTCAACTAGACTTTACTCACATAAATGTCGACTTCTGAAGTTGTTCTGACATACACATCCATGCAGGCCGGTCATTCACTGCACATTTGTGTAAGCCCCTTGCATAACAGTATTACACCTGTATGCCAATTTCTGATATCTAATAAGATTGTTCGGTCTGTCTGGCGGTCTAATGACATGATGAAACTTAATGGCAAAAAGCTTATATAAGAAAATCATAGAGACATTTAGCACCCTTGGCATTTAATGGACTACACAAGGCTGTTGCTCTGCTGCTTTTGTAGAATGTGTCTAATATCAGGCAAGAACTAAATAGGTTCCTGTTTGCCAGAGAGTGTTTCTAGATATAAGGACATGACAGGCAAAAACAGGAAACGGCAACCTTTGTATTATACAAAGTGTTAAGTGCAACAAGAAAGTAAAGCATAAAAGACACAAAAATAGAGCATAAAAAATACTGAGAGGCAAGCAAGTGTTACTGGCCTTTCATTAGGCATAATGGATCCAAGGAACAACAGGTAGAAAAATATTAGTGACTGTACCAGAACCATTTTTGAAGTTGGTTGAACCCCATTTACTTTCCCAATGCATGTTCTTGGTTTTATTGTCAAAGATTCATCTCATGTTGCAAAGTCAAACTTGTATGACATACTTTCTTCTGTGGAACACAAAAAAAGATATTTTAAAAAACTGTTTTTGTCCATACAATGAAAGTCAGTGGCGTCCAAAACAACAGTAAATTGTATGGACAAAAACGAAGAAACAGTGTTCAAAATTGATACAAGAAAGAAGTCCTACAGGTTTGGAATGACATGAGAGTGAGTAAATAATGACAGATTTTTTATTTTTGAGTGAACTATCCCTTTAAAGTTCCCAAGATTCACAGGAGGCCGTGGTGTGCTTGCCAAGTTCACCATGCTTATGTAAGTGGGCTCCACAGGAGATGCGTGCTCTGAGGTTCCTGCTGCTTCCTTGAAGGTATTCATCCTCTTAAACTGACAGGTTGTAATGGCTGAGCTATGCCTTTCCAGTACTACACTCCATTGCAGGGCTGGCCGGCATCCAGCCCTCTAGTTTCTCAAAGGAACCCAAATCTAATATTCTCCCAGTAATGGAGCTTGAAGTGGCATTCCACAGATGCTTATTCAACAGCGTTATGTGTATGTTCAACAGAGGTGCGGGAGATATTAGAGCTGCTCCCACGTGCAACTTTAATGACATCACTGCACTCACTTGGCAAGCAATGTGGGTTAAACAGTAGACATGCACTAATGTAAAACAGTGGGTTTGTATTAATGTAAATAGTCCAGAGTCATTAGTATGCGTAAATAAGGATAAGCAGCAGACCTTGCGTTGGAGGCAGGTCATGCATAAGGGCCAAGGAATTTACAAAAAATCCACACAGAGAAATGCTAAGTGTCCCTGTGGAATCAAAGGGTAAAAGACTATTTTACTGAAACCATGTCAAAGTTGCCCACAATAACCCCAAGATCCCACTCTTTCAATTTTACCAGCTCTTACGGCACTTTTTGAATGGACTGGATTCTGAGTGAACGGTGACTTCACTTTCTTGGATTTTTTTTTAAAGTGCACGAGAAAAAAAAAAACTAAAAAACGTCAATGTCCTGACAAGATTTATCACATTATTTCGGGACTGATGTTTCAACTGGCTTTTTGGCAATCGCTAAATTTGTTGAGTGCTTTGCCCACTTGATGCTTGTTTGACCTCTTCTATCAACAAAAAGTGATCTGTTGGCCTTCTATCTTTCCAAATTACACCCTGTCAGAGCTAACATTTCTGTGTCCATGATGGACAGCCTGGTCTGAAGTGAGAGAGAAAGAAAAGAGCGCCCCGCTCAGAAGTTCTGTAAGAGGAATATCCACCTGTTTGTCTCAGCTCTATGGAGACTCCTTCTATTTCTCCCCTTGTCATCTTCAAACTCTTCGCATGAAAGGCTCTGAGTGAAAGTTTCTTGCTTTGAAGCTTCCTCTGCATTAGTTCCTTTCCAAAGCTCTCTCTCTCCTGGCCACGCAAGCCTTAAATCCACGGAAAGCAGCGCCACCGGCCTCCGGTTTCTCGCTAGCTGTTGCGCCGGACAGAAAAGGTCACTCTAATTCTAATAACACAATTATTGACACGAGATATTGTTGTCATTCCTTACCACCGCCATCACGAAGCATTTAATTTCCCTCAAGCTGCTGAACTGCACGAACTGTTTGCATTGTGTAGCTATCAATATTTCTGGCTTATTTAATATCCACAGCAATGTTTTTCTATTTTCTATTGCAAAAATGTACTCCATTAAGACTGCCTTCACTCAATGATTTTTAACATTGATTGTTTTCCCAGTTTCAGCAGAACAATTTGAAAGAAGAGTGAGCCAGACAATGACTCTTACACCAGCTCTCCCCAGAGCATGACAAAGGCTGCCCGTGAGCACGAAATCCAGTTAAATAGCATAGACAAAATGGTTTTACATTTTTCTGCTGTAAATGCCCAAAGCCAGAGCCCAAATATCATGCACGTTTTTGGAGATGTGTTGTCTTTGACAAAATAAGGTCAGGTAAAGTCAGTCTTTCCGGTGATCTTCTAAACCCTGTGGCAGGCAAGAATAACCAAGAAACATATGCTTGATGAGGACCCAAACAAAATATCTTAAACAATTGTATCTGTATCTTCGGATGAAGACAGTGCCCAATGCTCTCATCCAATCAGAGGCAGAATCTCTGTCACGACTGAATCACCAAAGCGCAAACACACACTTAATCTTTCATCAGGCCAAGTGACATGGCTGGACTAATGTCTGCTCTCACAAGGGAAAGGATAGACCTGACTGATTTAACACAAGGACAAAGATAAAAAAAAAAAAAAACTAACTCCAAAGAGAAAGAGAGAGAGAGAGAGAGAGAGAGAGAGAGAGAGAGAGAGAGAGAGAGAGAGAGAGAGAGAGACCTTTATCTAGTCAAAACTATGACATTAAGCATATTTAAATGAATAATAATGTTACCACAATATAACATTAATTCAACAATACTAATCCTATATCAATAAATTTCAAATCCTGTCACACAAATCCCTTCAGTTGGTTCAGACTCAAAAGGGAAAGCCTTCGTTGCCCTCGTGCATCGATGAGTCTTGGGTGCCCTGCACCCTGTCACCGGTTTGTGGTTTGTTGTTCCTCAGATTACTGTTGGTAAATTCTCACCACTGCTGACTTGGAACAATCCACAAGCCTTGTTGTTTCTGATGTACTCTGACCCAGGCAACTAGCCATAACAATTTGGCCCTTGTCAAAGTCACTCAGATCTATATTTCTGCCTATTTCTCCTCCATTAAACACATTGATTATAAGAACTGATTGTTTGCTTACTATCTAATGTACCCAGACCTAAAAATGTAGCCTTGTTAGGAAATGATCAACGATATTTGCTTCACCTGTGACTGGTCATATTGTTTTGGCTCATCAGTGTACTTTAAATATATTTAAATTAAATAAATACAATAAAATAAAATAAACAATATTTAATATTGTACTACTAATATTTAATATTACATTTTTAATTAGATAATAGTAAATCTATATTTAAAATCCTGTCCCCTGCTCACTCACATTGCATTTAAAAAAATAATAAACATAAAACATAAAAAAACACTTATCTATCCAAAGATGTCACTTCAAATTATTTTCACATAATATAATATTAATATTTAAATCTATATCTATATTTAAAATGCTGTCCCTGTACTCCGCTCACTCACATTGTAGTTCAAAAAGTAAATAAATAAATAAAAAACACCATTATCTACCCGGAGAGATCTTTTTGTCACGGTGTGGGTTTGTCTTGTCATGTTTAGTGGTTCCCTGTCTGTCTATTAGTCATCCCAGGTGTTTCCCATTAACCACGCCCCCTTGTTATCCTAGTTAAGCTTGTTTGCCCCTGTGTATTTATAGCCCTTGTGTTTTACTTGTTACTTTGTCAGTTGTTGTACATGTATGGTTGCTTCTAGTTCGGTCCTTCTCGTGGTTTTATTTCTTTGTCCTTGGAGTTCTTTATTATTTGTTCTATGTGTTATTTCATTATTAACCCTGCTGATAGATCCTCGCCTTCGCCTGCTTTCTCCAGCAACGTTACACTTTTAAATATATATTACTAATACTTAATATTCACATAATATAATATATAATTCAAGAATATTAAAGATTTAATTCAATAATAGTAAGTCTATATCACATTGTCCTATATAACATTTTGTACTGCCGAAAAAACCTTTATCTTTTCAAAGGTATCACTTTGAATTAACAAAATATAATAATAATATAATTTTAATGAAATAACAATAATATTATATTACATTTAAAGTGTGGGCTCACTCACATTGTACTTCTAGGTACTTCTGCGCCTGGAAGTCCTTGACCGCTGGATGGTCGACAATGCAAACCACAGGAACCCCGTCATCCTCTCTCGTGACCGTAAACCTCAGCCAGCTCGTCACAGTGAACATCCTGTCATACGTGGTCTCCACTTTAGACTTGCCTGTGAGAAACAGAAACCAATGAGAGACAAAGAATTCAAAATTAACAGCTTTCATTATCATCTCTATCAAGAAACCATGGGTGGCTAAGTGTATTGAAGGCCACAGTATATGTAACACATCCTGTGAGCCATAAAACAAAGCAGATCCCCTAACGTCTTGCACATATGTGACATATGGCGGCTCACTGTAGCTTATCAATGACATGTGTACAGTAAACGGCCCCCTGCAGCAGCACCTGAAATGTGACCATATGGGAGGGGCCATGTGGCCAAAAAACAGCCCTAAACTGCTTCCTGTTGAGGCTTGTTATGCAGCTGTCACTCATTGGCAACTGTGTGGGCTGTGATGGTGTGTTTGTGCTTTATGAAGTGAGATATAATGGCTGTAGTGGACGCATCTGACCCGTAGCCCTCCTTCAGCAGCATCAAGTGGGCATGAAGAACACAAAAGACTCGAAGTCATTGTGCGGCTCCAGACAATAGCCTCGCAGCACCGCACAGACCTCCATCACTCAATTACTGCTCTGGCCTTGTGGAGAGAAACAGGCGTGGGTGGAAAGAGAGAAAGGAGAAGAGAAGAGGTGAGCGAGAGAGAAAGAGAGAGAGGGACCTATTGTCCTGTTCGTGTTTTTGTAAAGAAAAAAATTCCACTTGACCATTAAAAAATGAATTCGATGTGGGAGTGACAGACTAAAAGAAAAGAAATACAAAAAGTTGAGTCTGACAGAAGGTAAAAAATGACACTTTATTATAGGTGAAGTGTATTGTTAATGCGCCACTAATCAGAAAAGTAAATATTTTGAACCTTTTCAAACCGGTTTCCTTAAACACTCCCCCACCTTTCGCAGATAGACATGTGGATGTACATTCAATGTTGGACCCCACTCACTGTCATTATATGGATAAAAACACTTCATTCTTAAAACTATCTTCTTTTGCTTGGGAAGTTTTGGAACAACGTGACATAGTAAAAATGTTTATCATTTAATATTTTCCTTCATTCTAGGATTGGAAAAGTACACTACTGCTCAAAAGTTTGTGGTCGGTAGGATAAAAAAAAAAAAAAAAGTCTAATATGCTCTCCAAGGCTGCATTTCTTTGATCAAAATACAGTAAAACACATTGATATTGTGAAATATTATTAACAATTTAAATAATCAAATAATCTATTTGAATATATTGTAAATGGTAATGTATTCCTGTGATGCAAAGCTTAATTTTCAGCATCATTACAGTCTTCAGTGTCACATGACCCTTCAGAAATCACCCAATATGCTGATTTGGTCCTTAAGAAACAGTTCTTATTATCAATGCTGAAAACAGTTGTGCTGCTTAATACTTTTGTGGAAACAGTGATGCATATTTTTCAGGATTCTTTGATGAATAGAAAGTAAAAAAAAAAAACATGCATTTGAAATAATTTTTTTAACACAATAAATTTTGTTAGTGCCACTTTTGACTGAATTAATGTTGTCCTTGCTGAACGTATTAATTTCTATCAGAAAAAATAGAATAAAACAAAAATACAAATGCAATTACAGCAAATGAGCAATACATACTTGTTTGGTCTGTGATTGCCATTCCGACCATATGTGGTTTCTATCTTTATTTTGCCGTTTATATGTAGATTACATCTATCGTTTGACTGTTATAAATGTTATCAATAATCCACAATGCTAATTTTACCGAAAATCATAAAAATGCCCGGAAATGGCACTGCTGTGTGGAAATCTGGCCATCTCAATACTCCAGATGTTTTTTTCCCCCTGACAATTCCTTGTCTTGAGCATTCATTCTCCCTGCATTCAGCATTATCAGCAATGAATGAATAGTCAGACAATCATATCTCAAATAAGAGAAGACACAGAGCTCATTGAGAGCCCAGAAGCACATCTATATTCTCTCTCACAATGCCACAGTCACTGCTGATAAAGAGATAATCACAGGTCAATCACTGTCATTCAGGCATTTCTTCATTTCAATAACATCTCCCTTTTTGAAATGCAAAGGAGCTCTGATTAGTCCTGATCTGCAGTGATACAGTGGGCTGAATATCAAAAAGAGATCCTGTTCCCTATTGAATTCACCATTTCTTCAATTTCTTTTGCTCTATAATTTGCCCTCCCCCTTTTCCCCCCATTATTCAACACCTTCCAATGGAAAGTCACTCCCTCGAAGAGGGCAGTCTAGAGATCTGGGGCCAATCGTGTATTTAGCAAACTTCCTTAAAGCCAGTACAAATTCTGAATCAAGCCATTGTGTTTCAGCTGAGCTTAGTTGGCTAATTAAAATGAGATTATATTTTTAAGCAATGACACAATGAGCAGGCCGTCGTCGTCTGACAGGAAGAAATTAACAACTTATTGTTTCTCGATGTTCATTCAACTTGTCTTATGAGACAGGTGTGTATCAACAATGGAGCAGGATGTAAAACAGAAGTACTAAATGCGGCACAGAACATGAATAAGACTGGGAAGGTTGTGTTTGCGTGAGCGAGAGGGAGAATGAGGCAGTACATCATGGGGGCGGCTGAGTTTACATTCTGGGGCTGTATGGGTGTAACCTTTAAATGATATTTAAAAAAGCCTGATTATCCTAGAGGTAATTAGGCTGAATGATAAGGACATTTAATTAAAAATAAATCCGAAAAGGCGCAGGGGCCAAAAGCAATTTCCAGCCAGTGAGTGCCAGCGTTGCACTGCTTGAGTCAGGAGAGGAGTCCCTCGGTTTCTTCGATCGCTTTCACCTCCTCCATTCAAACCATTTCGCTATTCAAGAACAGAATATTCATGTCCTGCTGTCCATCTCACTGAGGCGAACTCGTTCTTCTTTAGCGCCACATTTGTCCAACTGTCCAATAATATATTGATGTTACATAAAAACAAAACACCCACTGACAAATGAATAGAACAATGCTTTGTAATAGCTGCTGAAACTCCCAGTGGAGAGAAACGGAGACCCCTGACTGAGCTTATCGCCAATTACCAAATGAAAACATCCGTCCAGGACTCCAATTTAGCCGCCTCATTTTGGGTAGCTGTTATTAGGACAGCTTATATGCAGTAATTTGTACATAATACGCAAATTGCCTGTGTCTAGACGACTGCGGGTCAAAGGTACGGCCTCTCACTCACCCTATCGGAGCGATATGGAAAATGAGCCGAGCTTCTGTCAGGAGCGTTCAGGTAAACAAATGTTGAAAAGGAGTTGCTGAGTTTATAATTAGTACTGTTATGAAAATTTCACAAGACATTCAAAGATCAATAAACTTTGGACTAAAGTATGTGGAGAAGGGGTATGTCAAAGGATACATGTACACACTACCGGTCAAAAGATTGGACACACTTGAATGAACTTGTGTTTCTCATGATCTTAAAAACTATTTGATCTTTTGCTTTAATACTTGAAATGAGTTTTGTAGACAAATATGTTGTGCCTATGTAATAATTGAGTAAATAACTCAAATGTATAAATGAACACACACACACACACACACACCAATTTAACAATTTTGATTACTACTTTCAGTCATTTCATAGTCTTGATGACATTACTCTTATTCTAAAATAAAATAACATAAAATAAAATAGTAGGAGGGACCAGACTTTTAGAATATAAGATAATAACTGTTTTCTATTTTAATATATTTTAAAATGTAATTTATTCTTATTCTTGCTGAATTTTCAGCAGCCATTACTCCAGTGTTTAGTGCTACATGATCAGTGTTGGGGAAAGTTAAAATTAATACGTTACAATATTGTGTTACTCCCTAAAAAGTAACAAACTGCATTATAAGACAACATTGGTGCAATAGCCTGTATATCCTATAGGCTAATATGGAATTTTCATTAATGTATTTCCTTGTATCTCCCTTTTGTATTGTATGATGTGTTATATGGACCTGTGTCTGCAATAAAGCTTTATATATACTTAGTTACTTTTTATGGAAATGTTTTAAATGTTACATTATTTTTGTGTTACTTTTTCTCACCTGGGCTGCGCTTGCTTGTTTGTTTGTTTTTTAACAACAAAGTAATATTTTGGCAAAAGTAAAGGCCCTTTTACGCCAAAAGTGAAATGAATAAGCCTAAAGCTGAAATGAAATGCAAATTCACGCCTGTAGAGTAGAGGGCGCAGCTCAAACAAACCTTTCCGTTCTGCTGCCATTCTGGATTGCAGAAGAATAGGACGCAGAAGAAGAAAGTTTAACATTCTTATTTCACCAATACAAACTAAAAAAATTAAACATATATGATGTTTATCTAAAGTCAGTTTTGCTTAGTATGTTTGAATTGGATCATCGAAGATCAGCAGCAAAGACACATAATAAAGTGAGATTAAATACATAAAGTATATGTGTGTAATTTAACATTTAATTCTTGAAGGTTTGTGTTATATTATGATTTTGCTTTTCACTGTTTTTATTCATTTTGAGGAATACTGAATCTTTTTGTGCAAGTGAGATGAGTAAATGCATGCTCACATTAAGTCTAGAACTACAATAACCATCATATTCACACAGCGCACACAGCACCTGACTCCCCATTTCTCTCAACATCGGGACGAGAGAGGTGTAAGTCTATAAATGGGAAAAAGTAACTTGCGATACTTATTTTAAAAAGTAACTCGGATATATAAGTTGTGTTACTTGTAATGCATTACCCCCAACACTGCACATAATCCTTCAGAAATCATTCTAATATGCTGATATTATTATCAATGCTGAAAAAGGAACTGATTGTTAGGATTCTTTGATAAATAGAAAGTTCAAAAACAGCATTTATTTAAAATGGAAATCTTTTGTAATATTATAAATGTCTTTACTGTCATTTTTGAACAATTGAATGTGTCCTTGCTGAATAAAATCAATTTCTTAAAAAACTAAAACAAATCCAAACTTTTGAACAGTGGTGTACATGATCGACTAAGCATTATATAAAATGTAACAATTTGTGTTGCTAGTATTAATAAATGTTGTTATCTAGTGTTTTCAATTAAAGTATAACTTTTCAATATATACATTTTCAGAGGAAAGTGCATCAGGGAACAACTCCAGCTATGGTTTGCAAGGCAGAGAGAAAACCTGGTAAACACCTGGTTTGTTTGTGAGTACACAATGTGACTTTACCCACCCTGTAGCTCTTTGTCTCCTTTCATCCATCTGATCGCTGCAGCGGGTTTGCTGCCCATGGAGGTGCAGGTTATCTCCGTCTCGTTGCCCTCGCTGACGATGTCCTCACGGGACTCTATGATTGGGTTTCCTGGTGGGACTGAGAGAGGACAGACAGATTTTACAAGGCAGTCTGTAAATCAAGCACCACTATAGTCACATTCATCCCAGGGTGCATTGATAGCTAACACAGACACTAACACTTAGGGATGGACACATTATAGAATATGAAGGGGTGAGTGTATTCATTCTCGTTTACAAATGACATAAAGGAGGGTACCCAGACAAAGTGCATACTATGAAGAACTGTGACTACAACACGATTAGTAATGGAACATATTGTGCAACAGAAAGCAACACAGCCAGTTGACTAGACTAAAACTACAAGAACATTCTACACTGACCTGGATAATTGTGAATGTTCACAGGCAATATGTAACAAGGATAACACCCTTCTTCAAGCACTGCAACACAGTGATCTAACCAGACATGACGTGACAACACTGCGGCGTGATAAAAGTATCTTTTCCATGTTAATCAGAGTTTTTGTTCTAACCAGCCGTGACAAAGAGTGACAGGGGTTTCTATTTTAGAAAAGGTTTCTATTTTTGCAGCATCGTTGTTGGAACAACAACATACAAATTATTACAATGATAAACTCAGGTACTGATTATGTGCTTCGTGTCATCTTAAAAGGGTCTAATGTGAATTTGAATATCATTTTGCATAACCTTACTGCCAAAGTGAATAATTCACCTTAGATCTTGAAAATAAAAGAATGCTCAAACTGTGAACAAACAAGTGTATTCTATGACAAAGATTGTTTCAGTAACTAATTATTTTTTATTAATGTTAAAATGATTTGATATTTATTAATTAGTTAATGTATTTATTCATTTTGTTGAATAAGAGACTTTGCCCACACTCTCTTCTGATTGGCTGTGATATTTGATTGATTTCGATGCGTCATGTAGGACAGGGTAATTGAGTAGTAGAGATTTCTTGTTCCCCCTGAGCAGCAGGGTTCTATTCAAGCATTCAGCTTGGGCGTCTGAAGCTCTGGAACCAGCCACTCGATTGCATTCAGCGAGCTCTCTACAATCCCGCTCCGTCAATATCCACCCCGCACTAAACTCAAAACGGAATAATCACTTTTAAGTGCGGGTGATTTTTCCATGCAGTTATGTCAAGATGCAAAACGCAGCAAAGCGTTCACATGTACACAAAGACACACACGCACAAACACGTAAACAATAATTCCACTGAATGGCCCCACCATGCAGCTGAGTCCTCAAAGGAAGTAGCAGGTGAAGTGTTTGAGTTTTTAGAGAGATTTCAGGAGCCCCTCCAAACAGCAGTGAAAGTGTGTGTGTGTGTGCGCGCGCGCGCATGTGTCGAGCACTGGCTTCATTCTGAAATATGAATGACTCGACGTTCAGGATCTGGCTTGGCCGCGTCTCAGGCCTTCTGTTCGGTGAAGATGAATGGCTATATCTTGATTCTACACTGCTGCAGCATCTCATAAAAGCTGCTCCACTCTAGTGATTGATCATAAAAGGATTCGTCAGAAAACAAAGAAGCCCTGCATGTGTGTATATGTGGGTGTTTGTTGATGCGGCAAGTGCCTTATGGGAAATCTGACGGTCAAAACAAAAGTTTCAGTTTGTCTAGTCCAGTGGATCTCAACCTTGGAGGTCATGCCTCTATGTGGGGTCACCAGAGATGCAGGGGCTGTATATTATATAGATGTGTGCATGAGTGTTCATACTTAGCACAGTGATGTCGGCGTAGGCTTCCTGTGGGGGGTCTGTATAGAGCTGGCACACGTATCTGCCCTCGTCTGAGAGAGACACGTTGGATAACGACACACGCAGCTCGTTGTCTGAGAAATTGACCAGCTGGAATCGAGCATCTTTCAGGGCTGGAGGGTCGATAGAGAAAGACAGCAGATGTTAGAATGAAAAGTCACATCTTCACACTTCACTTCCATTACAAGGAACAATAGAAACATGTAGGAGATAATTAGTAGTATTTTTCCCATTTGAAGTCTAGATTGTTTTTCCACTAAGGGAAATAAAAGCAGCCATATGCTTCTTTTAAGCTATTGCTTATAACTGACAACAGGGGAGTGTAGCAAACATGCAGGCTACAATATATTCTTCAGATTAGTTAATAGGTGCTCCATGGGAATAACCAAAGTGATTGAGATTGCTTCACATTGAGAAACACGGGCGCATCTATTTCTAGCATCATCTGACCTGAGCATTGTATCACTGGGATTTGAAACAGGGACAGTATCCATGGGACATGCCATGCTAGACCACTGTGACATCTAAGTGCCTTTTCATTTTAACGCCTAAGAGAAAAAAGTTCTTGCTTTGTGGTGAGCATATACATTACGCGAGTGTTTCATGAGCACTTTTGTCTCTGTGGACTTTTAGCAAGTATGTTCCAATAAAATATGCTCATTTTCTCAACTAGCAATATCCAACAGTGGATACATGCAAATTTTGGATTAAAATTGACGTAATTTGACAGTAATTTCAATATTTTCACACTTTTTGCACAATGAAATATTCTGTTTACACTTGATATTTATCTTGTTATCTCTTTGTTTTTCTAAACACATCTCATATTTCATCTGAAGCATGATTTTATTGGCACTGTAAACGTTACCTTAGTAACTAAGTAAACAAACTAGGCACTTGCAGCATTATGGGCACTATGACCGCCGGGTTGACTCTTTTCTATCATGGTAGCATGATATTTTTACAGTATATTTTTACAGCTACAGTAGCTCTTCTGCGTGATCAGACCAGTAGGTAAACCTTCGCTCCCCACATTCATTAATGTTCCATGACCCTGATGCCGGTTCACCAGTTGTCCTTACTTGCACCACTTTTGTTATTAATAAGTCATACTGGGAAAACCCCACATAATTTTCCAATTTGATGTATGAAATAATTTAATAAACAATAATACTTATAATAAATGTATCAAATACGTTAAATATAATTCGTCAGTTTCTGTTAGTCTTGTTCAGAATGTTATCTTTACAATCCAAAGTTGTAAAATTTGTAATAATAAGAGTTGCGCATTTGTGGAGTTGGATTTGGAAATAGCGAAGCAAATATCAATCAGTTAATACTTTAAAAAACCTAAATTGTATATCCCAATTGTACTGCTGCAAGAAACCAAGTCTAGCAAGTCAAGTCTAATCTTGGCTACAAGGCTGTTAAACTATGGTGCAAAGGACACAACTGTGTGATTGTTATGGTATTGATGTGAGTATCTTGTTATGCAGCTTTTACCTGTATTGCCCAAAACAAATTTCCCTTTAAGGGACAAATAAAGTATAAAGTAAAGTAAAGTAAAGTAAAGTAGCAATGAATCCGGGCAGTTTATTTAACACAAACTGAGAAAGACTCTTGATTATGATGAGTTAATCTCCGTATTTAATCAGAAGTTCCGTCGTCTTAGGTTAATATTGCAGGAGGACATGTAAAGTAAGTACAAACATTTTCTCAATGTTTATATATATATATATATATATATATATATATATATATATAAAAACATTGTTTATATTTTTTTCAGTGCTTTTTTCATTGCTCATTTCAAAATTAAATGAGCAATAAGTCATGGCAACATATGTTTTTAAATTAACTCATACAAATAATTTAAGCAGTTTAACTTTCTTTTATAAGTTATACTAGATTTTTAAGTCAGTTTTAAAATAATTTACGTTTAAATGACTTGTACATGAAATTTGATTATACTTAATTTAAATCAGCAACAGAAAGTTTCCAAGATGAAATCAGTGGAATTTTCAGTGTAGTTTTAATAAGTTGTTCTGGTTGGCTTTTAAATTATTTTTTTTTTTTTTACTTTGAACTTGAAACTGTGCTGCGTTATATTTTTTCTTGGTAATTTGGTGCGCAGTTTCAATACTCGAGTCTACACTTTGCCCACCCTGCTTTATGAAGGCCCACCCCCTTGAATATTTCTGGTCTCCCCCTGCTTCCAACACAATGAATGACTTTTCACTTGCTGCCTAATATATCCCTCCCCTTATATATCTTAATTATGTGTCTATCATGACAACTCTTTTTAGCATGGTAATGGATATTACAATGTTAACTGCTACGCTGCTGCTGAATTGCTGCTGCTGTTGATTATTGCTGTTGTTGTAGATTATTGCTGCTGCCAATTACATAGACCAATATGCTGCTGTGAGTATGTAAGACATACTGCTACTGCACACATAGCAGATCTATACAGGTGGACCCAGGGAAGTTGGAGGGTTTTAGCCTATAGTTTTAGGCTATAGTGAATGGTATCCAGCCATTTAAATGTTGAGCAGCAAGTTCATTGGCTGTAGATATATAGTAAAAAACAACAACAACAACAAAAACGCCTGTATTGATTATGGCAGGCACTTCCCCAGATTGCAGCAGATTAAGTTTCAACGCGACTGAGAATCTCACGCTGATCCTGACTTATGGTTCTTTCTCCCAATTATGTGGAGGAACGGAATTTTTTCGTCCCAGAATAATGAGGAGTCCATTAGGGCTCGTTTTGCCTGTGTGGGAGGCTGAGCGTGAAAAGTAAATGGTGCTGAGAGAGAGAGAGAGAGAGAGAGAGAGAGAGAGAGAGAGAGAGAGAGAGAGAGAGAGAGAGAGAGAGAGAGAGAGAGAGAGAGAGAGAGAGAGAAAAATGAAAGGCTACTGGCAACCCACACCCGCCGATAAATTCCAGGCCGATCGACAGACCATTTATGACACCGAGAGTACTCGCGCATGCGTTTGTTCTCGTCCGCAACAGCCGAGTTCAAAGGAGCACAAAAAGAGGTCCATGAATAAATAAATAAATAAATAAATAAAAGGCGAAAAAAATAAAGAAATAATCGGGCATGATTAGAGATTTTTGAGGCGATGGGATCATGAAAGCAGGCCCTGATGGCGCGGGGTGTTGATTGTTCTTGGATCCAGCTGGTTAGCCATGCTCTTTTGCCTTCATTCAAAAGAAAAAATATCCAGAGAGATACAAAGAGAAAGAGAAAGAGAATGAGAGAGAGAGAGGGAAAGAGAGAGAGAGGGGGGATAAAACATATTGCTCAACAAGAGCTGAAGTCTGTGTACAACAAAAAAAGAAAAAGATCTTCACCATTCTCTATTACGAGCGGGTTTCTTATACTTGCAAGCCCCCTGTCCGAACGTGCCGCTGTCATCCACAGCGTGTGAGATGCCGAGCTCAGTCTCTCAGGTCCATTTCTCTCACAGATCACTGCGCACGCACGTGGAGGCCACGCTGGAAGACCCTGCTGCCAAGGCAACACATTTCTCACCTTTGATCATGATGTCAGGGCGGCGTAGCCTCAGAGTGAAAATACAAATAAATAAAACATTACGCACATGTAGTTTTTACATCTATATTCCACTGAATGAAAGTGTGTGCACAGTTTATTCAGGTACATGTCTGAGCTTGGGAGTAATAAAGCCACACACTTCCAAACTGAAATGTGCGGACCATCAGCAGCGCTATGATCTCTAGCAGCCATTGTGGTGGTCTTTGTTTTGAAACACCAAGCACCGCGCCTTACATTTAGCAGCCGCATAATGTGCGACTAATTAGAGCAGCCAGAAAGCGGGAATGTGGCTGTCAAGGGGAGGGAAGGCAGAAGCAAATGATTTAATTCAATTTATTGATTGGGGAAATGTGAGGATTAAAATAAACCGATAAGGTGCAAGAAGCCAAAACGGTTAATAATCTATTGTGACTGTGCGTCAGGTGGAGAGACAGCAATAATTAGAGCATTATGAAAACATGAATAAGTGTGGTGTCAGCTCTAATTGGGAAATGAGAGGGCAAGAAACTAGGGAGCCCATTTCAGTGAGGCGAATAAAACCGTGTAAGCTGAGGAGGTAAAGAAACTCCCCTTCATTCTGGAGAAGAATTGAGAAAATATATACAGGCAACAGACTGATCACAGCCTATTTCACTGGTATGTGGGTCAATGAAAAGTAAGAGTGCCCATGACAAAAAAAAAAAAACCCTTTAAAAACGGGTTAAAACGCATGCAATCATATATATATATATATATATATATATATATATATATATATATATATAAGCGACTTACAAATGAGAACAATAGAAGCAGTTAAACTAACAATAGGACAACAATATGCAAGTGCTATGACCCTTCCCAGTTGTACGTGTACTTTAAAAAAAATTATAATTAAGATAACAGATATAGAATAGAAGATAAAGTGTTAGTATTAATGGATCAAGTGTTGCCGAAAAAGATGCGTCTTCAGCCATTACTTGAAAATGGTCACGGACTCAGCAGCTCTGGTTGAGTTGGGTAGGTCATTCCACCAGCATGGAACAGACCAGGAAAAGGTCTGAGAAAGAGATTGTGCCTCTTAGAGATGGCACCACAAGACGGCGTTCACTTGCAGAGCGCAAGATTCTGGATGGCACATAAGTCTGAAGTAATGAGTTTAGGTAAAAGGGAGCAGAGCCAGTCGTTGTTCTGTAGCCAAAAGTCAGTGACTTGAATTTGATGCAACTGGCAACCAGTGCAATTTTGTGAGGAGAGGAGTGACGTGTGCTCTCTTCGGCTCGTTAAAGACCACTCTAGCTGTAGCATTTTGGATATATTTGGATTCTGTATATATATATATATATATATATATATATATACACTGTGTATAAAACTTTTTATACCATTTTCAAGAAAAATTTTATGCCACGTGGTATAACCAAATAAAAAAAATTGTATATGCGTTTTCTATTTTAACACAGTTTTTCAATTGGTATTCAATGAGGAAAAACAGAAGTGCCAATTAGGAAGTAAAAAGTGGCCTTCATGACAGGAGGTTGAAGGGGAGAGATCAGTGACAGCAGTTGAAAAAGAAAGTTGCACGTGTTTGGATAATACGCACCAATTATTCATTCCTAATCAGACCAGGAAAAAGGTAAAGGGGGTAAATTTTGATTTCATGTTAACTGTAAACGAGAAAAGTATGCCAAGTGCACAAACAGGCAGTGGTAAAAATAATATGCCTTCAGGACATTCAGACAAAATTTACATACTTCCTCTAGTTTATTTTTTGAAAAATAGAAAGATGAACAAAGTCGACACCTTGAGGAAAAAAATCAGCGCTTTGTGACCCAAATAATAACAGCATGTCTGACTGCATACATGCCCTCTGCTACTTGCTGTAGCTTTTTCGGACACAGCGCCGGACATGATGACAGCAAGAGCTTGCAGGGCCCCAGGAGGTTGTCCCACCGCCATGAGAGGGAACGTTTCTGTCGGCCAGCTACATCCAGCGCGCTGTGGGAGCGGTGGAGAATGAAGCTCAGCGTGGTTTCCAGTCCCTTCTGAGGGCATGCTGCCCAGTAAACCAGCTTCTCTGCCTGACAAAACCCTTTAAAGCTTATCACCCTGAAAAAAGCATGGACAAATGCTTTTGCACTCCGTGTTCCTTTTTTGCTTTTCGAAACGGTCTTTCATTTGCTGGGGATTTTTACAAGGCTTTAACCTGTATTATGTTCTCAGACTTTCATTTGGGCTGAGGGCATTGGGGAACGGGGATGCTGGTCTCTGTTCGTTGTTTTAATTCTCATCACAATAAGTGTCGTAACATATGCGGACAGGCATATATAAATTGGGCAGCATATGTCATACAGGATCTGAAAGGCTCAGGAAGTTAAAAAAAGAGAAAAGATTACATGCAGCAAGGACAAAAAGACAATGTGAAATAACACTGTCACACCTTTGTGTCCTCTCAGCATGGCATATTTCAGAGACAATAGAAGACTTGAAATATCATGGTAGCCCACATGCACTGCTACATAGCGATTTCAGCGAATAAACCTGAAATTTGTCCTTATCTCAAAAGATGACATAAAGAGACATACTCGTCATTAGAAAACATTTAAGGCCCTTTATGGGTCTTGTGGCAATGTTCTTCAACGCATCAAACTCAAAGTATAGTCAGATATAGTTGTAATGCCACATTTAAAGATCAAACTACTGGAATTTTGACCCCATTTGCCACTGACCTCCTGGAGCATGGCCAATGAACGCCAAACAATTTGTATGACGCATAGAATGTCCGTCTGCGCAATAACGGGTCCAACAATTTCACCTCACTAGTGATGTTTTAGAGTACAAGGCAACAGGAAATTACTCATCACACCGACTTGCACACAGTAACCTGTAAACCGCCCTTCTTTGACATTATCTGAAACATCTTTCACGTGGAGGTCAAAGCAGTGCCCTGACGTGAGTCACGTGAAAAGGACTTAAATGAATAAATGTTGCTTTCTGCTCGCACTAGGAGGGGGGTGTAAGAGGTGTGTAAAGAGGAGGAGGTGCTTTAAAAACTCCACAGTGGTTAATGCCTCCTGCTGAACTAGTGCTGAAGACTGCCAAAGATTCTTACAGTTTCCTTTTTTATCTTCACATTTTCTTCACCTACTAAGAAGCCAAAAGCTCCAAAGAGCCTTCCCATTCCAACTTGCTTAGGAATATAAAATGTCCAAATTTAATCTAAATTTGAATGTCCACTTTCTAAAACCCATTTTTGGAGTTCTAAGTTTTGTGGTTAAAATATAATATTTTTTGAGGGCTGTATACACTCTACCTCAGTTTTTGCTATATTCTTATTTAAAAACAATTCTTATTTTATATATATATATATAAAAAAAACAAAAAAAACACATCATATATACACTCACCGGCCACTTTATTAGGTACCCCATGCTAGTAACGGGTTGGACCCCCTTTTGCCTTCAGAACTGCCTCAATTCTTCGTGGCATAGATTCAACAAGGTGCTGGAAGCATTCCTCAGGGAGTTTGGTCCATATTGACATGATGGCATCACACAGTTGCCGCAGATTTGTCGGCTGCACATCCATGATGCGAATCTCCCGTTCCACCACATCCCAAAGATGCTCTATTGGGTTGAGATCTGGTGACTGTGGAGGCCATTTTAGTACAGTGAACTCATTGTCATGTTCAAGAAACCAATTTGAAATGATTAGAGCTTTGTGACATGGTGGAAGTGGCCATCAGAGGATGGGTACATGGTGGCCATAAAGGGATGGACATGGTCAGAAACAATGCTCAGGTAGGCCGTGGCATTTAAACGATGCCCAATTGGCACTAAGGGGCCTAAAGTGTGCCAGGAAAACATCCCCCACACCATTACACCACCACCACCAGCCTGCACAGTGGTAACAAGGCATGATGGTTCCATGTTCTCATTCTGTTTACGCCAAATTCTGACTCTAACATCTGAATGTCTCAACAGAAATCGAGACTCATCAGACCAGGCAACATTTTTCCAGTCTTCAACTGTTCAATTTTGGTGAGCTCTTGCAAATTGTAGCCTCTTTTTCCTATTTGTAGTGGAGATGAGTGGTACCCGGTGGAGTCTTCTGCTGTTGTAGCCCATCCGCCTCAAGGTTGTGCGTGTTGTGGCTTCACAAATGCTTTGCTGCATACTTCGGTTGTAACGAGTGGTTATTTCAGTCACTGTTGCCCTTCTATCAGCTCGAACCAGTCTGGCCATTCTCCTCTGACCTCTGGCATCAACAAGGCATTTCCGCCCACAGAACTGCCGCTCACTGGATGTTTTTTCTTTTTCGGACCATTCTCTGTAAACCCTAGAGATGGTTGTGCGTGAAAATCCCAGTAGATTAGCAGTTTCTGAAATACTCAGACCAGCCCTTCTGGCACCAACAATCATGCCACGTTCAAAGTCACTCAAATCAAATTTCTTCCCCATACTGATGCTTGGTTTGAACTGCAGGAGATTGTCTTGACCATGTCTACATGCCTAAATGCACTGAGTTGCCGCCATGTGATTGGCTGCTTAGAAATTAAGTGTTAACGAGCAGTTGGACAGGTGTACCTAATAAAGTGGCCGGTGAGTGTATATTAGGGCAGTCAAACGATTAATCGCTATTAATCGTTTGATATATATATATTAGGGCTGTCAAACGATTAATCGCGATTAATCGTTTGACAGCCCTAATATATATATGATGTTTTTTTTAGTTTTTTTTATTATAAAATAAGAATTGTTTTAGGTGCGAGACTTGAGCAAACCTATTGCTTATTTGCTTCCAAAAACTAGCAAAGTACTATCAGATTCTATTCGGTTTATATTTTTAAATATAAATCTTTAACCTAAATTATAGAAAATACAAAAAAATTAAAAAAGGCGCATTACATTATAATTTATTAGAATTACATATTAATTAAACGGACAAAATAAGAAAAAACATGCCTGGTTCACTGCTGTTAGGTAGTGGACCACTTGAAGCAACCACAAACGAGATGTTGAAATAAACATTCTTTGTGTATCAATGTATTCTATTTTCTATGCTTATGTCTCCCTCACTTTCTCCCGCTCGCTCGCAGTCTCATTTCCTTTCCTTTGCTCTTGTGCTCCTCTTCCGAATCTCATTTGTATTGTTTTCTCAGGTTTAATCCTAGAAGCTTCAGGACACATGCTGCTTCTCCTAAATGGCAGCAATCAATTTTGATTACCGGCCACGGTTACTTTGAGAAGAGCCCATCAAAGTTTTATTAAGAAGACGGGTGATAATTACAGCCTTGCACGGACCAAAAACCTGGAGTCTGAGCCTTGCTAATGATTGGAAGCTGAGAGATAAAATTACGGTTCAGAAGACCGTAATCCAAACTCTGAGGACCGGGCACACAATTACTTTAACCGTTACTTGATGAGGACAGTCCCTCAGGTGACTGATGGCTCTCCCGTTCACTCCCCTTGACTGGGACACTCTTTTACCACAGTGGCGTTTATGGAGAAAAAGATGAAAATGAATCGGTCTGGCACCTCAGCGAAGCTTATCATTATTTCAGAGAAAAGCCATGAAATAAAAAGGACAGACCTTTCCAGAGACCGTTTGTGGAGACAGGCGCCACCTATATTGACACCATCTGATATGAGCCGGATTGAACTCAGACTGAACTCGAAAGCACTTTGGAACTACTTAAAAATGCTTCCTGCTGCAACTTTTTGCGCAAAGAAAATACCATAATCAAAGTGCTTTTCTGCATATGACATGGGACCGTTGGGTGCAATATTTCATAGAGGGGTGGAAGAGATGAAACCCTTTAGAAAGACTCTGCTATAATTACACAGTGCAGCTGTAGGGAAATATCAGAGCGGTCTTGTGTAAGATGGATCACATGATAGTAAGGCAAATTGCTGAAAAAAAACCCCATGCCCTCACCAGCCAGCTGGGTCTCTCTATCGACTGCCCTCAAAAGCGCAGTGGATTACTCTAATGCATTAACACTTCGGCTCCACTGGGGAGGCTTCATGGGGACGCGTGGCCTGTTTGTGTGTGGGTGTGCAATGCATACAGTATGCTTAGGTGTAACTCACGTCTGACATCTTTGAAGTATATGGTCTGTCTGTTGGGGTTGAGGAGCTGAATGACCGAGTCGTCATTGTTTTTGACTCGACAGCTTATGGTGGCTGTCTCCCCCTCCACTACCGAGATGTTGTCCGCTATGAGATTCTGGCTTTGGACTGCAGAGGGACAGAGAGAAAGAGAATTGAGTTGGAGACTGAAAGAGAGGCAGGTATGAGGTGATGGCAGACAATAGGCATGTTGAGTTGGTCAGTTTTCTGGTGAGTGTAAAATATGTTAAGTTATAAAAAAAAAAAAAAAAAATGTCAGTAGTCACCCATTCATACATCTAATAATGTCTGCTATCCCTCCATCCATCCAATAACTTCTGCCATCCATCCATCCATCCATCCAATAACTTCTGCCATCCATCCATCCATCCTATAACTTCTGCCATCCATCCATCCATCCATCCTATAACTTCTGCCATCCATCCATCCATCTTATAACTTCATCCATCCATTAACTTCTGCCATCTATCTATCCATCTATCCATCTATCCATCTATCTATCTATCTATCTATCTATCTATCTATCTATCTATCTATCTATCTATCTATCTATCTATCTGTCTGTGTCTGCTATCTCTCCATCCATTTTATAACTTCTGCCATCCATCCATCTGTCTGTCTGTCTTTTAATGTCTGCTATCCCTCCATACATCCTATAACTTCTGCCATCCATCCATCTGGGAGCAACAGACAACTGTAAACAAATAAATAAATAAAAAACTGGAAAAATGGCACTACTGTCCATTGCCTTAAAACAGAGATGCAGCCCTGCATCATCTAAACCCACAATCTCACACTTACATGAGTGCACAATGAAGAACAGGTGGAAAAACACAGCTAGAGTGGGTGTGAATATCCAGCAGAGTGTGAAAGTGTTTCTCCCCCCCCCCCCCCCCTCTCTTTCCTGCGTAGTGTGTGCATCATGAGATTGCCTGTTTTCATGTTACACATGCTTGGTCCAAATCCCCTCTCTGGATGAGATCACCATGTGATAAGAGCTGCCACTGCCACAGAAATGGAAGCTACAGACCTTGGCCGGTTGACCCAAAGCTAAAATGTATACCATTAAAGAGGATAGTTCAACCAAAAATTTTTATTCTATAATCATTTACAGTATTCACCTTCATGTTGTTGTTTAAACTTGTATGACTGCCTTTCTTTTATTAAGAACCAGGTCAATCTGATTCATGAACAAATTAGAATTGTTCTGTTTTTTTAAATAGATCTGTGGATTAAAATGAACAAGTCACTTATAATTTACACCTTACATTACTTTTTTCCTGAATGTGCCAGGAGAGCTAGAGCAGATGGGAAAAGATTCACTGAATAACAAACTAATTTCGGTCTAATCCTGACACAAAGCTATTTGGATGGCAAATAGAATTCAAATATATAATAAATCATACAGGATACTTGTATACTAATTTTATGGTGTTTTTTTAAAATCTAAATTACTTCCATTATATTGAAAAGAGACAAACAATTTACTCAGTTTACTGAGTTTGAACTGCTGACCTGTCCCTTTAAGAGCTAGATAATTCACTGCAACTTGATGGGATAAAAATAAATAAACTAAAAATCTAAAATAACACCCCACAGCTGCCTACCCCGCAGAGCTAAGAGGAAATCATGAATAAGCTAAAGCTGTACATAAATAAATATATTAATGTGAAATGTGACATGACTTTAAGACACCATCAAGTGCTAATTTGCATGCCTCAGTTGTCAGGCACCTCTAAACAGTCTTGTCACTTAAAGCAGAAGGGAAGAAAGCAATCAGATCTTGTGATGGCGACAGATAAGGGGAGACAGTTTAACAAAACTGAATTCAATCAGCCTGCCAGTAGCACAAAGTCAAAACAGACCAAAACAAATAAACCTTGCGCGGGAGCGACTTCCTTATGACTCGTCAAAGGGGATGAGGTGTGGATTGAGAGGACTAGATTGGAAATGCAAATAGAAAGACTGTTTATCCCAGAGAGGGGTTACGGATGAAGGTTAAGCACGCTACTGTGGTTGTCACGGAGACTGCGCTAAATACTGGCCAGTCCGTGGCCGTTCAGCTATCATGCTAAGTGACAGAAGATGCATTGAAAAGGTAAAACATACATGAACACGTACAACAGCCCTGTTTGGCAAGCTCAATAGGAAAACAAACACACTTTTAGCATGTTAAAGCTAGCTGAGGAGGGGAAGGTGACTAGCAAATAGCAAGGACCATAATACTAAATTAAAACATTTTAATTTATAATCTTATAATGAATATGTTCTTCTATGTCCTCCATGACTATATTCCATGTTTTTTCCCCTTAGTTCATATTCAAGCCTCTTATCCCCCCACGAAAAATCCCATAACTCCAATCTTGGCTGAGCACTGGAATATTTTGAACTTAAATATTGCTCAAAAATTCATTAAAATGTAGAGTGTTCGTGATAAACCAACTTCGACGCAATTAGCCAGTTCTGTGTTTACTTTGCACAACTCTGGGGTGATGAGCTGGATGCCATTTTGTTGTGTGGGATGATTTGAATCATCGGTAGACCTCCCGAGACTCTGCACATCTCCTTTACTTCAAAAAAGTTTTGCACAAACTTTGGCAAAAAATCCTGGTGAGATGTCATTTAACTATTTATGGGCTGGAAAGCAGATGTTTGCCCTACAGCATCAGGAAAACATACGGTCTATATATAAAAAAAAAGAACCAGAGGAAAAAACATGAACCACTAGAGTATGCTAATGAGTCAAACTCGATGAGGAAAATGTCACCATGAAATCAAAATTTAAGTTTTTTGGCTTTTAGTATGAATATGTTGGCCTTACTGTTATCTAAGCTAGAGTGCTCCAAAACAATGACACAATTGGCATTTAGACACACAGGCACTGCGCGCGCACACAGTCTGCTCCGGTTCAGAGACACGATAGCACAGAGCGGATCATACGCGCGAGTCAGTGCATACTAGAACACATATCGGATCCATTTGAATTCTGCAAGGAATGCTATATTTTAAAGCGACATGGCAGAGATTAGGAGGAGAAACAGTAAGAGATTAGGAGGAAACGGTTTACCGAGCTCAGCGGCTCTGGCCGAGCTGTGATATAAACTAAACGCTATTGGCTATTTGAAAAAGGGGAGGAGCTGTTCAATATGTCCCGCCCTGTCTTCCTGTTTCAGCGGAAGTTACCTCAACACATTGATTAATGCTACGCGTTTAAAGGCAATTCAGTGAGCGTTTAAACATTCTACTGAAAATATTATTTTATGTGATGTTATTTTTAACCCTCTGGGGTCCTTCATTTCAGAGTCACACTCAGGACCTTCGGGTCCAAATGTGCCGGAAGGGTGGGATTATTATTTATTAAAAAAAAAACATCTTTTTTTTTTTTTTACTTGTTTTTTATAATATTTTTTATTTTATTTTTTGGTGTTTTGAGATAATTTCAAAAATAAAAATGATTTATAATTAATATTAATGCAATAATTATGACCCATTTTTTCCCCATTGAATATAATAGAATTTTTTTTAAAGCTGTATTTCATTTAAGAGTCAAGCCTAGGCCTCATGAAAGCAATTTTAGAAATGAGATGGATGCCATCTGGTGGACAAACTGAGCATTTTAAAAATTCAAAACCCATATGTAATCTGAATTTATTAGTGTGTATGTGTATAAAAGTGTGTTTGTGTGTGTGTGTGGATGTGTCTGTTTTGCACTCTTGATGTTTTATACATTCACCCCTTCACTGTTGTGTGCTTTTTTTCTGGATCGTGGCTGATTTGTAGATTGTACGCACAAAAAAACTCTGTATTTTCACATTTTTGCCAATTTCCCATTAATTTCCTATGCGGGTCCATTTGGACCCGAAGGTCCTGAGTGTGACTATTTTTTTTACAACCACTTAGACTATTCAAATCCTGTCCCCAATTTTTTTGGGTGTTCATATAGCAAGTGCCAACAAAGTCACCAAATTTCGGACCATTCCGATAAAGCTATGATTAAAAAATATATATATATTTAAATGCTTCAGGTCCATTTGGGCCGAAGGACCCCAGAGGGTTAATATGTTTTTATAAATTCAAAAATTTCATTTCATTTCACTTATTTATTTAAGGACAGTGCACATTGTTTCAAATATAAGACGATTAAGAAAATGCTTTTATTTGAAATTTTTCATACTGCAGATTCTTCATATTTTAATTTTTGCATTGATAGTATGGTAAATACTGGTAACATGTACCAATGATCACATTTAAAAATAAACACTTTTTGGCATACCATAAAAATAACCTGTAGGCCATCTGAATTAAATAACAATTAGGCTATCCATCTCATAGTGAAAACCATGTAGCCTAAATAAATTTCATTAACAGTAGAAGTGAAATAATCTTTATCTACTTTTGAAATCTGGGTACGGTCTTACGTTTTAAAATCACGTATGGGGAAGTTTGGTCCCATCAGTGAGGCATGCAAACATGACAGTCAGCTTTTGTGTTTTGGGAGCTTAAAATTTTACTTGAAATGAATTCCACTGAAAACATTTCATGTGGTGATAATGTTTTTTTTTTATATTTAAAACTTTATTATATATATAAAAAATGCAAAAATAAAATGCAAATCGGTTTTCCCATTCGCACTAGATCCATCACATTAATAATAAAAACATTTTAATTAAAACAGACATCAATAATGACACATTATTGTATGAGACATCTAATATAATATAAAAATAAAATAATACAAAATAAAACAAATGTACAGCACACACAAATAGCCTATGTAAAAATGAAAAGACATTTCTTGCATTGAGTGCAATTGTAACAATATACAAACTACTGTATTCAGGATATTGGCACAGGAAAAAGGATATGTTAATATTCATGTTCCTATTTAACTGGTATTATGAAAAACTATCCCAGATGTATTAGCTGTTAAGTAAATCTTGTGCAGGGATCATACCATATTAATAGAGGAATTAAACTTGTTTAAGCCCCAAATTATTATTGATTATTGGCGTGCAGCTTAGTTTAATTAAAATAATTGTTTGTGTCACTGGAGCTGGAACAAGTGAGCGAATGATGAATTCCTATTTAAATGAAGATTTCATTAACCCTAATGTTTAGGAAAAGACCACCGAAAAAGGGCCCCTGAAAAAAATTAGCTTTCCGTGCATGCATCAACAACAAACAAGGCATCGCAAAAATGCCAGAGAAATTTGTGTACTGTGCATTTGCATAACTTGTTCAAACAGATCTGTGACATTATCTCTGTATTTAATTACCGACATTCAAAATAAGTAGCACAGAACATTGATCATTTTGGTCTAGATTAAAGCTGTCAGAGGACGATACTCCACTCTCAGTGAGGCAGACAAGCCATTTATATCACTACAGGCCCAGCACCACCCCAGTGCCCCTCATACATCAACCCAGAGGAACACCCAGAGCGTGCGTACGGGCGTGTGTGCGAGTGACACGGAACGGGCTAATGCAGGAGTGCACTGCCGCGCCGTAAAGGTCAAAGCACTCTACTGTCCGCCTCAATAGCTCATCCTGCCTGCTGCACTTTTTGAAACAGCATGTGTGAGTGAGGAAAACCACAGCTTTAGATTCGATCTGAATGGTGATGATTGTAAAAGAGTGAGATCCACATATACCTGTGAGCCGGAATCAGTGAGAGTGAATGTGATACCCATCACTATTCTGAGCTGCAAAGGTCAACGTTCGTGCTCGAATATTACAGCCTGGCTAATAGAGAAGAACTCCATGGTTACGGTCCTGTGTGTTCAGAGTAGTGTTGCACGGTGCACCGATACTTCAAAAGTATCGCGATACTCGGAAATTAAAAACTTCACGATACCTAAATTTATTAGTATCGATACTTCTAAGAATGACCGCGTTCCAGATTTGTAAGAGAGTATTGCATGTTGGTGTGTGCAACGCACGCTTCCAGTGCCTCCCTATGGACGTCTGTGTTTTTCTCCTCATGCGCGTGTGACAGGGCGCGTGAACTGAACGAGCAGAGAGAGAGAGAGAGAGAGAGAGAGAGAGAGAGAGAGAGAGAGAGAGAGAGAGAGAGAGAGAGAGAGAGAGAGAGAGAGAGAGAGAGAGAGTGAGCGAGCGAGCCCCGGTCGCGCGCGCGCACTCTCTCTCTCTCTCTGCGGAGCCAGGCGAAAGTATTTAAGGCTTCACCGTCTCAAAACTAAGCGCTGTCTTGCTCTCTCTCTCTCTCCCTCGCACATATTAATCAAAATAATTCGACACGATGGTAAGGTCGGGAGACTAAAGTTTCATGTGGAGCATTCGGAGTTTTTTTTTTTTTCTGAATTACCGCTGGGTGTAAATTGTGGTAAAATACGTTGCCTTATCTTCTCTGAATCGTTCCGCACATTCAGCTGACATAAACCACACTTTAAATAAACGAAAAAAACTATCCAGTCATGAAATGTTTTCTGTGATGACAGTGGGATGTAACCGCCTGGATAATCACACAACGCGCACACGTCCAATTCGCGAACTAATGACTCATTTGAACCGATTCGTTTTAACGAATGGTTAAAACAACTGATCTGTCTGAATCGGTGTATAACTAATCGTTAACACTTTGTAATAAGGTTTCATTTATTACATAAATTACATAAAACAAATAAAAACACTTGTTTTTTCCCCCCGAAAAAGCATATGACTACTTTTTTCCCCACAATGCTATCATGAATCGATAAGAGAATCGTTAAAGAATCGGATCGATAAGCAGAATCGTCAGTGGGATTGATATTGATAAAATCTTATGTTTCTTATGATAACTGAGATAATGCTGCTAAATTTATTTATTTTTTTACCTTGAATGTCATTGCTCTAATTTATTTTTTATATTTTTCATATTTCATATTTTGTTCAAATGGTTATTATAGCCTATCTGCTGTTCAAATGTTCATTTGTGTTATGATTGGAATGTTATCCCAGTTTTAAAATAAAGCACAGCAATGATATTTGAGAGTGTTTCTCCCTTTTCAGGAAAAGTATCGAAAAAGTATCGAAATCGCAATTCTTGACTTGGTATCGGTATCGAAACAATAATTTTGGTATCGTGACAACACTAGTTCAGAGGGTGTTGAACTTTCGAAGCAGGATTTTCATTTGTGTGAACTTCCTTTTGAATGAATAACAAATGAGACAGCTTTCATATCTTCTGAGATAGAATGGAGATCAAATGGAGACTTTTTTCTTAAAGAAATTCACCCCAAGTCACCAGTAATCTCACATTTTTCTAGAGTTTCAGAAGAGGTCTAAATAATGTCTCAATCTGTGCTCAGATAGGACAAGACAACTGCAATCACGCCTGAGAACCTCTCCCAAGGAATATTAGGAGAAACATCTGAGAAAAAAAGTACATTAAAGGGGTCATATAATGGTACATGCACTTTTACAAGTTGATTGTACTGAAATGTGTGTTGGCAGTGCCTTTACACAACCATCCTATAATGATAAAAATCCATACAGTGTTTTTGTTTTAATCTCCTTCTATGTTTTCCCCTGCCTCAAATTGAGCCATTCGATTTTGTGACGTCACTAAATCGGACGCCCCTCCCACGATTGTTGATTGACAGCAGCGTTTCAACACATCCCCGCCCTGAGCGAGCTGTCATCATAGTCCGTCATTGTTGATACGCTGGAGCAGAATGGCGTCTAAGCGATTGTGGTGTTCTGTTTTTGGGTGCAATAACGAACACAGAAGTCATTTTGATGTTCCTCAACCCGAACCGCTGAAGTTTCTGAGTTTTGTTTTCGAAGGGAATATTCCCCACGAGCAACGTCAATGCTTTCATGTTTGCAGACTGCTTTATATACGAGGGTCAGACTCAGTATAAAGCTGGTTTTGCTAAGAAAAAAGAATCGGTACCAACTATTCATGTTCCTGCTGCACCTCCAGAAGAAGTGAGTGTAAAGTTTTATTAATCTTTGCAAATCACGAAAAAAAGTTGTTCATGACCATTAACTGTAACATCAATCTGTCAACGAACTAACCTATACATCAGTAAACACATAGCGTTTGTATCTCACTACTCTACCCTGCCAGTGCATACAAAAATAGATCAAAGTGACATGAGTTTCTTTCTTCTGCTGAACACAAAGGAAGATATTTTGAAGAACGATTGGAACCAAACAGTTGTTTGGCACCATTGACTTCCATAGTAGAGAAAAAAAAATACTATGGAAGTCAATGGTGCCAAAGTTCCAATCGTTCTTCAAAATATCTTCCTTTGTGTTCAGCAAAAGAAAGAAACTCATACAGGTTTGCAACAACTTGAGGGTGAGTAAATGATGACAGAATTTTCATTTTTGGGTGGATTATCCCTTTAAAGTGCTTTTGCTTTTGGAGCTTGGGCACCTACTCCCATTTATTTTATTTATAAATAAAGGAGCAGTCAGCATATTCTTCAAACATGAGAAACGACATGTTCATTTTTAGGTGAACAATCCATGCGATGCTGACATTTTATCTTAATTAGATGTTAATGTCTCAATTAAGACCGGGTACATTCTAATATGAGAACATGTTCTGCATACTGCCGTGTCATTAATGCTGGTTTATTTTAGGCCCACAGGCTGTGTCTGATATCATTTGTTCGAAATCACTTTAAGCACATTTGTGTTTTGATGGCCAGCAGCTCAGCACTGGCATTACTTCACTGTGCCCTTCCATCTGTGAAAGGAGACCTCCAGATACACGTGCCAACATCCCCTTTCAAGCTCAGTCACCCCTGTTAAAAAGACCAGCATATGCTCCTTTGGATGATGCTGTCCCCATCAGGCCTCTTAAAGGGATAGTTCACCCAAAAATGAAAATTCTGTCATCATTTACTCACCCTCAAGTTGTTCTAAACCTGTAGTGTTTCTTTCAGAATTGTCCTTTTTGGGTGAACTATCCCTCGAACTAGCTAAACCAGCCTTTAAACCCTGAAATGCCAACACTAGTCTTTTCAGCAGGGGCGATTTACACGCTAGATGCACAAAATCAACAGCAAGCCTTATGACACATGGATAAATTTACCAAATCTACTTAAGAGAATACATCAAGCTTAACTGGAATAAGTTAAGCCTTAAGGAGTTTCTCTCTGATGCTTTTGAGATATTTCTGCTAAATCCTTCATGGACATCACTTGTCTTAATTCAATTAAGTGATTTTTTGCTTTATTGAACGATTAACCCTACAAAAAAGCACAGAATGCAGGCTCATTTAATGTGGTTTCTAAATATAAAGTTATCTAATAATATCAGATATCTAAAATACATACATTTTCTTTTTCATATTTAAATGGACATATCCCGGAGTCATTGTGTATAGTTTTTTTTTTTTTTTTGTGCAGCGCTGATACCATCAGAAGCATGGAGAGAATGTATTTAATGCAAATATTATAGTTGTCAAGTTCCAATGATGGACCCAAGAGAGTCTTCCAGCTTGGTTGTGTTTAATTACGAATATTGGCTTGTTTAACAAGCAGGTTTTGAAACGGCACATGTAAACCCAACTTCTCTTTGAAACAAACCAGAGCGAGTTCCCTTAAAAGGCTCAGCAAGCCCCTGAGCCACAAAGACCCCCTCCCACTCTCTGTGTACGCTGAGGAGCCGTGAAGCGTTCACACAAACGTATGGATAAGTAAATTGTGATGATACTGGTGCTAATGAAGGGTAAAATGCTGGTTGGATGGGAGCAGCAGTGGAATGTGGCGTGTGGGAAGGGATGGATGGCAGCCTGATGATTAATGCGTCAGAGAGCCGACGGGGGCCGGGCACAGCACCAGAGGCCTTGCCACCCCTGCTCGCTCATTTGGAAATCTCTCTCAGCAGAGGGAGAGGAAGAAAGGACTTCTGCCTCTGTGACTGAGTCTCAACGGTAATGGATAAACAAATACCCCTTTTTTCACTAGAATGCTGCTGGTGCAAGCCTCTTTCAGAGACTGTTACAACATAAGCTGTTCACAAATAAACAGCACATTTTAAAGGGGTCATATAATGCCATTTTTGTACAAGCTAATATGATTCTTTAGAGTCTAAATTAAAACTTTGTAATATACTTTAATTAAAAATTCTCATTAGTATTGTAAGAAAACACTTATTTTACCTGGTCAAAAACAGCTCTGTTTTCAGCACGCCGTTTCAGTGCATATGACTTTAAATGATAATGAGCTTTGCTCACCCCGCCTCTCTGTTCTGTGCGTACACCGTTTGTAACACAATAACCATAATGTGTTGTTCATTATAGACGTGGGATTATGAATTATATTGAGAACGTCGTACATAGAAAACATGCCGTAATGTACCCTGAGTGTAAACCTTAGACGCATTCATTGTGAAGCGTGCATCTAGCGATTTGCAAAGATTAATACAAATATTAAAGATTAATAAAACGTTACACTCACTTCAGTTATTTTGGAGGTTCAGCAGGAACACGAATAGTTGGTACCGGTCCAGGAGCAGCTTCTTAGCAAAACCAGCTTTATCCTGACCCTCCTCGTTTATAAAGCAGTCTGGTGTGTGAAATGATTCGCGCAAACATGAGAGCATTGACGTTGCTCGTGGGGAATATTCCCTTCGAAAACAAACTCAGCCACTGCGTCTTCAGCGGTTCGGATTTAGGAACATTAAAATGACTGCTGTGTTCGTTATTACACCCAAGAACAGAACACCACAATCGCTTAGACGCCATTCTGCTCATAGACAGTGCTCCAGTATATCAACAATGACCGCGCCGGTCCGCGCAGACTATGATTGACAGCTCACTCGCTCACGAGCGAGGGCGGGTCTGTGTTGAAACCCGGCTGTCAATCAACAATCGCGGGAGGGGCGTCCGACCGTGTGACGTCACACGGTCGAACGGCTTGATTTGAGACAGGGGAAAACATATAAGGAGATTAAAACAAAAACACTGGATGGATTTGTATCATTTTATGATGTTTTTGTACAGGCACTGCCAACACACATTTCAGTACAATCAACTTGTAAAAGTGCATGTACCATTATATGACCCCTTTAAGAGTTTTTGAAAAAATTTGAAACATCTAAAGTCATTTTAGTGTCTTTATATGTGAAGCTTGTTTTGATGCAACCATCAAAAGTCATAACAAAATTTTATATTTTAAGGTTTCTTAAATATCATAAGTATAAAAACGAAATATTATTATAAATATAAAAAATATATATATATATATGTTTACAAAAAATATTTCACTACTATTTTTTATATATTATAAATAATATTTACATGTATAAATGGTTTAATTCTAAATATTAAAATAGTAAATAAAATCCATGGTTATCAATTTTTGCATTAAATTTATCAAAAGTGACATTACACTGTAAAAGACATTTATAATATTACAAAATAATTTACGTTTTCTATATAAATGTTTTCTCTTCATAAGAAAAAAGAAACCTGATTTTTTTTTTCATGGTTTCCACAAAAATATTAAGCAGCACAACTGTTTTCAACATTAATAATAAAACAAAAAATCTTAAACACCAAATCAGCATATCAGAATGATTTCTGAAGGACCATGCGACACTGAAGACTGGAGTGATACTGAAAATTCAGCTTTAAACAAAGAACCAGGGAGAAAGAGATAAAAAGAGGGACCAAAAACAAAAGAAAGCAGGTAAGAGAAACAGCGGAAGAGCAGAGACCTGCCTTGCCCTCTCTCTCTCTTCCCAGCATTCCTCCTCTCAGCAAGATGGTGCACCGCCAGGACCTCCAGCACCTGTCCCTCACTCTGGAATCAGTGAGCTGTGCCGGAGTCACATGGCCTCTCATGGCCATCCATCTAAATACGACATCCATGAGCCGAGATTGCGCGTGCAATTCGGTGTGTATTTTGCATTGTCTCAGAGTGGGCGTCCCGATCTAGGAAACGTCTGTGCACACAAGGATAAGAATCCCCATGCAGGCGGTAGGAGATTAACTGCCCTCTCCCTCTCACATCTTCCTCCATCGATCGCCACAGATAAAAAAAAAAAAGTCCTCACACACATTCACTAAGATGACATCATAGGCAAAGAGGCAGAACAAGGACTCCTTGTGGCAGAGCCACGTCCTTGAGGTCAGAGGAGGCAAAGAGCACAGAGACAAAGAGAAAGATGAAGAGCTTTGCTTTCCCCAAGCAGCTAACATTAAAGTCAAATGAAATCACAATTGGAGAATTGACGCTTTGGGTTCATGCCGGTTAGTTTTGAGGTTGTGTATTTACAGCATACTCATAAAAATGACTAAATTAGCCTCACACATTTAAAATGAAGAGTTGTCTCTTCCAGGAAAATGGACTGAAAATATGGATGACTCATCCTGCACTGCATAGTCTGTTGTCCAATCAAATGCTCTACGAAATAAGAATTTCTCCCCCATAAATTATAAGCACCACCTGAAACTGACTACAGGTAGCAAATCATGGCTGATTTTTTCAGGCCGATACAATCATTTCAATTATGTTTTACAATTAGCTTATAACTAACCAATATTAGAATACAATACTATTTTGTATAATAAATACAAAAATAAAGCAATAAAAACATCTATATGCTCTATATTAAATAATAATAATTGGAGCTTTAACAGTTACATTATGGGTATGTTTTTCGTAAGTGTTGCCTGGATCTGGATTACTTTACAGTAATTTCACAAGAGCCAGCTAACACAATAACAGAAGAGTCATCAGCACAGTCTTCTATTCAGTATTAATGGCGAGTGTGTGTCTTTGGCAAGAGAGCATTCTGTTTACAAGCAGAACTGGAGGAGAAAGAGGGCGAGAGAAAGAGAGATGGAGAGAGAGTGTGTGAGAGAAAATGTGGCATAAACCAAGCAGAAGGCCATGAAGGACTGGGGTCCTTAACAAGGACTGGGATTCATCCAATGCCCCTTGGGAGTGTCTTCTTCAGCTCACTTCTAATTTATACCCATACAAATAACTTGGCTTCGATTAATAACTGAATCACAAGGCAAAAAAATACAGAGCTTTTGCCAAGAGCAGGGTTTATGTGTGTGTGTGTGTGAGAGAGAGCATTTCTCCTGCGCCTCAGCATGTTTGGGCAGATAGACTGTGGAGGAGAAGGGCATTAATCGTAAAGGGCTGCAGGAGTGTGGGCTAAAGTTGCTGGCCATAATACTGTCTTGTCTGAATCATCACCCCCTCCCCCCCTCCCCCCCCCTCCCCTTCAAGTCCGGAGCAGGGCGGGTGTCTAGTTTTCCATTCTAATGTGGCCTGACATTCAAAAAGAAGCATCATTCCTTCCTCTGTGCTGATGAGAGTACATTAGGGCAGGGACAATTTAGTAGGGGATAAATAAGGGCATCTGTGACTGTATCTGTAATGCCTTTAGATTAATAAAGCAACAATATAGAAACTCACACTACTCCGATACTACAGTGTTCACACTACAGTTCCAATTAAAAATTATTCATGCTGAAAAGAGGCATTAAAATTAAAATGGGGAAACATAGAAGAAAACCCCCCTGATATTATCTAGTTCCAGTATTGGCCTGGTACAATGTAATCGTTTTTTAAATTATTATGATTTATTTGTATAGCAGTTTTCATAATACACATCGTTTCAAATCAGTGTTACAAAGAACAGTGTCTTGCAAACCTACCAAGGGGGAGCAAATAAATGTAGTGTTCAGTTTAATTTGAACATGCAGATGCAATCCAGTTTCAATTTGAGAAATGGCTATTATAAGCTGACACCAATATGGTCACTAACATATTATCAATTTCTATTTTCAACATCTATTTAAATTGTATTTATTAAATGTGATTCAACAATGCATTCTTGAAGTTTTGCTAAGGCAATTAAAAAGTGAGTCATGAGACACTCATAAATGAATTCTAGTGTGAAATCTATCTATCTATCTATCTATCTATCTATCTATCTATCTATCTATCTATCTATCTATCTATCTATCTATCTATCTATCTATCTATCTATCTATCTATCTATCTATCTATCTATCTATCTATCTATCTATCTATCATAAAACATTCTGGTATCTTGAACCCTTGCTCTTCTTCAATGAGCCTTAGCAAAAATATGGCAAGAAATAAAATGAGGAAGACCTGAGAGGCGCTGGCAAGACATTGATAGAGTGAAGAGTTTGAGTACGGTTTACCAAATGAATTATTTTACCGGTCTCCTTCGAAACATATTCCCCACATTTGAAAGAGGAAATGATTGCATATCTGGAGTAAATGTACTCTGTGAAAATGGATAAATTCAACTGGATGAGACACCGGAGAGAATGAGGCGTAATTTCTGTCCTGAAAAATGAGAAACGGATGATGTTAGAAGGGACACGAAAGATGGAGTGCTGGAGAGACACAGCACATCACCGGTGGAGGTTGAGGAGAGAGAAGAAATCAGTGAGTCAGAGGCTGAAGAAAGGCGAGATGGTTTCAGTTATGACCAGCACTGCTAGCTGTAAAGGACAAGCTATTTGGGAAATGGGTTTGGGAATGGAAACTAACACACAAACAAGAGGTAAAAGGGAAGCCATACCTGGGAACTGAGCAGCTCCTGTGTGAAAGGGGGAGAGGGAAAAAGAAGAAAAAATAATTAGAAGGACGCCATTCACCAATATATCCCCAAAGTGTCATGTAGCCAGAGGGGGGGAAAAAGGCACATTTAAAATGTTTGAAAATGTTCAATGTTTGAAAATGTTGAGAAAAAATAAATAAATCATATAAATCATATTTCATAATCAAATTTCAAAATCATAACAATGTGGGATCAAACGTTTGTTTGTTTTAGCCACATCGATAGTACAATCTGACTGAATAATCACTTCATGGCATACCTTCAACAGCCATTAAAAACAGCACAAACCTCATGAATATAACAATAACTAACAAAGAAAGGAGAAACTCATCGTCAGGTCCCTTGTGGAACATTACTTTAACACATTCAGTGCTTCCTCTTGATGTTGCGTGCTGTGAAACTTCATTAATTGTAACATGTCAACAGCACCTGGTCTTGAGCTCATCTATCTGCAGCTAAGGCCCCAAATCAGAAGCTTAGCTAATGCACCGCCTCTGGTACCCACATAACAGTTTTAAAAAGCACTTAGAGCTGACATGGCTTTATGAAACTGTGCAATGAGTCAGAGTCTGATTAGAAAAACAATTTTCTTATTAGCATTTTCACCAAATTTTCATCTTAGCTAATGTGCTAATTAGCATTCCACTTTTGGGACTCAACGCAAAGCCATTGAAGATGGATATTTGTGCCTCAGCTTTGCTCAGAGCATCTGCATGTCAATTGAATTTAAACAACATTAGAGAGAGTACACAGAAATCCATGCAAATATCCATGGGTGACCACGGCATAAATCATCTCTCAGTACCAAACAAAACTTTTCAAACCCAGCCGCTTGCAACAAGAGCCCCGAGGCAAGTGCTAAATAAACCTCACAGAGCTTTGCATAGGTCTATAAAACAAGCTTGTGCCCACCAGGCTTCCTTCGTCAAGCATAAAGACCACCCAGGGCTGGCTATGGCTGGAAACTAGCCGGGTCTCTTCTTTATGATTTGTTGCATGATTTGGTTGAGAGCAATAGGGGACCAGGGGCCACCCTCGAACTCAGACCCCTGGAACACAGGCCAGACAAATAGGGTTATCCATGTTAAGTAAATGTCAGCCGTCAGAATAACTCTGCATTGACTTTCCAGCCCTAGGCTTTGCTGGGCCCCTGACCGGAGAGCTAAGGGACCGCCCAGTCCGTGTCACACTCTCTCCCCGTCTCTTCAGGTGAGGTTAAAATCCCTGACCAGTGCAATGCATTAAACATGAGTTATCCCACTTGAGAGACGCTCCCTACTCCAAAATGATAGGGACATTAACTTTGGGGTCAGCATGCATGAGCTGCATTAATGAACCCTTGTGTCTCACTTCACATGCACACCAACCTGAGAGCACTTCACATAGTCAAAAGCCCGAAAGCAAGGCATGTTTAAAAATATGCAGTCATAACTGGGAATTTATGGATACAGAAAGAGAGTGAGATTCATATAAACATCTTTATATAATATATCATATAATATAAAACATTTTTTTTATAAAAGTAGTTCCGCCACAGATTCAAGTCAACAGTTTAACAGTGGAGCCAAGCCTCCGATACTAATAAAAAAAACATCATTTTAGAACTAGTAACGAAGGAAAGCTGAGTTGCTTCATTGAAGTTTATTGTATTATGTAGAGTAGAGTATTATGAGAGCGAGAGATCGACTAAGTGAGTCTATTACCTGCATCTGATATTCTACAGGTCAATCTTATACACATAAGAAAATCAGTTTGAATGTCCGCTGAGGAAAGCCATATCTTTGTCTTAGTATCCTTTTAACAGTTAAGATGATTCCCCATGACGGCGCTAGTCAATTCATTTGTCAGTAGCATCTTATATGGTGTTTTTTAAAGTAAAAGATAACGTCCTGGTTTACAATCTTGTTTCAGTCCCTTTTAATATAAAAGTATTTGCTACTGACTCACTCATAAAGACAGTCTTTGCATGCAATCCAATGGCATAATGTAACTTTCACTGAAGTCGAAATCACAATCACTAACGGACCCTTTCTTAATACCAAATATGGCATGTTATTTATATAAAATTAAATATTTATTGAACAATAATATTTCAATAATTGATAATAGCCATTATAAAAGTATAAGAAGTTTGTACAATAGGAAATAAACACAAGCAAACAAAAGTACAAAAGCAGCGCTCTAGTTATAGTATATGATTTAAGTTAAATATGTATAAGTTATGAAACTTAACTTTGCCCTTAGCCAAATCGATTTCATCTGGAAGAAGTAATAGAACAATAAGTGCAAAGATCGCCCATTTGATATACCCAAAATTATTATACCTTATTTTTACACAAGTAGTCAGTGGCAAATTCCCGAAGGACCGGCCGAAGATAAAGCTGTTGGCGGGTACATGAGTCCTGAACGGCCACTGACGGCCTAGAGCTTGAATCACCGAAAACGAAGCACATATTAAATAGGCTCTATCTTTATAAATAAACCACATATTTAAAGTTAACAACTACATTCTCGCCAAAAAATCTCTTAAAACTACATTCCGTGACACAACAACAGTACAATTTGTAAGATTATGATGGGTTTGCTCGTCTGCCATGCCACTCGTTAAAGCACAATTATCTTTAATCTGCATATATGAACATGAAAAAAGCTTTTTCCAGCTAAAAATGTCACTGGACAAAAACCCTTGGATTCACAGACTTCAAAGTCAGTGGCAAAGTGCAAGCGTTTCTAAGGATCAAGTCTTTGTCCTATCAGTCTGCTTTAGTCAGAGAGGATTGAAGTGTGTGTACCTGAGCCATAATAGGGAGGGATTTATTGTCTGTCTGCCGGGCGGTGATTAGACACCACTGCTGCCACTCTGATAAGCCTCACTGATGGGAATAGACACTCCAGTGTCCTAAAACCACCTTGGAGGAGCCAGAGAGAGAGGTCACATCTGGCGGCTCCCACCATCCGCCTCTGACTTTGAAGAGACTTTTGAGGTTTTCTTAAACTTTGGGGACACTAACTTCTTCAGAGGAGTGAGTCTCATTAAGCAAAAAAAAGAAAAAAGGAATTATAGCCCTGATATTTTAGAATTCAAGATCCAGCACAGGTCTGTTTTCACAGATTTATTCCCTTCTGCTTTGGGGAACCCAGCATTGCTTTCTGACATTACACAGAACATTCATGAGACGATTCAATGTGGGCAGCCAGAAATGTGCGCCAGCTAACCTGCTATGAACAGTTTGATATTTTCAAAAATCCTTTAAAAAGTACCCTGCTGAATTTCCATGCTGGTCAGCACAGCCACGATAACTCAAGGATGTCCAAAACTACATTTTCAAAATTGACATCTAAAAGCACAGCACATTAATTAAAGAATTGTTACCAAAAAAAAAAAAAAAAAAATCAAAAATACCCCATGTAAAACAATAATTAATAGTAATAGCAATAATATTAAAAAATAATACTACATTTACCGTTCAAAGGTTTACAGGATTAAATGACTATAAACTCATTATTGTCAAGATTAAAAAAATAAAAATAAATAAATAAAGAATAATATTGATCTGGGTTAATGTGAATATCTACAAATACTTTATTTTTTAACCCTTCAAGATGTATAATTTAGCTTAAATCTATATTTTATAAATGAATATGAATTATATACACTTCCGTTCAAAAGTTTGGGGTCAGTGAGATGTTTTTTTTTTAAAGAAATGAATACTGTTATTCAGTGAGGATGCATTAAATGATCATATGTTTGAACTGTGATAATAACAAATGATTTCTGAAGGATCATGTGACATTGAAGACTGGAGTAAAGGCAGCTTTGCTATAACACACAGTAAATTTCATTTTAAAATATATTAAAATAGAAAACAGTTACTTAAAATTTTAATAACACTTCACAATTTTACCATTTTACTGCATTTTTAAACAAACAAATGCAGCCTTTCTTTTAAAAACATTTAAAAAAAAAGATATTATCGACCCAATACTTTTGAACGGTAAAAGTCAAGCCAGGATATGTCTTTCAGGAGTGGACATGTCATCAGGCCCTGGATGTTAAGGGATTCTGGGCACTGATGGAATACTGTGAGCAGATGTACAGTACATACCCACAGACATGTAACTTCCAGCCTGACCTGCTGAGCCTTCATGTAATTAAAAGGTTAGGAGAGCAGAGTCATATTTTCATCTCAAAAGGGAATTGATGGAAAGGGCAGGGTTGTGTGGCCTAGCACGATCCACACAACACACAGATTGACCTTCACATCCATGCCTTTCTGAAAAGCATGCCGAAGAGACCATTGAACACCTCAATGCCACACACAACAGGGGAACAAGGATTGTGATGTTATCTTTTTTATATAAAAAACAGTACAATTGGAATCTGATTAGAAATCCTTGAAAAGAGGTGACATTTACATTGGTCATACTTTTGGCAAAGCTCATCCTAGCAGCAAGGTAAAAAGAACAGGAGGAGGACAATGATAAGACCTGCTGAATACCAACAATATTCCTATTAGATGTTCAAAAGCGGATCTGAATGTTACAGTCAGTGGGTGAAAATAGCTTCAGACGAAAGTCATCAGGTGTTTGGGGACAGAAGGGGGCGAGACAGAGAACTGATACAGCAAAGGGACAGTTGGGGTGGTCACAGACGAGACTTAGAGACCAGAAAGGGAATGCTACCATTAATTTTGAATGAGAGGCACAGATCTGCAGTAATTGCTATCTGATAGCACACCCAGCAGCTCTTCAATCTCAAGCCATATCTCTGTGGGATCACCTGAGGTAAAGTGACCCCCTCATAACTTAGAAGTCACTGCATTTACGAAGGACCACATCAAATCACAACAAAAAGCTTTGACGCCATCTATATGCTAGTGTACTCAGTGGAAAACAGATCAAAAATATTGCCGACTCATGATGCATTACACTAATTTTCATCCAATCAAATGCTCTCTGGAATGAGCAAATGTGAAGCAAGTAAAGTATGTCCCTAACTAGACATCCAGATTTAATAGGAAACAAGTTGAAATAGTTGCCCATCAAGGGTACACAAAATTAGAAACTCTACTATTGCAAATATACGAATGATGAATGGACTTTTCCATAACTGATTAGCTAATGAGAAAAGAGAAAAAGCAGTGAGCACTGTTACTTCCTGCTGTTCGCAAAGCCTAAAAATGTTGATTGGAATGCCAGTCACATAATTTGAGTAAGGGTCCTTCAGCCAAAACAAAAACAAATAAATAATTAAATTATAAAAAGTACCATTTCACACAAAATCAGTACTGCACTCTGAACGGCTGGGACCTGCTAGAGGCCATGGGAAACATTTTTGAACGGAAAGGTCGGCGTTCTGGAAAGAAAAGGTTATAATCACAACAAATACTAAAATGAAATACAAACATTTTAAATATTGGCTTCTCCAAAATGGACAAGGTAATTTTTTGGTCTCTGTAGCCAACACTTTTTGCCAGAAATAAAAGACACATTTTGGGGGTGCCGCAGTGTGACAGAAATTTGCTGCTAACATGCTTTCTGGATGTGAGAGAAATTGGCTTTTTAGAGGTTTCCAAGCCTCTAAAAATTGACTCCTTTTTTGGCACTTACTCCAAATGCAGTACTTTCTACTACTAGACTGTACAACTCCTCCAATGTGACTCCTCCTCCACTATCCCCGTAAAAGTACAAATGTAGGTACAAGTACATTTATAACAACAACAATATGTTTGTCTAACCTGGAAGCAAAAGCACTGTGTTATGCCACACAATCATGTGTTATGCCAGTTATGCCAGACTGACAAAATGTCTGGTTGCTTGTTGTGGCAGCAGTTAGGAATGGTATTAAAGTCTGGAGATCCAAAGATGAGCACTGTTGGTGAAAGGATGAATGGCTGGTATAGAGATTAATGCCGTAAAAACATTCTCACGGTACTCTGATGCTGAAATGACTACGCTTGGTTGCCGAGAGACTACACACTGAATTCAGCCTGTCTGTCTCCCCCATTCTGTGTTTGCCTTTGTTGGCTTCTCCCCCTTGCTCTCAGGTCTATCTTTTTACTTAATTAAATCAGCCGAGTCCTCATATCAGATATTCTTTAACAGAATACTAAAGCATATCCATTCCCTAATGCCACTATAGTGAGCAGGGGCAGGCAGATGTTTTAATCCCCTGGATCAGACTACACAAAAGAAATAAAAGGCAGCCAGTCTGCCATTAGCCACATATTTGCTTCTGGGCTGGGTACATAACCTGAAGCATGAATTCTGTAACTGACAGAATATGACAGGTCCTCCCTCTTTGAAATCACTTTCACAGGTCACTTCAACTAAGACAGATGTCGACACTGTATTTTTTATTTAACATGAAGATCACCATTAAAATGGTCTTAGAAACTATTTAACATGCCTTAATTTATTATTTGTTCAAATGCTTTTTGTGTATAGATTTTATTGTTCTTTATAGATATGCAAAGCACTCGCAGAGTAGCATCTACTGTGAATTGAAACAGAAAATGAACAGTGCTGTGCTTTACTCGGAAACATGCAGTGTGTCAAACTATTTATCTAATGACATCACAACTGTTGCAATTTGATGATCACACTAAGCCATATCACATTCTCACAACCAAGCATTGTCAAAATGTATAAAAAAAAGTCACAGGGCAACATGCGAGTAAGCCAATTTTTTCAATCATCATACAGTAACCAGTCACCATTAAATAAATAAATAAACTAGTGAGATTATAAATGGAGTAGTCATAAGCTAAAAGTGCCCATTGTTGAAGAAACACTTATATAATTATGGTATTGTATGTGAGCACACACTCAGTACTTTCAGCAAGCTGTGGTGGTGAAGATGATATAATGCGCATGAGTTGGTGCCCTAGTTTGACAGAGCAGGTGGATTCCACTCCCAGGGCCCGTCTGTGCGGTCAGGCGTTTGACTATATGGAGAACCCTACAGAGCCTCGGGCCCATTATTGTTGCTCCCGACAACCCCGGCATAATCCGATCATTTGCGAGGTCATCGCAAATCATTATACAGTAGGGTTCCGTTCCTCTGACATAAATACATGACCCCAGGGATCTGCTCGGCCCACTCTTCCCTGTCTCAATCACTGGCTTTCCTACCGCTCTCCCACTTTTTATACGAGTCTAGAAAAGCGTGTAATTAAATCTGCAGAGATTGCATGAGCAAGAACAAGCGATGCAGTGAAGCAGAATATGTGCATTCCTGTACAGTGGGATAAACAGAAGCATGATGAAAGATGGAAAGGAAGTTTGCAGTGTCTCTGACAAGGCAAAAGAGACATTCTCACTAGGGATGCAACTATCGGCCCGATACTGCACTCTCGTACTCATAAAATGTTCCGATACCAACAACCGATACCACGCAGCATGTGTACAGTGTTTGTGTCCAGACAAAAAACAACAACAAAAAAAACACACAACAGAGTATATAGTGGGGATAAAAAAGAAAGCTGTCTATGAAGTTGTAAGCCCGACTCAATCGGCCCAATGGAGGTTGTGGTCTGGGTGAAGGTGTGGCAAAGTATTTTGATTAAATGAAATTCATTTTTTCATGTATTAACTCGTTATTTCATCTGACTCCATAAATGAAAAAAGTTTTAATGATATCTGTGCAATGTGCATCATTAAATGTGAGCGAATGTTTGACTATTCTTTTTAACTCTTTACTGAAAATAACCAGTTAGAAAAAAATGACAGTAGAGTCAGTTAGAATAAAATCAAATGTTTACAATTTATTATGTCAGGTAAATGTATCATGCCAATTTCATAATCAGTTCAAAGCTAATAGATACAAAACATCAAATGTTCTGGAATAAAGAGAGAAGATGCAATACCTTGACATTATAAAATACATGATGTGAAGTGTTTTGCTTACACGTCACATCACGGGCTGGTCTGGGTTACAGAATCCTGCTGAGCCTCTTGTTGCATTTCACTATATAGGCAGAAACCTCTTTCACATGGAAACATCTGCTAACAATGGGAATTTGAATTCAGAGGTTACACCTTTTGAGAGCAGGAGGCCATTTGCCTGGAAGACCCACCCTCTTTGTGTGCAAGTTATCTCTAAACTCTCAAAATTTGTATTACCTTTCGTTTGACTTCTTTGGGAATGAGACATTTGTACCAGTCGCACTGAGACATTTCATACGATAGCAAACATGTGTAACACTGTATGATAATTATTCGCATTAAACCATATGGATTCTTGGGTGAATTTTGGTGATCTCAGCAAGAGGGAGAAGTGATGGGGGAAGAGGGAAAGAAATTTAAGTGATGCTAACTTCACAAGAGAGAGTTAAAATGCTAATTTCCTTTGTTTTCTCAGAGAGTAGCCCTCTCTTCCAGTTCTTCCAGTTTCTCCAGTCTTACAAAGTAAATGTATCTAATTAGTGGAATATTAAACTAAATATAGTAACGTCTATATAGCTGTGGTGCGCGAGCTGAAAAGAGAAAACGCACAGAGGATTGAGCGTGCAGCGGCACAGACACAATAGCTGGTCGAGCACATCCCATTTTCACAGACATCAGTGGAAAGTTTGTAGTTAAGTCGGATGTCAATGGCAAAGACAGTAAACCGATGCATGTATTATTAACATTAACTGACGAGAGAGAGAGAGAGAGAGAGAGAGAGAGAGAGAGAGAGAGAGAGAGAGAGAGAGAGCACTTCTGTTGCATGCTCTTGATTGCTGACCGTTCACACAGCATACGTGTCATTTGGATTAAAACTAAATCGTATATGTAAGTAAAACATGAACTGCTACCTGTGTATAACCAGTGGTTACATTTTAAATATTACAAATGCAGTGAAAATACAGGTATCGGTACTGGGTATCGACAACTACCAAAAATGAAAGTATCGGTATCGGACTCGTTCTGGAAAAAGTGGTATCGGTGCATCCCTAATTCTCGCAGCTCCAAAGCACACAAGGAGGGTTTTTCCCACTGTGCCACAACAAAGGCTGGGTACACTCATTTTCCGCAGCAAGTGCGTTGTTATACATTCCCATATTGTGTTTCTGCTTATCTCTAGTCCCCAAATCCCCTGTAGAAAAATATATTGTGCTGAAAGTGATGAAGCACTTGCACATATTCCATCTACAAAATACGTCTTAAGATGTGCTAGGGATGAATGAGCCGTGAATGAGCTGACTTGCTTCACTGATTTGTAAACAATGCAAGTATATGTTCATCGGTTTAATTGAAAAACAAAAAAGGATCATTATGAAGGTTATGCAGAGATCCATTTTATCCCAGGAGCCAGTGATGCAGATGGGACTGCAGTGTGCTCTGCCTCTAAAATCGCCTTAGGTTCCCGTAGCACTTATTTAAGTAGTTCAGAGCTCTGCAGGGAACACGCATGAAACACCGAAGAACACAACGGCACCAAAGGCTGACAATGCATTGTTTTTACAGAGTCCCATAAATAATTAACAAACAATGCAAGCTATTTCCATAAAAACAGAGGATGCTCTGAACGGAGATCTTTTCTAGCCTTCGGCACTACCTCAAACACACCACTGTTATGGTATCATGGTACCTGTCACAGAATTTTCCCTCCACCTTGATACCTGTGGAGAAACGACAAAAATGTCCTCTGAATAAACTCCAGCATGCATCGGTTACATTTCTAATGCTAAAACTGTCTGATGGGATGACACAAAATCCCTACTCGAGGCTTTGAGCTATGTTTTTCCTTTTTTACTTCATTCAGAAGGCTGAGAGAGAGGTAGGTGGTGTATGCTGGCTGGAAAAGGGGCAGCTGCTCCTTCAGAAGCCATCATTTATCATCCTCTCAGATGCTCTTCATCTCCTCGCGCTGAACTCGATGCTAAAACACATTAACCTAAAAGGATTTCTGCAAGCTAAGGTGCTAAGGCCCAATTTTGCACACATTCTGGACACTTGTCCCAATTTCCCAAACTTTCCATATCGTGCAATGAACTGCTGACGCAGTAGTGCTGTCAAACGCATTTAGAGTGGGTGCCCGAAACAACGGAAATTAATTGTCAGCTGTTGTTTTAAACCGCCCCAAGTTTTCAATTAATCTACTGACATTTAGCTACAAAAGAACTGATTAAGGAGAAAAGGTTACATTGAAGCTAAAGCTTTCCAAAGGAATCGAGCGGGAATCATGTGATGGCTTTGTTATTTAGATGGGAATGTGACTTTGAATGAAGAACAAATATATCGCTCTCGAGACTCAACCAGTCATGTGAACAAACAGTCCCACTACTATGCATCCCATCATTCCGTGCAGAGGGCTGATTGTGCATGCTTGCTGGTTTCATCTGAAGTGCTGCTTCATTGCTATTATACAGGCAGGATTCTTCAACAATATTGCACTCCCAGCCTGAGGATAGCCTCTGAAAATTGAACTCTTATGTTCTCAGGTTTCTGCGAGGATACCAAGGCAACAGGGTTAAAAATTGTGTTAGTTGAAAGAGAGAAATAGAGCCCTTTGAGAAAAGAATTGCATGCCAGTCAAATCTAAGGCTGGAAGGTATCTATGGTGGCTTTGAGCTGAATCTCTATTTAATTAATTTCATGTTTATTTGTAGGGATACAAAGATATGGGAATTTTGGTTGATACTGATAACCAAACATAATTTATATTCTAAAGCAGATAACCAATATATAGATAACAATAAACATTTTTGTTCACAAAAAAAAAAAAAAAAATAACTACAGAAAGCAATATATTTCTTATCCCACAATAATTTAAAAAATGTCGGCCTACTGCTTATACATGCTTAAGGCCAACTTTCTTTTACAAATGTAAAATGGACAACACACACACACGCACACACACACACACACACATGTTGTGTTTTCATGTTTTATGGGGACTTTCCATAGACATAATGATTTTTATACTGTACAGACTGTATATTCTATTGCCTTACACTGCCCCTATCCCTAAACCTACCCATCACAGGAAACATTCTGCATTTTTACATTTTCAAACAACATCACTTAGTATGATTTATAAGCTGATTTCCTCATGGGGACCAAAAAATGTCCCCACACGAACAAGGATTTCGGATATTGCCATCCTTGTGGGGACATTTTGTCCCCATAACGTAGGGTTTACCAGGCCACACACACACACACACACACACACACACACACACACACACACACACACACACACACACACACACACACACACACACACACACACACACACACACACACACACACACACACACACACACACACACACACACACACACACACACACACACACACACACACACACACACACACACACACACACACAATAGTATAACAAGTATTATTCATGTTGTCTTACCAATTATTAAATACAAATAATAATACAACTAACAACAACAGTAATTATAATTATTATTTCATGTTAGCTATGCACTTATTAAGTAATGCTAACATCTAGAAACCTTATTGTAAAGTTTTTCCATGTGTGTCATGTAAAATGGGTGCCATGCCTTTGCCAACCTTGTTTATATGGGTCGAACAAACTATTTTGTTTTGCATCACTTGCTGGTGCAATGGTGCAATAAGACCTCGCCGTTTAGATGTAAAATTCTGGCAGGCGTGAGCGTGAGTGTTGACAGGTTCCATTGCCATGTAAAGCAATATTAAGAGTGGACGGTTTGCACACATGCCTCTGCAGACCAAGATGGCTCAGCCATGCTGTCAAAGGCAATAACACGAGTGTTGGTCTGTAACCCATTTTGAACAGCATAAGGTTTATATTCACAAAAAATGTCACAGGCCGACTCCATTCTTGTCCAGGAGACAGAATCAGCAGACACAGGTGCCACTAATCAATGGTGTCCGCACAGACACGACTGCATGCACCTGCCATATTGGCACATTATGCCGTCACGTAATTCAATTTGCCACTCTATTCCATTTCCATGGGCCTTCATATTTACATCGGGCTCCATTGGAAAACACACAGTAACTCTGAGTGGGTAGGAAACGCTGGTTGCTGAGGAAACGGAAACTGGTTGGAGGAATAAGAGATGGAAAAACAAGCTCAGTGATGTCTCAATTTAGAAAAAGACCCGGTATCATTTGGAATTGGATTATGTGGGAAAGTCAATACCAAACAAACAGCTTTTCCAGTTAAAGCTTAACTTACAAAAGGTATTAAGATTAGAGCGGGTGATAAAAACTGAGCGATTCAATGCGTCTTTTGTCTTGGGATTGTTGGCAAAGAGAGTGCCAGCATCAGTTAGAGGCCTTTTTAGTAGGATTTCCATATACTGTGCCGCGAGCTGTATGGATTTTTTTTCCCAGTGTTCCCTTCCTGGAGTCTATGGGGGAGACTTAGAGGAGATCTGGCAGGTAGCAAACGTAAATGCTAAGTGACTGATAAGGTGTCAGTGTTTGACAACGCTGTGGATTGCTTACATAACCCGCGTCTGAAGAGTCATTCCTCCTTATTTCTTCCTCTCTCTCTCACTTAATCTCTTGCCTTCCCGTCTCAATATGGAGCGAGAGGGTGAAAAACAGCTTCATCTTCCTCTCGCCACAAATCAGTGCGGTGACCAGAGATCATCTTTTCTAATGCCATCTCTTTTTATCTACCGCTGACACACACCCAAGTGCTCCACGGGCCATTTGTCCCAATAAAGGTCATGCTGGTGTGGATAAAACTCATTTGCTGCCTTTAAAAGTCTTGTGTTTAAAATACGCTAAACTCTAACCAACACAGCTACAACAGAGCATAGAACAGCTTTGTCTCTCAGTCATAAATATTCCACAAAGGTTTCTTTCTTTCTTTTCTTGTCTCTCTCCACTTGCTCTCACCTGCGCCCTCCCCCATGCCGCACCTGGGCTCCTTGGAAACACGGTCTTGGGATTGCATCCCAGGGTGGTAACATCCATCAACCCTGACACCAATCACCGGAAACCCCACAAAATGCTTCCTCCAATTTGTTTGCTATTTCAATGTCTTTCAGTGAAGCCTCCATCACACCTGTCACAACCACCTGCTACCTATTCCACAGAGCACGGTAGGGAAGGGGAGGGAGGGTTTATAATCAGCCAGAATTGCTAATCTTTAGCCATTATTTTTATGCACCAAATACCATTCTCTTCAAACACTACTCCAGTCTAAAAAACAGTGCACAGCTAACAGATATATATGCTACAATACAACTCTACCAGACTGTGACTAAATTTAGAGTGTAAATCTCTTTAAAGTCTAACTAAAATGTCTATTTCCCTTCTTAATACACATTTTTGTTTTATATGGCCAATGTGTGTTGTTTTTAAATGTGCTATATAAATAAATGTGATTGATTGATTCTGGTCGTGTGCACAATTTATCAATATTTCCAAAGAAATAAAGGGCAATTTTCTAAAGCATTAATTAATGCATTAGGCATCATAAACATTCTTACATCATTTACTTATCTATGTTTATTTGTAAATATACTATATAGGCCTATACTACTGTTCATAAGTTTGGGGTTGGTAAGATTTTTTTTAATGATTTTAACTGTACACCCTTGCGGTTTTATGAATATGCAAATTAGCCCCACCACCACTCACTCACACCAGCTCAGAGATCCACTCGTTCATGATCACACGTTGACTTCAAACCGCGTTTTTGAGACTGTCTTTGGTTCATTGCAGTTTTAAGGAGAAAATACTTAGCAATGGTGTTGACTTATTAATTTGCACATGGTTTGTCTTAAACCATATTGAAAACAACAACCCAACATTAAAAGCTTGATTTTCTCCACAGGGGGACTTTAAAGAAATCTCTTACTCGCCAATGATGCATTTATTTATTCAAAAATACAGTAAAATACTATTATTGTTGTGAATTATTAATAAAACATAAAATAACTGGCTTCCTATTTTGCTATATTATATAATTGGTCGCAAAGCTGAATTTTCAGCATAATTTCTCCAGTCTTCAGTGATGAATAGAACATTTTAAAGAACAGCATTTATTTGAAAATCTTTTGCAACATTATACGTCTTTACTGTTAATCAATTTAATGCATCCCTGTCTTTCTTGACAGCAAACCTTTGAACATCAGTGCATATATTTCATGTTCATCAAAACAACGTAATTTAGACTCCTTGAAAGATTTAAAAAAAAGTATATGTATAAATTAACAAATACCTAAAATTAATAAAAGCTGTAAGTATCGTTCATTGTTTTTTCATTGAGTTTATATTATGATTATATTAATCTTACAGTCATTTAATGCAATTCCAAGAGGGTCCTCACACCATTGGTGCTTGGGCTATAACAATTATAGATTTGAGAATAAAGCATTAGCATTGAGATATTTAATCTCAATGGACTTGACCTTCAGCCTTCATGTCCCGATTGAAGAGTCTCTTTAAAAGTGCTTGCCAGAAGTGTTTAGGGAGGAAAGAAGTCCTCCACAATCAACTGCAAACTCCATTCAGGTATGAAACGCCTACTTTTCTTGAACCAATCAATTTCTGAAGGAGTAAATCAAGTATTGCACATTTATATTCTTGTTAGTGCTGCAAGCTAAGACAATCACTACTATGTCTGCTCTGCATATAGCTATTTAAACAAACCCTTAAACTTAAATATAACACTATACTGTTGTATTCATTCTGCTAACCATGCAAAAAAACACGCACATTGCAAGCAACACCCTGGAACCATCCACAATCATGGCAGCGAGTGTTTTACAGAAAATATAAAAATCAAGTTTAAATAAATAAATGATAAAACAGATTAAATATAACTAATAAAAATATGAAATAAAGTAATAAAATAAAAAATAAGATGATACAATATTTAAAAGATTATCTGGTTTCAATCACTATGCATCACATTACAGAAGTACAATAGCTTGAAAAAGCGGTTTCATTTAGTCCTCTAAGGCTTATATTAAGGCAGAAACAATCCTGAAACCAAGCCATGAAAATTTCTTCAAAAAATTTGATTTGGTTTAAGCTTTAAAATGAATTTATTCTTGAGAAATTCTAGATGGTAATACGGTGCTAAATAATAATCAGATGATTGGACAATTTAGAGGCAAACTTTCTAAGCGCTATTCTTAGCAGGCAGAGCATGGATCCCTAAAGAAAGCACAGTGTTTCACATTAGCAGTGCTGTACCCCCCAGTGTCCATATTCATCACAAATGATTGCTTGTGTAAGGCTTAGCCAGCCACTCACACATATTTCAAGCTCACAGCACCAGGGAAGGGGCTGGCCGATGCAATCTAGCTCAGTTCTCTCCCTGTTTGTGTGTATTTGAGCAGAGCGCTGGGAATCTGACAGTGGTCTGACATTGCAGTGGTCTTCTGCTAGAAACGCCACCACTCCCCCATCTCCTCCAACCTCCATCTCATGCCTGTCCTTGAGACCCAAACACAACATCCAGTGCTGAATTTAAGTCAATCACGCGTCAACACGTGCTCGGCCCCCTGACAAGACACGACACCACATGCTAATGGCTTTCACCTGAGCCTCTGACAGTGCCTCTCACTCCCCGAAGACCAGGGGAACCTCATTTCAATGACACACAGTAAAGCAAAAACAGTGAACATGGACATCACACATCCAACCTCATGGCTTCCTGGGTAAGATCGAGCAGGCAAGGTCTGGAGAGTCACTTCTGACTTTCCATCCCATTTGTGTGCAGAAGTCCTGCTCGGGGTAACGGGATGGAAACAGTCCCTGCAGAAAGAGTCTGATGGCTTCAATTAGAAATCACTAATATTCAACATGACTGCAGTCGAAAATGAATGCATCACAACGCCCAGGGTTCCAGTCGATCCCTGGAGTGCCTGAGTGTTCTTAACATCCTCTAATGTTTAGCATAGCTTGTTTGTCTTACTAAAGGGGTCATATCAAGAGGAATCACGTTTATTATGATCTTTTGAAATAAAATAACATGATTATGAAAGCATATAGCGTGACAGCGGAGAATATCATTGGGACAGCACTTCCTTCCATCCATGACACTGCTTGGACCCCTTCCACCCCAACCATGGACTGTTTTCCCGGCTGCCCTCTGGCAAGAGGTTCAGCAGCTTCAAATGCAGAACATCCAGATTTCACAACAGTTTCATCCCCCATGTCATAAGACTGCAAAACTCCCAATAATCCCTCCCCCCCATACATATGACACTAATCACTTACATGGTCACTGTGAACCCTATTTGGATTCATTTTAATGTTGTATTGTCCATTTATCTGTTTTTTACTGCAATACATCCTGCTGCAACAGATATTTGCACTAGTCATAATTGTCACATTTTATATTGCACATATTTTATATTGCTCATACTTATATTTATACTGTCTTTTTTATTTATATTTTCGGAGCCTTGCAACACAATTTCGCTCAACTGTATATTGTGAATGTGCAGTTGAATGACAATAAAGTCTGTCTAAGTCTCTATATTGTAAGTTTTAGAGCTTGAAACTTTAAACATTAAGAGAAAAGTATGTTACATCTTGTGCTGTTCCTGGCCATGAAAAAAAATGATTCTAGCAAGTCCTTAAAGGCTCAATATTAGAAACGAGTTACTAAAGACTATTTCTAACAAGGTCCCTGATCAGTTCAGTTCAGTGCTGCATAAACATTGTTTATGCAGAAAATAGTTTTTTTTTAATGCATTGTTTATGCAAAAAAATTGTTTAAACAAATCTGTCAATGTAAGGCTTAGTAAAGAGGATGTTAAAGCACAGTTGCAGTACAGTACCATTCAAAAGTTCGGGGTTGGTACTGTAAGCTTTTTTGTAAGGTTTTTAAAAGAAGTCTCTTATGCTTAATAAGGCTGAATTTATTTGCATTTATAAAAACAGTAATATGGTGTATACTTATTACAATTTAAAACAGCTGTTTTCTATTTGAATATATGCGATAGTCCAATTTTTGTGCATAAGTTAAATTTGCAACTTTGTATGAAAACATGGCTACTGTCAACTGGAGCAACTCAAAATTAAGCTTTACCATCACTGGAATATATATATATATTCCTAGGAATATATACAGTATATATATATAGTACAGTATAAATTACTTGCTTCTCAGAGCATGCAGCTCATGCTTTCAGAGGCAGATATCTGCTGTTTGGGAATACAGCCGTGTTCTGAAAGGTAATTACACCAAACCTATGACGACAGATTTTGCTCAGGCATTTCAAACAACTAAAACAGCATTTCAGATGCTTTGCAAAAAGATTGTTCTGCTGGTTAGTCCATTTATGCTGTCCCATCGTCACAGTCAAATGATATTTTGATGCGCATCAAGGAATTTATTCGCTAAACGTGTTTCCATCGTAGTTTATGTGCATGTTTTCTGATCAGATAAAAATGTATCCGACTCAAACGTGCGCATACATTTTTTTATGCACATTTTTAGAATGTATGCACATCTTGGCGTTTCCATCCAGCAGTTTTGTGTGATATCCCAAAATGCACATTTAAAATAAGTGGATGGAAACATAGCTAGTGTCACATGATCCCTCAAAAATCATTCTAATATGCTGATTTGGTTCTCAAGAAAATTTTCTTATCACTTTTGAAATAGTTAATATTTTTGTGGAAACTGTGATGAATTTTTTTTCAGGAAATTTTGATGAATAGAAAGTTAAAAACAAATAGCATTTATTTGAAATAGAAATCTTAAGTAACATTATAAATGTCTTTATAATGTCATTTTTATGTGAAGACAGTATTAATTTAAAGCCACATCAGACTTCAAACTTTTGAATGGTAGTGCAAAAAAAAAAAAACTACAGTATATCAGAATCAACAGAAAACCTGCAGCCAGTGTCTTAGTTGAACCGTTGGTTATTTCCAAGGGGGTAATCCATCGACCGGAAGTTGAAGCCGGCCGGGTGTCGCCATGTTGTAGCAGAACTTCACTTGCATTCTAAAGAAACACGACAATGTATAAAGGGCTCCATTACCTTCTATGTTACATTATGGCCCCGTAGAAACAGATTTTGTAAAAATAGGCTAACGATTGCGTCATAACCACTCGACACTCTGTCGCGCTGTACAGAAATTACCGTACATACAGGAGGAGAAGCTCGCAGGCAATCGGGGGGACGTCCCGTCAAGGGAGAAGCCCATAATGAGTCCATAAAAGCAACGGAATTCTTACTCACTCACGCCAAATAACTCTTTGCTCAAGTTCCCCGTCTCTGCAAGATTAACGTTGGCAATTTTCACGCACAGCTACTTGAAGATTAACGTCTGTCAGACATTTTGCTCACGTCATCGAGCTTAGTTTGAGTCGGTCTGAGTCTGCGCGTCAGGAACGGAAGTGCTCAAAAATCGCTAAAAATGGGCTTCAACTGTCTCAACTGAGTTCCAATGAGATGGCTCTGTCCACTTCTTATACTGTCTATGGTTATTTCACACTGTAGAAACTGAGACAGATCAGACACACAATTATTTGTTATATTTAATAAATAATCCACAATAGACCTCACCCAACAAGCAAACCATGAGTTAGACTTCTATGGAACTACCCCTGAACTGCAGCCCAGATGCAGAACAAGGCCTCTGGTTACCATAGTGGCAATAGCACATCAGCCCGTTCTCATCCCAAGGCGTCATCTAACTGACGCTTTTGACCATGCGTCAACATGCCGACGCACATGGTACCCCTTAAGCGTCAATATGAGACGCGCCTCCTAGTGGTCTAACCCTAACCCTACCCCAGACCTAAACCTACCCATAACGGAAGCGTCATCTAACTGACGCTAAAGGGTGCCATGTGCGTCGGATTTAGACGCATGGTCAAAAGCGTCAGTTAAATGACGCCCGAGGATGAGCGTCTCATATTGACGCTTAAGGGGTACCATGTGCGTCGGCATGTTGACGCATGGTCAAACGTGTCAGTTAGATGACGCCTTGGGATGAGAATGTGTTGGTTTAACAACCAGATTTACTCTCACTTCATTCATTTTTAATTTCCTGTATGTTCATTTATAGTATGCTAACTCTGTTACACATTAATATTATAAGAATCTTGAAGGTTCTTCTCTTAACACCCCATCCAGTTTCGTATGCAATACACCCTGCTAGAAGACCTCCAAAAGAACATCAACTTATTGGCTCACTCACCTCCCGAGGGTGTGTATGTTAGAATAGCTTAGGCTAAGTGTTTATTGTTGTTAATAAAGTCTTGTTTCTATCACACTTGAAATTGTTTTGCTCATAACCAGAGTCCTCAATCATGCCAATCACAGTATATACTCTTACAAAGAGTTAGATATTAGGATATTATTGTCTATGACCCAGAGAGTCTATAGACGTTCTTACTAAGCTTCTCTGGATGAGTGTTGTTTGCATATCTAAGATTGATTCCATCAGGAATTCCAGAAATCAGTTACTTGACCTTAATACTTGTATTGATCATAATGATTAATTATATATATTTCCCTTTTGTGCTAATTTGCTACAGAACTTGAAGCGAGTGTTTCTTAATGACTGTCATTAAGTGTCGGAAGGAGAGTAGAAAATGGCTGTGAAAAACAAATGCTAACATTATAAGTGCATAATATATAGCCATGACATAATATAAATATGTACAACATGACCCTTTTAATGTTTGCAAGCAAAAAGAATTGTGGCCAAACCACCAAGATCTTTAAAAAGAGTTTAAATCAATTAAAAAGAATTTAGATATTTCTCATTTTAACTGCGGGGATTAACGGCATTTAAAGTTCACAGGCATTAAGCTGCTTCAAAGAAAATCCCATAAAAAGTGTAAACAGATGACAGGCTAAAAAAGCTAACATGTTTTGGGTTCAACTCCAAATCCTGTGTGTATACTGATGGAGAGCCCCTTAACGCATGACACAGTTAGTAAATAGACTTAATGTGTTCCTTTCGACATTAAAATAAAGGGACATGCTTGTGGAAAAAAAAAAAAAAAAACATGCTTGCTCTACAAAGCAAAGCCACAGTGGGTTTATGTAATTGGGTTATTAGTGTTTAAATGGGTACTGCGGGCCTACAACCCCACTCAAACAGGTCCCATGGTGGAGGAAAGGCAAGATTTTGCACCCCAATGGTGGGTTTCTCACAAAAATGTATTTATCAGAGTCGAAACCCAATGAAAATCCTGCCAGAGTCGAGATTTACAGCTGTCTGGGCATGAAAGAGCAGAATTAGAGCACTCCACAATATGACTGGGATGTCTGCGTGTCTGCCATAGCTAGATCCAATTCCAGCCTGGCTAATCCTTAATTTACTTAGCAAGGAAAACCAGCATCTTTGTGCTTGCCAATTTTTTTTTAGGCAAGGAAGAAATTATGTAAAATTCAAATTACATTGGCTGATTTGATGCAACATTACTGTGATTCGCCTGTTACTGGAAGACAACAGGTACTGTCTGTCTCTATGAAAAACAACTAATCGATCCTCTAAATTGCATATTATGAAAAGCCAAACAAATGGACACAAAGAGATGGAAAACATCCAGTCTCTCGCATGTTCAGACAGAAAGATCAATCGTCTGCGAGTTATGCAAGAGAATATGTGGTTAGAAAGCGCCGCTGTTATCCATCAGTAAAATGGCACTGTCACAGTATTTAGAGAGAGAAACTTCTACATGTAATATGATGATTTGACAGCCTGGTCTCAATGGAATCGCCACATCTGTGCTGTCAAATTCGGCCAGCTCTTCCCCCTATTGTCACTCCCTTTCTCATCCGCAGTGGAGCACAGATCACAGACAGGCCTCTCTTCTCTCTGTGAGCTCAATAATGGATTATTAGATTTTACATTATTGTACAAGACATACAGCACAAAGGAAAGGAAAATAATGAAACTTCATTTATACAGCCCCCTTTTCTTCTGTTTAGGCTTGTATTCATAAAAGGAAGCAAGGCCGCCCCTCTCATCTTCAAAAGCTGCGGTCGCACGCTACTTTGAAGAAAGCAAAGGATGCTTAAATATCAACGAAGCGAGGGGAAATGAAATTCGGTTGCGATAATAAATAGTGTTTTGGATGCAGGAGCTCGGCTTAAGGAGGGTACCAAGGGTCTCTACACCAGGTTTCGTCATTAGAAATGCTTTATCCCTCCCGAACGGACATTGATATGCGCATTACTGCAAGAGCACGCAATCCGTGATCAATACGTTTATTGATAAGCCTTGCCTTGTCAAAAAAAAAAAAAACACAAAAGGGAAAATGCTGATGAATGAAAGGTCATGTGCAGAAATGGGGTATTATGACTCAACATCAATCGCCGATACCAATGAGGTTTGTGCGGCATTCAAATGTGTAAACAAACATTAGCGAATATCTTGCAGACTTTCTATAACATGAACGTTTTTTGTTGACAAAAACTGTTCATATAACCAAATTAAGCCGCAAAGCCCTGCTATAATTATCAGCACTGCTGTGATGTCAGTGATATCCAACGTTTTAACTAAGCAAACTCTGAAAGGAAGGCTAATTAGGGCTGGATTAGTCAGATCCCGCATACAGACTAAGAGCTCTATTGAATATTGCCCTCCAGCGACTCACAGGAGGAGAGTACAGCCAGACAGAATAGCCCACATGCTACACTGCTGATCGCACTACACGTTACACGCAATCGCTGACATCCATCAGCCATCGATTTTGCCTTTTTTCTTGTCAGAGTTAATCTTTTCACTGCTGTTCAGGCTCAATTAGATTAAAAACAGGCCTCATCAAAACATACATCCCGCTAGTTACATCGCTCGCTGTGGTAAATAAATGCAATGGATGAGCTATACGAAATGGATAAAGAAGTGTAAGGTCACATTCAAGGAGAAGCCTATAAATATCCACAGCCCAAACCGCCAATGTATCCAAGAACTATAATGTTAATCTAAAACGCTTACTTATCACAACCATCTAGAATATAATTTCCAACAGAAATGCTTTAATGTTAAAAAAAGTTAGCACCCACAGTGGATCTTACATGCGTACCTATATACCGATCTCCAAAAATGCTACTTTTCAGGAAATGGAAAAACACTACTTTTTAAATACTCTTGCATTAATAACAAGCAGAGATGGAGAGATGGTCCAAACTGCGTGAAGTACTTTATTTACGATAGAGGAGGGGTGGAGTTATGAGGTTTTACCGACAGTTTGAGGATCCAAAGGAGTTGTTACAAGGTTTAGTCACAAGCTCTTCTTTATAGGTTAAATATTTGCAAAAACCCACAGACAGACATAGTAATAATTTATGGAAAAGATACGTGATGTGTATTAAATCTGTCTTTTGAGCATCCTGCCAACAATTTTGGGCCATTTTTGATTAATTTCCTCTTTGATATAGGCTCTATCCAATCTCCAGAGCTGGCACCTAACCTATCCTTTTTGCAGCCAATATCAAAAAATGCTAGCTGTATCACAAGTTAACATGAAGCAGAAAAGTCAATTTAACACATTATTTTGTCAAGTTAAATACAGCCCAGTTACATTAAGCACTTTAGCCCATGCTATTGACAGCCAAATGAAATTCATGTTTGGGTTGAAAGTAGCGAGGCTTTTAAACGAAACCTTGCAACAGGGGTGACAGCCAGTTGAGTATTCACAGTAATCTACGTCCTTCCCTGAGGACAGGTGAAATTAACGAGGGCCAGATGGCAGTTCATGTAAGGTCACCACATTTGCTTCGAAATGCATATTTCTCGGTGTGTCATTGAGTAGCTCCTTGGTATCGTGTAACAGAATGCACAACACATGTAGAATTCGACTTAGCACCACTAAAAGTAAACTGTTCTGACAAAAAACACACATCGATCAAGCACGAGTAAGTCAGAGTCATTTGCAGATGAGACTAAATGGACAGTTGTCAGAGGAAGAGTCCCTAGTGAAAAGACTAGCTTAGATGAGCATTAATTTCAATGCTCCAGGTTGGTTTATGCATCAATGACATAAGACTCTTTTTTGTCCTATTCTTGATACATTAAAAATGCAATTCATACATACAAATCTTACAAAAAAAATATTAATATAAAAAAAAATCACTGTTTCCAATATAATATTATGCAGCACAACTGTTTGCAACATTGATAAAAATAAATGTTTTCTTAAGCACCAAATCAGCATATCAGAATGATTTCTGAAGGATCATGTGAAAAAAAATGCCACAGTGAACCAGCATGGTCTATATCAGTGGTGCCCAATCCTGTTCCTGGAGATCTACCTACCTGCAGCGTATCCAAACCTGATCCAACACACCTGTCTGTAATTATCAGGTGCTCATGAAGATCTTAATTAGCTGGTTCAGTTGGGTTTGAGCTAAGCTTTGTAGATCTCAAGGAACAGGATTGGGCTCCCCGGGTCTATATGGCTGGTCATCTCTTGCTAAGCACCTAAAACTTCCTGGGGCCTCATGTATCAATCTTGCGTACGCCAGCTTTCACGCTCACGGTCGGATGTACTAACAGTAAAATTAACGCGAGAATGTGCGTTCCTCCACGCCAATTTCATGTCTGGCGTACGTACATTTCTTACAGTTTTTGTCCGTTAGCGACGTTGCAAACATTACACAACGAATTGTTCTACAAGTCTATCGCACCACCACATGTGGGAAGCATTGCTATTATAAATTATATAAGATCTATAATTCCGCTCGAAGGGGGTCTCGCCCAAGGTGTAATTCAATGTAGAACCGCCACTGTTTGAGTCTGTTCTTTATTAATGGGAAAACGCCACTGATCTATATAATGACATATATAATGTCATTCTATATAAATCAGTGGTACATGCATTTGCCATAAATGCAATGGATATGTTGTACTTTTGGTCAGCTACATTGCATGCATTGGAAAATTAAATAGGTAAGCTATATGTACCATAGTAAAAAACAAATGAGAAATTGGTTACCTTCGTGGCAGTCCTGTAGTAAATCCGAGTCTCCCACAGCAGATATACTCACCCATAATTGAGGCATAATTGAGGCAACTCAATCAGTTTCTTGCCGCTTGCTTTAGCCATTTTCTTACTGCTTTCTTTTGCCAAAGTGGACTCATTACCATATTTAAATTGATTTATTTAAGGGAGGAGACTGGGTGGGGCGTTGTGCTCGTGCATGTGCGCTCAATTTTACGTTAATTAGGATGTACAAAGAGTATGCGTGGGATCCTTCGTACGCACATTAACAGCTTTGTCCGTACGCAATGTTTTAGTATGAATTCAACGCAAGTCTTTGTACATGAGGCCCCTGGTCTTTTCACCAAGGCATCAGAGGCTTAACCATATTAAACTTTCTAACAGGTTCAGGGAATGAGAGAATAGCACCTTTAGCTAAGTTGGCCCATAGAAATGTGTGAGTGTGTGTGTGTGTTTAGCGAAGTGCTTCCTGATGTATATCTACATCTTCAGCCAAAGCATGAGCCCAGAGATGCCTCCACCTCAACAGGGTGACTGAGGCAGCTGTCCCGAAGCCCTTAAGTGCCCTCGGCTTCTGTCACGAGAGCGTGTCCATGCCAGTGTTTTAAAAGAGTCTGTCCGTCCGCATTTCTAAGTGCGTATTGCATCACAAGAACACACTCAGCCATCAATCCAAACCACACTGTATGAGGCACATGAAAAATGACATTCTCCATCTCCACTCCGCAGAGTTGCCTCCTAAGGACAACAATCCCATCATAAATCAGCTAAAGTGGTATGCATTTCAGAGTGCAGGCACTGGTGCTATAATAGAACCTGACTGCTAAATAGAGCTCCAATTTGATTAAGGTACAGAGGAGTGGCCTGAATCAATACTCTCGTGTTATGCACCCAGACTTGGCTCCCGTGCACCGCATTAGGAGCCTATACCTCCTGCCTCCTCCTCAAAGCCTTTAAATCTTACCAGAGACAATTAATACTCGAGCCTTGAGCACGGCATCCATTATTTGTGCTCTGCATACTGTGCGGGAGACACAAACAGACTGAAGGAGAAGAGAGACACTGCATTACCAAACAAGCGTGAGAAAAATGTAAACAGTATGTCACTAGTTTATTCACTTCTCTTTATCTCTCACGGATCGATGCACAGGCTCCACATTGCAGGAGTGGTGATGTTAAAACACTCCTCCACTGTAGTCGATTGGCTCAATGAGTCAATGGAAGTCATCGCATCTCCTTGCTCGCCCTTGTGAGAGTCATTCGGACGCGACGCTTCCTCAAACGGACGTATGATGTGCAGATTCAATAGGCCCCCTGTTCCCTGATCTGACACAAACAAAATGAGAAAAACAAAAAGCACTCATCTGTGTTTATACATCCACGTCTGAGGTGTAAATCCTCTATCAGCCCATATTCTGCACTTCCACTAACAAAACAGAGCAGCGGTGCGTTCATTTATTCAGACAAGCTGATACATTTCTCTTTACGGACACCCCTCGAAGTAATGGAGAGTATATTTCATAACAGAAATCAAAATTAATATTTGATATTGGTACAGCACTTTTTCAGTTTCAAGGATAATTAATATTTGTGTATGCTTTGCAGAGACAGCCCAGCTCTGCTTTGAAAGTTTTGATAAATTGCTGAAGAGTATGTATTAAAAGGGCAAGAGACATTACTATCAATCATCTAGGGTTTTAATGGAAGAGATTGGTTCCCATCTTTTATTTGGCAGTCTCAGCTCTCGGATTTAAGGCAAACGCTCATGTGACCAGGAAACTATTTGGCTGCGTGGCTTGTCTATAAAGGTTGTTTTTTTTCTTCTGATGTCAAGGATAAAATAACAGTTTGCATTGTAAAATGACTTTGTTTGGTGGTCCAACAATTAATGATAAAGCAGACAACCAAATTCTAATGCAACATAGCGATGCACACTGTACCTTATACTATGTGTGGCCAGTGTTAATCTTGTCAACTAAATTACAGATGAAATTGTTCAATTTTTTTTATCTTATTATTAATGATTATCCATGTATATGTTTCATTCATTTTTGACATTGCAATCTTTGATTAAAATGTCAAAAATGTATCTGGTGAAACATCAGACATATCTCTGCTGATGTATGCCAGACTTTTCAATAATTTTGTCTGCTTAAATCCCTCCCCTCTCTTACACTTGACTGCAAGCTTTCATTCAGATCTAGTTACCTTCATCCAATAGGCAACCAATGGATTAAACAAAGCCCATTGTTGGGTCACTTGTTAAGGGAAGTTTACTCAAAAATGTCATTTTGGTCATTATTTACTCACCCATGACCTTCTGTGAAACACAAATATTTTAAAGAATGTTTCAACTGTTTTTGTCCTTACAATAAAAATCAATAGGGTCCAAATCATCACTGGACCCCACTGACTTTTATAGTATGGAAAGACAAATAATACAAATAAAAAAGTGACACTTTTTAAAGCATCTTTTATATACCACGGAAGAAAGTCAGTCATACAGGTTTGAAACTAATTGAGGGTGAATGGAAATGATTAAAATAGGTAATTGTTAATTCATTTTTTAATTGTTAATCCAAATCACAGAAAGTAATGTCTAAAATATCATTTTTTTCAACTAAAAATAGATGCCATTTTAGTGAGAGTAAAATGTACTAAAATTAATACATTTGACATGACAAAATATTAACTAAACATAAAATGTATTTTCATCAAAAGACAAAAACTATTTTTAAAAAACTGACTAGGCTATACACAGTGATCATTTTTCCAAAGAAAATCAGAGTGACTCTTTAGCCTCTGGACTCCCTCTATGGTTAGTATGCAAATACAATTCTTATCACACGAAACCAAGTCCCCAGCTCATTCAGAGGGATGCGGAGCACAGGTGAGCGCTTTACACGGACCACTGTAATGAATAGCCAATGCTATAATAGAAGACAGTCAGCAGGGGCTGGTTTGAATAGCTTGTGTTACTGTAAGTGCTGTCATGGCCAGAAGGAACGGTCCATCCATGATAATGACACTGCGGTACTGCTGCTCTCAGACTGATGCTTTCCCTTCAAGTGCATTGAGGTGTCAACAGAACGCACTGCAGCATAAAGAAAGAAAGTCTCCTCAATGGTGAAATCGTCTCTATCAGCTCAGGCGATCAGCCCTGATCCCTGGTTAGTGTCTCCAACTGGAGGTCACAAACTACTAGGGAGCCATTAGTGAGGAGGGTAATTTGATTCTGGGGACTGATACCACATTACATACTTTAGAAATACTGCTTAGGTTGGAGAAAATCCTGCCTACATGGACAACTAAATGAACTTGTTACAATGAATGCCTGAGCAGAGGCCTTTCTGCTTGATGACAAAACTAAATTACGCTCAAATGCCCCTGTAGTAAAGGTAGCTGGTGCAATTTTATAGCACACAGATATACAGTATATATAAAATAATCATGTCAGAATGTATTAAATAAACCATCATGCGGTGTGACATGCTAACTCTAAAACTACTGTAAACATTAATCAAATGTAAAATTATTTTATAATAATGCATGCAGTTTCCATGACCACAACTATTTTAGGGATGTACCGATATTAAAAAGTCTATCCGATACCAATAAGCCAATAATAAATGTAATGTTATGGTCAAAAAACAAATAAATATTCAATAATAATATTTTATTAGTAACTATTTTGAACAAATTAATTAAAACAACAAAAGACAAAAATCAATCGTTTCAAAAATTAACAGAGAATGTAGGCATGGCAAAAACATTAAAATGCACAGTATGAAACTGATTTGCTAAAGATAATATTTAACAGTGTTATTAAATGATTAATGTTTTTAAAGATTATCTTTAAGTGAGAGTTAGATCATTTAAATGTAAAAAATTGTGGAAATGAACATGCACAATGAAATGTTCAAGATTGACCAATACAATCCAATAAAAAAATGAATAAATGGGTGAGACTATGGAAAATTTCCACATTAAAAAACAAATTGTTATAGGTCCAATTAAAATGCAAATAAATAAATAAATAAATAAAACAATTGAACATTTCAAAAGAGTCACATCACCCAAAAACATAAACTTTGTGTGTGCTAACTGCTAAGCTACAGCTCTAAATAACCATTTTGAGCATTTTAAGCATTGTCCATCCTCTTCAATGTTGATTTACGATGACCCGCATACCAAAACAGTGAGGATGACTAATGATGCTCTGTAAAAGAGGCATCTTTTGTTTCTTCACCTCATTTTTCTTCTCTTTACATCACTGCAGCCTTTCGTCCCTGCACAAATAAGCTCTTTCATATGTATGCTATCTCCTGTGCATTATCTTCTGAGGGTCTGTCTCCCGGTCCCTCGTGTAAAGAGCTCTGGCTCTAAGCCTGTGGATAGTCTCCACCAGACACTAAATTTGGTAGCTCTGCTGCTCTTTTAAGTAAATGCCACAGAAATATGCCACAGTGCAGACCAAGCTCACTCTGCAGACCAAGATATGACAACACCTTTTATACAGAGCAAACACCAACCCATTCCACCTATTCAACACACTCAACTCCCAAAGTGCTTACTTAACATTTATGTCAGTGAGTTCTATGGTAATAGGCCGCACACCCATTGATTATCTGCCATTTTCTCAGTGTGGCGAACTGGGCCTGTGGCTCAGTGTCTAGATGCAGTGGGACTACCCTCTGAAATGCCACCGCACATATAATTAGGAATCTCTGGGGCTTTTTTTATTATTCGATTTTATTTACTCACTTTTTTTGCTTTAAGAGTCTGCACAAACACAATGGCTATTCTTAAGATGAATATATGAGCTTGAAGGGCAGCCCTGCTGAAAAGACCAACATTGTATGGTGTCTCTACCAAACTATTTAAACCTGTATATCTTCCATAGATAAACGGATGGACGGATAGATGGATAGAATTGCTGGAGTCCGTAGTCATATCGTCCTATCATGAGCCAAAACCATTCTTGTAACTCGAGGTTCAATACTTTACTTATTTGATCATTCATTTACTTATAACTTGTTTATTAACTCATTTAATTATTTACTTCATTGTATTATCGTCATTTTAAGAGCAAAGACGGAGTTGGTGATGAAGAAAAATGCATAGAAATATTTCACCCAAAAGGCGAGCCTGAGGATATCACACATGCAATTTGCAAACTTTGCACGAGAGTTATGCCGGTGAAGGAGTCTCGAACCACAGTCAATTATTCACTTTATATGGATCTATATAATTTTTGTAATAATATTAATATTCAAAATAATAATTTGTAATTGTATTATTATTACAGTTATTAGTGTGATTAAAGTGTTTTGTTAACGTGTTAAACAACAAACAAAACAACATTGCTGACGAACAATGATATCGTTTTGGCTTAAACAACAACTTTATGAGATTGATTATAGTCTTGATATCGTCAAAGGCATCAGCCATCAGCGATATCTCTGATGATCATCGATAAACAAATACTTTCAATACTTTACAACCCTAGGATAGACAGAACGATAGATAGGACAGACATACAGACAGATAGATAGAACTTTTGTGGATCAGGGTGGTGGAACATTTTATGATATGCATTACTCAATTTATTTGAAGTATAATTCAGTAAAGCTCTCTTCCTATCATTGAAGTTTACATTCAAATTCAACTTCCTGTGAGGCATGGCCAATTGAATTTGAAATTCATACTCATGAATAGAACGGGAGCCAATTCTTCAGTTCAGAATTTTGCCCAACCCTGATGGAAATTCTTGCTGGTTTTAAGTGTGTTTTCGTTAGGCAGCAAAAGAGGGGCAGCCGTCTTGAAGGTCTCCACACCTAATTAGGTGATGTCTGCAGACGAGCTGCCCTCATAGCATAACCTCCTAAAACACCCTCCAACCTCTTTCTGACAGGGCTTCACGAATAAAACACGCACACAGATGAAGGCCAGGGTTATACAGGCAGACAAGAGCAGCAGCTTAACCCTTGCACCAACAACATCCATCAGCTGGAGAAATCAGGGGTACTTCTGCTCTCTCATCCCACATATAAGGTGAAATCCCACATTTAGACAGGTGTGACTGAGAGGACGGCTTCCTGGAGGATCACCGTCAGCCAGTAACCTTTAAATGTCATTCCAGATGAAGATTCTGATACTTAGCATGAAGACGGAGGAATGTTTTCACTGTGTTTCGAGATGGACTGTATTATGCATTGACATTGATCCATTCTGGAACAACAACAAGCAACTCAATCGCATTGACATTCATCCAACGTTTGGAAAATAACAAACCGGCACACGAGGCGAGCGCAGGCATCTTGCGCAATTCACCTCGCAATGTTGTGCAAATTTAATTGGAGGTTGTATCCTCTGTGAAAAACAAATACTTTTGAGAATTATTTCTTATAGGTGTGTTAAGGCTGGAGAAGTATTAATAAGACACAGCTCCAGCAAAGTGGTTTCACAGCCCATAGAGCTTGGTAGGTTTACTTTCGAAATCCACCACTACCTTTACTCAATTCCAGCACGTATATCGTTCTGTCATCAACGATCATCAAATTAATATGACGAGCAAACACGGGAGCTGCATGCAGAGGCTCTTGGTTTCCCGAACTGAGTGCTGCTGTCAAGCGCAATCAAACAGAAAACATGTCTGTGTGCTCTACGGAGAGACCAGTTCCCACTTCTGAAAAGCACATGGATACACACATACTCAGAACTTGTGGAATGGATCATTTCTTTTCAGTTATTCTCTCTTTAGCAACTTTCTTTAGTTTTCTTATTTTTTGCTAATCTCACGCACTCTTCTAAATAATAAAAGACTGAATTCCCGATCTCTATCCTATATATTCACCTTAATGAACCTGTGGGCCTTGCATTTCTGAACTCAGAGTGGCTGAGAGATTTGGTCGAGAGACATTAGTTGTTCCGGACAAACTCTGTGGCCCCAGAAAGTGACCTAATCTCTATAGTCCCTTCTAATTTCTCAGAGAGAAACACAGAGAGCAAAGCAAACAGGAGAGAAGTGCAGATCATGAATATTTCATTGTGCGACACAGCTACTTTTTCAGACACAAGGAAAAAATAACAGAGGCAACTCTGGAGTGTGCTGTCAGCCATGTCATGATAGACACTCTCTTTGCCTGATATTAACATGTCTGTTGGCATATTGCGCAAGTACTTTTTGTTGGAAGACAAAATCTAAATTTCAGCCCGCTCGCAGTTTGAACATCTAAATAGAGATCAGAAAGGAGTGAGGCGGTTTCCCATTGTTATCAGCTTTCTTTATTTGCTGACTTTTACAAATATGTGGAGGAGAGTTTGAAGAACAAGCCCTCAAATTGATCCTCTTCTAGTCATTGGCTGAAAATGGGGGTTTCGGCTGGGTACTAGATTTCACATTAGCCTCACAATAGTTATGTTTAATATGTCAAAATGTGTTATGTCAGGAACTTACTTCAATGTTAAAATGAAGAGGCTGAGGACTCCTTATGCCTTGAAATAAAAACCTGTGCTTCACACATTTCCCCCACCCAAAAAGTTAACTAAATATGAGGGATACATAAATCAAATACAAATTTCTGAATGTAACATTTCAACCATATTATTTGGTCTGTCTGGCTACCTGTCAATTATTTTATTTATTTTTCCCAAAAAAAAAATCAAACAGGATTTGTCAAGCCATTATTCAAAGATCAAACTATGTAGTTAAAAATGAGTTATACTGTATACATTTCTTTGAATCTCAATTTATTTTAAAGGGTTAGTTCACCTCAAAAATTATGTCAGTAAAGGTGCCCTAGAATGTGAAATTGAATTTATTTTGGCATAGTTAAATAACAAGAGTTCAGTACATGGACATGACATACAGTGAGTCTCAAACACCATTGTTTTCTCCTTCTTATTTAAATCTCGTTTTTGAAAAACACCCCTGAAAAACAGGCGAATCTCCACATAACACCGACTGTGACGCAACAGTCGGGATCATTAATATGTACGCCTCCAAAAATTTGCATATGCCAGCCCATGTTCAATGCCAGGCAGAAGTAGAACTGTGCAGCCGAATCATCGGAAGTTCTTCAGGTGAAGAAACAAGCGAGGATCATAGGGAAAATGGCAGATAAATGTTATGTTCCAGGCTGTGCAGGGGATGTGAGGACTTTCCATACCCTTCCCACAGAAAAGAAATGTCAACAGGCGTGGTTGATGTTTATCTATAATCGGATACCGCAATAGTTTAATTCGAAGTTGTTAGTTTGCTCTGCCCATTTCACCACGGACTTATTTTCTAACCTGGGACAATATCAAGCAGGCTTCTCTCAGTGAATAAATTATATACAGAAAGCGATCAAAGAACAATCTTTCCACACAGCGAGAGTTTATCTGGACACTTGCAAAACTCGTTATGAAATCGATGATGCACTTTACTGCACAACGATCACTCTTACTGTATGTACATCATCGTGTTTGCATTGGTGAAAGCATTAGAGAGAGTGCAGAAACTGCGTTGCAATGATAAGATCTTCAATCTCGCGATCAACAGACTGTCATTTGCTTGCTCAATGCTCATCACGGCAACATTTTATGTGATGGAAATAGATTTAAATACTTTAAAAACTTCTCACGATTCGTTAATATCGATAGCTGTATTAGTAAAAACGTATAATAGCTGTAGAAAAAGTATTCGAGAGAGTTTCACATGTAATGCGTAGCTATTTCATATGCAAGCATGTCAGCCAATCACATCAGTGGCCGCGGTTACACTGAATCCCACAGCAGACACGCCCCTTCAAACAGAGCGTTCAAATCAGAGGCTAAAATCAGGCTAGGAAAAATACCTTTTATTTCTAAATTATGACTATTTTTGATCTAAAAAACATACTAACATTATAAGGGCAACCCAGGAAACATTATAAAATAATAAAATAACCCCATTCTAGGGCACCTTTAATGAATCACCCTCATGTCGTTCCAAGCCCGTAAGACCTCCGTTCATCTTCGGAACACAGTTTAAGATATTTTAGATTTAGTCCGAGAGTTTTCTGTCCCTCCATTGAAAATATATACACGGTATACTGTACTTGTCCAGAAAGGAAATAGAGACATCATCAAAGTAGTCCATGTGACATCAGTGGGTTAGTTAGAATGTTTTGAAGCATAGAAAATACATTTTGGTCCAAAAATAACAAAAACTACGACTTTATTCAGCATTGTATTGTCTTCCGGTTCTGTTGTCAATCCGCGTTCAGTGACGCTGATGACGTAAGACGCTGCTGACGTGTATCTGGTGGGTCCATGTATTCGGGTTCAAATAAATATGGCTGGGCAAAAAAATGCAAGTCTTCCTCTGTGTCGAAATCCTTAGACATGTTTGCGAAGATTGTTTTGTTTACAGCGTGCGTCTCCCTCAGACTGTAAACGAAGCTCGGGCGCACTGATAACACGTCAGCAGCGTCTTACGTCACCAGCGTCACTGAACGCGGATTGACAACAGAACCGGAAGACAATACAATGCTGAATAAAGTCGTAGTTTTTGTTATTTTTGGACCGAAATGTATTTTCGATGCTTCAAAACATTCTAACTAACCCACTGATGTCACATGGACTACTTTGATGATGTTTTTCTAACCTTTCTGGACAAGTACAGTATACCGTGTATACATTTTCAATGGAGGGACAATAAACTCTCGGACTAAATCTAAAATATCTTAAACTGTGTTCCGAAGATGAACGGAGGTCTTACGGGCTTGGAACGACATGAGGGTGATTCATTAAAGGTGCCCTAGAATGGGGTTATTTTATTATTTTATAATGTTTCCTGGGTTGCCCTTATAATGTTAGTATGTTTTTTAGATCAATTTTCATTTTTGGGTGAACAAACCCTTTAATTTTACTTCCATACATTTAAGTTTAAATTACAATTCTGCATCCTGCTTGCTACCTCAATTAAAATTAAATTCAAATTGGAATTTAAAAAGCATCTTCACATCAATTCTGAAAGGCACACTACTGACCATAAATGAATTAGAGGATTTGCAAGTACTTATAAAGACAAAAAACAGTCAAGAGTGGTAAGGCTGGTCTAATTTGTTATGCCTAACCATGCCTGGGCGAGCATGTTTAAATAAAGCGTAGTGGGCTTGGCCGCGTTATTCATATAGTATTAGCAAATGTGACGTATACATCTTTCTTCCAGTTTGCAAGGCTGTGGAGGTCCCTGCTGACCTGAACTCTGCTCTCCTAGAAATATTTGATTAAGTCAGAAATTTATAGCACGCTGTTCTATGCCAGTTAAATGCATCCCCAGAGTTACTTTTTTCATTTCCAAGATCCATGCCCTCGTATTAGCCCACTTCGCTAATACAAAAGAGCCAAACCGCTTCATCTCTACTGCCAGCGCAGCTAAATGGCTCTCATCCCAGCTATAGATCACACCCATTCACGGTTATCCGGATGAGGGCAGGTTTATTTTATAAAGCCTAAGGATCATGCTATGCAACATGTGTAGGTGTGTGTGTGACCAAAATTGTTTAAAGAAGCTCATGGGAGAGATCAGGGGGGAGGGGGGATACATCCAATGTATCAAAAGCCTGGCATGTCTGGAAGATGTGAGGACCACTTCATAATTCAAATGAGCAGATGGTGGACAAGAGACATCTTTGCTTGATCAGTTGTATTGGTCTGGGTGGCAGGTTGAGGAAAGATGGAGGATGAGGAGATGGAAGCCTGGCCAGGTCTGTTTAATCTGGGAGTCTGCAATGGGCAAAGCACACAAAACTAAGAAGAAATAAATCATTGAAATCAGTTGCTTCCCAGCTGGCCTCTATCGTGGTGTTTGTGTTGATGTTTATGAGAGTGTATGTGGGTTTAAATGAAGAATATGAACCTTCTCATTAGCATCAGGCCAATGGAAAAAACTTATGGGAGTGTGGCTCACACACATATACACTGATCAGACAAGCCTGGAAATTGGGGCTGTGCTGACGGAAGCCCGCTTGTGATCTTGGCCCACACTATCAGCCAATTAAAAAGGGGGGTGACAGGTAGACAGAAGCGCGTCTCGGTCAGGAAGGATACTAAACACGGGAGGCCGTCAGGCTTTGATCAGGCTCTTCTGTGGCCGTCTTTGCCTCTCCAGGGATTCGGCCATTACCTCCACTTATGGGTCCAACTCTGACGGGTAGGAGAGCAGAGCGCCAGCCTTTCGCACATAATCCACACCCTATTTTCAAAAGGAAGAGATAGAATCATCTTCCTGAAAGGATTTAACCAAAGAAGGCTTACAGGGAAGGTAAGCAAGTTACCAGACTGAAAGGCATCTATCACACAGAAATTAGAAAGAACATAATCAGGACATGATGAGCAAAAAGATGAGCTAAACTGTAGATATTTATCTGCTGCTGTGAAGATAAAGCTTGCACAAAAGCAAGCTGCTTGTGGGAAAAAGTGCAGAAAAATGTGTCTGTAAAAGCAATTAAAGTTGAAAACTAAAATACTCTTGACATTTTTGGTGCTAAATAAGGACAGAAAAAAAAAACCCGACACACTGTCCTTACAAGCCTGAAAACTGAGCTTCATATTCAGCTAACATGTGCGTTATGTCGTAATAGTTGGCAAGCGCTGGGTAAATTGGCTAGTTAGCATTACCCATCCTCATGCTGTAATTAGTCACGGGTAGATGCACCACCAAGATGTTCTTCCTTATAAAAGTATTACATTTTTTCTACAACCCTTTCAAAGGGCAAGAGGAGTCAGAAGCAACTTTGCAATACCGATTTTTGCAAATCTAAATGTGGAGGGAAGGAAAAAATAACTCCAAACGTCTCTCAGCATGGAAAGTCCTGATTGACAACCAACACTTTTGTTTACGAAGAAGGGCATGGGGAGATATGACCTCTCCTGTGCAGACTGTTGTCATGACCGCTTTAGTCAACACACGATAACCATGATTAGCTTTGAGAGTGGGCATACCAATCAAAGGGGAGGAGGGCTGATCTCAATCAAACATGACGTAAGGGCCACTTAAAGGTGTATGTGCCCACCTCGAAACATTTGCTCTCCTTCTGCACTATATAGTCATACCCACTTACTTTCTAAAACCCCTAGTGCTTTCTTGATTACGGCTGATCATTACATACTGTACATATAATTGAGCCCTTCGTAGTCTGGGATTCTGAGAATAACCATGTGAAACAAGGGGATGGAGGTGGCAGGCGAGATCAAATTAAAATCATACACTTTCACTATTGCCATTATTTATGAAAAAAAAAAAAGATCTCTTCCCCCTTATGGCTGTGTCTCTGCTGCAGGAATGAGGTTGAAAGCAGTAATCAGATGAGAGGCAGAGGACTCATTTGCCAGCCTGCAGCGATGGATTGCTAATGTCAGAGCTAGCTGACGGGGTAAGCCAGGAAGAGCAGCCTATCACTTAAAAAATACCCCATTTGCATGCACAAAGCAATTACCAGCACGGTGGTGTGCAATCCAAAATGTGTGGGCAGCTGCCGAGATGCCGGTGTGCATTCTGCCGCATCTGCGGTATTGGAACCTGGACGAAGCCCTGTGTGAACTGGATAAAAGATCCTTGGAGATTACTGGCCAATGTAGAGCTTTGTCTATGCAAACCAGGTAAAGCACACAGGTAAGCTGTTGATTAACTGTCAGAAACTTAATGGCTGTCCTGGACATGCCCTTCACCTGGTGGTGAGTTTTTAGTATTCCTCTGAATTGGTGGGGATGGAGGTGGTCATGGCTGCCTGGGCACAGGAGGCGGCAGCAGCAGATGCTGGCCGGAGCTGAAGGCAGGCCCCTCTAGGCCCACCTCACGCAGCTGAATCACCGGTGAGACAGAGCATGCAGCTGCCAGGGCCCGGGGGACAGCTGGATGACGAGAAGAACAGGGAGTGGAATGGATACAGTGGGTATTACCTCTTGAATATGCCAACAACGACGGGCCCTCGTAGCCTTTTCTTCCTCCCTAGGGGCCAGTGAGCCGTGATGGGTCACATCAACTAGGTGCCAGTGAGCGTGCTCAAGCGTGTGTCTCTGAAAGAGTTTGGACAGGTCTTCACTCACACTTCCAGTCTTCCTGGAGCTCAGTGGGCAAGAGTTGGCTTCTGAGGATGTCATGTTAGCCACAGCCCAATGGATAAGGCTGTTATGGAGTCAGTGTACGTGTTTGAGTGCATCACGAGTTGACCTGTAGTCGACCCTCAAACTTGTTTGGCTAACGATGGCTCTCGTGAGATGACTAGGAACAAAGCAACACAACAGATTTCTCACCTAGATGACAGCAAGAAAAACTCAGGCTGAGTCTGTGATGTACATGCGATCGATCGTGTAGGATCCGTTCGAATAAGGTTGACAGTGTTTTGTCCTGATTAAACGCCACAGTGTACATTTAATCTCCCCTGAAATGGTCTCTCATCTTTCATTTCTGGTTTTGCAGCAGGGGTGTGTGTATGTGTGTCAAGGATATTTAGTGTGCGCATGTGTTTATATGTGTGTTTATAGAGGCATAAAGTAGTGGGCCCTTTTCCTTTTCCCCCTGATGCTAAATTAAGTATGACAGACACAAAAGACTAATCACCTTCACAGCTTCAGCCCTGGCCTCATCTCCCTACTGGCTTATGACCCAAGAAGTTGCTATGGCAACAAACAAAGTCTCATTTATCTCGTCACATTTGCATTATTTTTCATGGTGCAAAAATACCTCACATTCTCTCTGCTGCAGTTTTGCAAGATACAGGAAGCACACAACGTGCTTAGCAGTGGCATGTAAATAGACGGCTGCATGTCTTTCTCAGAGAAAGAAAAGCAAAATATACTGCAACCACTGCAATAATTATTAAAGGCAAAATGCTTAATGCGGATACAGAGTAAACAGATGGAACAAAACCTTTATGCAAACGGGATAATTCGCCCCAAAACGTAAATTCGGTCAAATTTACTCTGCCTCATGTTGTTTCAAATCTATATAAGTTACTTTATTCTATGGAACACAAAAGGAGAATTTTTGAAGGATATCCTGGTGACTCTTTTCAATATAATAAGTAAAGGAGAAGTGGGGCTGTCAAGTTTTAAAATGGCAAAAAAGCCATATAAACATGTCATATATTACATGAATTGGTAGATTTAGTTCACAGCATTGGTCTGAATAATCACAGATGGACCAAATGTGATTCTCTCTAGTTAAACCCAATTAACTGACTCCATGATCTGGAGGAGATTATACAATTTTGGACTGTTCCTCGTTAGCTATTAAATGGCTTCAAAAGGCTATAAGACTATACTGTATGTGGAATAGCGGTAAACAGGCTCTGCTTAGTGGTGCTGTGCTCATGGCCCTCGCTGGAAATGTGCTGATGGATCAGTCTGTGGGTGCCTCATGTACACCTCCAAAATGCTACCATAAATCACAGCACCACAGCCGGAAACACACCCCGGCCCTGACAGCAGAGGATGGATGAAATCAAAGAGCCGCTGTGTATTAATACCCCTCCGCGTCCCGTACATGCGACAGGTAATTGCGGCACAATGAATGCAAATACAAATGACATAATGACTCCCGCCCAGCCAAGCAGCACTTATGAGAAGCATCACACAGACAAATGATCAATATTAATTTACAAAAATAATCGCAGAGAAGGAGAAAAAAACAAACAGGAAAACCTGCTTAGAAACCCTGCTTAGCACAAGCCTGTGGGAGAATCTTAATATCAAAATGTTTCCTCTCTCTTTTTCGATCCACTCACTGAGGGTTGGATTGTTTAAGAAGTACAATGCAAGCTCCTTTTGTACTGAGAGCAAACCGCCGGCAATCATTTTTAAAACAACAGAAAGCAACAGAAAGACTCATCCCCATCAGAAGAGCCAGAGACAAGGATCAATGTGCCATTATCTCAGGCTGTCAATATTCCAACAGGGGACATTCAAATTCCTTTCCTTTGGCTTTCCAAGACATATGACATGCATTTTCACTCAGGCAACTGCTGACAGGGCTCAGTTAATCCATTTCACTTCCCTGCCCTCAGTTTTCCCTGACTCAAAGGCCAATCATAACTCTTCCCTGTTCAATACAAATGTGAAGCATTACGTGCTCTACCTTGTCAAAATGATTTCTGTTTTGAAAAAATAAATCTGTAAATCTGAAATTCGGCATTTCAGTACTACAATCAAAGAAGTCTCTAAAATATAAATAACTATAAAATACAGATAATCATTTGCACATGGCATATGGGAGGAATAAAATTGCATTTGACTCTTAGAAACAGTTTTGCTCATTGGCAAAATGTTTAGAGATGAAGTTTAAGGAGATAATGCCAGGAGAAAACTAGCTGCTAGCATTCACATTTATATAAGTTGGACCAATTTTAGTATTCAGTAGAAAATGCCATGCCAGTCTTCCAAAAATAAAATAAAAATTAATATTAAACAGAAAAAAACATATGCACAAAAAGCTAAATGACAGGTTAAAGGGTGAAGTGTAGCCACAAGATAATAGCCAGAGTAGAGCAAGTTGCTTTCAGTTTAAACAGCTCAAACATGCATTTTAGTCTGGAACTAGGATTAAGCCTTGTCTGTGAAACTAGTCTGTTTTCTATCACTTTGAACAAGGAAATTGTCACTGGTAATTGTCACTACATAGCACCTTTCATCTGTGTAACTGTAAGTTGACTATTCTGTCAGTAAACAGATCCATGTTTAACTCTTAAAGCTTCTCATAAAGGCCATGAGCTGATAGCAAGAAGCACCTGTGCCAAACAAAAGGAGCGCAACGATCAAGAAACCTCATTTCGTAATCCACCTGCAGACGCAGAGAAAAAAGACAATCATATGATGCCTTTGAGAAGGCAATACAAGACAAAAAAAAGTCCCTTGAGGAATTAGTCAAGTTAAAAACCCGATTGCCATTGCAAATATTGAGTTTACAAGCTTGTGATGGTTCTCTGATTCTAATTTGGGGGTGAAGGGGTTTTTACACTTGATTTGCACTGGAGATTTTTTTCCTAATGCTCTGTATGCTTTGTTAAAGTCTAAGCGGGAGGCTGAATGCACCGCAAGCGCTAGGATCTACATACTTTGAAAACAGCAAACTCTGAATTTCCATATTAATTGGGACTCTCGGTCAATGACCTTCATCATGTGACAAACAACAAAAATAAACTCTACAAGGTGCATATGCTCCCGTGAGTCTCCAACTAGAGTGCCCCTTCAGATTACTTTGATATGCTACAAAATAACTGATAAACGCGATGACACTTGTGATACATGATACGTATTGACACTAAAGCGATACATTATTCAGACTTGGTGGGTCATTCCAGTGTCCATGTCCTGAATCCTAATCAAATCCCATTATAACCACATATTTAAAGGCTGCCATAATAAGATATGAAGCAAGATGCCTATATGGGTTAATGTGGTGTGCCATGTGACTTTAGGGTCAATGTAATATAATAACCAGTTTCCTCTCGTTAATTAGCAAAGTGCAGAGATGTTAAGCCCAATGGGGTGTACCGCTCACCCACAATCAAGGGAAATATTACACAGGCATCATGTCCTTTTGCATTCAGGGATAAAGCTGTATTCAGCAGTTTTAGTAAAACTCTAAACCTGAAATGATAGCAAAAAGAAGTATTTAAAGGTTGGAGTCGCTCCTGTAAGCGTGAAATTATACCCTCCCGGTGCAGATTTATTCATAACTCTTTAAAAGAAACTACTTTCACAACCTCTGGAAAGATAACACGGTTGTTTTCCCAACACAAAGTGCAATGCTGTTGTAGTTGGATGACAGCATGGAAAAGAATAAAAATGTAAATGCAAAAAAACAACAAAAGGATGCCATTTTGGTCAAATTTTGGACTTGGAATGCCAGCTTGGACTATCTAGGAAGACTTTCAAATCAACCCAACTTGTATAAAGGAATGGTGTAGCACACTGGTTAAAGATTTTAGCTAGTACCAAGGTTGTCAATGTGACCCTGAGCAAAGCACTTAACCCTGAATTACTCCTAGGGGATTGAACCTGTAATCTGTATAAGTCACTTTGGATAAAAGCTTCTGCTAAATGACTACTTGCTTATGTGTTCCAGTCAAACATCTTTCCAGTAACATTCGGCGCCAGGGAAAAAGCCAATTTTGTTGTATATAAAACAACCCAGGGCTCATGGCCAGGCTAATTTTTCTATTCGGAGGCTCAGTTTTTTCTCGATTATAGAGATCAATTAATGCATGGCAATATCTGGTGTGACACATACTGCCTGCGCAAAGGAAAAACGAAGACAAAACGCCCGACCTTTGCTTTCAAACTTAAATCCAATGTGCCTGTATGAGTCTGGGGTGCAGAGCAGAGTATGTCTGAATTCATCATTGCTGGCAACGGGAGGCTGGCAGCCAACTACACCTCTAAGTTAAAAACAATCCTGAGAAGCCAGTGAGGTCAGAAGCGATCCATAAATTATCCTGAGACAAAGACTCTGCCACTGTGCATTATTCAACCAAAAGATCAATACACTTTTGCGAGTCAAACTCCACAACCTATTCTTCTTGCTTATCAGCAAACTTCTAAACAGGCACTTTCCCATGGTCAATTATTCAAATCAGCCTCAAAATTGCTGGCTTTGTAAAAATACAGGGGTCTATGGTTTTCTTCTGCTGGGTCATTATTTGTACCTAAATGGCTATTACAATTTCTCGTTTAAGTTTATTACAGTGACTAAGATTTACTTAGTCATAGTAATTGATAATTCATCAAGATCAATTGGATTAGAGCCATTATTTAATTATCAAATGGTGTCCTGGCAGAGGACAGTCAGATATAAGAATTTACGGTTCCTAATCTGATCGTATTAAGTCATCTTTGACCGCCATGGTCACGACGGTTAACAAACAAAGGCCAGCTTTAAATGTGATAAACATCAGTGCATAAAAAGCAAGTGCCTATTGATTTGTATGGGCAATACTCTGACATTGCCATTCTGAAAAAGAAACCCCCAACATCTCTTTGAAGGGATATAAACCCCATCGCCTGCATGACTGACAAACCCGCATGACTGACTTTCTTTCATTGGTCAATGGAGTTTTTGAGCTTAAAAAGGATGCAAAAGCATTATAGTATCACAATAGTGGCTTGTGCACTATATTCTAATTCCTCTGTATCCATACGATAGATTTGTGTAACAATCATATTGAAAAAGGTCACAATTCACTGTTAACTGTTGCAACCGAATCCAGTCTAGTGAGTTGAACACAAGAACCAGATCAATCGAATTCATAAACGCTTTACAATTGTTTTGTGAGCTGGATGAGAAAAAAAAAAAACTAATTCATTCAGAAACCTTTATTTTCTTTCATGACATCTACAAGGGTGACCAGAATATTATTAAAAAAATTGTTTCATGTAAGGAGGAAAGTCATACAGTGATAAATACTGAATTCATTTTCATTTTGGGTGAACTATCACTTTAAGGAAAGTAGTGTCAGAACACAATTCAGCTTTGCTATAGGGTGCCAACAAGAAAACCTTCAGCTCTCCTTTAAATGTTGATCAAAACAGATCGGAAGGTAGTCAGGCTTAAAGCTGCAAGCATGAAGACGACTTCAATCTACGGCTCTCTGCAGGGAGTGACACATGCAGACCTCTCTGATAGCCTTTCTTCCCAAACAGCAATGGCTGCCAGGAGTCCTACTATTGCTCAGGGAGAATTAATCAGCCTTCATTTCCATTCACCACAGGGCCCTCAATGAGCTCAGACTGCAGATGACTGAAGCAAAGGCTGTGTGTCTGCCTTACAATCAACTCCTTAATCCACTGAGAACTCCAGCTCCCACAAGCCCTCAGGAGAAAGACCAAAAAAATCTCTGCACCGATCAAGAAACACAGACAAGCCACCCTTACGCCTTTTAAAGAGATAAAATAACTTTTACCTGGCCTTTTATCTGTGCTATCTGACCTTTAGCTAGTGAGAGGGATGGCTGCCATTATAAGCTGTATTATTTTTTTTTTGAATGATCTTTGCTGTAGGCCACACAGACCTTTTCCAACCTTCAGTGTTCAAAGGACAGAATCCCCATTAACTGCCTAGTACCTCACTTTGTATCGGACAGCTCCTGAAAAAAAGCTGACAAACACAGATACGGCGAGATCAAAGTGTGGGATGGGTCTATTAAACACCCTAATATCCCTAATGAAGCAAGTCGATACTTTTTATCTCTCCCACATTGAAGTTCTCCTCCTCCTCTGACATGTGATGTACCAGTTATAGAGTCAATATCTTTATCCAAGCTCCCGAACCAAAACTCTCTTCCCCATTTGGTCCCCCCTTCTTCTTCTCAACAATTTTTATATATATATATATATATATATACATACAGCATATATATTGTGAATATATTAAACAAATCAAAACTTTTTTCTAGTTCAGAAACATACAAGTTCTAAAAACCATTTTATCTGTTTCTGATTTTAGAAAAAGTTTATATTTTTCATGAAACTTTTTTCTCGAAAAAAAAAGTACTTAAAATTAAACAAATATTTCTATAATAAAATATACAAATTGGTAAAAATAAAAAATTAAAATAAATAATGTTTGCATTTTTTTCAATAAAAGGTCAAAATATATAGGCTACAACAACATATTTTTTTATTTTAAGCCTAAATATCATATATACTACAAACTTTCAAGCATGCTGGAAAGATATGGTGCAAAACATTACTCATTAGTTTATTTTTAACCCTAAATGATGCTTTCAAGACTATAGCTAGTCATTCCAGTAAATTCATCAAAACCATCTGTACCCTATGTGAAATGGGAGAAGGGATTTGGAGTGTCGGGTCACCCTCCATCTCTATTTTTCGAAATCCCTCCCAACCTAGCAAAAGCAGAGCAGAGTTGAGCTGGTGGCCACCCTGAAGCCCTTCCATCAGAAGACTGACATGTTTAAAATGCTTCGATTTTGACAGCGCTCCCCATTGGCCCTGGCGCACATGGGAAGCAGGTGTCACGGATCTCTGACAGGTGAATCCCCTATCATGAGAGAGTCGTTTACTTTGAGATGAAGTATACAGGCTGTATATGAAAAAGACCAGGCCCAGACTGCTTCTACACACACACAGAGTCGTATTCCGTCCGCCTGATTCACACACAGTGAACCTAACACTCGGGCACTGAAGCAGAGCATGGGCAGAGCACTACAAGTAATTAGTGATCTTGATAATGGGATGACGCCAAGATAGGTTGCCGCTGATCTGGCCTAATTGCTCAGATCCATGCCAGCCATGGGTAGGACACCGAGCCGGATAATAGCCTTGGCATGACGAGCCTCTCTTTTAGCACAAGGGAAAGTAGCTTTCATTTCACAGAAATCTATGCCTCTTGGGAAGAATCTAATTCAAAACACAAGCAAAAAGAAGGGTCCGGAAGAGCCCTGCAACTCAAAAGTGATGAAAATCATTATGTGTTCAGCATCTTGGCATAAGGGACATAATATATTGTGCCTGATATTTCATATGGCACTGTAGAAATGCATACAGACACACTGAAACAGAGAGGTGTCTAAATTTGCTTTAAGCTGACAGTTTTTCATCTTCAAACGAATGATATCAGTGAAGACGTGGAATAAGATGTGAAAAAATCATTGATGTAGTGACAGATAGGCCAAAATTCTTATTTGTTTCATTCAACACCAAAGTTCAGAATCATTGGGGCAAAATGCCGAAATCTACACTTCTGTTTAAAAGTTTGGGGTTGGTAAGATTTTAAAAATGTTTTTATCTTGTCCAAGGCTGAATTTATTTGATCAAAAATACAATAAAAACAGTAATATTGTGAAATATTCCAGTGGCGGTAAAACAGATTTTTCAGCATCATTACTCCAGTTTTCAGTGTCAAATGATCCTTCAAATATTCTAATATGCTGATTTAGTATTTATATTAAAAAAAATAAAAAAATCTTACTGACCCCAAACTTGAATGGACGTGTATGTGCCACTTCTGTATGTATTTGAGCACAAAAAAAGCATTTCTATAATTCAGTTAAAAGCGATGCTAAATGCTTCTTTCACAAAACTCAAAGCAACTGGCCAGCCACAATTTATTCAAACCAGGCATATGCGCATATATCCAAACCAAAATAGCACTTAAATAGGATCCATCACACCTGAGTTGAGAGCCCAAACCGGCCATGGTCAGGCCTGCTGACGTTGACCCCGGGGCAGCAAGAATTACATCCAAAATGTCAAGGAGAGACTTACCTAGAAGCAAAGAGAGAAAAAAAACGATCAATACACAACTCCAAAAAAAAACGCCCAAAAAACTTTTCAACTACTTTTAGGGGCTTATACGAGGAGGTGGAGGGAAAAGGTGAGGCTGATATGTCCTTCTGTCTGACCTCACCGTTTATTCATTTTTTCCCAATGTCCCCAAACTCAGATTAGCCCCATACACCGCACACATACCACTAACAATCTGACTCGGAGGCACAATTAACAGAGAACTCCTGAGCCGCGTGTAAAAATCGCAATGAGGCACCAAACACTTTATTTTCTGCATAACATTAAGTCCCTGACTGATTAATAATTTATCGTAAAAATGCATCTTGAAATTAAAGCTTTTTTTTGGTGTGCGGCAGTGGCAGCGGGCAGGGAGGGGAGAGCTGTTTTGAAGGATGGAGAAGCAACGTCGGTACTTAATAACCCTGATACCGAGGGATTGCAATTAAGGGTTCACATTATAATCTGCAATCTTGTTTTATTAGCTGGATGTGATGGTAATAACTAGTGTTTCGCATAGATAATTTCAGCGCCGGTTAACCCAATGACTGTCCACCAGGAAGAACCATCGCCAAGGAGCCGGAGAAAAAGGGAAAATCAGTGAAGGAAAAAAAAAGATACCTTTTCATTTCAAGGTAGCAATCATGGCTGTTCATCAAAAACATAAAAAAGCATATAGCACCTCACATCACTGTCAGAGAGCTTTGTTTCATGAGGGCTTCATGCATAATGCCTCACATGAAAACTGAGCTTGGTAAGAGACGACACGGATGAGACCTCAAAGAGGAAAGAAAAGTAAAATGGAAAAAGTGTGGGAACTTTGCAAAGTCTGCAGGGGAAAAGACATTTAAGGCACCTCAGCAGGATGCGTTGGCTGATGAGCCCACAGACTCGACTGAAGCCGTTGACTTCGCTCTCACACAAACACACAAAGAAAAAAAAGCACTGTGTGATTTCAGCTCCCTTGTCTTATGGAGCGCTCTTTGAATGACACTTCAGCCATTTTTTGTGCTCCGTCTCTCAGACGTACACAATAAATCTGACATCTAGGTCTCAGATAAAGGGAGAATATTCAAGCCAAAAGATTGCACTTAAACGTATAACATGTCTGAAATAGCAAGCGGGAGACGCGCGCTGAGTGACAGCTAAATGTTTTGAAGGGAGAAGCTAACAATGATATATGATATTTCATGTAATGAAGACGCTGATTCACTTTGGCACAGAGTAATTATGCAAATCGCACCATTCCTACACCAAAAAACACAGTTGATGGGTAATAGGAATGACAATAGCAATACTCCATGAAATCACAGCTAAAGTTTTGTGGGTTTAAGATCATGTATGTTGGCTTTGAGGTCATCTACATGCCAGTGCACCTTTATCAGATACTTACTGAAAATGTGCAATCGTTCTCTTCAAGGAAAATTGATCAAGAACATTGATAACTCATCCTGCACTACTCACATTTTTGACCAATCAAATGCTGCATAGAATGGAAATCCCCCTCCCCCAATACCACCTGACCTAACCCATTAGAAAGCATTTATTTAATTTATAAATAAAACTTGATTATTTTATTCTACTGACAGGTCTAGCTTAACTGTTAGGAAAATTAAAAAAAGAAGAAAAAACCTGCATACACATTTTTTCCAAGCATTTCTTCATCTCACAACAAATTTCAAGAATAGTTTCCACAGATGTTCTATCTTCCTAGGGAGTTTTTCCTCACAAATGTAATACAAATGTGCAAAACAAATACATTTGAATTGAAAATGTTTCTTTTCAGCTTTATATATCTATGAGTAGTCCAATACCAGTTAAAAAAACTGTCCAACTAATACATAAAACAACTATTTTTATAATTTCTCTTTACTTTGGCACAATGGCAATATGTCAAAGAACATATTGTCCTTATTTCGCATTTAGTATTTTACTCATGCAGTATGAATGGGTCCCTGAAGGGCGGTCCTGGGATTAAAAAGTTTGAAACCTCTGATCTATATAGTCTATCAAAATGTTTTCCTTATCCATCTATTTGATAAGGGAAACAAAACATGATTAAGCAGGACAGTACTATTTAGCTCTTCGAGTGTGTGTTTTTATGAGGAACATTTTACTGAGTGCACCCTTTCATTACAGAGTATACAATGGCTATGTCTATAGTGAAACAGTGAGATGAGAGATAGACAGTGAGAGGAGAGATAGACAGAGAGACGGAGAGACAGACTAAGACGGAGATTGGGAAAGGTTTGGAAGCAGAGTCAGACCCGTGACAGGAAGAACACTCAGGTGAACACACTACTGCTGACAGCTTGTTTGTGACTTGATGCGTTCGCCAGCTGAAAACTCTTCTGTTGAGTCGATAGAGCAAGGAATTACTCTCTTTTGGCAAACAGAACCTTACAATATGGAAGACGGCCATGAGAGCAGCATACTACCTGAGCACCCAGGCTGCATATCATTCAAAGGGAGCGAGACAGTAAAAACATACCATACCTGTGGTGTGTTTCTACAAAACTGACACAGGTAGCAGTGCTCATTACTCACAACATGCTCATACTGAAAACAATGGCTGACTTGACAGTGCAGACAGGAATCAGGTACAAAACTGAGTACCAGTACTGTAGAAATAGGTAATGTTAACAGGACATTAACATTTTCTTTAATTAAATAATTTTTTATAGTTATATTATTTATATTTATAAGTATTTACCAAATTATTTCATTATATTCTACTGACAGTGCTAGATTTAAACAGTAATGAAAACAAACCTGCATATAAGCTAGTGATAAATAAATAATAATAATAATTATTATTATTATTAATCAAACCAAATCAGTATACTTGAAGGATCATGTGACACTGAAGAATAATATCTGCTAAAAAAGTGGAATTACTTGATTACTGTTTTTACTTGATCTTACCAACTCCAAAATTTACCAATTTAATTGAAAATGCTTCTCATTATTAGGTTTATTATTTTAATATACTCAAATATTGGGTCAATTTTTTTTACTTATTACAACCTTTTTTGGGCATCACTCCAAATCTTTAAAGATTGCACCACTACATTACTATTTTAAAACAATCTGTTATGCCTTATGGGTTTCTCCTTAGTCATTTGCATCATCGAAATTCTTCTTATAAAAGTTCATACACAAAGTACATAGTCTCCCCAGCGAGTGCACTTAGCATGCACTGTGCAAACTGAATTAGCTGTCCCCTATCAAATAGACCCGATAATTAGCATGCAATCATTAGTGCACGTGGAATCGTCTCTAACTAATACTCATCAAGCCCTGAGCATTGCTCCATGCATTCATATCCCTTTAAAAGTTACAAATTGAACGTGTAATAGATTTCCACTGATATGAGCATATTGGAATGGTGCATATTAATGATAACATTAACCAGCCATCATCACACTACATTAAAATATTAATGAGCTGTCCCAATGAGAAAATTAAAATATTTAATATGTTGGTTGGATATATTTTCACAGAGCTCTTGTTTTCAGCTACGGTCCTAAAAGGGAAAGATGGGATATTTTTACTCGAGAGTTTATGTAGATCTCTCTGCATTCAGATCCCGTAGGAGGAACTCTGATGTCTTCTTCTCCTGTGTTAGCCGAGCTAAATTTCCATTATTGTGCACACACACACACACAGAATCTTCTTCAGACGCCGACATGTCTTCCTCCGTTCTGGCTTGAGCAAAGCATTTATGGCAGGAGAACAGCTCTGGCAAATGACTCCTCTGAGGGGTGAATCAAAGCAGAATGACATCTGGGCTGACCTAGATTTCATTGTGAGTCCAAAGCAAGAAGAGTCACTTGACTGACATCAATTATAAAATGCCTCTCAAAAAGTAACTAAGGGGAGTTTTGGTCGTGCAGGTTAATTCACATGCTACTATAGTATATGCAACCACAATTCATTCCCAAAAACTTCAAAAACAAAAGTCAGAGTGATAAAAACAGCATCTTATCCAATCATTGTGTGGCTATTCTTGGACGCTGACAGCAGTTCCTGGTTGTCTGCCCTGTTGGCACCTCGCAAAGTGAGAGAAGCCAATAAAGAACAGGAAGTCAGAATAATCACCTGCTTAGTATTCAATATCTCCCACCTTCAAAATGAACACCGCAAATTCAAATCTAGGAGGAGGAGGAGATCATTTCTGTAGGCAGGATGGACACATTAGTGCACCACAATATAAGATGTGAATTTGACTTTTTAAACTTTGGATGCCAGTCCAAGGTCCCCTCAGGCAGGATAACGTCATTCTGTAATTGTTGGCTATGTTGGTCTTAACTCATTAGCATCAAATACTTGGGGCTTGATGAAAAGGCTGTGGTCGGGACCCTTGTGGCGTCCGCAGTCAGGGTTTACGCAAGGCCAAGGGTTGCCTGTGGCGAAGAGCCCTGGTTTGAAGGCATCATTTGCCCGGCTCTTTCACTCCAGCTTCCATGTCAGAGATAGCCCGAGCGGTGTGAAGAGAAAGCTTTGACTCAGACATGCCAAAGTGCTATGATCCTTACATGTGTCTAATATAACACTACAACGTTCAGGCTAAAAATGTCAAAGTTAAAGGTGAAGTGTGTAATTCTTTCAATGTTGAAATCCCTACTCCTACTGAAGTTAAATATGCAGATACAGCTAAAAGTAGTCCAATGCAACCCATTCATATGTTCACTTCAAAAAACATCTAGTGTTCAAAGCATTGCTGTTTATTTGAGCAGTCTGATTATCTCTGGCACAACCAATGGTTTGCATTTGGGATAGCACAAACAATATTAAACAAATGTGTTTGTGAAATCTGTCAATGTTGTTTTGTGCAAACTAGGCATGCACCAGTCTTATACTTGCCTGATTTAAATATGAAACTGAATGAAATATATGTGTGTATATATATATATATATATATATATATTATACACACATATTTAGTACATGGAATCAGCCAATACACTAAAGAGTTACAGTATTGAAACCGTAACTATTGCAAATTAAATGTAAGAGTTATATGAGGTTCTACTCCATACAAAACCCCACAGGTGACCACTTAATCCTGAACAACATCCTGACGACACAATATCTACATTCACTTGATTAGGCCTATAATTTTAGAGGCCAACAATTTGTCATTTTCAATAGTCACCCCCACTGGCCCCAGCTGCTGCACATGTAGTAGTTGGCTCCATGTCTCTGATTAGAGGAGTCCTGCATCCTCCATTGTTCCACAGGTTCCCACAGGCTTCACAGGTTTTATTTCAGCCTTAAAATCCCTCCATCTCCCATGTCGGCTCTCCAACCTCCTGACCCCTCCCAAATCTCTACGACCCTGTCCAAATTCACCTGTCACTCACGTCTCCTCTCTGACATATCCCGGCCAATGGCAGCCTGGCTCAGATTGACACAGACAGCCGCAAGTCACTGGGCAGGAGACTTATCACCAGCAGGCAGCTTGTAAAGACTGAGAGGGCCAGCGCTGCCAGTTTCACATCACAGCCGGCTTGCTTGCCCATTTCTCCTCCACTTTAAACAACTACAACAGTTGTCAGTGACCGCCATGAGGCGGTTAGCCGCCTAGGTGTTTCTCACAAGAAGAACTTCTCAACGAGTATTTACACATCTTTGGCAGATAATCTTTTAGCTCTACTCTCTCCTTTCAATTGCAGTATGAAATTGAATTACACATTTGATGGAATATAGTGCAGTTGTGTTTCAATTTGGCTGATCCTACAGAGCTTTCGAAAGACAATGTGTCAAAGCGGAACTTTGAGAAGATGCGGCAAATTGCGGGGCGAGATACAATGCTACACTTGTTCTGACAGTCAATTAATATGAGTGGCGACGAGAGATAAAGGAGACTGTGAGGAAAACCTGACAAAATGCTTGTTTTATAATACTGTTGTCTCGAGAGTGACTGGTCGTGATATTCAGAAGCTCATTGTGGGTGGTTAATCCTCATCGGTGAGTGCGGGCGGACTGTAATTGCAAACCCCTGACGAAAAACTCACTATTCCACTGCATTAACAAACCCATTTCACTCATCAACAACCTCCCCACCCTGCTCAATGCTTTTTGTTCATATTCCTTAAGCCAGCAGCAAATAGAAGCAAACAGGTGTGTGTATATACAATTAATTTAAGGCTAGAGAGAGTGACCCTGTCCTCCTCCCGACACACCACTGTTGACAAACATATTATCTGCAGAATGGGCTGCATGAGGCGAGGAACGGCTCTCTGCAGAATGCACAATCGATCCTCCTTGATTTCTCCCTCCTACTGCAAGTTAAGAAAAACCAGTCAATTTCCCCATACCAGTTCACCCTGATTGTGTAATTGCAAGTAGTCCATTTTGTCACAATATACTGTATACATTCAAATGGTTCAAAAGTCTGAAGCCATATTCAAAATTGGAATTAAAAATCTAATTTAAATCAGAAAAAGAAATCATTGTGATGTAAAATGTAAGTAATATTCATAAATACTAACATATATAAACATATATTCTAACATATATAGTTTAAATATCTATATATTTATAATTGTCATCAAATCATTTTAGTATGAACCAAAAACCAAATTAAAATGATTCAATAAGAAAAATAAATAAATACATAAATAAATAATAATATTAAATAATATAATATTATATTATATGGTAAACAAGGCTGTGAGGGAAATCTTACAATGGCATGAACTGTATAACTCACAACTTTTAAAACTTTTTATAGCGTTTCTGTGTACTCAAAGATTTTTTATGAGATGTTTCACCAGCTGAACAAATGTCATGTTGCTAGACAAAGGTGCAATCCGTTGAACACGCTATACTTCTATTCCCAACTTCTATACAGTTCTTACAAATCCATACATGGAAGTTTTATAACCCAACCCTGAGCAGCAGTAATAGTGGTGTTTGCCTTACTGAGCAGCACTAATAATTTAAACATCAATACTTCAGGCCTCAGTGTATTCTGGTAACATAGGAGTATAGCAATACTGTCTTGTATCGATTTCCCCTTTCCACCTGTATTTTCCCAATACCAGCATCAGCTCAGGATTTACATACCCATATCCACCCATTTTACAGATATTGATTAGTTCCTCTGGCTGTTCTGTGTTAGCTAACAAGCTCCAGGAGGATGCGGTTCTCTCATACCTGCTTTCCCATTTATCCATGTGTGAGCGTGGAAACTCTTTCCCTACATAAGACCTTCCACCGCATTTGGAAACATCTTGCTTTGCATCATTACTGTGTAGCCAATTCTGACAGTAAAAAAAAACAACAGGTAGTTGGCACCACAATAAAACCTCTTACATAAGAGAGATGCTTGATGCATAGCACAGTGTTATGACTGTGGCTTTATGCATTATCTCACTTAAACCCAAATGCAGATCTGTATCTGGTTAATTACCTCAAGAGCGAATGGAAGAAAAGCCTGATGGGATTTTCTTACCTCCCTCCAAAAAAGACTGCAGAAGATTGAACTCTGTCTGAACGCAGCAGTCTATTTTAAAAACATGTCAGGATATGAAACTTAAGGACCATTTTACTGACAGTATCTCCACTGCTGGAGGCGCTTCCCTGACACAGAAAGCAGACAAAGGTGAGGCGTTTAAAGGGGGATTAGACGTCTCCTTTACATGTATTGAATTGTGTGAAGCGCTTGTGTGGACTGCTGTTCTTGAAAACCAAAACGACTTTGTTTCCAACCCTTTTGAGAACCCTGTGGAGAAGGATGCAGGAACGTTCAGGCATTGAGTTTAAAATCCAAACCTCTGGAAGCAGGAAGTGTCTTTTCATGTTACCGGACCGCATAAAATAAATGACTTCCACTCTAATGCCCTTCATCAAAGATGAGGGAATATTTCAAAAGTTCTTTAACAAAATGAAAGAGCTTTTTTTTCCTTGCCATTTTTTAAATATAGCATGACTATTTTCCTATTTCTTTTACTTTCAAACTTTTTTCAACCACTTCTTGATGTCTATGATCTGTCAGATCGGATGACAGAACCTTGTGACATACACAGTAAAACCTCCCTTGATACAACACTACTAAGAGGGGAAAAAAGCTTTCATCTTAAAACTTACTGAAGCTTATGGACTACATGCAGCTGAACATTACCAAGATATCACCACTGAAAAATAAGCAAAAGTGATGCCAAAAAGGTACTAAGAGCTCTAGCAATGCTGAATAAAAAAACATAACATTTTTATTGTATACATTTTTAAAAAAGTGTATCATTTCTGTGATTATAGCAGCAAAAAAATGGAACAGCATTTCTAATACAAGCAGACTTCCATTGGTTAGCCAAACAGATAAAGAAAAGAAGAGAAATACAGGGACAGGACACAGTTCTTAAAAGTAAAGGTTCTTATTGGCATTGATGATTCCATGAAGAACCTTTAACATCCATGGAACATTCCCATTGGACAAAGGGTTATTTAAAGAGGCAAAAATGCTCTTAAGGTTATTAAAATGTTCTTCACACACAAAAAAAAAAGGTTCTGTTTCAGAACTGTTCACTGAAAGTGTCTTTCAGTAGTTTTTATATGGCATTGCTAAAAAAAAAAAAAAAAAAAAAAAAAAAACTTTTGAACCTTTATTTTCAAGAGTGCATGTATACTGTACCTAGATTTTCTGCATGAGCACTATGGCTCAGTGTGTCAGGAGCACATATGCTAACTACTAAGCCAAGGCTCAGACACATTCTTATGTGATAATTTGGGGTAATAAATAGATTTTGGTTTACATCTCTTTCATTCGTTTTCTTCATCCCTACATAATGGTATGTTTAGATGACATGTTGCCAGTCAAATTCTAAGCTAAAACTACTTTAAATTCACCTTTCAAGCAGGAGACAGATACAAAATGGCTGAAAATAGCCATGCTGACCACCATTAGCAGACACAACTTCAAATGAGATGCCACAAATTGCTAACAGAAAATGAAATATGGCTTCTTCTCTTCATATCCTGACAGTGAATGTTAGCATCTGTCATTTTGTATTGGCTAAATAAACAACAGTGCACATATTTGTCCAGTGATTATCGTTGACAAGGTCTCAGCTAAAGATTTAAAATCTGACAACAACAAAACGGGGGACATAAATGCTCTAAAAGTCTCTGCTGTTTGTTCTGAATATCTCACAGTAGAAAATAGAGGTGAATAATAGCAAAACAAACACCTTTCGGTATCTACTTTAGTCACTTTAAGGCTGATTTTGCCAGAGGTTTATTATCCATTATGAGAAGAAGAAAAAAACAAACATTCCTTTTCTTTAAACATGCAAAAGAGATGAAAAGTCTGTGTGCTTATATTAAACAGAATCACATTACTCAGCGCATGTACACAAGAAAAGTTTCCCTCAAACATACACCTTCATTTGAAGAACGAAAAGCCTTCACCACAAATTCATTTTCCTCAAAACACAAGCTACTTGTCTAATGAAATCTAGAGGGATTATAAGACTTTGCCAGCACAGCCCACATCCTTCACCTATTTCAGGAATATCTTCAGGGTGTAAACCTTTTTTTCCCTCATATCTCTCCTGCACTCGACCTTAAAGGGATTAGACAGCGAGCACGCACACAACACGCACAAACACACCCACCTCACCAGAATATTTGTACCTCTTGCATCTTCAGACAACAGAAGCCTTGTTAATTGATGCCACTGAAGAACACAAGTCTAACAATGAACATTCTGAATGAAATTGATTTCACAAATCAAAAAACGACACTCAATATTTACAATACTCAATATTTAAACATAATCGTGCAGTTTTGTACTTCGTACCTAAAACCAACTCCAGGGAGCAATTACATTGGGCAGGTATTGTGGGCCTTAAACAGTGTTGCACGATTAATCAAAATAAAAGCAAAATTGTTATATGGCTTAATGCGCTTCAAATCGCGAAGACTACAATTTTAATTATACACACACACACACATGCATTATATACACTACCGTTCAAAAGTTTGGGGTCAGTGAGAATTTTATTTTTATTTTTTGGAGGAAAGAAATCAATACTTTTATTTATCAAGGAATAATTAATTTGATCGAAAGTGACAGTAAAGACATTTATAATGTTACAAAAGTCTTTTG